>NC_034187.2:63141808-63802401 GCF_002021735.2 Oncorhynchus kisutch | reverse complement strand
TTTCTCTCTCTCTTTCTCTCTCTCTCTCTCTCTCGCTCTCTCTCTTTCTCTCTCTCTCTCTCTGTTTCTCTCTCTCTTTCTCTCTCTTTCTCTCTCTCTTTCTCTCTCTCTGTTTCTCTCTCTCTCTCTCTGTTTCTCTCTCTCTTTCTCTCTCTCTCTCTCGCTCTCTCTCTTCTCTCTCTCTCTCTCTGTTTCTCTCTCTCTTTCTCTCTCTCTCTCTCTTTCTCTCTCTGTTTCTCTCTCTCTTTCTCTCTCTTTCTCTCTCTCTTTCTCTCTCTCTGTTCTCTCTCTCTCTCTCTCTCTTTCTCTCTCTCGTCTCTCTCTCTTTCTCTCTCTTCTCTCTCTCTTCTCTCTCTCTCTGTTTCTCTCTCTCTCTCTCTCTGTTTCTCTCTCTCTTTCTCTCTCTCTCTCTCTCTCTCTCTCGCTCTCTCTCTTTCTCTCTCTCTCTCTCTGTTCTCTCTCTTTTCTCTCTCTCTCTCTCTGTTTCTCTCTCTCTTTCTCTCTCTCTCTCTCTCTCTCTCTCGCTCTCTCTCTTCTCTCTCTCTCTCTCCTGTTTCTCTCTCCATCTCTCTGTTTCCCTCTCTGCTCTCTCTCTCTCTTTCTCTCTCTATTCTCTTCTCTCTTTTCTCTCTCTCTGTTTCCTCTCTCTCTCTCTCTGTTTCTCTCTCTCTTTCTCTCTCTCCCTCTCTCGCTCTCCTCTCTCTTTCTCTCTCTCTCTCTTTCTCTCTCTCTCTCTCTCACTCTCTCTGTTTGTTTACTGTATCTGTTTGTCTCTGCCTCTCTCTCCGTTTGTTACTGTCTCTCCCTGTCTCTCTCTGTTTATCACTGTCTCCCTGTCTCTGTCTGTCTCCATCATCCTCTTCTACCTTGTCTGTGCTCCTTCATCTCACCTTCTCTCTCCATCCCTTCCTCCCTCTCTCCAGACTTTGAACTCTGTGACCCCTCACCTGGACGTGGAGGAGTGCAGCGTGTCCCTGCTGCCTAGGAACCGTGAGAAGAACCGTAGCATGGACGTCCTGCCTCCAGACCGCGCCCTGGCCTTCCTGGTTACCACCGAGGGCGTTGCCGAGGGGAACAGCTACATCAACGCTGCTCTCACCGACAGCTTTCACCGGCCCGCCGCCTTCGTGGTAACGCCACACCCGTTACCGGGAACCACAGCAGACTTCTGGAGGCTGGTCTATGACTATGGATGTACCTCAGTGGTGATGCTCAACCAGATCAACCAGTCCAACTCTGCCTGGGTGAGAAGAGGGGAGGTGAGGGGCTGAGGATGGAGGAAGGAAGGGGGGAGGGAATTGATGATACTGACTGACTGACTGACTGACTGACTGAGCCCTGTGGCTATCCGGGTACCGGTGAAATCGCTCATACTCATACTTGATGGGTCAAAGATGTACTCTGACCAATCCCTGTCATAGCTATCTAAACCTGATTGCACTAACTGTAAGTCGCTCTGGATAAGAATGTCCTCTAAATGACTAAAATGTAAAAGTAATAGCAACCTGATTTATAGCCTTTGTGTAGATTAATTAATAGGATGATACATTTTTAGCCTGCTTGTCAGGGCATTACCACATCCATATCATTCTGTTCTCACCCCGTCTCTCCCTCATCTAGCACGTCACCTGTGTGTTTACTCATGTGTGGGTTTGTCTGTGGCCTTCTTATCTTTCACTTGTCACTGTGTCATGGTGCTGGGTTGGCTAACGTTTACACCATTGCTCTCATTTATAGCTAGCTGTCTCTCTCTTGTCTACTCTCACTCCTTCTGTCATTCCTTCTCGCTCTTTCTCCTCAACTCTCTCTCCTTCTGTCATTCCTTCTCACTCTTTCTCCTCAACTCTCTCTCCTTCTGTCATTCCCTCTCGCTCTTTCTCCTCAACTCTCTCTCCTTCACTGACCCTTTCTCTCCTCTCTTTCTTTCTCCTTACTCTTCTCTTCTCTTGTTCTCCCTCCCGGTATCGTCTCTGTCCTGCTATCATTCTCTGCCATGTCTTAATTGCTCTCTTCCCCCCCACCCCCCCCCCCCCCCCCCCCCCCCCCCCCCCATCTCCTCTGTCTTCTTTCTTTCCCATCCACCGCTCCCTCCTTCCCTTTCTCTCTCTACCAGTAGATTAACAGTGTACCCCAGTCATTTGTGCTACCTGTCTCTGTGTATAAATATTTATCTCTCCCTTTGCCCCTGTCACCTCGTTAATACCTCTCTGTCAATGTGACAGGACATTATCGCTACCTTGTTCCTCCCCTGGGCCTTCTGCCACCCCCTTACCTTCCCTCCCCCTTCCTGTCACATCTAACACTGTTAGCATGTTAACACTACACTCCCCCGTGTTTCCCTCCCTCCCTCCTTCCCTTCCTGCTCCCTTCTCTGTCCCCCTCGCTGCCACAGCTATCACTGTTAGCAATTTAACACTACACTCCCCAGTGTCTCCATCCCTCCGTTCCTCCCTTCGGCTGATGAGGCTCTTTGAAGCAGCTGCGACCTATTGACTAAAGACCTTGGCCCAGTCTGTGTGCTCTGTGCACCAATCCCTGATTGACTCCATGTGTATCTCTACCAGGCACTGCCGAGTTCCCCCCCCCCCCCCCCCCGACCACACTGCATTCATTTATAATGGGCTAATGTTAATGATTTAGAATGATGAATTATTCAAAAGATGTGAAACACTGTGTGTGTGTGTGGGGGGGGGGGGGGGGGATTGATTGTTATGGGATTGATTGTACTCAGTGATGGTGTTTTCTGCTCATGCAATTAACAATGCTGCTATGGGTTGGATAATTGTGGATCTGGCTAAATGTCTGTCTTGTCGATCCTCAGGTGTCTTGTTATTGACTTCAGCCGTCCTGCTCTGTGACACAATGATTTGATTTCACTCCTCCACCTCCATAGTCCGCTGATCACCTGTTATCTTCCTTCTTTCTCTTCCTATTTTTTCTTTCTCTCTCTCTCTCTCTCTCTCTCTCTCTCTCTCTCTCTCTCTCTCTCTCTCTCTCTTTCTCTCTCACACACCTCTCTCTCTCTCTCTCTCTCTCTCTCTCTCTCTCTCTCTCTCACATACCTCTCTCTCTCTCGCTCCTCTCACTTCTCTCTCCCCCTCACTGTTCTCTCTCTCTCTCTTTCTCTTTCTCACTTCTCTCTCTCTCTCCTCTCACTTCTCTCTCTCCCTCACATTTCTCTCTCTCTCTCTCTCTCTCACTCACTTTTCTCTCTCTCTCTCTCTCTCTCTCTCTCTCTCTCTCTCTCTCTCTCTCTCTCTCTCTCTCTCTGTCTCTCTCACTCTCTCTCTCTCTCTCTCTTTCTCTCTCTGTCTCTGTCTCTCTCTGTCTCTCTCTCTCAGCCGTGTCTACAGTACTGGCCAGAGCCTGGGCTGCAGCAGTTTGGACCAATGACAGTGGAGCTTCTGTCCATGATGGCTGATGATGACGTCATAATCCGTCTGTTCCGGGTTCAGAACATCATGCGGGTAGGTCGTGGTCAATGATAGACTGGCTGTCAAAGTCGCTTTTTGCGCTCTGATGCGCTCTGAAGTGACTACAGTTGAAAATCAACCTGCTGACTCACACAGAAAGTCTGACAGTTTAGTCATATCGCTTTAATATTGTGAAGTTCTTTAAAACATATTTTTCCATAGTCTCTTGATGCGTATTTAGTAGAGAGCCTAATGGCCCCTTTTATCCTTTCATAGTCTGTCTACTGAACATGGGAGATGAGGCATGCATTAGTCACTGTACACTTTACAATTACTGTCAATGACCTAAAATGTCTTTTTGACAGTGTAATGATGAAATGATCAAATTATCAGCCCTTTCAATGCCTGTGAAATCATTGTAGACGTGGCGTTGTGGTCCTTTCTTTTGGAATGTGTGCATGTGTGCGTGTGTATGCGTGTGTGTGTCTATGTCTGTGTGTGCTGTATTACTGTAGCTGTGTGCCTCTCTCCTAGCCGTTGACAACGTGTTGTCTTTGTGATTGTGACTAGCTTAGTTTCCCAGCGTTAATCAGACAGGCACTTCCCAACACCTCCCTTTGACCCACAGTAACATCCATCTTTCAACACCAGGTGCTCGTCTAGCAGCCTCTAGAAAAACAACCCCTCTTGTCAGCTAGTCTCCCTGCCTCTGTTTCCCTAGCTCCCCCTCCTCACTCCCTGTCAGCTAGCCTCCCTGCCTCTGTTTCCCTAGCTCCCCCTCCTCACTCCCTGTCAGCTAGCCTCCCTGCCTCTGTTTCCCTAGCTCCCCCTCCTCACTCCCTGTCAGCTAGCCTCCCTGCCTCTGTTTCCCTAGCTCCCCCTCCTCACTCCCTGTCAGCTAGTCTCCCTGCCTCTGTTTCCCTAGCTCCCCCTTCTCACCCCCTGTCAGCTAGCCTCCCTGCCTCTGTTTCCCTAGCTCCCCCTCCTCACTCCCTGTCAGCTAGCCTCCCTGCCTCTGTTTCCCTAGCTCCCCCTTCTCACCCCCTGTCAGCTAGCCTCCCTGCCTCTGTTTCCCTAGCTCCCCCTCCTCACTCCCTGTCAGCTAGCCTCCCTGCCTCTGTTTCCCTAGCTCCCCCTCCTCACCCCCTGTCAGCTAGCCTCCCGCCTCTGTTTCCCTACCTCCCCCTCCTCACCCCCTGTCAGCTAGCCTCCCGCCTCTGTTTCCCTACCTCCCCCTCCTCACTCCCTATCAGCTAGCCTCCCTGCCTCTGTTTCCCTAGCTCCCTCTCCTCACTCCCTGTCAGCTAGCCTCCCTGCCTCTGTTTCCCTACCTCCTTTCTCACCCCCTGTCAGCTAGCCTCCCTGCCTCTGTTTCCCTACCTCCCTCTCCTCACTCCCTGTCAGCTAGCCTCCCTGCCTCTGTTTCCTTACCTCCCCCTCCTCACCCCTGTCAGCTATTCTCCCTCCCTCTGTCTCCCTATCTCCCCCCTCTGATCCCCTGTCAGCTAGCCTCCCTGCCTTTCAGATATTAGCGTCCCTAGTCCCTCTCCTTGCCTCTTCTTAGAGCCTCCCCCTGCCTCACCCTCATGTCATTCCACTGTCACCTCTGTCAGAGCCCTGTCCCCCTCAGTGTCACCCCCAGTCTCCCCCACGGATGGGGGAGGAGGGGGAGGCAGCTGTCAAACGAACCCCACTGCCTTTTCACAGGATCCCACTGATCTTACCAATCAGAACTGTCCAGCAACAGGAACAGGGAGGGAGGATGATGCACAATTTCCCAGCAAGGTATTCTATATCACAGTAGAAAAACACATTTAAGGGTGGCAGGTAGCCTAGCGGTTAGAGCGTTGGACCAGTAACAAACCGGGTGAATAATCTGTTGATGTGCACTTAACCCAAATTGCTCCAGGGTTGTCGTTGATAATGACTGACCCTGACCGTTATCCCACTCTAAGAGGGCCTCTGAGGGAGTTGGAATATGCAAAAAATACATGAACAATTCACAAATGCGTGTTAACGTAGGACAAGTCAATGACTTTATATAAGTATGGAGAAAGCCATCGATCACGTGACACCATGTATTCCTATGTGAAGACTCAATAGTGCATTGAAGCCAAATGAAGTCAGTTAAGATGCTCCCCATGGAGACATAACATGAGCAGTTTGAGCTACTGCATGAAGGGATGTTGCAGGCTAGCTCAGTGCTACCCCCTGTCATTGAGTATCTCAAGTTGAAAGCCAACCGGGGTATTGCAGGCTGCCATTAGCAACTCAATTATCCTTGTACCTTCTTCTGTGTGCGATTTTAAAATAATTGGTTCAAGGAAATACATCAGGTGTATTAGAAGCAATGATTGGTACCATGATTGTATTCAAAACATGTTTCTATTTACATAAAGCTTGATCACAAAGATTGCCATTTTTCCATTCACTATAATGGGGATCCTGTTTTCTGCAAACAATGCCTGCAGTACCATGGTCTGAAATTCTGGTTTGAAATGTGAAATTCTGTGGCTTCATTGAGAGGGGGCAGTCGTTCTTCCCTGGGACAAATATAAGCACCCACCAAATTATGATTATTATTATTATAAACTCTAGACCACTACACTACTATACCAGAGACTGTAGTGATATGAGCCTTGGCCCCAAGGGATATGGTGGCAGGTCTTTGCCATTTCTACCAGTGTCCTTCTGGGTTAGAGGTGTCCAGTCTAGGATGATATACATGTCTGAAAGGTGTGGATAGTGTGCTGTGATGTGTTGTGTGTGTTCCTATCAAGGGCTTGACAAGTCTGTTTTTTGGGATCGAACACAACATTATCGCTGTCCTCCCTTTCTCTCTTTGCCCCCCCCCGCCCATCCAGCTCCAGGAAGGTCAGCTGGTGGTTCGTCATTTCCAGTTCCTGCGCTGGTCTCCATACCGTGACGTGCCAGACTCTAAGAAGGCTTTCCTCAGCCTCCTGGCCCAGGTCCACAACTGGCAGAGGGAGTGTGGAGAGGGACGTACCATCGTCCACTGTCTGTGAGTTACCACTGTCCACCATTTTACTCATAAAACCTATATCATTCCGTAGGGAAGTTTTGTTTGCAAATAGGATACACAGAAACGATTCAAATGACCTGTGCACTGCAATTGATTTCAGCGAGCGTGATCTACGCAAACGTTGAGGATTTTCGTTTAAGAAGTTTAAAGCTGTGCATTATTTGGATTAATTCTCGGGCCATACTGACACTATACAAACCATTTTTTCTAGCACATTAAAGGTGTCATTTGCTCTTGTTGACTCCTGTTGTGAGCGTACTGTTCAGAAAGCAGGTGACAGTCATGTTTTGGGACAGGTTACAGTTTTTCTCAATGGCTTACAAAGTTTTTTGGGGGAACAAAGTTGTTGATTTGAATTAAAAACAGAGTTCACAAGACACAGAATGTCAAACACAGAGTGGCCTTTTGCAAAATAGTAAATTATTTTTCAAAATGTAGATGCCTTCTCAAAACATAAATACAGAAAAACTCAATTATACTGTCAGAATAGATTCATCAAAAGAACGTGACTGGCTGAAAAAAGATTCACGCAACCATACTAAAAGAGTCCAAGCAGACAAAACAGAAAACTCCCAGTATATCAGTACATTTTCAGTACATTACAGTCACTAGATCATGATGATCAAACATGGAAGTACAACTGTCCAAAGGTGCAGAATTATGGGCAATTACTCTTCTTTTATGCATATTTCACCAAACAATTTCCTACACATCAAATCAAAAATTATTCTTGATATATTGAATTAATTGAATTAAAATAAGCACATTGTATGCAGGATCCATTCATAGGTATCACCACAATCCAATTCCATGTATTCAATACAAAGGCTGGTTTGAACATTGTTTTGTACACTTTCCATTGGTCACAGAAACACTATCCACAATAGAAATGAAGAAAGGTGAATACAATGGAGGACTGATATTAATGTATAGGCCTCAATCCACACCAGAGCAAAGCTTTGTTATGGAAGGTCACAATGTGGAAGATGATGACTTAGGTGTAGTGAGGCGTTACAAAGTAACGTGTTACAGGAATAACTTTTTGCTGTAACGAGTAATATAACAGAGTTACTGTTCTAATTTGTAGATTAATAGCACAGTTACTGATCAAATAAATCGAATGTTGCTTTTATTTGTGATCATTATTCCCTCTCTGTTGGCGGAATATAACAAAATCTACCTGCCCCAGATTCTAATTTGTCCTCTCACTAAATTCCCGTTTACGCACGCAGGCACACCTACTAACTGCTTTAGTAAGGGATATGAATTAATGGTAGAAGCTTCGAAAGCATTGACTTTCTCAGCGTGGAAGTACCATTACTTTGATTTGGTAGGACGAAATGGTAAGAATTGAATTGTACAATGTAAACTATGCCCAGACGAAAAAACATCTTTCTACTGCTAGAAACATGACTTCTGATCTCTTGAAGCACCTGCAAAGGCAACACGCCAAGCACAACACGTTTAGCGAAAGACCCGCAAGACCTGACCATGGCTGCTGAAGGTGAGTGTAGGCCTACCTCATTCAAACAACCAAGGCTTGATTTGAATAGTTCAGGAGGACCAGGGAGAGCTGAACAAGCTTGTAGCTGGGTATGTATTAGAGGAAAGGCTGCCCTTATCCACGGTACAATCCCCCTATTTCAGACGGATACTTAGCAAAATACAGATGACAGTTTACACTGTGTGAGGACGCTCAGCGTTTTGCGGTGTAACACAAAAGTATTATAACGAATAGTGTAACTAATTACTTTCCTCAGGGAGTAACATGTCATTTGTTATCATTGAAAGAAGGCAATATATAACTTTTTTTGAGTAACTACCCTATCACTGCGAATTACTTAGAAGTAACCCAACTTCATTCTCTGTATCTCTGCATGTCCTCAATAATGTAAATAATTATAGCAATTAGACAGTCCCCATGCCTAGATATTTCCATATATTGTCCATGGTATGGTATGACACCGATGTGGTGGTTTAGACTTTTGATCGGTAGTATTTACTGATTGCCGGAAGCACACACACATAACAATGTTATTTTCTATGAACAGAACACTTAATAGTGAATTTTGTATTCCCTGATGACATTTGTATTTAAAGTTTTGCAAAAGGTGGTCTAAGATATGCAAGTCATGTACAAAGGCATATAAATAATCAGAAGTCCTGTAAATATATTTTATCATTGCTGTTCTCCTAGATACGATTCCACACAGGTCCAAAAATTGCTTGTATGCAATTGAGAAAAACTGTAATCTGAGGTCACACCTTGCTTCAGTAGATTGTGTTATCGTGTTGGTACCGATCCCACTTGATAGTTTAACAACTATCAAAATCACATGTTTTTGAACGATTACTTTCTACTCTTTAACGCACTGAGCCTGCCTGTGTGTAGTTTTAAATGTGGCAGGATAAAACGTCAACCCCCAAGTGTTCACTACCACACTCCTCCTATTTACCAGAACACTTTTCATAATTACTATAAAAGGGATCCGCTCTAGGCTCTAGTTCCCCAGCCTCTTCTACACTTCAGCAACACTACATATCTCTATCCAGCCTGGATTGGTCTCTGGGGTTGACATGCTAAACCTGCGTCCCAAATGGCACCCTACGCCCTATATAGTTCACTATTTTTGGCCAGCCTTATGGGCCCTGGTCAAAAGTAGTGGACTACCATAGGGAATAGGGTGCAATTTGAGACTCACTCCTGGATTAGATATACTTCCTTGTTTCTGGATTTAATGAGAAACATCCCTCAGATGCTCTTCTTCAAAGTTCTCCGTGTTGCTGTTTTTCTGATAGCCTCCTTGATCTGAGTCTCAGACTGAGCTGTGACATTTCACTTTACGGCTTCAGCCTCCGTATCTTCCCTGCATGCTAGAGACGTGACTCATATTGATGTCTGTGTCTGACTGTCTCTCTGTTTGTGTCAATGTCTGTGTTTGGGGCATGTGTCCGTGTCTGTGTGTCTGTCTGTACTGGTTTCTGCACCATATACCCTGGTTTCACAACCTGACTTATTATGACACATTTCGCAACACAGGCTACTCTCTCAGTGGTCACAAAGTGTATACATAAGGATTCATAAGCACTGACCCACGCGTCTGTGTTTCTCCCTGTGTGTGCAACAGAAACGGTGGCGGTAGGAGCGGTACATTCTGCGCTTGTACCATGCTGCTAGAGATGATCCGTCATCACAGCGTGGTGGATGTCTTCTACGCTGCCAAGACGCTACGCAACTCCAAACCCAACATGGTGGAGACCATGGTAAGTAATAGCCTTGATTTAACCAGGAAATACCTTTTTTTGAAACTCTTTTGGTAGGGGGACCTAATATGGTAGACAGGAGCATGCATGTCTTAAGGCTCAATTCAGTCAAACTTGCAGTGGTTTACAATATTTACACACTCAAATACAGATCGCTGATTGATTGAATTCAAGCTTTAATGTATTGCAAAGTAGAGAAATGTTGACACCTGTGTTGTTTTCAGGAGCAGTACCGGTTCTGCTATGACCTGGCCTTGGAGTACCTGGACGCCTTGGACTGCCTGAGTGAGATAGAAGTGAGATAGCACTGATCCCAGATCAGCTCAGGCTCAGGGGAGATGGAGTGGAGTCCTGGGCCTAGCCTGGATCTCAGCCTGGGTCCACATCACCTGGGCCTCCCAGCCTGGTCCTTGCCTGAGTTTACAGCCTGGGCCTGAGTCTGGGTCCACACTGCTCTGCTTCTCTCTCTACACTTCTACGTCTAGTACTGTATTTTCAGACCTGCTCGACCCCAGAAGGAGTGTAGGGATAGAGGCCTGGGCCTCACCACTCCGTCTTGGGTCTCCCCTTGGGTCTACAGCCTTGGTCTAGCCTGGTTTCTGCTCTGTTCCGCTTCCTTCTCTTCTCCTCTCCCAGGTCTGGGTGATTCAATGTATCTGCTGCCATAACTGACCTGGGCAAAAGAAAACAATGAGAGCGAAGGAGAGGGAGACAGAGAGAGATGATGGGACATGCTCCTACCTTCTACCTGTTATATACTGTACTGTTGTCCTTTCCCTTGCATTTGTATCCCTCTGTAAGTTACTCTTTGTTCTGTGCCACATACTATCTGCCAAACCCAAGGAAGAGGACAAGGAAATGGGCAGGATCATTCTCTTCTCATTGGACGTTTTTCTGGTCACTTGACCACTGGTGGTATACTCAAAGGTCTCTGCAACTTCCTGCCTTATTTTACTATGTCAATGACAACAACAATTACAACAACAAAAAATACAAAGTAGAAGCTGAAGTTTAACAACAAGACAATGACATCACATACAACTGCCTGCAAATAAAACATGTCAACTATTGGGTGATCTTGTGTGTTTGTTTTGTAATACGTGCAATGATCTTGTATATTATGCAATGATCTACTGTTGGTGAACATCCGATGTTGTTACTGTACACTGGTGTTTTCTCTGGTGAGGCTGGAATGGCAGAGAATACGTTTACAAAGAGAATGGCACTGAATTTATGTTGGGTGCGTCTATCCTATGGTCATATTGTACAGAAAGGTTCCTATCTTGTCTATTATTTATTGTTTGTGTAAATAGATTGTTTTCCAGATGTTTATCGATGTTTGTCGTATTAACTCTGTGCCAATCCATTATCTTTGTGTTTATGAACAACATGGTCTCATTAGAATATGTCAAAATAGTGACGTTTAATCATTGTAGTTATATGCCACCCAGTTTGACATATTACTTTTATGTCACGTCTGGTGACATATTACTTTTATGTTACTTTTGGTGGCATATTACTCCATAATGTAATGAAATATGTCTATAAATGACATTGGAGTTATACAGTACTGTATGTCACCCAATTTGACATATTACTTATATGTCATTTCTGGTGACTTATAGCTTTATATTTGTAATGAGTTATGTCTGCTATAAATGAGGACCACTTGAGAACCTGCATGCCAGTCAGTCGTTAGTGTTTCCATTGCAGTTTGTGACCCAGTCTGCTTCGGGGGACCGCCCCCACTGCTACCAGAGACTGGGGTTGCAAAATTCCCATAGCTTTCCCAAAATTCCCAGGTTTTCCAGAAATTCCCAGTTGGTGCATTGCCTGACTAACGAACCGAAAAGCAAAGAGGGAATCCTCTAACTGGGAAACCTCAACCTGGGAATCTTACAACCTGGAACTTTTGAGGAAGTTACCCAATTTTGCAACCCTACACAAGAACACCTATATTCAGAGAGATCAATGTAAAAAAAAAGAACATGATGTGTCTCTAGTTGTGGGAACAAAGGTGATCAGTTTGCCGAAACTAGTTGCTTTTTAAATTTGTATTTATTCATTCAATGTGTTTTATTTTCTAAAGAGTGTATAAATGAAAATAAATCAACTATTACGATGTTGCTAATATCATACGATTCATGCATGTTTTTATTTTGTGACACTTTTTGCGACACGTGATTTTAGTCACACCCTTTCATGCACTTCAATTAGCTTTGACTATCACTTTCCTGCAGGAAGCACACACACACACACACACACACACACATACACACACACACACACACACACACACACACACACACACACACACACACACACACACACACACACACACACACACACACACACACACATACACACACACACACACATACACACACACACACACACACACACACACACACACACACACACACACACACACACACACACAATTACAATGTTAAACAAGAACCCCAGTATTTTTTGTTGACCTGTAGTTAAATTTTTCCTTATCATTTAATGAAGTGCAGCGTTAATGGTCTGCTGTTATCAAATGACCAGACTGACTGGCTGGTTCTACAAAGCCCTAATTGAAGAAGCCTGATGAATCTATTGATCCAGTCAACACATCATCCCACCCCAGAGAGACAGATAGCCCACCTCACCAACTCATCCATCATAGAGATGTCCAACAAGAACATTGGCTGCATTCTTTTGATTTATTTTCATAATGTTCATAAGCCTTGACCTTTTAACCTTTCACCCCTCTATCTTCAGTCCGTTCATTGATCTCTGCCTTTCTCTCGCTCACTTTATCTCTCCTCCCCCCCCTCTCTATAACTGAGTGGAAATGCGTAAACAGCAGAACAATTTCTAGCACAGAAACAAGGATTATGCCTCGGTCAAAGTTAGAACAGTTCCGCTTTTCTTCTGAGTCTACCTAGTGCTAACAGAGAAGTCCTTCTGAGTCTACCTAGTGCTAACAGAGAGGTACTTCTGAGTCTACCTAGTTCTAACGGAGAAGTCCTTCTGAGTCTACCTAGTGCTAACAGAGAAGTCCTTCTGAGTCTACCTAGTGCTAACAGAGAGGTACTTCTGAGTCTACCTAGTTCTAACGGAGAAGTCCTTCTGAGTCTACCTAGTGCTAACAGGGTGGTCCTTCTGAGTCTACCTAGTGCCAACAGAGAAGTCCTTCTGAGTCTACCTAGTGCTAACAGAGAAGTCCTTCGGAGTCTACCTAGTTCTAACGGAGAAGTCCTTCTGAGTCTACCTAGTGCTAACAGAGAAGTCCTTCTGAGTCTACCTAGTTCTAACGGAGAAGTCCTTCTGAGTCTACCTAGTGCTAACAGAGAAGTCCTTCGGAGTCTACCTAGTGCTAACAGAGAAGTCCTTCTGAGTCTACCTAGTTCTAACGGAGAAGTCCTTCTGAGTCTACCTAGTGCTAACAGAGAAGTCCTTCTGAGTCTACCTTGTGCTAACAGAGAAGTCCTTCTGAGTCTACCTAGTGCTAACAGAGAAGTCCTTCTGAGTCTACCTAGTGCTAACAGAGAAGTCCTTCTGAGTCTACCTAGTGCTAACAGAGAAGTCCTTCGGAGTCTACCTAGTGCTAACAGAGAAGTCCTTCTGAGTCTACCTAGTGCTAACAGAGAAGTCCTTCTGAGTCTACCTAGAGCTAACAAAGAAGTCCTTCTGAGTCTACCTAGTGCTAACAGAGAAGTCCTTCTGAGTCTACCTAGTGCTAATAGAGAAGTCCTTCTGAGTCTACCTAGTGCTAACAGAGAGGTCCTTCTGAGTCTACCTAGTGCTAACAGAGAAGTCCTTCGGAGTCTACCTAGTGCTAACAGAGAAGTCCTTCGGAGTCTACCTAGTGCTAACAGAGAGGTCCTTCTGAGTCTACCTAGTGCTAACAGAGAGGTCCTTCGGAGTCTACCTAGTGCTAACAGAGACGTTATTCTGAGTCTACCAAGTGCTAACAGAGTCCTTCTGAGCCTTCCTAGTGCTAACAGAGAAGTACTTCTGAGTCTACCTAGAGCTAACAGAGAAGTCCTTCTGAGTCTACCTAGTGCTAACGGAGAAGTTCTTCTGAGCCTACCTAGAGCTAACAGAGAAGTCCTTCTGAGTCTACCTAGTGCTAACAGAGAAGTCCTTCCGGACCACCAGGGTTGCTAATGTTGAACTAGAGGAAATCACAGAAACGATCTCAAACGGCTGTTAGGTCCCATAGGACTGGATTGAGAAACACTGGGTTATCTTGTGTGAGGGTGTGTGGTTGTGTGTATAGGCTACTGGCACTCCACAAGGGAGTCTTATAGTGGAGGTGATTGTTGGATGCGTACAGTATGAATGAGCATAGGAAATTGAATGATGGTTGTATAACAAAATGCACATTGTGTTGAGAGAAAGGTTCCATGCAGATGAAACCTCTCTTCGCTCTGCATCCGTTTGTGCCTGATAACTCCTGGAGATGGCTCAGCCATTGTGTTTTTTTTTTGGACAGATAAACACATCTCCTGGGATCTCCATCACCCTCTCCATTTTCTCCTCCTTTCTCTTTCTAAAGCCTACCTGAATGCTCAGGCAGTGTCCATCATTGTGGCTGTTCCCAAGCTCCTTTTTTTTGCAGATTCAATAATTTGCTGTGTAGTGCTGGGTGAATGAGAGGAGGAAGAGACGGGCTCCCCAGAGAGTCACAGGAAGCAGGTAAAACACTTACCTGGATGTCTTCAATTGACTATTACATGTCTTGTTTTTGATACTATTTATGTTGTCTTTTAACTGTCACATCTGATGGATCCTGTTAGGTCAAACACCTTAGCAGACATGTGTCTATGCCTCTTCAAACGCTTGCTCGCTTGCTTTTAGGAGCTGGTCTGGTAGTCGGTGCCAGACTGAAAGCCTATGCTAAACAATAATGGAAATAAATTATTTGACGCGTCCAACCTGTTGGTTTGTAGGAGACAGATGGTCTTAGGAGAAGGAGGATGCCTGCCACACTGCAGCTCATTCTCTCACACACAGACACACACCACCCCAAGGGGCCCCAGAGCCAGAGTGGCCCCTTATCGCTCCTACACAGGTCCCTGTCATAGTCAGACTTCTCAAATGTCACGGAATGGTTTGGGGCTTCAAGAGATTTCCAGCCGGCCAGGGTTTTAGTGAAGACCGCATGGCTTGTGTGTGTCTGGCCAGGATTTTACTGAGTGTGTATGCAGCTGGTCCTGGCCTGGTGCCCTGGCAGAGTAGCAGCAGTTTTGTGTGTGTGTTTCTCTGCGTGTGTGGTGGCATCTTGGAAAAGCCTCAAGACTGTGACAGCAATGGCACGCAGTGCTACGGCTGCAACTGCAAATAGAGCTCTTATCCTCTCCCCCACTGTCCCTGTCTAAAGGCCTGTCGTTTTAAATGAATCCCGTCATGCAGAGGAGCAGATAGACACAAGAATCAATTAATACTCTCCTCGTTCCGACACTGAAACACCACAGAGTTTAAAACACAACGGAGGCGTGTGGAGACCTGTGTGTGTGTGTGTGTCCCAGCATGTGTGTGTTCCCTGTCTGACGAAAGATTGAATTTGAGCCCACTTTATCTCTGTGTGAAGTCATCTTTTTTTATCTTTAGCATGACTTCACATGCACATTAAATCAAATTGCTTCTCACATGACAAAACCCTCACGTTCATTGAGATTATACACCATGTCTTTAGTCTCTGATCATACGACAGCTCTGTCTAGCTCTGCGGAGGACAGCTTATAAATGGTATTCTAGAAACAATAAACAAAGCAACGTTTAGGAAAACTTCTAATCTAATATAGCAAGGATCATTGATTACGTCAAGAGCAGGTGATTGAACTGCCATGAAGGTATCACTTCCTAATGACAAATCTGTCATGTGGTAAATGTATCTCTCCACCAGTGATGATAGCCCCAAGGCAGTGAGGACATCTAAAGGGGCAGGGACAGAAAATAGGACAGTTAATGGTATTCTGTCCCATGGTATAACCTATGATGACAGGAAAGAGGAAGAAGGAAGAAAAAAAACGGAAGATGGAAGGAGATGATGGCTGAGGGCCAGTCAATAATAGACCTGCGTTATGACAGTGCTGGGAAGGCTCTGCATTCCCATCCATCTATCTCTCTCTCTCTTCTTCTCTCTCACTCAAGCTTCTTCTCTTGCTTCTTCTCTCTCTCTCTCGCTCTCTCAATTCAATTTGCTTTCTTGGCATGACGTAACAATGTACATATTGCCGAAGCTTACTTTGGATATTTACCATATTAAAATAATAGTAATCCAAATTGTCAACAGGACAACAGTAATAACAATAACCAAGGGTCAAAATAACCATTGAACAATAACAATATAAAGGACATGTGCAAGTTGGTTGGTCTGTCAGACACTGTACCTCGTCTTATGGCTGTAGTGCGCTGCTAACCCACAGCTCTCTGCGTCCTCCCCCAACAGGACCTGTAGCCTATTCTCATCAGAGAGGTCTTTGAAACCTCTCTTTATATTTTTGACATTTTTTCAGGAAATGCAGCTCTGTCTCAGGTTTTGCTGTGGTGCAGTGGTTGCACAGCCTTTCCCCTACAGGGAGACAGGTTTTCCTGTGTCTACCCGTCTCAATGGCAAGGTTGTGCTCACTGAGCCTGTACTTTGTCAAGGTTTTTATTAGTGTCAAAGTTTTGATTAGTAACCATGTTCAAAAGAGTTAGCCACGGTGTACTGCCGATTTAGGACCAGGTAGCACTGCATTTTGCTTTGTGCTTGTGCTTGCATTTCCCAATAAGCAATGTAGTTTTGTTTTGACTGTGTTGTAATTTGGTTTATTATGATTGATTGGATGTTCTGGTCCTGAGGCTTTAGTGTGTTAGTAGAACATGTTTGTGAACTCAGCCCCAGGACCAGCTGGATGAGGGGACTCAGCTCTTGGCATTGCAGGGCTTGATAATGATATGACAGCGGATCACTGTATTTTGTGTTTCCAAAACTTAACTGCTCTGTTTTTTAAAATGTATTATTAGTGTATATTGTCCTAATTCTGCCCTGCATGCATTGTTTGTAGTTTTCCTCTGAACATGTAGGATAATCTTACAGAACTCTGCATGCAGGGTTTCAATGGGGTGTTTGTCCCATTTGGTGAAATCTTGTTTTGCAAGTGGACCCCACACCTCGCTGACATAAAGTGCAATTGGTTCAATGACACATTCAATTAGTTTTAGCCAAATTGTAATAGGTATTTCAAATTGAATTTCTTTTTTAATTGGCGTAGAATGCCCTCTGTGCTTTCTCTCAGTTCATTCACTGTATCATTAAGCATTAAGGTGTCCAGTTGAACTTATTTTTAAACCTAAGTAATTGTAGTGTGTGCAGTACTCTATATATTGTGTATCAATTGAGAACTTTGGTCTAATAGCTGAAATCTGGATCTTCTCTGGAAAATCATTATTTTTGTATTTTTGGGGTTTACTGCCAGGGCCCAGGTCTGGCAGTACTGCTCTAGCAGGTCCAGGCTCTGCTGTAGGCCATGTGCTGTGGGTGACAGCAGGCATAGGCCATCTGCGAATAGCAAGAATTTAACCTCTGAATTGTAGAGACTAACACCAGGGGCTGAGGATTTTTATAGAATAGTGTCCAATTCGTTGATGTAAATATTGAAGAGTGCAGGGCTCAGATTGCAACCCTGGCGAAGGTCCCGCCCCTGGTTAAAGAATTCTGTTCTTTTCTTGACAATTTTGATGCTGCACAAATTGATTTAATTTAGATTTTATGTCATGTTTTACTTCCTACATCAGTGGTTCCCAAACTTTTTATAGTCCCGTACCATTCAACCTCCAGCTGCATACCCTCTCAAATGTTGTTTTTGTCATTGTAAGACTGCCACACACACTATACGATACATTTATTACACATAAGAATGAGTGTTTGTCACATCCCAAGCTCGTGGGAAGTGACAAAGAACTCTTATAGGACCAGGGTACAAATAATAATATAATAATAATCAATAATTTTGCTCTTTAACCATCTTAAATATAAAACCTTATTTGTTCATCGAAAATTGTGAATAACTCACCACAGGTTAATGAGAAGGGTGTGCTTGAAAGGATGCACATAACTCTGCAATGATGAGTTGTATTGGAGAGAGTCTCAGTATTAAATCATTTTTCTACCCACAGTCTGTACCTGTATTTAGTTTTCATGCCAGTGAGGGCCGAGAATCCACTCTCACATAGGTACGTGGTTGCAAAGGGCATCAGTGTCTTAACAGCTTGATTTGCCAAGGCAGGATACTCTGAGTGCAGCCCAATCCAGAAATCTGGCAGTGGATTCTGATTAAATTACATTTTCACAGAACCGCTTGTTGCAATTTCGATGAGGCTCTCTTGTTCATATATCGGTAAGTGGACTGGAGGCAGGGCATGAAAGGGATAACGAATCCAGTTGTTTGTGTCATCTATTTGGGAAAGTACCTGCGTAATTGTGCACATTCAACTCACTCAGGTGCTTCGCTATATCACATTTGACATTGTCCGTAAGCTTGAGTTCATTTGCACACAAAGAAATCATACAATGATGGAAAGACCTGTGTGTTGTCTTTGTTAATGCAGACACAGAAGAGTTCCAACTTCTTAATCATAGCCTCAATTTTGTCCCGCACATTGAATATAGTTGCGGAGAATCCCTGTAATCCTAGATTCAGATCATTCAGGCGAGGAAAAAACATCACCCAGACAGGCCAGTCCTGTGAGAAACTCGTCATCATGCACACGGTCAGAACTTCAGTAAAGAAAACTTGAAGCTCTCAATAAAAGAAAATGTGTCAATACTTTGCCCCTTGATAACCAGCACACTTCTGTATGTATGCATCGTTGCCCACGTCATTGCATAGTGCAGAAAATACATGAGAGTTCAGTGGTCTTGCTTTAACAAAGTTAACCATTTTCACTGTAGTGTCCAAAACATCTTTCAATCTGTCACGCATTCCCTTGGCAGCAAGAACCTCTCGGTGGATGCTGCAGAGTACCCAAGTGGCATCGGGAGCAACTGCTTGCACACGCGTTACCACTCCACTGTGTCTCCCTGTCATGGCTTTTGTGCCATCAATACAGATACCAGCACATCTTGACCACCAAAGTCCATTTGATGTCACAAAGCTGTCCAACACTTAAAAAATATCCTCTCCTGTTGTCCTGGTTTCCAGTGGTTTGCAGAAGAGGATGTCTTCCTTAATTGACTCCCCATAAATGTAAAGAACATATACCAGGAGCTGTGCCGGGCCCGCCACGTCTGTGGACTCATCCAGCTGTAACAGACATGTACCAGGAGCGGTGCCGGGCCCGCCACGTCTGTGGACTCATCCAGCTGTAACAGACATGTACCAGGAGCGGTGCCGGGCCCGCCACGTCTGTGGACTCATCCAGCTGTAACGCATAGAATTCACTGGTTTGTATACGAAGCAGTAATTGGTTCAAAACATCTCCTGCCATGTCACTGATGCGTCGTGAAACAGTGTTGTTTGATGATGGCATTGTTTGTGTAGTTTTTTTTTGCCTTTTCCCCCAGCATTGTCCCAGGCATATCCGCGGCAGCAGGAAGAATGAAGTCCTCCACAGTAGTATGGGGCTTGCCTGTCCTAGCCAGTCGGTAGCTCACCATATAAGGCACTTTTAGCCCCTTCTTATTAATGGTACCTGTTGCTTTTTTACATGTCTTACTACTCGAAAGTCGTCTTAATTCTTGCTCAAAAAACTCCTGTGGCTTAATTTTCAAATTGGCATGTGACTGAGGAAAGGCACTACTACCAATATAAGTGAACCCCAAATCAATGTTGTTCTCATATTTGCACCTCATCGATTGTTCAACGTCCCTGTCTGTTCGGTGCTTTCCCGGGTAAGGGGGCAGTAGCTCTTCGGCAGCATCAGTTTCACAACTGTCAGTGTCCATTCTTGCTGGGCTAACAACAACTGTATAATTACTGATGCTAGCATTGGATGTGCTCGTGGAAGCAGAACAACTTGTGTCATTGACAGGTGCAGGTGTAGTAGCAGTGCTACCAGTAGAGCTGGTATACGTCTTTATGGACGCGGGCCTTACTTCTTTTAACCATTTATCCATTTTCGAGCAAACGGAATGAGCAGCAGCTAAGTTTGGCTACATACGGACCGTTAGTGGAATTCCCGCGAGACAGTAACGGTTAATGTGATTGGATGTTAATTATTTGACTAGGCTACCTGTATTTGACATTGTGTTGTTATTTCGATGAACACTAGATGGTTTAATTTTATTTTTGGCAGTGAAACGAGGCTACTCAGGTGAGAAAAAAACCTCTGCCAAATGTATAGCCCTGTTAGAAAATAAAAATGGACTGTTTGAAAATGTGAAGAAAAAATATGAATTATTACATTATTTGGCATTCCCCGAAGGCATTGCGCATACCCCAGTTTGGGAATACCTGTCCTACACCACATTCAATAACTTTGTAGAACAGTCCTGTATGCAAAATTGAATCAAATGCTATTTGGATGTCGATAAAGCAAGTGTACATTTTGGTATTATTTTGGTGGACACGTTTATCTATCAGGGTGTGTAGGATGTAAATATGATCGGTCGTGCAATGTTTTGGTATAAATCCAATTTGGCTTTTACTCAAGGCATTGTGCTTATTAAGGAAGTTTAGAACTATTTCATTTATACATTTATAATACTACAGAAAACCTTCCCCAGGTTACTGTTCACACAAATGCCTCTGTAATTGTTAGGGTCAAATATGTCTCCGTTCTTAAAGATTGGGTTTAATCAGTCCTTGTTTCCAGATGTCAGGGAAATAACCTACACTCAGGATCAAATTAAAGTTTAATATAGTCAATTGACATTTTGCACTAGTGAGTTTGAGCATCTCATTTAGGATGCCATCAGTTGTGCATGCTTATTTAAATTTGAGGGCCTGAAGTTTCTTACAGAGCTTCTGGTCAGTAATTGTGGAGTCCAATTGATTTTCGTTGTCATGTATAGCTTTTTCTAATCCATTCAAGTTCTTATGAATTTGGCATTGTTCTGCATCAATTTGAACGGTGTTGTTGAGTGTTTTAAAATGGGTTGTCCGTATGTCACCATTTTGTATGGCTAATTCCTCTTGTTTAGATTCTTTCTTTTTTCCCCAATTTCCCCATAGGTTGTTTGTGTTTATGGACTCCTCAATTAGTGCCAGCTGCTTGCTGTTGTACTGTGCTTTTTTATTTGAGTGTACGTTTATAGAGTTTTAAAGTCACACAGTAATGAAGGTGTAATTCACCATTATTTGGGTCTCTGTGCTTTTGGTTGGAGGTGTTCTTTTCCTTATAGTTTTACAATCTGCATCAAACCAGTTGTCATCTGTGGTCTTCTTGTTTAAAAAAAAAATCAATTTCAGTTGTGCTTCTTTTGCCGTTTGCCTGAATATATAGTAGATGTTTTTAACTGCTAGATTGATGCCTTCTTCACTGTGAGTGAATGTGGTATCCAGAAAGTTATCTAAGAGTGTCTGGATATTTTGGTTACTGGATGCTTTCTGGTATTCTTCTGTGCTGTTTTGGGCCCATCTACATGAATTTATGATGTTGTACAGCTTGGGCTGTGAATGTGTGGGTGTTTCCATGTCTGTTCTTTTGAGGAACAACGTAATTTGGCTGTGATCAGACAGAGGTGTTAGTGGCTTGATGGTCAATGTCTGTGATCATATAGTCTACTGTACTGTGGCCAAGAGGTGAGCAATGAGCAATGGGTGAATCTTGTAAAGAGTCCCCCATAACCTACCATTGACAAAGTACAGACCCAGGCTTCGACAGAGCTGTAATAGAGCCCTTCCGTTTTTGTTGACGGTGCTGTCACTGTTGTTTCTATGGGGAGATGAAGACAGTTAGAAACAGTATGGCCTGTAATAAAGCTGTCCCCTTGTGTGGTTGTTACATCAGGTAGTGTTCCTGTGAGTGCATTTGTGTCCCCACAGATGAGCACATTTCCCTGGGCCTGGAATTAACACATCTCTTCCTCAAGGGTGGGGAAGATCTCCTCTGAGTAATATGGAGATTCTGAGGGGGATATATTTTTTTTATCTTTATTTACCTAGGCAAGTCAGTTAAGAACAAATTCTTATTTTCAATGAAGGCCTAGGAATAGTGGGTGATCTGCCTTGTTCAGGGGCAGAACTACAGATTTGTACCTTGTCAGCTCAGGTATTCGATCTTGCAGCCTTTCAGTTACTAGTCCAACGCTCTAACCACTAGGCTACCTGCTGCCCCATATATTGCACAAAGGAACACATCTTTTTCAGTCAGTACAAGTTATTTTTTCAGTTTTAACCAAATGTGATATTTACCAATGTTGAGGGGATCAATTAGATTTTGTTATTCGGATTTGTACCAAATGAGCAATACTCCAGAGTCTCTGCCTCTATTGACAGAGCTGTGTTTCTGTGATGGCACAAAAACCTCTCTGTAGCCTGTGGGACAGTGAGTGACAATATCTGCCTTACACCATGTCTCCTGCTGAATGATGTCAACATCTTTACGATTTGTTTTGTTTTTTGAACTCCAGTGTAAAACTCTTCAGTCTAAAGGTTGATGAGTTTAGGCCCTGAATGTTCCACATGATAACTGATAACGATTTCATGTCACAAAAAGAAAGAATAGCACAGTCAGAAATACAGTTACTCCTAACTATTAAGTTGTTAAGAGTGACATAAACAGGATAACAACAACAAAAAATTCTGTTATATTCCTATTCATTGAACAAGTCAACTTTTAGTGCAATAGGTGTGTGTGTGTGCGTGCGTCTGTGTGTATGTGCGGTTTAGTGCAGATATATTGGAGTAGCTGTTAAATCTCACTCAATCCTACAGGGTCCTCCTGTCCTCTGAGGACCTCCACGTAGCTGCGCTGGTCCTGCAGTTGGCCCTGTGGAGTGGGGCCAGGTCTGGGCTGGGGGGCTTCCTCTCTGGACTGGTAGAGGTGGTTGTCTGGTGCGGGGCAGTAGACTGGGCTCGGTCCAGTCTGGCTAAACCGATGGAAGTGGTGACGCTCTGGGGGTGGGTGGGGTCTGTGGGGTGCGCTGGGTCTGGTGGGGCATTGAGGGGGCCTGGGGCTCCTTGGTGGTGCAGTGTTCTGGTAGGGGTCTCTGGGTGGTCCTCTGTCCAGTACAGCATGGGGTGTTTGTCTACCAAGTGCCACGTCCTTTAGAGACTTGGCAAACATCCGTACTGTCTGCTTCCTCAGGTGGGAGTGGTCATGCAGATGCTCTGGAGTGATTGTTGGGTGGTGAGCAATGTGCACATTCGGGAGTAGGCCACACCCTCTGGTGATGTCAGCGTTGACTTTCTGAATGGTACGGGGATGAAAGTCTTTGTGTAGCAGCAGAGTGGAGATGGTGATGTGGGAGTTGGGGAACTGCTCAGAGGCCCTCTCTGCTACTCTGTTGACCAGGCTGCCTACTCTCTCCTGCTCCTCTCGCAGGTTGTTGGTGCCGGTGTGAATAATAATGTGGCCTGGTGTGCCAAAGTCAGGCATCCTGCGTTTTTGGGCACCATATTTTGGACACCTTGTGGTGGGGGAAGAGTTTATCCTCTTGGATGAATTTCCCATTTGAGTCAATGAGGATGGCTACCTCAGTGGTTTTACCAGAGTAGTGGGTTTATGGTCTGGGGCTGGAGTACACATGGCCTGTGTACAAGGAGGGGTGTGTGGGGGTGTGTCAGGGGGGAGAGCCAGAGAGCTTCTCTCTATTGTAGGTGTCCCCATGTGAACCTCCTTGTTGACTGGGGGTTGTTGACTGGGGAGTTGTGGGTAAAGGTGGGCCAGTGGGGGTTTTAGGGGTGGTGAAAGGGCTGCAGCTTCTCTCTAGGAGTCTCTACACTCTGCGCTCTGTGCTGCAGCACCCTTTTGATGACAGACAACTCTTTTGCCATCTCCTCCTTTACCTGCACTAGCTCTCTCCTCATGGTGGCCTTTACCACCTCAAACGCTGTGGTAAGGCTCTCTCTCAGCTCCTGAACAGAGTTCTTCAGCTGGGTCCTGCACTGGTTGATCTGGTCCTGTAGAAGCTCTGTGTCTGGGCTGGGAGGTTGTAATGCTGGGGGCCAGCTCCTTTAGCTCAGTAACCCATACCTCTAACAGAGCCAGCCCGTCTCTCAGCAGGCTGATTGTAGTGTGGTCTTGGCTCTGGTGGTCGTAGGCAGGCAGGGGGGAGAATAGACCTGTTGTGTGGGTCTGGGCCTGGGCTCCTGCAGTTGGAGTGCCTGAGGTGAGGGGAATGGTCAGGGTGCTGTCCTTGCTGTCTGTGTAAAATAATAGGTTTGTAAGAGTCCTGTTGTTTGAGCAGTCAATTTGATTTCTGCTGAAAATTCAAAAAAAGGGGGGGAAGTCTCCCTGTCGCTGCTAGCGCTGGTGCTGCTAGCGCTGGTGCTGCTGCTGCTGGTGCTGCTTCAGTGGCCATGTTGCTATGGTTACCACCAGTAAACAGGTGGAGCTAGACGGTAAACTAGCTGACAAATTTTAATTTGGCTAGCTAGCACAATTAAGATTGGTATTCTCTCTCTCTCTCTCTCTCTCTCTCTCTCTCTCTCTCTCTCTCTCTCTCTCTCTCTCTCTCTCTCTCTCTCTCTCTCTCTCTCTCTCTCTCTCTCTCTCTCTCTCTCTCTCTCTCTCTCTCTCTCTCTCTCTCTCTCTCTCTCTCTCTCTCTCTCTCTCTCTCTCTCTCTCTCTCTCTCTCTCATGGAGAGCTTTGACTGGAACACTGAGGGCCAAGGTGATGTGACCTGCCTGTTTCTCAGTGTGATGATTTATACTAGCCTAGTACACAGCGTTCACTCACATCACAAGTTAAGTAACCTGGCTGCCTGCATCTGAACACCTCACAGTACAGAAGCAATGCCTGGAACACTGCTGGTCCTATTCTTCCAGCTCTCTCTCTCGGTCCTCTCCTGTTACAGTCAGTGTCCTGTATTTACCTGTTATTATCAAGTGTTATTTATTATTACCAGATTGGTTCTTTACGGCTCGAAAGACTAGACAGGTAGGCTGACTGTCTTTGACAGAATTGCACTTCCTCTGCAGTATATGCCCTATCAGTTTTAGCTCAGTGTTGAATGGATTATATTGTATCTCTATGGTCTTTGCTCAAAGCTTATGTAACCCTGTCAATGCTGTCTGCTGGTTTATAGAGGACATATAATGCCTTTTGACTGGGCAGTCTGCACTGTCTGTAGTGGGTTGCCCGGTACTGTAATTGATTTGGACATTGCATATCAAGAGGGTTATTGGTAGTCGAGGTAGAATGGCAATACACTCTACAGTATAAACAGTAATTCTACAGGGAAACTATTTTACTTTCTCCTCACTCCTCTTTCTCCTTCTGTTTATCTTCCTGTGTTATAATCAGATGCCCCTGGTTGTCACCTCCTTTGTTTTAGTGTTTTTCCAGTGTTTCTCTCCCTTATGCCGTCTCATTCTGTTATGGTTGATGTTTCCCAGGCTTAATAAAGGAGTGTTTACTTTTCAGCAATAAGGCACTAGCGGAGGAATACAGATAGTCACTGGTAAAGGCCGTTGTTCGGCCCAACGCAATAGCCAAACCAAACACAATTCAATATAGTTAAAGAATAGGTCCAAATTAAATCAAACTTTATTTAAAGTGGACTTAAAGTTTGATTTGATTTAGTCCTATTCTCTAACTTAGATTTTGAAATGGTTGAAATGGAGACATGAATCTAGCAAATAAATTATTAATTTGTAGACAAACTGGATATTGAGTTTTGTTTGGTTGTCAACGCAACCAAATATCAACATTTGAAGGAGATGTATATTCTGTTTGGATAGTTCCATCTGTGCCACTGACTTAGCCTGGCTATAATACCAGTTTGTCTACAAATTAATAATTAATATGCACTTTAAATAAAGTTTGATTTGATTTAGTCCTATTGTTAACACATACATATGTCAAGTAAACCAAACATTTGTGTTGTGCTTTTAGATGGTTGAAAGCATAGTGATACATTGGGAATTCACCAAACTTCTGGCTGTCTTTTTGAGTGGGTGAATAAAGGCTAAAATCTCATTTGATCAATGTCTCCACCAAGTTTGAACAAAACGTCCACGCTGAAATGACGTGATGTGCCCATTTAGTTTGAGCTTTTCTTCTATTGGCATTTAATACGTCCATGATGATGATGATGATGATGATGCATGATTTTGACTGGCATAGAAAAAGTTGTCTCGTCTGAGCACTGCGCATTGTTCACTCTCTCTCTACAGGGGAGTTTGCATTTCAAAAGTGAAACAAATCTTCCGGGGTCAGACAGGCTTATATTAACCCCCGCTGTACCAAACTGAATGCTAGGCTGGAAGCAAGGTAAATAATGTGCGAGAGATAAATACAATGATTCAGACATGATATTCTTATGGAGGCACAGTGATCATTTTCAGATGGAAATGTTAGCAGGAATAGTGTGTCTGTGATACAATACAGCACGGCTTGGAACGCTGCTCATCCAATCAGCATCCAGGATACAAACAACACGTTTTATAATTCCGATGATGTATTATTATCTCTGAAATACAGCCTATGCTCTGTAGGAGGGGAGAGAAGAGGATGGGGGGATGGTCGCCACTGTGGTGATAGAGTACAAAGGATGACTCTTAATATTTCTCTGCCTTATTCTGGTCGTCTATACTGTGCAGTAGATGAAAGGACTGGTTCTCTCTGACTTTAGTATGTAATTGACATCGAGGAGAGGAAGGGAGGAGTGGAGCGCGTAGGAGAGAGGATAGAAGAGGAGAGGAGATGAGAGAGCCTCTGAAGGACTGAACACTCAAAACAAAACAGCCAAAGAGGACTAAGCCAAGGTAACACACCCCAATGCAGCCGTCCATACAACCCCTGTCTCTACTGTGTTCATTTCTCCTATTATTCTCTCTATCCAATTCAAAGTGATTAGAATAGAACACAGTTAACTCACCATCAACTCTCAGTGAATTACTAAGATTCTGTATTGTTTGGCATTTGTTAATGGACAGTATTTTGAAGCTAGATTTAAACCCCTTCTCTACCACTTCAGGAATCCTGACACTCTCAGGACAGTTTCACAATGCATGTAAAAGGTTTACCTCAGTAAACTGCAGTGTACAACACCTGTGTCCATCCCAGTAGAATAAAGAGACCTCTCCCTGAACTGTCAGAGATATTGAACTGTCAGAGATAATGGCACTATTACAGTGTGTTTACACCACAGACCCCTTTCTCAACAAAGCAGACTTGTTTTGCATCAGAACATACAATATCTGTAAATAGAATGTATAGTTTAGTCTCATTGAGATGAACAATCTCTTTTACAAGAGAGACCTGGCCAAAATAGCAGCACACAAAGTTGCAGACACGTTGACAACTTAAAACACAAAGCACTAGAATTGATATACATACATTCAATTGAACAGCAAGATGACACATTGAACAGCAAGATGACACATTGAACAGCAAGATGACACATTGAACAGCAAGATGACACATTGAACAGCAAGATGACACATTGAACAGCAAGATGACACATTGAACAGCAAGATGCCACATTGAACAGCAAGATGACACATTGAACAGCAAGATGCCACATTGAACAGCAAGATGCCACATTGAACAGCAAGATGACACATTGAACAGCAAGATGACACATTGAACAGCAAGATGACACATTGAACCGCAAGATGACACATTGAACAGCAAGATGACACATTGAACAGCAAGATGCCACATTGAACAGCAAGATGACACATTGAACAGCAAGATGACACATTGAACAGCAAGATGACACATTGAACAGCAAGATGCCACATTGAATAGCAAGATGCCACATTGAACAGCAAGATGACACATTGAACAGCAAGATGACACATTGAACAGCAAGATGCCACATTGAACAGCAAGATGACACATTGAACAGCAAGATGACACATTGAACAGCAAGATGTTCTGTGAACGTGTGGTGCAACTAGAGGTCAAAACATTGACAGTCCCCCACTTAATTTTCCACCATAGTGTTTAACCAAGCTTTTAAACTCATTTAAAGGGACGCGCTCCTGTCATTTCAGGACCTTGCTCGATGCAGAAGGGGCAAAGAACTGTAAAACATATGTCCCCCTGCTCTGTATTAGATTAGGTAGATGTCTCAATGTGACCTTATAAATAAAAACATACCAAGGATTTAGCCAGCCCACTCTCATACAGAGGGCACAGTGATGTGTGAGAGCTTTGGAGTTTGTCACAAACCTCAGCGCCCCATGGTACACAGTGTCCAGTATATGTCATGACGTCACAGGGGCATACATGGTCCTGAAAATGAAATGACGCCAGAACCATCATCCTCTCCTCCTCCGGTCATCCTCTCTTCTATCTCTGTTCTGCGGTTACCAGAGCAGCCCTGGCCCAATCTAAAACACAGGCGCAAAATCGATAGCCAATCACCCAGCAGAGACACAGAGAGCTGTATGTGGCTAACCTGAGGGTGAAATGTTTCCACTCATTGATAAAAAAGAAACACAGTAATTTAGTAAAGATGTTTCAATGCCTTCAGGTAGATTGTGGGTGTGGGTGTGTGTGGGTGTGTGTGGGTGTGTGTGTGTGTGTGTGTGCACTTTCACAGAAGTCTAATAAAAGCCCATGAGAGGGACCTCAGTGAGGTTGATTGTATAATATAATAGGGATCCTCTCACGGCACTCAAGACTACTTTGACTTTTATGCCAGCCATGTAAAAGCACATTGAAATCTTCTCTCTGCTCCCAGACACTGGACTGGGGTTTGTATGTAGATAAAAGTAGAGAGCTAAATAAAATAAGAACATAGGCTGTCACGTTTCTTCAAAATCGAACCCAGAAGCAGACCAGGACAAGGAGAGTAGGAAGAAGGTGAGTATTTATTTACAAGTGAATGTGAGTGGGTAGATACATCCAGGTGGCGTAGCGGGCAGCGGTGGTGAGTTGATGGGAGTAAATAGGTGGATCCAATGGGGAAGTGGAATCCTCCGATGACCAGGCGGGAATGGGGTAAATGATCCGGGTGAGTAACTGAAGACAGAACAAACGGAGGTAAGTTGAAGGCAAGCAAGACGTACAAAACAACAAAACAAATTCTATCCAACTTGAGGCTGATACTATGGCACAACATACTGTTCATGGCTAACGATCCGGCAGGGAATGGATGTCAGGTCAGAGCTTTTGAAGGGGAGAGGTGATGATCAGGACAGGTGTGCAGATTACTGATGGGATACAGGTGCGGGTGAACATCGATCTCCCAACAAGCTAATCTGCCCGGCAACCAGACAGGGTGCGTTCCAGGACACCGGAAACATACTCCAGGACAGAAACACAGGCAAACACAGACTCAGGAAGCGGGGTTCGTGACATAGGCAGTAACATACAGAGAGGGCCTCTACTTCCACTTATCCTCTAGGTTTGAGATGGATCACTCATGAACTGCCAATGCAGGAGGCATCCAAAGCATGACCAAACTAAAGTCAAAGTGTGTGTGTGTGTGTGTTGGTGTCTACCATTTAGTGTATTATCCCCACATCAACAGAACATCTGAATCTTAATACAAAGGCTTTCCTCAGGTGGCTCCCCAGGCTTAGTCATTAAACAGAACAAGCTGTGTGTGATTAATATTCTGCATGATGTGAGAAAGGTAGCCTTCTTAAAGTGGTCTGTAATGGGCCATGGTAACTGTTGCCGCATGATAACAACACTGAAAGGGAGAGGGAGACAGAATAATAAACCATTTCTGGTTGGCACCTCTATGGCTTTGAATGTCTTCTCTCTGTGCATAGTCCCTTTAGACAGGACCCAGAGAAGGGAAACGGGCTATAGAGACAACCAGTGTCAGTCATAGCCTTCTAATAACCTCCTAGGCACCAGGGATTTGGCTAGCTGCGAGGCTACTCCGTTTCCATCTAGTTTAGCCAATGTTCCTGACACGTCATAGACAACAGCTCACATCTGAGTGTTTTAATTCTCCTGCCCTGTAGCTCGGAGTAATTAGATTGCCGATAGAATTGACTGTCTGTGTGTGTGTGCGTACGTGCATGCGTGCATATTAGCACTGATTGACATAGCTCTGTGGGACACCTTCCTATATCTATCCCTCCCTTCCCCTGGTTCATCTTCCTAATAGCTTGTCAGGTTAACACGACATCCAGCAATTAAAGGGGATTTGAGACGGAAATCAATATGGACATGTTCATTTCAGATTCATGGCTGTTAGCACTCCTCCATTTTATTATCTGGGATCAGAGTGCTGCTGGACTAATGCTTTAGCAAACAAACAAACATATGTGCGTGCACGTGTGTGTGTGAGTGGTGTGTGTGTGTGTGTGGCGTATAGAGGTGCAGGATAAAGCCAGTGTTGCATGGTAGGAGATCACTGTTAGAACAGGATTACATGAGACAAATAAAAACCTTCACCATTAGATGTAATACAGACTCTCTAGTCTCGCACTCGCTCTCTCTCTCTCCTTCTCTCTATGGATGGTTGGATTTTAAGAACCATTTTTTAATGTATTGTTTAGCTATACACCATTGTGGGCATTTACACACTCACGCACGCACACACACTACATCCACACCATAAGGCCATAATTCACTATACTCATCATTTGTATGCATTAAGTAAAGTCTTACTCAAACTTTATTACAGGTTGTATTACAAGTTCAGTCAGACACTGTGAATCATTAACCCTTCACCAACTGTATAGGAGTTAAACCTAATGATCTGAGTCTCACTAAGCGCATTGCGTATCTAATGGACTAAAATAGGCTGCTGAGGGAAATCGACATTGGTCAGCATTAATGGTATATTTTTAACCACCTGTGCATTGGTGAAGCATCACTGTATAGTTTAATGGCAGTTTAGAGCCTGTCTATATTCATGAGTGTCGGCAGTAGAAGCACAGCTCTCTCTCCTTGGATGAACTCAGACGTCCTGTCCACTGCCACAGACAGGAAAGGGTTGCACCCATTGTCCTCCCCTCCTGGCTTCGTTCTCCAAGACAAGAACATTTCCTCTGCATATTTCAAAGTGGCTGAAATACCTTCCTTTTCGTCATCACCGGATCCCATTGGCCTCCAGCTCTGCTGACAGGGTACCTTGTGTGTCTGATGATTGCCTTTAATGGTTTGTGAGAGAGAAACATTGTTAAGGTCTCTCCCCTCCATTCCCTTCATCCCTCTCCCAGTAGCTCAGGGGCACCGCCTGTTGACCCGCTCTGTCCACAAAAGGGAAGAACTGGAAAAACAAAGAAATAGAAAGAGAGAGAAACACAGAGAGAAAGAGAGAGAGAGAGGGAAACAGAGAGGAGAGAGATGGAGAGAGAGAGAGACAGAGGAAAGCAGAGAGAGCATCACGTGTCAAACTCATTCCATGGAGGGCCATATGTCTGCTGGTTTTGCTCCTCCCTTGTACTTGGTTGATGAATTAAGGTCACTAATTAGTAAGGAACTCCCCTCACCTGGTTGCCTAGGTCTTAATTGTCCTGGAAAAGCCCAAAACCAGCAAATCAAATCAAATTTTATTTGTCACATACACATGGTTAGCAGATGTTAATGCGAGCGTAGCGAAATGCTTGTGCTTCTAGTTCCGACAATGCAATAATAACCAACAAGTAATCGAACTAACAATTCCAAAACTACTGTCTTATACACACAAGTGTAGGGGGATAAAGAATATGTACATAAAGATATATGAATGAGTGATGGTACAGAGCGGCATAGGCAAGATACAATAGATGGTATCGAGTACAGTATATACATATGAGATGAGTATGTAAACAAAGTGGCATAGTTAAAGTGGCTAGTGATACATGTATTACATAAAGATGCAGTAGATGATATAGAGTACAGTATATACATATACATATGAGATGAATAATGTAGGGTATGTAAACATTATATTAGGTAGCATTGTTTAAAGTGGCTAGTGATATATTTTACATCATTTCCCATCAATTCCCATTATTAAAGTGGCTGGAGTTGAGTCAGTGTGTTGGCAGCAGCCACTCAATGTTAGTGGTGGCTGTTTAACAGTCTGATGGCCTTGAGATAGAAGCTGTTTTTCAGTCTCTCGGTCCCAGCTTTGATGCACCTGTACTGACCTCGCCTTCTGGATGATAGCGGGGTGAACAGGCAGTGGCTCGGGTGGTTGTTGTCCTTGATGATCTTTATGGCCTTCCTGTAACATCGGGTGGTGTAGGTGTCCTGGAGGGCAGGTAGTTTGCCCCTGGTGATGCGTTGTGCAGACCTCACTACCCTCTGGAGAGCCTTACGGTTGTGGGCGGAGCAGTTGCCGTACCAGGCGGTGATACAGCCCGACAGGATGCTCTCGATTGTGCATCTGTAGAAGTTTGTGAGTGCTTTTGGTGACAAGCCGAATTTCTTCAGCCTTCAGCCTCTTCTGAGGTTGAAGAGGCTGCGCCTTCTTCACGATGCTGTCTGTGTGGGTGGACCAATTCAGTTTGTCTGTGATGTGTATGCCAAGGAACTTAAAACTTGCTACCCTCTCCACTACTGTTCCATCGATGTGGATAAGGGGGTGTTCCCTCTGCTGTTTCCTGAAGTCCACAATCATCTCCTTAGTTTTGTTGACGTTGAGTGTGAGGTTATTTTCCTGACACCAAACTCCGAGGGCCCTCACCTCCTCCCTGTCTCGTCGCTGTTGGTAATCAAGCCTACCACTGTTGTGTCGTCCGCAAACTTGATGATTGAGTTGGAGGCGGGGAGTACAGGAGAGGGCTCAGCCACTTGTGGGGCCCCAGTGTTGAGGATCAGCGGGGTGGAGATGTTGTTGCCTACCCTCACCACCTGGGGGCGGCCCGTCAGGAAGTCCAGTACCCAGTTGCACAGGGCGGGGTCGAGACCCAGGGTCTCGAGCTTGATGACGAGCTTGGAGGGTACTATGGTGTTAAATGCCGAGCTGTAGTCGATGAACAGCATTCTCACATAGGTATTCCTCTTGTCCAGATGGGTTAGGGCAGTGTGCAGTGTGGTTGAGATTGCATCGCCTGTGGACCTATTTGGGCGGTAAGCAAATTGGAGTGGGTCTAGGGTGTCAGGTAGGGTGGAGGTGATATGGTCCTTGACTAGTCTCTCAAAGCACTTCATGATGACGGAAGTGAGTGCTACGGGGCGGTAGTCGTTTAGCTCAGCTACCTTAGCTTTCTTGGGAACAGGAACAATGGTGGCCCTCTTGAAGCATGTGGGAACAGCAGACTGGGATAGGGATTGATTGAATATGTCCGTAAACACACCAGCCAGCTGGTCTGCGCATGCTCTGAGGGCGCGGCTGGGGATGCCGTCTGGGCCTGCAGCCTTGCGAGGGTTAACACGTTTAAATGTTTTACTCACCTCGGCTGCAGTGAAGGAGAGGCCGCATGTTTTGGTTGCAGGCCGTGTCAGTGGCACTGTATTGTCCTCAAAGCGGGCAAAAAAAGTTATTTAGTCTGCCTGGGAGCAAGACATCCTGGTCCGTGACTGGGCTGGTTTTCTTTTTGTAATCTGTGATTGACTGTAGACCCTGCCACATACCTCTTGTGTCTGAGCTGTTGAATTGAGATTCTACTTTGTCTCTATACTGACGCTTAGCTTTCGGAGGGAATAGCTACACTGTTTGTATTCGGTCATGTTTCCGGTCACCTTGCCCTGATTAAAAGCAGTGGTTCACGCTTTCAGTTTCACACGAATGCTGCCATCAATCCACGGTTTCTGGGTTGGGAATGTTTTAATCGTTGCTATGGGAACGACATCTTCAACCACGAATCAGCGTATTCGTCAATGTTGTTGTCTGACGCAATATGAAACATATCCCAGTCCACGTGATGGAAGCAGTCTTGGAGTGTGGAATCAGATTGGTCGGACCAGTGTTGGACAGACCTCAGCGTGGGAGCTTCTTGTTTTAGTTTCTGTCTGTAGGCAGGGATCAACAAAATGGAGTCGTGGTCAGCTTTTCCGAAAGGAGGGCGGGGCAGGGCCTTATATGCGTCGCGGAAGTTAGAATAGCAATGATCCAAGGTTTTGACAGCCCTGGTTGCGCAATCGATATGCTGATACAATTTAGGGAGTCTTGTTTTCAGATTAGCCTTGTTAAAATCCCCAGCTACAATGAATGCAGCCTCAGGATGTGTGGATTCCAGTTTGCAAAGAGTCAAATAAAGTTTGTTCAGAGCCATCGATGTGTCTGCTTGGGGGGGAATATATACGGCTGTGATTATAATCGAAGAGAATTCCCTTGGTAGATAATGCGGTCGACATTTGATTGTGAGGAATTCTAAATCAGGTGAACAGAAGGACTTGAGTTCCTGTATATTGTTGTGGCCACACCACGTCTCGTTAGCCATAAGGCATACGCCCCCACCCCTCTTCTTACCAGAAAGACGTTTGTTTCTGTCGGCGCGATGCGTGGAGAAACCAGGCACCGACTCCGATAGCATCTCTCCAGTGAGCCATGTTTCCGTGAAGCAAAGAACGTTACAGTCTCTGATGTCCCTCTGGAATGCTACCCTTGCTCGGGTTTCGTCAACCTTGTTGTCAAGAGACTGGACATTGGCGAGAAGTATACTGGGGAGTGGTGCACGATGTGCCCGTCTCCGGAGTCTGACCAGAAGACCGCTTCGTTTCCCTCTTTTACGAAGTCGTTTTTTTGGGTCGCCGGCTGGGATACATTCCGTTGTCCTGGGTGAAAGGCAGAACGCAGGATCCGCTTCGCGAAAGTCATATTCTGGTGAGTTGACGCTGCTCTTATATTCAGTAGTTCTTCTCGACTGTATGTAATGAAACCTAAGATGACCTGGGGTACTAATGTAAGAAATAACACGTAAAAAAAACAAAAAACTGCATAGTTTCCTAGGAACGCGAAGCGAGGCGGCCATCTCTGTCGGCGCCGGAAGTTGATGCAGACACTCTGGCCTCCAAGGAATTAGTTTTACACCCCTGCTCTAAAGGGTTTTGAAGGCCAGTCGATGCAGTGGATACAGAAGAGTACACAAACCTTTTGAATTCCACGCAATCTCCTTGCTTTTTCCTCTCTGTCAAATAACATCCAACTCTCAGAGAGGCCCAACCCAGTGCTGCTAGACATTGACATGTGGGCTCTGTTACAATCACAGTTCCTGGAAGAATGGGATCATTACTACAATAACGGTACGTTAACGTTCACCTTAATATTGGCTACCTACAATAGCTATTTAGCTACTTCCCCCTGCTGGACAGTTGTCGGCAAGTGGGAACGAAGGACACAGTGCCCCGGTGTTAGTTACAGACTTGCTGTGCATGCTCCCCTCTCCCCATGAGTTAGACTATCACTGTGACATTCAAATAGTTACCAATATAGCAAGTAATTTATCGTGTAGACTGCTATCCCACAAAATAAAAATGTCTTGGGAGGAAGAAAGTTGGCCACGTTACATGTGAATCAGCTTGTCATCGTGCTTCCCGTGGGCATTAAGGTTAGCTAATATTGGCATGTCACGGTAACATCCAGATGGTGGCCAATGTTACAAGTTATTTTTCACTCTCCCATCAAAATTAACATAACTTTATTCATTTTTAAATGATCAGCTTTCGGTTGGGTACGCTTGTTCACAGAGCGACTGTGATGTCACTTTGACATTACCTGTAATCCCTTCTAGCCATACCTGTATAGGATTGACTGCGTCTCAAATCGCATTTTATTTGTCAGAGGCGCCAAATACAACAGGTGTAGACCTTACCAACCATGCTTTAACCATGTAGTTAATACAAAATAAAAAAGTATTGTTAAGTAGAAAATGGAAAATAAAAGGAACAAATAATTAAACAGGAGTAGTAAAATAACAAACAATGTTATATACAGGGGGTAACCGGTACAGAGTCAATGTGCACCTGTTTGTTGAGGTAATTGAGGTAGTATGTACATGTAGGTAGAGTTAAAGTGACTATGCATAAATAATAAACAGAGAGTAGCAGCAGTGTAAAAGAGGGCGGGTGCAATGCAAATAGTCTGAGTAGCCATTTGATTAGCTGTTCAGGAGTCTTATGGCTTGAGGGTAGAATCTGTTAAGAAGCATTTTGGACCTCGAATTGGTGCTCCAGTACCACTTGCTGTGTGGTAGCAGAGAGAACAGTCTATGACTTGGGTGCCTGGAGTCTTTGACCATTTTTTAGGGCCTTCCTCTTACACTGCCTGATATAGAGGACCTGGATGGCAGGTACGCACTACCCTCTGTGGTACCATGCCGGAGGCCGAGCAATTGCCATACCAGGCAGTGATGCAACCAGGATGCTTTCAATGGTGCAGCTGTAGAACCTTTTGAAGATCTGAGGACCCATGCCAAATCTGTTAATTCTCCGGAGGGAGAACAGGTTTTGTTGTGCGCTCTTCACGGCTGTCTTAGTGTGTTTGGACTATGAAAGTTTGTTGGTGATGTGGACACCAAGGAATTTGAAGCTCTCAACCTGCTCCATGACAACCCTGTCGATGTGAATGGGGGTGTGCTTGGTCCGCCTTTTACTGTAGTCAACAATCATCTCCTTTGTCTTGATCACGTTGAGGGGGTGTTTGTTGTCCTGGCACCACACGGCCAGGTCTCTGACCTCCTCTCTATCGGCTGTCTCATCATTGTTGGTGATCAGGCCTACCACTGTTGTATCACCTGCAAACTTGATGATGGTGTGGGAGTCGTGCCTGGCCATGCAGTCATGAGTGAACAGGGAGTACAGGTGGGGACTGAGCACGCACCCCTGAGGGGCCCCCGTGTTGAGGATAAGCATGGTGGATGTGTTATTCCCTACCCTTACCACCTGGGGGCGGCCCATCAGGAGGTCCAGGATCCAGTTGCAGAGGGAGGTGTTAAGTCCCAGGGTCCTTAGCTTAGTGATGAGCTTTGAGGGCACTATGGTGTTGAACGCTGAGCTGTAGTCAATGAATAGCATTCTCTCATAGGTGTTCCTTTTGTCCAGGTCAAAAAGGGCAGTGTTGAGTGCAATAGAGATTGCATCATTTGTGGATCTGTTGGGGCGGTATGCAAATTGGAGTGGGTCTAGGGTTTCTGGGATAATGGTGTTGATGTGAGCCATGACCAGCCTTTCAAAGCACTTCATGGCTACAGATGTGAGTGCTATGGGTCAGCAGTCATTTAGGCAGGTTACCTTAGTGTTCTTGGACACAGGGACTAAATGTCAGTGAAGACACTTGCCAGTCGATCAGTCCATGTTCGGGGTACATGCCCTAGTAATCTGTCTGGCCCTGTGGCCTTGGGAATTTTGACCTGTTTAAAGGGCTTACTCTCATCGGTTACAGAGAGCGTGATCACACAGTTGTCCGGAACAGGCGAGCAAAACCTCAAGACTTCCTTAGATGTCGTGCACCAGCACCTTGACCTTCATCCTCGATGCCTCCATCTTTTCCTCCTGCTAATGACAGGGATGAGGGCCTTGTCGAGTGTCTGTAGTAAATCCTTCCCTTCCGACTCGTTGAAGAACAACAATTGCTCCTGTACGGCGTGAGTAATCGCTACCCTTATATCAAGAAGCTCTTTTCGGTCATAAGACACTGTGGCGGAAACATTATGTGCAAATAAGTTACAAATAACGCGAAAAAACATGCACAGTTGGTTACGGGATCGTAAACCGGCGGCCATCTCCTTTGGCGTCAGCTGTCAGACATAAATGGCTTTGTGAATAGTTGATAGTTTCCTTATCAATGTAACATTGTATTGCAACATTGCAATCCTAGTAGTTCAGCACACACTGAACAATAAATCCAAATGTGACTATGTTTGTGATTTTCTGTACTGAAAAATGTTTTTTCTGTTATCTTTTTTCATTCTTTCTATAGATTAAAGGAGTTTTGCCCTTGGATGTGAGGTCAGCGTATGTAATCAGTGGAGGTGCCGTTGAGGTTAGAGACAGCAGGATGTCACAGACCAGTTCTCTGGTCTCACAAAGACTGGCCCAGGGGCTGAGAAGTGCAACAGAGAAGAAAACCAGTGTGCTAAATGGCACCCTATGGGCGCTGGTCAAATGTAGTGCACCATATAGGGACTAGAGTATCTGGGCCGCATACAGTGTAAGATCCTATAGACCAAGGCCACAGAATGAATCACAGACAAACCCAAAAAACAACAAATGCAATAATATTTCTAACTGCACTAAGATCAAAATATCTGTTCGCAGGTAAAACATCAGGGTATCTTTAATGATGACAAATAAATTCGTATTATTCTCAGTCATCAACATATATTTCCCTTATAACAGACACATGCGATCTCACACACTCACAGACCCACGTGCAACATACCCACTGGCTGAAGCCCTACAATCGTTGTTTCATACTGCTCCTTACCATTCTGCTGTAGATCGTGTGGTGAGGAGGGTTTAGCAGGCTATCCTTGTCAATATCTCAGATTGAACACTAGGAACTGGGCTGCCCACATAGAAGGTGTCGATAGCAAATGGGATCCTAACCCCTATATAGTGCACTACTTTTAACCAGAGCCCTATGGATCCTGGTCAAAAATAGTGCACTATATAGGGAACCGGGTGCAATTTTGGACACAGCCAAGGAGTCAATAGCCTGAGGGGCTGTTACTCCAGCACATCACAAACAGTCAATTTATTATTTTCCTGCTTTTGATTAGATGAAAATGAATTGGAATTAAAGGGAAATGGCAGGGAGGGAGAGATGTTTCTTAGAAATGTTTATTCCCAAGGAATTGCTCTCTGAATGGATTACTGATAAAAATGACATAATGGATAACCAAAACAAGACTTTTCATTCAAAGTTCTCAAAGCAACATACTGTAGGTCAACTTGTTGGTGTATTACAACTCAGCGACTCATTCAAAATCATAAAAACCTGTTCTGTTGACAAAATATAGTTGTTTACGATTGGGTTAAACCGTAACTGTTCCCACCCCCAAAGCTAAAAAGACCAAAAAGCCCCAGCCCCGAGTATCACCTGCGACAAACCTCCAATAAAATCTGACTGGAATAGCAATTGGAAAATGCCATCTGTGTCAGAGTGCTGGATTTAATGTGTTTTAGGCTCATTCCCTCAGTATCCAATTACATTACCAAGCAGCTCCACTCCTCCAGGTCTGCCTCAGTATATCAGTCTGTTTTCAGACACGCGTGGGGAATTAGGCCCGTTAGCTAATCAACTTGGCCACATTGATCAACAACATTCACACACGCGCAGACACACACAGACTCTCATGAGATTTCACACCTTGCCATTTAAACCACTCAGTTACTCCTGTTAAGGATAATGAATCCTTTGAGCTGTTGCATTCCCCTGGAACCACTGTCAACAAGCAAGAAAAGGAAAACCGACTATGTTCATAAAATAATATTGCTGCTCATAATCAGTTTACCACTGTAATATAAATCTAGAGACATGGCTGTTTCAGAGACACAGATAAGGCTAAACATCTGTCCCTGAAAATGTATCAAAACAGACAATTCTAGCTATGGCGCAGAAGATTGTTCGCTGAAGGCCTAATGGAGGAACATAGTAGAAAATGGGGCCCTGACATGTGAAGATGTATGGAAAAGTACGTTTGATATGGTGTTGTCGAAGTTACGCACGCACACACACACGCTCGTCACAACTCTTCTTCCAACGCTCCCAGACTAATCACTTGTCATGTTTATAGGATTATATTTTATATCTTTTGCAACCCTAATATCCACCGTCTGCTGTGTGGGCAATAGTGTCTGTCTGCAAGAGGGTTTAAAAGCCCCATAAATAATTACTGGTGTCACACATTTGAACATCTGCAACATGTCTTACAGATTAGAAAAGATGATAGTAAACATTACACAACCCGTAAAGTTGTGTGAGGGTCAACTTGGTGTGATGCATAAACATATAGTGCATTCGGAAAGTATTCATTAAAGCCTTATTCTAAAGTGGATTAAAAAAACTCTTCATCAATCTACACACAATACCCCATAATTTCAAAGCAAAAACAGGTTTTTAGACAGGTTTTTAGACAGATTTGCAAATGTATTAAAAATCATCATTCTTAAATGGAAGTTGTTTGGAACAACCAAGACTCTTCCTAGAGCTGGCCGCCAGGCCAAACTGAGCAATCGGGGAGAAGGGCCTTGGTCAGGGAGGTGAACAAGAACCAGATGGTCACTCTGACAGAGCTCCAGAGTTCCTCTGTGGAGATGGGAGAACCTTTCAATAGGACAACCATCTGTGCAGCACTCCACCAATCAGGCCTTTATGGTAGAGTGGCCAGACGGAAGCCACTCCTCAGTAAAAGGAACATGACAGCCCACTTGGAGTTTGCCAAAGGGCACCTAAAGAACTCTCAGACCATGAGAAACAAGATTATCTGCTCTGATGAAACAAAGGAATGAACTATTTGGCCTGAATGTCAAGCGTCACAGGAAAACCTGGCACCATCCCTAAGGTTAAACATGGTGATGGCAGCATCATACTGTGGGAATATTTTTCAGTGGCAGGGACTGCGAGACTAGTCAGGATTGAGGGAAGATTAACAGAGAAAAGTACAGAGGGATCCTTGAAAACCTGCTCTAGAGACTGGGGGCAAAGGTTCACCTTCCAACAGGACAATGACCCTTAGGAAAACACAGCCAGACAACGCAGGAGTGGCATCGGGGACAACTCTCTGAATGTCTTTGAGTGGCCCAGCCAGAGCCCGGACGTGAATCCGATCAAACATCTCTGGAGAGATTTGAAAATAGCTGTGCAGCGAAGCTCCCCATCAAACCTGACAGAGCTTGAGAGGATCTGCAGAGAAGAATGGGACTAACGCCCCAAATACAGGTGTGCCAAGGATGTAATGTCATACCCAATAAGACTTGAGGCTGTAATCACTGCTGAAGGTTTTTCAACAAAGTACAAAGTACTGAGGGCCAAGCTTCCTGCCATCCAGGATCTCTACACCAGGCAGTGTCAGAGGAAGGCCCTAAAAATTGTCAAAGACTCCAGCCATCCGGGCTTCCCAAGAGGCACAGTGGTCTAAGGCACTACATCACAGTGCTAGCTGTGCCACTAGAGATTCTGGGTTCGAATCCAGGCTCTGTCGCAGCCGGCCGCGACTAGGAGACCCATGGGGCAGCGCACAATTGGCCCAGCGTCGTCCTGGTTAGGGTAGGGTTTGGCCGGCAGGGATGTCCTTGTCCCATCGCGCACTAGCGACTCCTGTGGCAGACCGGGCGCAGTGCACGCTAACATGGATCCCAGGTGCAGGGTTTTTCTTCCAACACATTGGTGCAGCTGGCTTCCGGGTTAAGTGGGCATTGTGTCAAGAAGCAGTTAGTTAGTTGGGTTGTGTTTCGGGGGATGCACGGCCCTCGACCTTCGCCTCTCCCGAGTCCGTACGGGAGTTGCAGCAATGAGACAAGACTGTAACTACCAATTGGATACCACAAAATTGGGGAGAAAAAGGGGTAAATATTTTTTAAAATAATAATAAAAAGTTAATAAAGACTCCAGCCACTCTATCGCATGGCAAGCGGTACCGGGGCGCTAAGTCTAGGTCCAAAACTCTTTTTAACAGCTTCTACCCCCAAGCCAAAAGACTCCTGAACAGCTGATGAAATGCCTACCCAGACTATTTGCATTGCCCCTGCTGCTGCTACTCTCTGTTTATTTTCTATGCATAGTCACTATGCATAGTCACCGATCCTTGACTTCGGCGATGTCATCTATAAAATAGCCTCCAACACTCTACTCAGCAAACTGGATGTAGTCTATCACAGTGCCATCCGTTTTGTCACCAAAGCCCCATATACTACCCACCACTGCGACCTGTACACTCTCGTTGGCTGGCCCTCGCTTCATACTCGTCAACAAACCCACTGGCTACAGGTTATCTACAAGTCTCTGCTAGGTAAAGCCCCGCCCTATCTCAGCTCGCTGGTCACCATAGCAGCACCCACTCATAGCACACGCTCCAGCAGGTATATCTCACTGGTCACCCCCAAAGCCAATTCCTCTTTGGTCGCCTTTCCTTCCAGTTCTCTGCTGCCACTGACTGGAACGAACTGCAAAAATCACTGAAGCTGGAGATTCCCATCTCCCTCACTAGCTTTAAGAACCATCTGTCAGAGCAGCTCACAGATCACCGCACCTGTTCATAGCCCATCTGTATACAGCCCATCTACAGTATCTACCTCATTCCCATACTGTATTTATTTATTTTGCTCCTTTTGCACCACAGTATCTCTACTTGCACATCCATCTTTTGCACATCTACCATTCCAGTGTTTAATTGCCATATTCTAATTACTTCGCCACCATGGCCTTTTTATTGCCTTAACTCCCTTATTTGACCTTATTTGCACTCACTGTATATAGACTTTTTTTTCTTTTTTCCTACTGTATTATTGACTGTATGTTTTGTTCATTCCATGTGTAAATCTGTGTTGTTGTATGTGTCAAACTGCTATGATTTATCTTGGCCAGGTCGCAGTTGTAAATTAGAACTTTTTCTCAACTAGCCTACTTGGTTAAATAAAGGTGAAATAAAAAAATAAAACTCTACTTACATGTACTATTACCTCAATTACCTCGACTAACGCATTGACTCTGTACCGGTACCCCCAGTATGTAGCCTCGCTACTGTTATTTTAATGCTGCTATTTAATTATTTGTTAATTGTATTTTTTACTTTGCTATTTTCTACTTAACACTTATTTTTCTTAAAACTTTGGTTGGTTAGGGGCTTGTAAGTAAGCATTTCACTGTAAGGTGTATTCGGCGTATGTGACAAATCCAATTTGATTTGAACACTTATGTAAATGTGATATTTCATTGTATTTCTATTTTTGGGCAAAAGTTTAAAAAAAACTTTTTTACTTTGTCATTGTTGGGTTTTGTGTGTAGAGTGATGGGGGGAATAATTTAACCCATTTTAGAATAAGGCTGGAATGTAACAAAATGTTGAAAAAGTCAAATGGTCTGAATACTTTACGAATGCACTGTAAAAAAAAATATGTATATTTGACCTATGTGATATGTGTTGAGGGGAAAGACCATGCCTCAGGACGACCTGGCCTGATGATTCCTTGCTGTCCCCAGTCTACCTGTTCATGCTGCTGCTCCAGTTTCAACTGTTCTGCCTGTGGCTATGGAAGCCTGACCTGCTCACTGGATGTGCTACCTGCTACCTGCTGTTTTGGATTCTCTCTCTACAGCACCTGCTGTCTCTAACTCTGAATGATAGGCTATGAAAAGCCAACTGACATTTACTCCCGAGGTGCTGACCTGTTCCACCCTCTACAACTACTGTGATTATTATTATCTGACCCTGCTGGTCATCTATGAACATTTTAACATCTTGGTCATGTTCTGTTACAATCTCCACCCAGCACAGCCAGAAGAGGACTGGCCACCCCTCAGAGCCTGTTTACTCTCTAGGTTTCTTCGTAGGTTCCGGCCTTTCTAGGGAGTTTTTCCAAGCCACAGTGGTTCTACATCTGCATTGCTTGCTGTTCGGGGTTTTAGGCTGGGTTTCTGTACAGAACTTTGTGACATTGGCTGATGTAAAAAGGGCTTTATAAATACAATTGATTGATTTGATTGATCTAAAAAGTTTTAACACACCAAAATATTTAGAGATTTTATTTTATGAAATGTACATTAAGTCATTCATTCGATTGAAGATGGTACATGATCTTACAATGTAAAATGTACATCTATATTATAATGTAAAATTGCAGAAAGTTGTTTTTGATTTCGAAGTTACAACTCTACACTAAGTGTAGAAAACATTAGGAACACCTTAATATTGAGTTGCACCCACTTTTGCACTCAGAACAGCCTCAATTTGAAAGAGGAATGGACTTCACAAGCTGCTTCCACAGTTTTGTCAGTTTTGGCTTGATAATCCTTCTTTAACCTGTCTTCCTCCCCTTCATCTACACTGATTGAAGGATTTGAGGATTTAACAAGTGACATCAATAACGGAGCTTTCATAGCTTTTACCTGGATTCAACTAGTCAGCCTATGTCATGGAAAGAGCATGTGTTATATACTCAGTGTACAAAGACAAAGAATGATAAGTATGAGGTACTTCTGTAACTTCTGTAGATGTTCTTACCCTCTATATGATTTCATGCATACAATTACTTTAGAAGAAACCCCCCATTGTCCAATTTTCCTCTGTGTTTCTTTACAACCCCTCAACTTCCCTGAGAATGTAGCTAAAGGTAACAATATTATGGTGAAAATGCATACATTTGAAGTCAGAAATGTACGTACACTTAGGTTGGAGTCATTAAAACTCGTTTTTCAATCACTCCACAAATGTCTTGTTAACAAACTATAGTTTTGGGAAGACGGTTAGGACATCTACTTTGTGCAGGACACACGTAATTTTTACAACAATTGTTTACAAACAGATTATTTCACTTATAATTCACTGTATCACAATTCCAGTGGGTCAGAGGTTTACATACACTAAGTTGACTGTGCCTTTAAACAGCTTGGAAAATTCAAGAAAAGGATGTCATGGCGTTAGAAGCTCCTGATAAGCTAATTGACATAATTTGAGTCAATTGGAGGTGTACCTGTGGTGGTATTTCAAGGCCTACCTTCAAACTCAGTGCCTCTTTCCTTGACATCATGGGAAAATCAAAAGAAAACATCCAAGACCTCAGAAAAACATTGTAGACCTCCACAAGTCGGGTTCATCCTCGGGAGCAATTTCCAAATGTCTGGAGTTACCACGTTCATCTGTACAAACAATAGTATACAAGTATAAACACCACGGGACCACGCGGCCGCCATACCGCTCAGGAAGGAGACGTGCTCTGTCTCCTAGAGATGAATGTACTTTGGTGCGAAAAGTGCAAATCAATCCCAGAACAACAGCAAAGGACCTTGTGAAGATGCTGGAGGAAACAGGTACGAAAGTATCTATATCCACAGCAAAACGAGTCTTATATCAACATAACCTGAAAGGCCTCTCAGCAAGGAAGAAGCCACTGCTGAAAAACCGCCATAAAAAAAGCCGGACTACGGTTTGCAACTGCACATGGGGACAAAGATTGTACTTTTTGGAGAAATGTCCTCTGGTCTGATGAAACAAAAATAGAACTGTTTGGCCAAAATGACCATCGTTATGTTTGGAGGAAAAAGGGGAGGCTTGCAAGCCGAAGAACACTATCCCAACCGTGAAGCACGAGGGTGGCAGCATCATGTTGTGGGGGTGCTTTGCAGCAGGAGAGACTAGTGCACTTCACAAAATAGATGGAAAATTAAGTGGAAATATTGAAGCAACATCTCAAGACATCAGTCAGGAAGTTAAAGCTTGGTCGCAAATGGGTCTTCCAAATGTACAATGACACCAAGCATACTTCCAAAGTTGTGGCAAAATGGCTTAACAAGGTACTAGAGTGGCCATCACAAAGCCCTGACCACAATCCTATAGAACATTTGTGAGTAGAACTGAAAAAGCGTGTGTGAGCAAGGAGGCCTACAAACCTGAGTCATTTACACCAGCTCTGTCAGGGGGAATGGGCCAAAATTCACCCAACTTATTGTGGGAAGCTTGTGGAAGGCTACCTAAAGCGTTTGACCCAAGTTAAACAATTTGAAGGCAATGCTATCAAATACTAATTGAGTGTATGTAAACTTCTGACCCACTGGGAATGTGATGAAAGAAATAAAAGCTGAAATAAATAATTCTATCATTCTTTCTACAATTATTCTGACATTTCACATTCTTAAAATAAAGTGGTGATCCTAACTGACCTAAGACAAGGAATTTTTACTAAGATTGTGAAAAACTGAGTTTAAATGTATTTGGCTAAGGTGTATGTTAACCATCCGACTTCAACTGTATATCTCTCTCTCCCCTCTTTCCTTGGTTAGGCAATAACAATGACAGATAGCAGGCAGAAATCCATAGCCTTCGCTTGAGAAAGGCTGGAGAAAACTTGCTTTAATTAAAAGTTTGATACTAAGTAATCACATTATTGTTATTTATTTTTATTTAGTTGTTTTTGAAGTCTTTTTGTAAATTAGGTGAAGAATGCTGAAGGGAGGGAGTACAGAAAAATTGATTACAGAGTAAGCCTACAAAATATTCAGTGTCCCTTTCAAATGGCTTAATGAACAAATGGTATGGACTTTTTTTATTCTATTGTACATCTTTGCTTGTAACCATGGTTACCACAAACACAGACTGTGGATTTAATCAAACACTCATTAATTAAACATATATTCTGCCCTCAAATCAATGGTTGAATGTGTTGAAGAAGAATATTTTTGGTGACACTACCTAACCCCCCAACACACCACAGCCACAGAGCATTGACTTGAAGCAGTTTAGAGGGTTAGGTGCCTTGCTGAAGCCTACAACAGCAGTAGGTGAACCCTGAGATATTGATGCTTCAGACTTTCAATCGTGCAGTTGATGAGTTTACCTAGTGTCACTGTCATCCAATACAAACAAACACTGTGCATAGGACATATGTCTGTATTATAAAATTCCACTGACAGGCATGAGAAATAAGGATACGTTTTCACCCCTCTTTGCCCTCTCGTTTTCTCATTTTTCTCCTTGTCGCCATTCAACTGTGATTTATTAAAGTGGTTGGAGAATGTACAAACAGAACATCATTATCAGATTTCAAACAAGCTTTTGACAAATTAGAATGCAATTTATTTTCAGCTGGCTAGAAACTCATTTTGATGCTCTAGACAAGAGCAATACTAATCAGAGGGAGATTGATTGGCTTTTCAGACTCCTATTCGTCGGGCTAAATCTTTGAAATATGTCTCAGCTACAAAGTGATCAGCCGAAGATGAGAACGACACCTTTTAAATCAGTTGTAAAGGATTGCTGGCACAAAAGATCAAAGATGGACATTTCTCAAGTGTATTCCGAATGTATATCTCTTTTCAGGATCTTTAATAGAGAAATAGTTTTATACAGTTCTTGCACAACAAACACGATAGAGAGAGATTTTTTTGTGTGTGTGCTAAGCAGCTCAATAATTTGTCATACTGGGAAACAGTCTCATTCATAATTGCCTTGCTATATTTTACATCCATATCTAGAAATGATTGAAACCCAATGCCTACTTTCAATGACAGCTAATTTCAAATAATGATATTCCCTGTTGTCATCCATAATTTCTATCATTGCCTTTTAATTAAACTAAGAGGGGATTGGTGTCGTGAATTCTGACTTTTTCTCATTTAAAACAAGAGGAAAATCATTCTTCAAGTGAAATCAAGTGAAAATGATGTGTGATTTTTACTTTTTGGGGGGCTTTTTAATAGTGATTTCCTACTGTACAACAATAATCAGTGCAGCTTACAACTGCTTAGAATTTTCTAATTCCACACCTCAATGGAAATATATGATGTAGTCTCCTAGCAAATTGAAATCACACACTGACACGACAAGACTGTGCATGGATATTGATTTCATTGCCTTGTTCTTCAACTTTGCAGTGACAACTGGGGTGTAATTTCTGTATTTTATTAATTATACCCCTTGATTCCATGTCATGGCAAACATTTTTCTAAAATACAAACGCGCTCCAATGTTAATTCCCTTGGGAGTGGAACCAGCTCATCATATCCTCTCTCAATAATAACGTGGGTTATTGCTAGCCGGGTCTCAGATCCCAGAACCAGGTTAGGTTATCATTCTAATGGCACCTCATACACCCCCCCCCCCCTTTCTATCCTCTTTCTCTTCCCTTTGGCTGTAGTCCTCTGCTGTTTTCCTCTCTACTCATCAAACACATTGATTCCTGTCATGAGTGATTAGTTATATCAGGTGATTTGAAGGTCATGGTGATTCAAACTGGATTAGCAAACTGGATTAGCATGATTTCCTGGGCCTTGTCTCCTTTCCCTGCTGTGGGCAGTATTGACTTACTCCAACTCAATCAATCTGTACAAGCAGCTAGCAGAGACTATAGATGATGGGAACAGCTTGGTGACTGAGAAAAGCTGATAGCACTTTGAAGAAAACTCACTAAAAACACCTGTCATCATATGATGTAATATATGAGGTTGAGGGGAAGTTGATGCAACTAGGGGTAGTTCTCTGTGCACTGATGACAAAGAACAATACTGTATTGTCCATCATTATGTGCTTGACACTGAAAAAAAAATTTAGCTAAAATTTCCAGGGATAGAACAGAACAGCTAGCCTGACATAGAGACCCCTTGAACAGTGCAGCCTTCCAGGAGGACTATTTGTTTTTATTAATGATCCCTATTAGCTGCTGCTAAAACAGAAGCTACTCTACCTGCCATCCAACAAAATTAAGGCAGTTTATACAAATTTTAAAAACATTACAATACATTCACAGACTGTGTGCCCTCAGGCCCCTACTCCACCACTACCACATATCTACAGTACTAAATCCATGTGTATGTATAGTGCATATGTTATCGTGTGTGTGTGTGTGTGCCAATGTTTGTGTTGCTTCACAAGGTGTTTTTTAAATCTAATTGTACTTCTTGCGTTAGTTACTTGATGTGGAATAGAGTTCCATGTAGTCATGGCTCTATGTAGTACTGTGTCCCTCCCATAGTCTGTTCTGGACTTGGGGACTGTGAAGAGACCTCTTGTGGCATGTCTTGTGGAGTATGCATGGGTGTCCGAGCTGTGTGCCAGTAGTAGACAGACAGCTCGGTGCATTCAACATGTCAATACCTCTCATAAATAAAAGTAGTGATGAAGTCAATATCTCCTCCACTTTCAGCCAGGAGATTGACATGCACATTATTAATATTAGCTCTGTGTCTACATCCAAGGGCCAGCCGTGCTCCCCTGTTCTGAGCCAATTGCAATTTTCCTAAGTCCTTTTTTGTGGCACCTGACCACACGACTGAACAGTTGTCAAGGTGGGACAAAACTAGGGCCTGTAGGACCTGCCTTGTTGATAGTGTCGTTAAGAAGGCAGAGCATCGCTTTATTATAGACAGACTTCCCGCCATCTTAGCTACTACTGCATCAATATGTTTTGACCAAGACAGTTTACAATCTAGGGTTACTCCAAGCAGTTTAGTCATCTCAACTTGCTCAATTTCCACTTTATTTATTAAAAGATTCTGCTGGGGTTTAGGGTTTAGTGAGTGTTTTGTTCCAAATACAATGCTGTTAGCTTTAGAAATATTTAGGGCTAACTTATTCCTTGCCACCCACTCTGAAACTAACTGCAGTTCTTTGTTGAGTGTTGCAGTCATTTCAGTCACTGTAGTAGCTGACGTGTATTGTGTTGAGTCATCCGCATACATAGACACTCTGGCTTTACTTAGTCAGTGGCATGTCGTTAGTAAAAATAAATAAAAGCAAGGGGCCTAATCAGCTACCCTGGGGAATTCCTGATTCTAACTGGATTATATTTGAGAGGCTTCCATTAAAGAACACCCTCTGTGTTCTGTTAGACAAGTAACTCTTTATCCACATTATAGCAGGGAGTGTGAAGCCATAACACATACATTTTTCCAGCAGCAGACTATGATCGATAATGTCAAAAGCTGCACTGAAGTCTAACAAGGCAGCCCCCACAATCATTTTATCATCAATTTCTCTCAGCCAATCATCAGTCAGGCCTATCAGCCTAATATTACATTACATGCTAGTAACCTCTTTAATGGCTAAGGTTGAACGCTAGCAACCGGAGAGAGAAGATCCCTGAACAGGTGAGGGATTATCAAAGGAGTGATAGGAGAGTCTGAGATTGTCACATGTGATGGGAGAGGCTGAGAGTCCTTGAGCGCTGAGGCTTGGTTAAAGGTGAACCTAATCTCTCTCACACACACACACACACACACACACACACACACACACACACACACACACACACACACACACACACACACATACACACACACACACACACACACACACACACACACACACACACACACACACAGTCTTCCTATGACTCTCTCTCTGTGTCTTTCGGGTTGCCCTGTCTCTATCTCTTTCTCTTTCTGCCTCTCACGGCCTATCCAGCGGCGGTATGACCCAAGTTGATCAGTATTCCTTGACTGATTTATCTGTAATGCAAATGGCGTTGTCGAATATACAGTAGTGTATATATACAGCAACAAACAACAAATATAGTCTGCATAAGTATGACCTTCTTTGTGTCTTCCCCTCCTGTAGATTAATCTCACCTGGGATTGCATGGTTCATAAAGAAACAATAAACAATTTCCTAGCTAAATTGCCATGGTGACGAGTCGTCAAAGAGATGGTGTCTGAGCGCGGTGATGACACAGATTCAGATGGGCCCGGTTACTGGAGGAGAATAGAGAGCAGCTCAGGGTACAGAAGTGGCTCCCCATCCTGCCCCCAATTTGCTACTCTGTACAGACCCAATTTTAAGTTTGAGTCTGTATTGTGTTTGCTCTCTATCTTTCTTCCACTCTCTCTTTCTGACGCAATGTCATTGAGATTCATAAAGCACAACAACGCTAACCTCATCCAACTGTTGTGACTGATTTCCATGTTGCAGGCATGACATTATCAAGGTGAAACTGTGCCTCAGTGATTAATGAACAGAGAGACTCGTAGACACGGAGGAGGAGAGGACGAGACTGGGTTGTTCATTTACTGCTTATATTCGTCACACTGCTGAGAGAAACTCTTAACCCTGACCCTTTTGAAGACTCATTAAATAACAGTACCAACATCTCTTACTTACTGCACTTAGAGAGAGAGAGAGAGAGAGAGAGAGAGATTTGGTTGCGTCCCACCCACTTAGCTAGCAAATGCAGCTAGCTAGTTTGGTTTTATAAATGTATAAATTGCCACCAGGGCCCGCCAGTGTAACTGCTAAACTGTTTATACAGCTAGCTAGTTTAGCCTACTCATACAGAGATGGATGCTATGTTAGCTTTCTGGTCATAGACAGCTGATGTATGTGTTGTGCACTGAAGTCCACAAGTGAAGGGAAAAGATGAGAGGAGGAGAACGCATAGATAGTTGCGAGAAGGAAATATATATACAATGAGCAAAGTGATCATTCTGTTTTTATGTGGTTGCTATGCAAGTGAACTGTTTGTGTGTGATCAGGAAGGTATTCATTCAGCCGATTCTGTTGAAAAAAGTTTCTTAAGTGGAAGGAAACGGAACGAAACGGGGATAAACATACCTGAATTAGCAAATGTTGGATTAATGATTACACCCTACAGTAGATCAACTAGACGCAGGCAACCGTGTGCAAGGCGGTACTGAATGTGTCACTGTCTGTCACCTTGATTACTTAAAATTCTCTGAACTCGTTGTAAATTTTCATTCATAGGCTAGGCTGTAGAAAACTGATGATGGGTATAGGGAAAATTTGAGAATCATGTAGTAGCCTAAACCTATCGATGTTACACTGAGCTGGGTGAATGTCATCCAATATGTTGTAAAAGAAATAAGACCATGCTCGTAAATAAAACATTTAAAAACGTCACCAACCCCCACTGTTATGGGGCCTGGTCAAAAGTAGTGCACTATAAAGCGAATACGGTGCCATTTGGGACGCACACAGTTATTTCTTAAGGTGAAATGGGGACACTAGCTGTAGAATGAGGACAGGAAAGGGACATAGTCTGAGACAGTTTGCTAATAACTGCCTCTTTTTTCTCCCTGGGGGATAGAGTTCATACACGTTTATCTGAAAAGACTACATTTGATGATATTTTACATTGCATGGGATATAAAGCAGTACTCTGTGTCAGGGATATTGGCATACTGTTATGATGTTTTATGACAATTCCTTGCAAAAGGGACAATCTCCTACATAATTGGTACTTTGGTATTTTACAACTTTGACATAAGTAGTTATAGTACCGTGTTATGCACATTGATTTGTAATGCAACACAGTTTCAGTATATTTGTCCCTGAGCTAAAACTGAAAAGGTACTTTACTTTGCCATGTATCTTTATCCCCGAGTTCCTTTAAATTAGGACTTTGCTGTGACATATCTGTGCCATGTCTCAGAAGTATCAAGATATTTTTTTAAGCAGATTTTATTCCTCAGTTTTCAGTTAAAGGCAAGCAGTACTTTTAGCTGTACAACTGAGTGTCTGACTGGTGACAGATGATATATTAAGTTATATTCTAAGCATCAAAGTGTAAATGAAAGTGATAGTTTTTCTCTGCTTCAGGGGGAGCAACAACTGCTCAGCCACGAAATGGTAGTCCACACAAGCACACAGAATGGGACCGTTGAAGTGCGTAGTGTGTAGAAATCGCCTGTCCTGAGATGCAACACTCACTACTGAGTTCCAAACTGCCTCTGGAAGAAACAAACTGTTCATCGGAAGATCGCAATGCCAAGCGTCGGCTGGAGTGTTGTAAAGTTCGCTGCCATTGGACTCTGGATCAGTGGAAACATGTTCTCTGCCGTGATGAATCATGCTTCACCATTTGGCAGTCCGACAGACAAATCTGGGTTTGGGCGGATGCCATGAGAACTTTATCTGCCCCAATGCATAATGCCAACTGTAAAGTTTGGTGGAGGAGGAATAATGGTCTGGGGCTGTTTTTCATGGTTTGGCTCCTTAGTTCCAATAAAGGGAAATATTCATGCTAAAGCATACTCACTAGACTACAGCCCTAGGTTCAAACCATAAGGATTGTGTCCCAAATAGCATCCTATTACCTATACAGTGCACTACTTCTGACCTAAGACCCATAGGCCCTGGTAAAAAGTAGTGCACTACATAGGGAATGGGGTGCTATTTGGGATGCAAGTCAAGCAGAACGGTCAGTGTGGAGAGGAGAGGTAAGAGACACAGAATGAATGTCTCAATTTGTCTGATTGAAATACAATAAATGGCTGTCTGCCATCTTCTGAAATATTTTATAGTTGTGAGCTTGTGCTATGCAATTTATAAAGACTCATTATTGTGATGTTAACCGTACGGAGAGAACCCCATGGTCCCGTTTTCAGATTTAATGAGGTAAGGGGCATGGCGGAGACAAAGAAATCGCTTTCTCTTTTCAGGTTCTTTGATGAGTTCAACCAAGGTGATCGTAGAAAGCACAGAAACAAGATAATTAATGACACAGTTTAATTGCCCTTTATCGTTCATTGAGACATCTATATCTTCCGTGTACAAAATGAAAAACGGAGCCGCAGACAAATGGAGAGTTTAGCAGACCAGAGAGGTGCATGTCTGTCTACCTAATAGGTTAAAGATAACTGGAAGGCTGGTTGTTGAGAAGGTGCAGAGACAGTCAAGTTATCAGTGACAGTCAGATGATGATCGCTGTCAGAATAAAGCCAGCGCGCACACACACATGGCGTTGGATAATTTCAAGTGCCGTCAGTCACATGGGGCTACTGTCACAGGCGGGTTATGTTTTCAGTTCACACCGTGTCCCTGACACACTTTAGTGAGGCTATAATGGAACATTCAGAGGTAAGACATCCATTGATCGGGCAGCTGGAATTCTGGCGCTCACCTGAATGTTCTAGAAAGATGTTTCCTCTCTAAATCCCTCTATCCATTCAACAGCCTTCCGAGGACACTCACCACCCCTCCCCCCTCCTCTCTCTCCTACTCTCTCCCACTCCTTCGCTTTGTCTCGCTCCCTCTCTCTCTCAAAACAGCACAAAGTGTCTCATTCCACCTCCGGGGGTGTGGAATAGCTGCTTGTCTTGTCATGGTGTGACTTGTTTTAGAAGTAGAAGGACATGAGGTGAATTCAAGATGATGATTGCTGATGTCCGAGGTGTGTGAAACAAACATCATTATTCCAGTGTAATTGATCGACTACATACACAAAACAAAATGTTAATACTCAACTTTAATAAGGTTTAGCTAAGAGGTAGCTATGTGCTAATACTGGTTCACTTGATAATGGCACTCTATAGCTGTTGCTTATGGAGTGATGACAGCATGATACAAAATAAGATGGCAAGCCTTTTGGTCATAGATAATGTATCAGGGCATATTGGTGCATATCCATCCATTCACCACTAACATACACTTAACAAAAATATAAACGCAACATGCAAGGTCTCTTAAATTGTGCGCACAAATTTGTTTTACATCCCTGTTAGTAAGCATTTTTCCTTTGCCAAGATTATATATATATTTTTTTTTATTTCACCTTGATTTAACCAGTTAAGCTAGTCCTTTACAACTGCGACCTGGCCAAGATAAAGCAAAGCAGTGCGACACAAACAACAACACAGATGGAATAAACAAGCGTAGAGTCAATAACACAATAGAAAAAAAGAAAGTCTATATACATTGTGTGTAAATGGCGTGAGGAGGTAAGGCAATAAATAGGCCATAGTAGCGAAGTAATTACAATTTAGCAGATTAACACTGGAGTGATAGATGAGCAGATGATGATGCGCAAAGTAGTGATACTGGTGTGAAAAAGAGCAGAAAAGTCAATAAAAAATAAAATAAAAAAGCGATCGGTTAGCTGCTCAGATAGCTGATGTTTAAAGTTAGTGAGAGAAATGTAAGTCTCCAGCTTCAGCGATTTTTGCAATTCGTTCCAGTCACTGGCAGCAGAGAACTGTAAGGAAATGCGGCCAAAGGAGGTACTGGCTTTGGGGACGACCAGTGAGATATACAGTGGGGCAAAAAAGTATTTAGTCAGCCACCAATTGTGCAAGTTCTCCCACTTAAGCTCTTTGGTCTTGGCCATAGTGGAGTTTGGAGTGTGACTGTTTGAGGTTGTGGACAGGTGTCTTTTATACTGATAACAAGTTCAAACAGTTGCCATTAATACAGGTAATGAGTGGAGGACAGAGGAGCCTCTTAAAGAAGAAGTTACAGGTCTGTGAGAGCCAGAAATCTTGCTTGTTTGTAGGTGACCAAATACTTTTTTTCCACCATAATTTGCAAATAAATTTATAAAAAATCCTACAATGTGATTTTCTGGATTTTTTTCTATTTTTTTCTGTCATAGTTGAAGTGTACCTATGATGAAAATTACAGGCCTCTCTCATCTTTTTAAGTGGGAGAACTTGCACAATTGGTGGCTGACTAAATACTTTTTTGCCCCACTGTACCTGCTGGAGCGCGTGCTACGGGTGGGTGTTGTTATCGTGACCAGTGAGCTGAGGTAAGGCGGAGCTTTACCTAGCATAGACTTATAGATGACCTGGAGCCAGTGGGTCTGGAGACGAATATGTAGCGAGGGCCAGCCGACTAGAGCATACAGGTCGCAGTGGTGGGTAGTATAAGGGGCTTTGGCAACAAAACGGATGGCACTGTGATAGATTGCATCCAGTTTGCTCAGTAGAGTATTGGAATCTATTTTGTAGATGACATCGTCGAAGTTGAGGTTCGGTAAGATAGTCAGTTTGACTAGGGTAAGTTTGCCGGCGTGTTGCGAAATAGGAAGCCGATTCTAGATTTGACTTTGGATTGCAGAAACTTAATGTGAGTCTGGAAGGAGAGTTCACAGTCCAGCCAGACACCTAGGTATTTGTAGTTGTCCACATATCCTAGGTCAGAACCGTCCAGAGTAGTGATGCTGGTTGGGCGGGCGGGGGCAACGAACGGGGATGCAGGCAATGAGGCAGTGATCGCTGAGATCCTGACTGAAAAGAGCAGAGGTCTATTTAGAGGGCAAGTTGGTCAGGATAATATCTATGAGGGAGCCCATGTTTACAGATTTATGGTACTGGTAGAATAGATTCAGGGCATAATGTGCAGACAGGGGTATGGTGGGGTGTGGGTACAGCAGAGGTAATGATGAAAATGTATTTATTTATTCAACGAGGCAAGTCAGTTAAGAACAAAATCTTATTTTCAATGACAGCCTAGGAACAGTGGGTTAACTGCCTGCTCAGGGGTAGAACGACAAGAACGACAGTACCTTGTCAGCTCGGGGATTTGAACGGGAGGTGGAACAAAAAAGGTATCTGAGGCATGTAGAGTGGGACTAGGGCCTCCGCAGTAAACTAAAACAATGATAACTATTCTAAATAACAGTATACAAGGCATATTGACATTTGAGAGAGACATAAAGCGAGGCATAAAGCAAACACAGGTGTTGATTGAGAGAGCTAGCTAAGACAACCACAGGTAAGACAACAGGTAAAATGACGATGAATGGGCAGAGAGGGTCGGTTAACTACACACAGGGCCTGAGTTCGGGGCTAGGGCCGACAGATAAACAAAAGTAAACAAAGTGGAGTACCGTGATAAATGAACAGTCCAGCAGGCATCAGCTATGTAGCCAATTGATCATATGGTCCAGTGAACAGCAATAGATGGAACAGGGAAGCCGCGGGGTAGTCGTTGCTACGCTAGCACTCGGGAGACACGGCATTTAAATTTAGCAGGCCAGGGCTAGTAGAAACGTCTGCTCTGACGTTGGATGGAATTACGTCTGCGGACCAGTCGTGTTGGTACGGCGGGGCACCGTGTTGACTAAGGGACCGGGCCAGATGGCGAAAGAGGTATTGTAGTTGTAGGAATTTCGTTTGCTAGCCGGGAGATGCGCCTGGCTCAGGGCCAGCTTCGGGGCTGGGTCACTCGGTGGCAGCTAGCTAGCTGTGATGATCAGTAATGGTCAAGGGGTTACAGCACGAATCTGGCGTTGTAGTGGAGCAAAACAATCCGAGGCTGGCAGGTATTATCCAGGTTAAGAAACGGCTGGTGCCTGTGCAGAGGGTAAAGGCCGCTAGCAGTGGCAAACAATGACTAAATAGCTAGTAGCTAATTAGCTGGTTATCTTATGATGGCTAGCTTCTGATAGAGGTTTTGGCTATAAGGTCTAAAAAATAGCGGATCCGTGTCACATTGAGTGAGGAGGGTTACCGGAAGGTATATTTAATTTAAAAATGGAAAAGAGATTATAAAATGAATTGAAATATATACAAAAAGTAAACAAGAGGACGACAAACCACGTCTGCACTGCTACGCCATCCTGGCAAAAAAATTAACCATTCACCTGACAGGTGTGGTATATCAAGAAGATGATTAAACAGCATGATCCTTACACAGGCGCACCTTGTGCTGGGGACAATAAACGGCCAATCTAAAATGTGCAGTTTTGTCATACAAAACAATGTCACAGTCTCCTGTTTTGAGGGAGCGTGCAATTGGCATGTGAACTAGAGCAATGTCCACCAGAGCTGTTGCCAGAGAATTTAATGTTAATTACTCTACCACAAACCCCCTCCAACGTCGTTTTAGAGAATTTGGCATTACGTCCAACCGGCCTCACAACTGCAGACCATGTGCAACCAGGCCAGCCCAGGACCTCCACATGGGAGGGTTATGGTATGGGCAGGCATAAGCTACGGACAACGAACACAATTGCATTTTATCGATGGCAATTTCAATACATATGGATACCCTAATGAGATCATGAGGACCATTGTCGTGCCATTCCTCCGCTGCCATCACCTCTTGCTTCAGCACGATTATGCCCGGCCCCATGTCAATGTGTACAACAGCGTGTTCAAGTTCCCGCCAACATCCAGCAACTTCACACAGCCACTGAACAGGAGTGGAACAACATTCCACAGGCCACAATCTACAGCCCGATCAACTCTACGTGAAGGAGATGTGTCGTGCTGCATGAGTCAAATGTTGGTCTCACCAAATACTGACTGGTTTTCTGATCCACACCCCTACCTTTTTTTTTAAAGGTATCTGTGACCAACAGATGCATATCTGTATTCCCACTCATGTGAAATCCATAGATTAGGGCCTAATGAATTTATTTCAATTGACTGATTTCCTTATATGAACAGTACGTTCAGGACTGGGTATAAAAGTTGTGTGTTGATTTTAAACTCCATATTCCACTGTGCCTGCCTTGTTTTAAAGTTTTTTTTAAAGCTCACTACCACCTTTAGCTTACCTTGGCCTTTAAACACTGTGTTTGTGTCCCAAAAGGTACCATATTCCCTATATAGTGCACTACTTTTGACCAAGGCCTATAAGGCTCTGCACAAAAGTAGTGCACTATGTAGGGAATATGGTGCCATTTGGGACACAACCCAAGTAAGATAAACTAATCTCGAAACTCCCCATGCCATTCTAACACATCTCTTTATATGAATTGTGATCAGCAGCTATTACTGAGTTATATAAGGCTGGTCGGGTGAGTCGTAGATGACGACGACAGCCAATGAATAGGAGATGAGACAGTCCTAATAGACATCATCACCACATCATGACAAACCAATCTGGAGGGGTGAGTGCCCTCAGAAGTCTAAGAGAGATGGAAAAAAAGGGAGAGAAAGGCAGGGTGAGGGCAGGTAGCCCAGCAGTTAAAGATTGATGGGCCAGTAACCGAAAGGTTGCTGGTTCGAATCCCTGAGCTGACTAGGTGAACATTCTGTTGATGTGCCCTTGAGCAAGGGATCCTGTAAGTTGCTCTGGATAACAGTGTCTGCTAAAGGACTAAAATGTAAAATGAGAGAGATGGAGGTTATGAGAGCCCTTGTATGGTTGTTGAATAGATAGAGGTATAGAGAGCTTTGTAATACCAATGATATGTTCTCTGCTCATCCCTTTCTCTCTATAATTGCAATAAAAACCTGAAGCACAGAGTTCATCTTTGGTGTTCAATCAATGTCTTATTTCTTTCGCTGTTGAAGCGAAGAGCGCCCAGCCCCCTTTGCCATCAAAAGTAATTTGGGGGGATAATTTAGTGGAATTGTATGGAGCTGGCAGGATGAGATTTTTGAGCTGACTAAATTATTCCATTGTGGTTTGGAGATGGCAGGTTCCCACCTGCGAGTTGGGAGATTTCAGATTGATTTCTTTGCTTCTTTTTTAATTGTGGGATAAGGGCATGTCAGATATTGTCTATAAATGCATGGGGGGAAAGATTTCAATGCAAATTGTTAAAAAATAAAGTGAAGAACATCATAATAAACCATTCTCAATATGATGACTATGACGACTCAAGTCTGCCAAAGTAAAGCCCTGACTTTTTTTCAGATAAGAAATTGCACAACAACAAATGAAAAAAAAAAATTTGTTTTAAGAATCCCTTGAAAAACAGAGAGAGAGAAGGAGAGAAAGACAGAGCGATGCAAATGGGTATGCTGAGGATGGAGAGAAGGAATGCCATTTCAGAACACGCTTTTTCAGGGTTCTGTAGAAGTAAGATTGAGGCCTAAACAATATGTCAGTCAGTCTATCAACAACTGTACAGATGGTGCTCACGACAAAAAATTCTGTCATAGTTTAGTCGTTGGGGAGAAAGGATTTTCCCTCATGTCTTTCCCCCGACAGAAACAAAAACACATTTTCAGTTTGAAGTGTCTGTGAGGTGTGACAAACAATTACTGGATGCTGAGAGGGATGAGAGTCTGGAAGAGTCTTGCTCTGCCTGTCTAGGGATATCCTCAAGGTGTTTTTCCTCTCTCCCATTTGTATTCCCCCCTCCTTCCATCACATCCTCCCTCCTCCAAGATTTTCTTCCCAGTGATTGTACAGTACGGCTCTGCCTGGAGGCTACGTATAGGTTATTATCAATCAACGTCACAATAAGGTGCAGAGCTTTCAATTTTCCTTCTTGGGGGCAAGGAGACCTGCTACTCCGCTAAAATCATTGACAAATGCTGTTCTCCAGGGATTCTCAGATAAAATGTTACAATTATGTGGATGTAGTATGATCACCTCTTGAAGAGCACATCAGAATTTCTAGTAATTTCCAATTATTCCATGCAAAACAATGGTGTACATTTAGCTCTGTATTCTACTTCTACAGAAAGGAACTGTATGCTTCCTCTGATCAGTAAACATCATGTCATTTCAGATAGGCTACGTAAGGGTAGCATATCCATTTGGCATGTAGCTTAGCAAACAACTTGTGTAATTTAGCTTCCTTCATCAGAGAAGGTTTTTGTAAAGAGCTTGATATCATCAAGTAGCCTATATTTTGTTTCTAAAAGCCCCATAGGGTCTAAGGACCCGGGGCTGGGTTTCTACTAAGCTACCATATGGAATTGTTTGAAGATGGTCACGGTGTGACTAGGGTGGGCATTCTATGATATTTTTTCTATGTTTTTGTATTTCTTTGTTTTTAGCCAGGTATGGTTCTCAGTCAGGGACAGCTGTCTATCGTTGTCTCTGATTGGGAACCGTACTTAGGTAGCTCTTGCCCACATGGGTTTTGTGGGTAGTTGTTTTCTGTATTGTTAGTTTCCTTACAGAATTGTTCATTTTCCTCTTTGTTGTTTTTGTTCTGATTTTAATAAAATATCATGAACACGTCTCACGCTGCGCCTTGGTCCAGTCAGTCACAGGAAGAGGATCATTATAATACCAATGATCATTTAGATACTTGATTTAGAATTTAGGACCCCTGTAAGTAGGATTTCTTTATGAAACATTGAGTTTGGCCTTGCTGCTATTAGCCCATAGAAACATGTTGAATAACATTTTCATACATGACAAAACAGACAGTGAAAAAAACTATTTAAAAGGAAGTTTGTTTGGAAGTTTCTGTCCTATATCTGAGAGAAATAAGAAAGCTCAGGAATTTGTATTTATTTTTACCCATATTTAACGAAAAAATTGGGGCACTAAAGGACTTTCATATATTCTTCCATTAATTTGTTGCACTGGTGCCGGGCTACCTTCAGATGAGGTTTGTGAGGCTTGAGAACTAAACAATCGACATGTACGTGTTCGTGAGAGTCTCGCCTGTCAATGATGCTGTCATGAGTGTATAAAGCCCAAACTGTTCTACAGACAAAAGTGTGCAGATTGGCGGTACCACCTTCAGATGAGTCCCATGACGCTTGTGGGGTAGTAGAGCGAAACGTAGATCACCATTGTGTTCGTGAGAGTCTCGTCTTTCCTTAGAGGGGTCATGTTAGTTTTCATGAGAAGACCAATTTTCAGGATGTCTCCTGGTCTGACAAACACCGCTGTAGCTCTGCCACCTTCCACAGCAGATGTGGAAGGCCGACATCGGTGGACACTGTGGATTTAGATGCAGCCCATGCATACAAAAATATATGTATTTCTCTAGCTTTAACAGATGGATTTTGATGGAGATTTATTACGTTTTTGCGGGGCGCAGACATCAACTCTAGGGGACACTCGGTCTGTCTAACTACTGGCATCACTACTATATGCATAGCTGGCAAGCAAATCAAACAATATTTAGAGATTTTCCACTGAAAGCTAGATGTTAGATAGCCAAATTGACTGTATCTGTCATTAGCTAGCTAGCCAATTTTGAAGTGGTCCATCAATAAATGTCTGTATAATCTGCATTCCAGCAGAAATCGTGATTAAAGAGTCTTAAAATCAATGTTGAAAATGTTGATCAGGCCTACCATTGTTGTGTCGTCAGCAAACTTAATGATGGTGTTGGAGTTGTGCTTGGCCACCACGCAGTCGTGGGTGAACAGAGAATACAGGAGGGGACTGAGCACGCACCCTTGAGTGGCCTTTGTGTTGAGGATCAGCGTGGCAGATGTGTTGTTGCCTATCCTTACCACCTGGGGGCGGCCCATCAGGAAGTCCAGGATCCAGTTGCAGAGGGAGGTGTTTAGTCCCAGGATCCTTAGCTTAGTGATGAGCTTTGTGCGCACTATGGTGTTGAACGCTGCGCTGTAGTCAATGAACACCTTTCTCACATAGGTGTTATTTTTGTCCAGGTGGGAAAGGGCAGTGTTGAGTGCGATTGAGATTGCATCATCTGTGAATCTGAGGTGGTATGCGAATTGGAGTTGGTCTAGGGTTTCCGGGATGATGGTGTTGTGAGCCATTACCAGACTTTCAAAGCACTTCATGGCTACTGACATGTAGGTATAACAGACTTGGTCAAGCAAAGGTTGAAAATGTCAGTGAAGAGACTTACTAGTTGGTCCGCGGCATGCTCTGATTACACATCCTGGTAATCCGTCTGGCTCTGCAGCCTTGTTTAAGTTTACTTATTTTTTTCACCTTTATTTAACCAGGTAGGCCAGTTGAGAACAAGTTGTCATTTACAACTGCGACCTGGCCAACTGCGACAAAAAACAACAGCACAGAGTTACACGTGGGATAAGAAAAGTACAGTCAAAAACACAATAGAAAAATATATATACAGTGTGTGCAAATGGCAGATGTTGCCTTGTGAATGTTGACCTGTTTAATGGTCTTGCTCACATCAGCTATGGAGAGTGTGATCACACAGTCGTCCGGAACAGCTGGCACTCTCATGCATGCTTCAGTGTTTCTTGCGTCCGAAGTGAGCATAAAATGCATTTAACTCGTCTGGTAGGCTCGTGTCACTGAGCAGCTCAGAGCTGGGTTTCCCTTTGTAATCCTTACTAGTTTGCAAGCCCTTCCACATCCAACGAGCGTCAGAGGCAGTGTAGGACGATTCAATCTTAGTCCTGTATTTACACTTTGCCTGTTTGATGGTTCGTCTGAGGGCATAGCGGTTTTTCATATAAACTGGATTAGTTTCCTTTACCTCTGTGCTGTTGTTGCTTGTAATCTATGGTTTCTGGTTGGGATATGTACGTATGGCCACTGTGGGGATGACGTCGTCGATGCACTTATTGATGAAGACTGTGACTGAGGTGGTATACTCCTCAATGCTATTGGATGAATCCTGGACCATATTCCGGTCTGTGCTATCAAAACAGTCCTGTAGTGCGGTACGGCAGTTGCTCGGCCTCTCACCGCAAGACACTACAGATTGTAGTGCGTATGGCCCAGTACATCACTGGGCCTAAACTGACCTGTCTCCTGACCCCTCCTGTCTCAGCCTCCAGTATTTATGCTGCAGTAGTTTATGTGTCGGGGGGCTAGGGTCAGTTTGTTTTATCTGGAGTACTTCTCCTGTCCTATTCGGTGTCCTGTGTGAATCTAAGTGTGCGTTCTCTAATTCTCTCCTTCTCTCTCTCGGAGGACCTGAGCCCTAGGACCATGCCCCAGGATTACCTGACATGATGACTCCTTGCTGTCCCCAGTCCACCTGGCCGTGCTGCTGCTCCAGTTTCAACTGTTCTGCCTTCTTATTATTCGAACATGCTGATCATTTATGAACATTTGAACATCTTGGCCATGTTCTGTTATAATCTCCACCCGGCACAGCCAGAAGAGGACTGGCCACCCCACATAGCCTGGTTCCTCTCTAGGTTTCTTCCTAGGTTTTGGCCTTTCTAGGGAGTTTTTCCTAGCCACCGTGCTTCTGCATTGCTTGCTGTTTGGGGTTTTAGGCTGGGTTTCTGTACAGCACTTTGAGATATCAGCTGATGTACGAAGGACTATATAAATAAATTAGATTTGATTTTGATCTGATTTGACCTCTACACCAGGCGGTGTCAGAGGAAGGCCCTAAAAATTGTCAATGGCCCCAGCCACCCCAGTCATAGACTGTTCTCTCTACTACCGAATGGCAAGCTATACCGGAGTGCCAAGTCTAGGACATAAAGGCTTCTCAACAGTTTTTACCCCAAGCCGTAAGACTCCTGAACAGTTAATCAAATGGCTACCCGGAATATTTGCATTGTGTGCCCCCCCAACCCCTCTTTTTACGCTACTGCTACTCTCCGTTCATCATATATACAAAGTCACTTTAACCACATCTACATGTACATACTACAACCATCCTGACTAACCGGTGTCTGTATGTAGCCTCGCTACTTTTATTACCTCGCTACTGTATATAGCCTGTTTTATTTCTTAACTCACCTATTGTTCACCTAATACCTTTTTTGCACTATTGTTTAGAGCCTGTAAGTAAGTATTTCAATGTAAGGTGAAACATGTTGTATTCGGCGCACGTGACAAACTTTTATTTGATTTGGTGGTGCCAGCATCGGTTTGTGGTGGTAAATAGACAGCTACAAATAATATAGATAAACTCTCTTGGTAGATAGTGTGGTCAACAGCTTATCATGAGATACCTTACCTCAGGCGACCAATACCTCAAGACTTCTTTAGTATATAGTGCACCAGCAGCATGCCACCCTGCATCCCACTGCTGGCTTGCTTCTGAAGCTAATCAGGCTTGGTCTTGGTCAGTCCCTGGATGGGAGGACAGATGCTGCTTGAAGTGGTGTTGGAGGGCCAGAATGAGACACTCTTTCCTCTGGTCTAAAAAAATATCACAATTCCCCTAGCTGTTGTTGACAAATAGACACTCACCCCCACCCCTCGTCTTACCAGACGTAGCTGCTCTGTCCTGCCGATGCACGGAAAACTCAGCCAGCTCTATATTACTCATGTTGTCGTTCAGCCACAACTCGTGAAACATAAGATATTACAGTTTTTAATGGCCCGTTGGTAGTATAGTCTTGAACGTAGATCATCCAGTTTATTTTCCAGTAATTGCACTTTGGCCAATAGTACGGATGGTAGAGGTTGTTTACTCACTCACCAACTAATTCCCACTAGGCACCCCAACCTCCGCCGCCTGTATTTCCGTCTTTTCTTCACACGAATGACGGTGATTTGGGCCTGGTCTCGGGGAAGCAGTATATCCTTCCCGTCAGACTCATGAAATTAAAAATCTTTGTCCAGTTCGAGGAGAGTAATCACTGTTCTGATGTCCAGAAGCTCTATTTGGTCACAAGAGATGGTAGCAGCAACATAATGTACAAAATAAGTTACAAACAATGCGAATTAACAAACAAATTAGCACAGTTGGTTAGGAGCCCGTAAAACGGCACCTATCCCCTCTGGCGCCATTGAACTGTGTACAAGGTCAAATGCGTCTTTCTGCTACTTGACAAAGAGTCCACAATGGATGGAATTTGTACCTAAACTACAGATACAGGTGAAGTACACTCATATCACTCAAATATCAAATTAAACGGTGGCCAATATTGAGAGAAACACCATAATCCAACTGTTTCTGCATTGGAGAGGGCTGTGCTTGCCTCCCAGCTGGGAATGGAATGTTTTAATATTATGTTATTGATTAGTAGGACCAACATGTTGTCCTGCAGGCAGTCAGTATCACAGTGGAGAGAGAGGGTGATTAGGAGGCAGCATGCAGCTATGCCTGTTGCTACAATGACATCTACCGCCAGCCTCTAATAATTAGTCCAGGTGACATCCTCTGTCATGTCACCGAATGCCACTCTATTGTCAATATAGTGCACTATTTTTGTACACTATCCTACGGCTCTCCTCAGAATCAGTGTACTATAAAGGGAATAGGGTGCCATTTTGGATGAAACCCTGGACTTCTCGGTCAGTACACATTGATTATGTGAACTCGATGCACAACTGAGGTCAGCACAGAACAAACGCACTGGGTTTTATAAGTATTGATGTAATTTTAGAAGCCATTTCAGAAGGTCATACTTTTAACTTGTTTTGTTTTCTAATTTTCTTTGAGTTCTAGATCCATTTGAGTTTGAAGCTCTCTCCAGGATGGTTTCACCTGACCAGAATGTATACAATGTTTTAAGACTCATGCATACTAAAATGAGAGACATAGAGATAGACAGAAGGGGGTGAAACAAACCCACATGCACACACCCAAACATGTACGCACACACATGCATGCGCACACACACGTCTGTGATTGCTGTATAATTTTACAGTATCAAGAAAATCCTGAAATATGCGTGCTGGTACAGAATACATTTGAACATAATGCGGTATCTCTATTCCTGCTGTATGCCAGACAGAAAGTGTTGGAATAGAATAAAATACAGCATCTGAATATTCGTCTGATCACCTAGTAACTCAACTCATTTCTGCTGACTCATTCAACTAAACATTGATTTAAACAGTGGCATGAATTTGTGAATGACTTTACAAGGTTTTTTATGACATGAAACAATCCCATTTGATCCTATTAACTTTCCCTTGCTATAAAAGAAAACAACCCAATTGTTATCCTGTCTGTCTGTGTATGATATAAACTCCAATGGTTCATCTCAAAAGGCACCCTATTCTCTTTATGGTGCACTACTTTTGATCATGGCATATAGGACTCTGGTCCAAAGTAGTGCACTATATAGGGAATAGGCTGCCATTTGAGGCGCAACCCATGTTTGCTTCCATTGAGACAGTGAGGCCTATATGTCATCTCGTTGAAGGGCTCAACACAGATAAACTGCCTGTTGTACCCTTCACCCAGAGAAGATGAGAGTTGATGAGTGGCCTGTGTGTTTTAGTAGTAATAGCTCTAACATCCTGGGTAGTGTCCCAAATGTCGTGGGTAGTGTCCTATATGCTCTGGCCAAAAGTAGTGCACTATATAGGGAATAGGGTGACATTTGGGCAGTAACACTGCAAACGATTCTTGCTTTATAAGTGGATGACGCCAGACACATTTATTATTGGAGACGGGGATGTCTCATTGTTGGCTAAGAAGCAAACTATTCAAAATGACTGCGTTGTCATAACAAAAATCGTGTCTGTCATTGCTAAACACTTAAAATGTCACTTTACCTTAAACATTCAGACACTGAAAATGTGTGTAATTACAATACATACTGTATGTCCTTTAGCAGTTTTTTGACATAAGAAGAAGAAGAAACCGCAGCAGCAGCTTTGGTCAGACATTTCCAAACTCACCACTGTAAACCTTCATCACAAAACCTTCTTAAGAAGAAATGTCTTCTTACCTGGCATTTATTCCTTTATAGACTTAAGAAGAAAGTTAAGCAAAGTTGCTATTCCTCAAAGGTTATTCAACATTTTCTTGAGCTATTTCTTATGCTTCTCCTTAAGCAAAAAGTTAAGAATTGTTTTTATTCTTGAAAATAAAGTTATTGGAAATGTTGTTAATTCCAAGAGAGCTAAACCCTTGTCTTAAACTCAGGGCAGTGAGAGATCACTCACAAACTTCATCTGAAAGTTTCAGTATTGATTTTTTTAAACCCAAGAACATGTTTCAGAACAGTAATCTTAGTAAGAAATATGCTAGCATGATTTCCATTGTTAGCTAGATAGCTAGTTAAAACAGTTGCCTAGCAACAAACATCTTTAGAAGATTTGTAAGAAGATATTTGAGAAGTTCATTAGAAAATGATAAAATCTTAAGATATTGTTGAGGAATTGCTCTTACGAACTAACTTATGAACTTCTTATGAACTTATTAAAAAGCTTCTTAAGTTTTTGCGTAAGAAGTGTTTTGTGAATCTGGGCCCAGTAGGCTAACTCTAATAAAATGAAAAAGACATGGATGCCTGTCGTTTTCCCTCCAGCTAAATACGAAGGTCGAATTAAATGGCGGCGGAGTTCTCATTAAAAAGCTCAGCTCAAATATGATGCCAACACAAGGCCGCAGGGTAAAGAGAGAATAGAGGCACATGAAAGACTACTAAACTAAAACCTCCTGTGAGTTGAGGTGGGCAAGATGGCAGACTGAACACAGCAGTGTGGATCACCTCAAGATAAGAACGTAATATTCAATATCGGTAAGTTAGACTAAATATTAGCACTTCACAAACTGGAGGGTAATAACCTTCAATCTGGATAACAACACAAAGCAAATCATAAGGCTAAAGAAATGTACCAACAAATATTACGAAAACAAGCAACACCCAAACATGACCGAGAGTAAAAAAGGAGAACCCCGAAAAGAAAACGTGACTCTTCGATGGACACAGACAATTTAAGCTTTTCACCACCGGTAATGGTAAGGGTGGAAACCGATGTGTTAAAATTGATAAATGACAAACTGGGAATACTTGAATTAGTCAGTAAGGATATAAAGAAGTTGAAGAAAAAGCAAAGAGATGAGTGACGAAAAATCAACGTCAATAAGATTGAAAATGACGTTAATGAACTTAAAAAGGAAAACATCTTTCTGAGAGAAGCCTTACTTGACATACAGAATAGATCCATTAGATAAAGTACCTACTGGTATCCAAGAGAAAGATGGCGATGTTCCTGAGGGTGTAGTTAAGGAGTTCCTCCTTACAGCGCTTCAGATCCCACGCGACACTGTCGAGAAAATCCAACTCAAACGTGTACACCGTTGCGGACAGAGAGGGCAGAGATATGAGTGCCCAATCATTGCCAAATTTGCTTTCTTTAAAGATAAAATAATGGTTATAAGCCTGGGTATAAGACTTGCTGGCACGAAAACAGGCATGCGTGATTAGTTCCCAAAGGAAATTGCAGAACGGCAGGGTAACGTTCGTCGTTGGGAGAAAGAGAGGAGGACCAAGGTGCAGCGTGGTAAGTGTCCATATTTTTAATAAAGTAATAGAACACTGAACAAAAACATCAAAGTGAACGAACGAACGACACCGAAACAGTTCTGTCTGGTGCAGATACAAACACTCAAACGAAAACAATCACCCCCCACCACACAGGTGGGAAAAGGCTACCTAAGAATGATTCTCAATCAGAGACAACTAACGGCACCTGCCTCTGATTAAGAACCATACCAGGCCAAACACGAAACACAACATAGAAAAACGAACATAGACAACTCACCCAAATCACGTCCTGACCGTACTAAAACAAAGACATAACAAAAGAACTGAGGTCAGAACGTGACAGTCCCCCCCCCCCAAAAGGTGCGGACTCCGGCCGCAAAACCTGAACCTATAGGGGTGGGTCTGGGTGGGTGTCTGTCCACGGTGGCGGCTCTGGCGCGGGACGTGGACCCCACTCCATCATAGTCTTTACCCGCTTATTAACCCGCCTCCATGGCGCCTTTAGAGCGGCGACCTTCGCCGCCGACCTCGGACTGGGGACCCTAGCAGCGGGCCCTGAATGGACGGGAGATTCTGGCAGCACCGGACAGGCGGGAGTAAAGGGCGATTCCGGCAGCACCGGAGTAAAGGGCGATTCCGGCAGCGCCGACGTGAAGGGCGATTCCAGCAGCGCCGGAGTGAAGGGCGATTCCGGCAGCGCCAGAGTGAAGGGCGATTCCGTCAGCGCCGGTGTGAAGGGCGATTCCGGCAGCGCCGGATTGACGGGCGATTCCGGCAGCACCAGAGAGACGGACGGCTCTGGCAGCTCCCGGAGTAACCGGCGGCTCTGGCAGCTCCCGACTGACAGGCGGCTCTGGCAGCTCCCGACTGACCGGTGGCTCTGGCAGCTCCCGACTGACCGGCGGCTCTGGCAGCTCCCGACTGACCGGCGGCTCTGGCAGCTCCAGACTGACCGGCGGCTCTGGCAGCTCCCGACTGACCACCGGCTCTGGCAGCTCCAGACTGGCGGGCGGCTCTGGCAGTCCCTGACAGACGGGCGACTCTGGCAGCTCAGGACAGACGGGCGACTCTGGCAGCTCAGGACAGACGGGCGACTCTGGCAGCTCAAGACGGACGGGCAACTCTGACAGCTCAGGACAGACGGGCAACTCTGGCAGCTCCGGACAGACGGGAGACTCTGGCAGCGCTGGACAGGTGGGAGCACCTGTAGGGAGGAGATGGAGAGACAGCCTGGTGCGGAGGGCTGCCACCAGAGGGCTGGTGCGTGGAGGTGGCACCGGATAGACCGGACCGTGAAGGCGCACCGGAGCTCTCGAGCACCGAGCCTGCCCAACCCTACCTGGCTGAATGCTCCCCGTAGCCAGGCCAGTGCGGCATGGTGGAATAGCCCGCACTGGGCTGTGCTGGCGAACCGGGGACACCATGCGTAGGGCTGGTGCCATGTACCCCGGCCCGAGGAGACGCACTGGAGACCAGATGCGCTGAGCCGGCTTCATGGCACCTGGCTCGATGCCCACTCTAGCCCGGCCAATACGTGGTGCTGCTATGTACCGCACCGGGCTATGCCTGCGCACCGGGGACACTGTGTGCCTCACGGCATAACACGGTGCCTGCCCGGTCCCTCTCTCTCCACGGCAAGCACGGGGAGTTGGCTCAGGTCTCCTACCTGACTTAGCCACATTCCCCGTGTGCCCCCCAAGAAATATTTGGGGCTGCCCCTCGGGCTTCCAACCACGCTGCCGTGCTGCCTCCTCATACCACCGCCGCTCAGTTTTCGCTGCCTCCAGCTCTGCTTTTGGGCGGCGATATTCTCCAGCCTGAGCCCAGGGTCCTTCTCCGTTCAAAATCTCCTCCCATGTCCAGGAGTCTTGAAATTTCGGCCGCTGCTGCTGCTGCTGCTCGTTACCACGCTGCATGGTCCTTTGGTGGTGGGTGCTTCTGTAACGTTCGTCGTTGGGAGAAAGAGAGGAGGACCAAGGTGCAGCGTGGTAAGTGTCCATATTTTTAATAAAGTAATAGAACACTAAACAAAAACAACAAAGTGAACGAACGAACGACACCGAAACAGTTCTGTCTGGTGCAGATACAAACACTCAAACGAAAACAATCACCCCCCACCACACAGGTGGGAAAAGGCTACCTAAGAATGATTCTCAATCAGAGATAACTAACGACACCTGCCTCTGATTGAGAACCATACCAGGCCAAACACAAAACACAACATAGAAAAACAAACATAGACAACGCACCCAACTCACGCCCTGACCATACTAAAACAAAGACAAAACAAGGTCAGAACGTGACAGGCAGAAGTTCTGTACCCAATCTTCAAGGAAAATAGATTAAAAGGGAAATATGTACAGTAGCTCTCGTAGTCAATAAACTGTATATTGATAATGAAATGTTCCTAGACACAAAGACTACTCCATGGCTATTCTAAATATTACAAAGTTCCCATAGAGGAGTCAAATAATGGAACACACAATACTATCCACGGTAGGAATTGTAATAAAAAAAGACATATAGAAAAGCTATAAAATACAACAATTGTTAAAGAAATAAATCACAACTACGCTATACCATTCTAGATAGGGAATGTTGGAAAATCATTTGTTTTAAAATTGATAAGACAGTATTAGAAGAAAGGATAATTAGCTAAATAATACATCTTCAAATATAAGGAACTGGAACACAAATGTACTCAATCAACATGGTAGAGATAAAACACAGAGGACATAGGAGCCACAGCATGTGGGTATGTGTGAATGTATTGTGATTGAAGGTGGGTTGTGTGTTTTTGTGCTTGGAAAAGTGTGGAGATAAGTGAGGGAATAAGGATAGGGGTTGCAAAGCAGGGGATGTGAGCAGGGGATGTGAGCAGGGGATGTAAGCAGGGGATGTGAGCAGGGGATGTAAGCAGGGGATGTAAACAGGGGATGTGAGCAGGGGATGTAAGCAGGGGATGTGAGCAGGGGATGTGAGCAGGGGATGTAAGCAGGGGATGTAAGCAGGGGATGTGAGCAGGGGATGTGAGCAGGGGATGTAAGCAGGGGATGTAAGCAGGGGATGTGAACAGGGGATGTGAGAGAGAGCTTTCAATTTTGTGCAGATATGGAATATGCATTTTTAAATAAATGATAAATATAGTTTATTTATTTATTGTCCTATCATGGGGGAATGGTCCCCAACCCTATACCCTAGACACACACCTGAGCGATCCATACACTAAGGAGAAGTCCTTATCTGTTTTAATGGCCTACTGTATGTAGCCTATACGCAGCCAAATCAGAAAGATTAATGTGGTCAGACACCAACTAAAGCAGCACCGCCCCCTCAAGATTCTGAGCCTGCCTGGCAGGGTTGGTCCTACAAAGCCAAAGTCCCCTGATGGGAGAGCATAATATACAAGGAAATTCTCAAAGCTGCTAATGACGACCTTGTACCTAGCCGGTGGGGATTCCGGTGGGGTGCCCCCACCCAGGCAGTGGTAGTGCTGGCAACACTAGCTACAGTAAGCCGGGGGAGGGGGTCATACTCTGACATTCAGTGAGGGGGCCTACTATTGTGGCCCTGGTGGCACAAAATAATCAAAGGTCTGACTGCGCAGAGATGCTTGGGAATATGGTCACAACGGCAGACCAGCATGCGGGTGTTTCAGGGGAAAGAGGTGTATCTGATCTCAATCACCATCAATTGTGCATGCCTTCTCATCCAGCTGCAGCTGTATATGCATTCGTAAAAATCAACGCCTTTCTTGAGTTGGGCTCAGGGATGGAACTGTTGAGCATCTGAGTTTATGGTTGTTTGTGGGGGAAAGGGGTTGAGTGTGTATGAGTGTCTGTGTGTGTGTATATATATGTATCCCACAACTGTTGCTAGGGAGTAAAGATGTTACGGACAATATGGGATGAATCACAATAATTGCTTGCCAAAATTTAATTTTTGTCATGGAAATCCTGCTAATAGGTTACAAACCTTTGCATGAATTATCTACATTATTACAAATGTGAAATGTTAATTATGGAAACTAAAATAAGCAAGATTTTATATTTTATACACATATATATATATATATATATATATATATATATATAATTCTCTACTATTATTCTGACATTTCACAATCTTCAAATAAAGTGGTGATCCTAACTGACCTAAAACAGGGAATTTTCACTAGGATTAAATGTCAGGAATTGTGAAAAACTGGTTTTAAATGTTTATTTTTATTTATTTATTTTACCTTTATTTAACCAGGTAGGCAAGTTGAGAACAAGTTCTCATTTACAATTGCGACCTGGCCAAGATAAAGCAAAGCAGTTCGACAGATAAAACGACACAGAGTTACACATGGAGTAAAAACAAACATACAGTCAATAATGCAGTATAAACAAGTCTATATACAATGTGTGCAAATGAGGTGAGAAGGGAGGTAAAGGCAAAAAAAGGCCATGATGGCAAAGTAAATACAATATAGCAAGTAAAATACTGGAATGGTAGTTTTGCAATGGAAGAATGTGCAAAGTAGAAATAAAAAATAATGGGGTGCAAAGGAGCAAAATAAATAAATAAATTAAAATTAAATACAGTTGGGAAAGAGGTAGTTGTTTGGGCTAAATTATAGGTGGGCTATGTACAGGTGCAGTAATCTGTGAGCTGCTCTGACAGTTGGTGCTTAAAGCTAGTGAGGGAGATAAGTGTTTCCAGTTTCAGAGATTTTTGTAGTTCGTTCCAGTCATTGGCAGCAGAGAACTGGAAGGAGAGGCGGCCAAAGAAAGAATTGGTTTTGGGGGTGACTAGAGAGATATACCTGCTGGAGCGTGTGCTACAGGTGGGAGATGCTATGGTGACCAGCGAGCTGAGATAAGGGGGGACTTTACCTAGCAGGGTCTTGTAGATGACATGGAGCCAGTGGGTTTGGCGACGAGTATGAAGCGAGGGCCAGCCAACAAGAGCGTACAGGTCGCAATGGTGGGTAGTATATGGGGCTTTGGTGATAAAACGGATTGCACTGTGATAGACTGCATCCAATTTGTTGAGTAGGGTATTGGAGGCTATTTTGTAAATGACATCGCCAAAGTCGAGGATTGGTAGGATGGTCAGTTTTACAAGGGTATGTTTGGCAGCATGAGTGAAGGATGCTTTGTTGCGAAATAGGAAGCCAATTCTAGATGGAAGCCAATGTATTTGTCTAAGGTGTATGTAAACTTCCGACTTCAACTGTATATATATATATATGTGTGTGTGTGTGTGTGTGTGTATATATATGTATGTGTATTTGTATGTATGTATATGTATGTATATTTATATATATGTGGGCATGTATGTGTATGTGTATATATATATATATAAATATATATATATATATATATATATATTTACCCCCAAAAATATATGGTGGATTGGAAATGATGCAGTAAATTACATTGATAGAAGCCACAATCTATCCACAATATTAAAACTGATCTATTCCATAAATGATACATTTTTTAAATAACAACCTCCTGTGAAGGTAGCACCTATTCTTAATGAGCAGAATGGCTTCCAGAGAGTACCCTCTAGAGTCTATCGAATCCACTCACAGGAAGTACAGTATCACAGATCATGAATCGGCTTACTACTTTCCAACCAGCTCTTTCTAAGGTACCGCACCAAAGATAATTTGTATCCACCCTCTCACAATCTCCCGTCAACTTTCACAATGGCTTTTACCCAAAGACGCGCAACAATACTTATTCATGATTGATGTCATCTACCATATTAAACACAAGACTGAAAAGTTTTGTACCAAAAAAGGACCCACCTGATGTGAACATCGACATACTGTATATCACTCTAGAATTAACCAATGTATATTTATTTAACACAATGGGAAATATTTCAATTGTTTTAGATATGTGTATTTTTCATGTCAGCTTTCTGAGTGGCGACTGTGTTACCATCTAATCAAACATCAACAATTTTCTCTCCCACGAAGGGGAGGACTAACTGTTTGTAGACCGTTTTCTTCTCTCTTGTAATGTACTGTAGTTGCCATGTAAGTGCGCTTAATCTCCATCAATATATCAACTTTGATAAACAATTTTGTCCCATGTTCACGATTCCTGATAATTGTGGTAGGAGAATCAGAATTAGGTAGGTAACATAGATAACTATCTTATTTATTGTCATTATAATGTCTTCTTTTTGAATAATAGTGTTGGCAGTTTGCAGTTATCCCTTCTCTGCTAGGGCTCAGATACTTGGGGCCCAGAGAGGGGAGAGGTCAAGTTAGTCTTATCTGTGAATGTGTCTGTAACTATTCCTAAACCATGTGAAGGGATGGTGTGATTAAAGGAGAACCAGTTAGTTAGCTCCACAATGTCTGTGTGCCAGTCACTCCTCTCCGTGATCTTGTCCAGGAGGGGTTGTATTTGATATAGGAGTATCTAGAATTGACAATTTATATATGCCATTGGATGAGGTAATGTTTTGGTACTATGTTGTACCAAGAACAAGAAGTAGAACCTCGTCTAAGAGAGCAAACTGAACAATAATTTATAGCTAATGCTGTCTGGCTATGGGATACTCCTCTCTCAAGTAAAATTCTTCCCTTGTGCAGTTTTCCTAAGACCTGCGGTTTGTCATGTCGACTAGGGGGTGGATCTTTGCTATAAAGGATCTCAGTTGCCATTATGTTGACACTCTCAGAGAATTCATTTATAGACACTGAATTGATCTGAGAGTAACAGGGCTATGGTGAAGCTCATATATAATTAAAGATGGGACTTTATAATATACTCTGACTTGTGTGTGGTTTGCTTTCTCATGATTTGGTAATACAGGAAATTTCCATGACATAATACCCCCAATCCTTTTGAGACATTGTTTCACACTTTTCCTCAATAGTAAAGTCCAAGAGAAAAGGTGGTTTGCACAGGTAATACAGTAGTATGAATATTGTCCATTTCTATTTTGAAAACTGTCAGTGAAGTGGCATTTATTTGACTTCTCAAACACAGCCATCTGATGGCTTAGAGTTTAGAGAGGTGTATTCTCATGTAGGCATGGCTTGAACCTTGATAAGTGATTGAAGCTGTGATGAAAAATATGGATTCATCTTCAACACCATAGAGGTCACGCAGCCAGTTGGAGTTGTCAGATCTGAGAATGTTGAGATTAAGGGATACAGTTGTGCTCTGTCGAGATCTTTAGCAAACCATCCCAATCATCTCTACCTGTATCCTCACAGGTATCTAGTATTGTATCATCCTATGTAGCCAGGTGTATCCCTTTTATGTTCTCTCTGTGTGTGGCTGTCTAACCGACACAGCGTCATGCACTGATGCAGGTGATCAGGAAGGCCCAGTGCAGAACGTCTTGTGGCTTCAGCGGCTGTCTGTCGCTTTGAATGGTAATGCGCTCTGAAATGTGCTGCTGATGTGCTGTGCACCCCGACTGCCTCCAGTCCTCTCTCTCTCTCTCTCTCTCTCTCTCGGGAATAGGAAGATATGGCTGTATCCCCCATAAAGGTACTAGAAACAGAGCCTATGTAGTGTTGAAGACAAGATGACTCATGTTTCTGTCTACAGTGAACATATCACGTAGCTTAATTAGAGTACCTGTGATATGTTCACCAAAAGATACCTTTGAAATACAAGGTGGCGGTCTGTTTCTATTACCTCTGGACTAAGACCACTATGCCCATTCTCCTCCAAACAACACAGACATGCCTCCAGGACAGTGCCGTTGTTACTCTTCATTATAGGGATAACCACAGTCCGAACAAGTAGATATTTCCATTTTGTGTGGTTCACCAAATGAAATCAGTAAGCTTTTAAACATCCCTTTGTAACCAGCTTAAGCCAGTCAATAGCTCCTGCAATTCTTTTTAATGGACCGGCTTTTGAGAAACACACAAAAGCTTTCAAACTGGGGTATTATTCCTTATCAGACATTTTGTAACCATCAATTTGGTGTCTTTCTCTGGATTAACTGACGGTGGGCTTTGATCAAAATGAAACCCTTAAGACACCTGATAGGAAGAGCGGAAAGTTATACTATCATCATCACTCTTTATTATGGTATTTTACCTTCCAACAGTATAAAGCTGCTATAAAAAAGCATTTTGATTTCTGTACATGCAGTAATTCAACTTTGGACCACATTGTTGGTCGGTTCTCAACAAGTAGTGTCTGTCAAAATGTTACGTTTTTGCCGACCTGTTACTTAACCCTAACCAACAGGGTACATGTTTTCGTAATGAACATAGATGATTCTACGGTAGGTTCAGAGTTAGGAAGAAAATCTAGGCTGGTTCTGTTTTACCTGCCTTTGTTGAACCCCATGTAGTCAAATCCTTACAAGAGTGTGCCAGTAGAATTTTGGCTCATTCTATCTGACAATGTTACCACCAGCACCTGTTCCAAGCAGGCAGAGCCCAACTGTGTTAATCCAGCAGATACATGGTAAACACCCACACACACACACAGCATAGCCCACCTGCTCTACAGCTAAGAGTCAACTGCTCTATTCCTAACAACACAGGATACTTGTATTTATATTCAAACGCACATCTCTTTTCATGGGGTGCTGGGATGAATAAATCTTGTAATTGTAAAGTTGGACCCGAACACTAAAATGCTCCAAAACATACTGTTCCTTTGAATGACTTGCAGAGACATTGTTGCTCTCACTGATGTAACCCAACTTGATATTATATTATGTTGAGGTGAACTCCATGCGTACCTATAACTACAACTCCTTTCTTGCAGTGAACACAAATGCGGGCCAAACATTGTGTGGGTTGTTTCTTCCATATGTGAAGCAGAGGATCAGCAGAGGGGGAAAAACATTACTGGGATGTAAAGTGTGTGATGTTAAGGCCAAGCACACTAAAAAGGTCCACTCCACTCCTCCACTCTGTGGCTATGAAGAGTGAAGTGGAGCTGTTTAACGTGAAAGCTGAAGTGTCATAACTGTCCCTGAGAGGCTGTAATGATGGCTGGAACCATACTGCAGGCTGAATCATCTGGGAGGAATGTTCTAGAATACTAAACACCTGTTCTGGAATAATAAACACCTAGATACCAGAGGACAGGTAGCTACAGAATAAGTAGGTTGTGATTTGTCAAATCAAAACAGTTGCAGTGCTCAAGAGGAAATGTTGAGATCACTTTCAACTGTTAATGTGAGAATTTAAGAGACAGTTGCCTTGGGTAGTCGATTTAGTCTGCCAATGAACACTCAGGGACACTAGTGCTGCCTGCTAAAAGACAGAAGACAGTAAAAGGAAAGGTGTTTTTGTGGAGGAAGAAGAATGGTGTGAGGGAAATAACAGAAGCACCGAGCAAACAATACAAGGCTGACTCAAGGCTCACCTCAGTTACTGCTAGCAGATCAGTAGAGATGGAGAGTTATCCTCCACTCAGACCAAAGCTTGAACATCACCCTGGCCTATACTGTAGCATGTCAACTGTGAAGGAGTACACAGCCTGTACTAAGCCTTGGAGGTCATGAGAGTTCCCTGGGGCCTCATTTATAAACCTTGCATTGGTATAAATTATACCACAAAATATGTTTTCACGCAAAAGTTGGGATTTATAAAAACAAATATTGATGTGAGAATGTGCTCACCTCCCTGCAAAGTGTATTGAAAACTTGGCAAGTAAGTATTTTGTGCAAATGGGGTATATGATGAAAAAAATGCAAACAGGAAAACATATAAACAAGAATGCAACCATTTGCCATTAATGAGAACAGCCCTGTCACACGAACAGCAATACTCTAGCCTACCCATAATGTCAGATATTTTTCTATTTACAGTGTTGGCAGAAAGTTTTAATCTTTGGCAGAAATGTATGCTGTACCTGGAAAATTACTGTGTCCCTTTCTGAATGAAAAAAACAATGGCAAATTGTCGTGGAGCTGTCAGTAGAATGTTTGAATTCAGCAATGTTTTATATTAACTTTCCCCCAAACCTAAATGGGATGGACTGCCAACGAATCCTGAAACATTGTAGGGCAGGCTACTCAGAAAATGCAACTGCAGTACTTATTTCTTTCTCACCATTTAATATATTTTTTTAACTAGGCAAGTCAGTTAAGAACAAATACTTATTTACAATGACGGCCTCACAGGCCAAACCCGGACGATGTTCTACTTCAATTATAATGTTTAATAGTACTACTGATGTGAATTACTGCATGGGCTCCCAAGTGGCGCTTTGGGCTAAGGCAGTGCATCGCAGTGCTAGAGGCGCCACTACAGACACCTTGGTTCGATTCCAGGCTGTATCACAAACGGCCTTGTTTGGGAGTCCCATATGGGGGTGCGGAGTTGGACCGTTTTGGCTGGTGTAGGCAATCATTGTAAATAAGAATTTGTTCTTAATTAAATAGCCTAGTTCTATTTTTTAATGGTGAGAAAGCAAGAAAGGCATTTCACTATACTTGTGCACATGACAATAAAAACATGACACCTGATAGATAGGCGTAATTCAGTGTAAAAGATCAGTTGTTCAATTAGACTGTATGCTGGACAATTATATTGCACAACTTCAAATACTGTAGCCTAACTATTTACTAGGCTACTAGATCCAATTAAATGAGAAATGCTGCATGCTAATTTGGTGTATGGCTCATTCAGGAATATGAACCCATCACGCCAGAAAAGGTGAGGAATATGATCTGCAATGACATAAAAAATTTAAAAAGATTCCTATGTCTAATTGTAAGATTCCAATGTCTAATTATTTTGGATTCTAAAAATAAAACACAGAGATTTTCACTGTTATCATTTAGGGGCGTGACATCATTGCTCACATAACGCAGGACATAGAAACCCCAATCATTTATTAACAAACGAAATATTTTACAACAGTTCGTCTTTTGCATGCCGTGACCAAATAATGCCAATAGTTCCAAATTATACAGCAAGTAAACAGAGTTATTGTTACCATAAAAGGTGAAAGGAGGAGTTTCCAGCAGGAGTTTTAGTGCTTGTTCACCCACACACACACACACACACACACACACACACACACACACACACACACACACACACACACACACACACACACACACACACACACACACACACACACACACACACACACACACACACACACACTCTACAGATCTGATTTATAAAGGGAAACATGCGTATGTATGTTTATTGTGACATTTACACAACTGTCATAAATGAGGCAACAGGCCTTGCAGTTCTGATAAAAAAAAAAAAAACATGTTAATAACGTTTCGATGTATTCTCAGAAAGTCAAACAACGCTATTGACATTCTGGAACCCACTTCTTTGTTGCAAACAGAATGAGCATTGATTGGAATTACACTTACTGAGAGGGTGATTGAAATTGCAAGGTCAAGAGATGCAAGGTCATTATTCTGACATCCAGCTCTTTCTGTTATGTGAAGCTGTGTTGTTTGTTGCCCATTCTTACTTATTTGAATGGTCAATGCACCGTTTTGTTGTTTGTTCCCAACATTTAGCTGGTGGGGGAAATCTGTCAAAAATCAAAGGGTCTTTATCAGGGGAACCCTTTGCACATTTTCATTTGGCTCTTGGTTTTTTATGTATTTATTTATCGCTAGTATAACAGTATTGTCTACCTTCATTTGAATGTCTATATAAGAATGTTCTCATATGAAGGTTATGACAGACAAAACAGCAATGTCCAAAAAATCTAGAAATAATCAATATTTTATTATGAATGGCCAAGAGTTGTGGCTCAACCCTCTGAGAAGTCAAATACCAACCCAAACCCACAGTGCAGAATAACCCACTTTTCCTGAATTTGAAGTTTTGGGGATAAGTATTTTGTAGGGTTACTTTGTGTAAATAAACTGAATAGGGGGGTAAATAGTGTGGTTGTTTGCCAGAAAGAGTAATTCCAGCGTTATCCTGGGGGTTCTCAGCGTCAGTCCACTAGCAGCTGAGCCTGACCGATAAGCTCCTAGCCAGAGACAGAGAGAGAAAACAGAGGGAACAAGAAGACGAGAAATAAAGAGGATGAGAGGGGGAGCCAGGCTATGGGGCTGTGTCATAAAGAGTGGAAGAGGGGCTCCATTTCACACAAAAAAATTGACGGGAGGACGGGAGGAGGTCAAAATAAGTGGACACAATATAACATTTAAATAATATGCCCTGTGGTAACTGTTTTTGGGGGCAGAAATGTGAGAAAGTTGGGTGACTGGACCTCTTAGTGAGTAGTGCACTGCAGGTAAGGATAGTTTGGTTCTGTCTCTGTCTAATCGTGTTGACTGCCACTCCAGAATGATCTCTCTCTCTCTCTCTCTCTCTCTCTCTCTCTCTCTTGTGGGTAACACTGAATTAACTTACGGTGATTGCTTTCAATTAAAATGGTCAAAAAGAAACAAAAATAGAGCAATTTCTCAAGCAATAATTCTCAAGCAATTGAAGTAATTTTCAAGTAATTTTCTCAAGCAATTTCTCAAGCAATAACTGAAAAATAGCTGTTAATGGCAGAGAGGTTTGGAACTCTTTCTTATTGGTCTATTAACTATTTTACCGGCGGGTGATGTCACCAGGCAGGCCAAAACTCCAACCCACCAAAACAGAAATTTCAGGCTGTCTTTTCAAACAACTCTTAGACTTAAAAGGTGTTATCATAATTTTCACAATTTGAAAGATTTATTCCAACCTCATAGTGTGGAAATATATATAAAACACTTTGACTGCACTGGGCCTTTAATGTCTCACACTGCATCTCATATCCTCACTTTAACTCAAAGCTGTGTTTTCATTCGCCTGCGGTTCGATGACAATCTGTTTGTGTTCCGACAATGTGTCATTAAACAGCATTATGTTGGTGTAATGTTCTGAAAACAAAAGCAGACGGACAATCAGGAAGCGCTGTTGAGAAATACAGAGACCATTTCACCTCAAGGCAAACCTGATGAAATGTAAGAGTGGGTTGTACTGCCTCATCACACACACACACACACACACACACACACACACACACACACACACACACACACACACACACACACACACACACACACACACACACACACACACACACACACACACACACACACACACACACACACACACACACGCATGCACACACACAAAAATGCTCTTTCTGAATGACTAGAAGGGTTTTGGTTGTACACATTGCCTTCCTGGCATTAGAATCATCAGCAGTGCTGTTGGGGGAATTGAAAGTGCAGGAGGATTATGATACTGACACTAAACTAATAAACAACTGGTTTATTACTATACCAAAAGTGGCCGAGTGGATTAGAATAGCAAAATAATTGAGTCTTTCAGAAGTGTATCGTCACCTGTAAGGTTTAAAACCTTCAGCCTCTTAAGCATGTGGACATTGATAAAGCAGCTACATCAAGGACTGCACATGCAACGTTTAGCACTGAATAATTAAATGGGAAATGTTTGTTGGGCTGATGTGTTGTTTGTATTACAGTAATAACACCAAGGAGCATCGTCAACATGATGGTGTTCAGAATCAGATCTGACGACTTGTCAATATGTTACAAACACATCTAATGTGTGTCTACAATATGGAGTCCTGTTCCCTTGTGGCTCTGCAGCACTGAACAAGACATCTTGTCGGTGACAGTCAAAGTGTGTGTGTGTGTGTGTGTTTCATTTGCAACTGCGACCTGGCCAAGATAAAGCATAGCAGTTCGACACATACAACAACACAGAGTTATGCATGGAATGAACAAACATACTGTCAAAAATACAGCAGAACAAAAGAAAAGTCTATATACAGTGAGTGCAAATGAGGTAAGATAAGGGAGGTAAGGCATTAAATAGGCCATGGTGGAGAAGTAATTACAATATAGCAATTAAACACTGGAATGGTAGATTTGCAGAAGATGAATGTGCAAGTAGAGATACTGGGGTACAAAGGAGCAAGATAAATAAATAAATACAGTATAGGGATGAGGTAGTTGGATGGGCTGTTTACAGATGAGCTATGTACAGGTGCAGTGATCTGTGAGCTGCTCTGACAGCTGGTGCTTAAAGCTAGTGAGGGAGATATGAGTCTCCAGCTTCAGTGATTTTTGCAGTTCGTTCCAGTCATTGGCAGCAGAGACCTGGAAGGAAAAGCGGCCAAAGAAGGAATTGGCATTGGGGGTGACCAGTGAGATATACCTGCTGGAGCGGGTGCTATGGGTGGGTGCTGCTATGGTGACCAGTGAGCTGAGATAAGGCGTGGCTTTACCTAGCAGAGACTTGTAGATGACCTGGAGCCAGTGGGTTTGGCGACGAGTATGAAGCAATGACCAGCCAACGAGAGCATACAGGTCGCTGTGGTGGGTAATATATGGGGCTTTGTTGACAACACTGTGATAGACTGCATACAATTTGTTGAGTAGAGTGTTTGGAGACTATTATATAAATGACATCGCCGAAGTCGAGGATCGGTGGGATGGTCAGTTTTACGAGGGTATGTTTGGCAGCATGAGTGAAGGATGCTTTGTTGCGAAATAGGAAGCCGATTCTAGATTTCATTTTGGATTGGAGATGCTTAATTTGAGTCTGGAAGGAGAGTTTACAGTCTAGCCAGACACCTAGGTATTTGTAGTTGTCCACATATTCAGAACCGTCCAAGTCAGAACCGTCCAGAGTAGTGATTCTGGACGAGCGGGCAGGTGCGGGCAGTGATCGGTTGAAGAGCCTGCATTTAGTTTTACTTGCTTCTAAGGGCAGTTGGAGGCCACGGAAGGAGAGTTGTATGTCATTGAAGCTCGTCTGGAGGTTAGTTAACACAGCGTCCAAAGAAGGGCCAGAATGTGAACACTGTCAAATCAAATCCAATTGATTTATATAGCCCTTCGTACATCAGCTGATATCTCAAAGTGCTGTACAGAAACCCAGCCTAAAACCCCAAACAGTAAGCAATGCAGGTGTAGAAGCACGGTGGCTAGGAAACACTCCCTAGAAAGGCCAAAACCTAGGAAGAAACCTAGAGAGGAACCAGGCCATGAGGGGTGGCCAGTCCTCTTCTGGCTGTGCCGGGTGGAGATTATAACAGAACATGGCCAAGATGTTCAAATGTTCATAAATGACCAGCATGGTCAAATAATAATAATCAAAGTAGTTGTCGAGGGTGCAACAAGTCAGCACCTCAGGAGTAAATGTCAGTTGGCTTTACATAGCCGATCATTGAGAGTATCTCTATCTTTCCTGCTGTCTCTAGAGAGTTGAAAACAGCAGGTCTGGGACAGGTAGCACGTCCGGTGAACAGGTCAGGATTCCATACCCGCAGGCAGAACAGTTGAAACTGGAGCAGCAGCACGGCCAGGTGGACTGTGGACAGCAAGGAGTCCTCATGCCAGGTAGTCCTGAGGCATGGTCCTAGGGCTCAGGTCCTCTGAGAGACAGAGAAAGAAAGAATTAGAGAGCATACTTAAATTCACACAGGACACCGGATAAGACAGTAGAAATACTCCAGATATAACAGACTGACCCTAGCCCCCCGACACATAAACTACTGCAGCATAAATACTGGAGGCTGAGACAGGAGGGGTCAGGAGACACTGTGGCCCCATCCGATGATACCCCCGGACAGGGCTAAACATGCAGGATATAACCCCACCCACTTTGCCAAAGCACAGCCCCCACACCACTAGAGGGATATCTTCAACCACCAACTTACTGTCACCTTGTTATGCAACAAGATAGGCAGGATTTCTCACTAAAACCATGACAACACTACTGATATTGTTGTCATGGAATGACAGTGTACTGTATCAGTTTTGCATGTCATTATTGATAAACAGTTTTCCCCCACGCACACCAGCACGCGCACACCACACAACAACTGTTGGGATTGTGTCGTTCAGATTGCTTCCTGATCCAACTAGCTAGCGTAAACACAATTAGCCAAATGTAGCCTCTTCTTGACAATATTTAAAAAGCTCTTGTTGAAACAAACATTGCCCGTTCCAGCAAACAAAGGAGTTCTCGCTGTGATTATCCAAATGTAAATTAGCCGTGCGTCGCCTCACAATGCCCAATCAATCATTGAACATCTTCAGTGGTGCCTGAGAAACACTGGGCTTGCATCACAGGTGGCACCCTAATCCCTATATAGTGCACTACTTTTGACCAAGGTCAATAGGGAATAGAGTGCTGTTTGGAACGGACACAGGGATATCAGCTGGCCATAACAGTACATTCCGTTTAAGTCATAGAAAATGTATTGGAGCACGATTTTACAAAACAAAAGGCCTAGTTTAATTATGTGTCATGAGGTGATAATTTCAGTGGGTGGTTAAGGCGCCACAGAGGTACTGGTCTTCCTTCCACTGCAATGATGATATGTAATGGTGTCAGAGCTGTGGTGTGATTATCAGAACAAATTACAGGGGAGAAGAGAGGAGTCTGGGATAGTTACAATCTCTCTCTTTTTCGTAATTGTTTTGCAGAGGCAGCTGTACAATAACGTTTTCCTTTAGCTCTTTCTGCTCTGTAATGTTGTTGTTTTTGTCAGTATTACTTTCTGTAACTCCATCTCCAGGAGTGTCTTTCTGAATGTGTTTTACCATGCAGAGAGAGAGGGTGGTTGTAACATGTGTGAAATGACTGGTTTCTGTCCATTATCTAGTCCCTATAGTCTGACAGAGAGAGTTGTGGAGGAAGGTATGTTTTCGCCTGGAGTGTTAGAAATGAGACAATTCTAACCATTCTCTCACTGCTCTTAATTCCAGGTCCATAATCAAATCAAATTGTATTAGTCACATGCACCGAATACGACAGGTTTGTACACCTTACAGTGTACAACAACGGAGTTAAAAAAAGAAAAAGACATAAAAAGTAACACGTAATTTGTGAGCAGCAGTAAACTAACGATAACTAGATTATATACAGGGGAGTACCGGTACAGAGTCAATGTGTGGGGGCACCGGTTAGTTGAGGTAATTGAGGTAATATGTACATGTAGGTAGATTTATTAAAGTGACTATGCATAGATGATAACAACAGAGAGAAGCAGCGGTGTAAAAAAAGGGGGAGGGGAAATGCAAGTAGTCTGGGTAGCCATTTGACTAGATGTTCAGGAGTCTTATGGCTTGGGGGTAGAAGCTGTTTAGCAGCCTTTTAGACCTAGACTTGGCAGAGACTACGGTCTATGACTGGGGTGGCTGGAGTCTTTGAAAGTTTTTAGGGCCTTCCTCTGACACCACCTGGTATAGAGGTCCTGGATGGCAGGAAGATTTGCCCCAGTGATGTACTGGGCCAAACGCACTACCCTCTGTAGTGCCTTGCGGTCGGAGGCCGAGGAAGTGATGCAATCATGCTCTCGATGGTGCAGCTGTAGAACCGTTTGAGGATCTGAGGACCAGGCCAAGTCTTTTCACTCTCCTGAGGGGGAATAGGTTTTGTCATGCCCTCTTCACAACTGTCTTGGTGTGATTGGACCATGTTAGTTTGTTGGTAATGTGGACACCAAGGAACATGAAGCTCTCAACCTTCTCCGCTTCAGCCCCGTTGATGAGAATTGGGGCGTGCTCGGTCCTCTTTTTCCTGTAGTCCACAATCATCTCCTTTATCTTGATCACGTTGTTGGAGAGGTTGTGGTACTGGCATCACACGGCCAGGTCTCTGACCTCCTTCCTATAAGCGGTCTTGTCGTTGTCGGTGATCAGGCCTACCGCTGTGGTGTCATCGGCAAACTTAATGATGGTGTTGGAGTCATGCCTGGCCGTGCAGTCATGAATGAACAGGGAGAACAGCAGGGGACTGAGCACGCACCCCTGAAGGGCCCCTGTGTTGAGCATCAGCATGGCAGATGTGTTGTTACCTACCCTTACCACCTGAGGGCACCCCGTCAGGAAGACCAGGATCCAGTTGCAGAACGAGGTGTTTAATCCAAGGGTCCATACCTTATTGAAAGGCTTTCAGGGCACTGTGGTGTTGAACGCTGAGCTGTAGTTAATGATTAGCATTCTCACATAGGTGCTATTTTTGTCCAGGTCGGAAAGGGCAGTGTGGAGTGCAATAGAGATTGCATCATCTGTGGATCTGTTGGGGCGGCACACAGATTGGAGTGGGTCTAGGATTTCTGGGATAAGGGTGTTAATATGATCCTGACCAGACTTTCAAAGCACTTCATGGCTACAGACGTGAGTGCTACGGGTTGGTACTCATTTAGGCAGGTTATCTTAGTGTTCTTGGGCACAGTGACTATTGTGGTCTGCTTAAAACATGTTGGTATTACAGACTCGGACAAGGAGAGGCTGAAAATGTCAGTGAAAACACTTGCCAGTTGGTCACCGCATGCTCAGAGTACACGTCCTGGTAATCCGTCTGGCCCTGCTGCCTTGTGTTTGTTGACCTGTTTAAAGTTGTTACTCGAATTGGCTGCGGAGAGCGTGATCACGCAGTCTTCCCGGAACAGCTGGTGCTCTTATTCGTGTTTCAGTGTTATTTGCCTAGAAGCGAGCATAGAAGAAGTTTAGCTCTTCTAGTAGGCTCGTGTCACTGGGCAGCTCTTGGCTGTGCTTCCCTTTGTAGTCTGTAATGGTTTGCAAGCCCTGCTACGTCCAACGAGCGTCTGAGCCGGTGTAGTACGATTCGATCTTAGTCCTGTATTGAAGCTTTGCCTGTTTGATGTTTCATGAGAGGGCATAGTGGAATTTCTTATAAGCTTCCAGGTTAGAGTCCTTCTCCTTTAGCTCAGTGTGGATGTTGCCTGTAATCCATGGTTGGATTATGGTTGGGGTATGTACGTACGGTCACTGTGGGGACGACATCATTGATGCACTTATTGATGAAGCCAATGACTGATGTGGTGTTCTCCTCAATGCCATCGGAGGAATCCTGGAACATATTCCAGTCTGTGCAATTAAACAGTCCTTTAGCTTAGCATCTGCTTCATCTGAACACTTTTTTATTGATCGTGTTACTGGTGCTTCCTGATTTAATTTAGTTTGTAAGCGGGAATCAAGAAGATAGAATTATGGTCAGATTTGCCAAATGGAGGGCAGGGGAGAGCTTTGTAAGTGTCTTTGTGTGTGGAGTAAAGGTGGTCCAGAGTTGTTTTCCCTCTGGTTGCACATTTAACATGCTGATAGAAATCTGTAAGACCGATTTAAGTTTCCCTGATTTAAGTTTCCCCAGAATGGAAGGCAGTGGTGGTTTATTCAATTGCCTACAAATTCTCAGAAGGCAGCCCGCCCTCCGGCCCCTTTTTCTCTGCCTTCTCTTCACGCAAATGACGGGGATCTGGGCCTCTTCCCGGGAAAGCATTATGTAATTCACGTCATGCTCGTTGCACTCATGGTGAGTAATCACAGTTCTGAATAATTTTTGGTCATAAGAGATGGTAGCAGCAACATTATGTACAAAATAAGTAAAAAAATAAGTTATGAACAAGAATACACAATTGGATAGGATCACGTAAAACTGCAACCTTCTTCTCCGGCACCATCTTTATCACCTGGTAAGAACTGGTATGTAGCCTAACTATTTTATATGTTTAAATGCCACAGAATGCCATGTAAATATCACAAATGTTTGTTGACTATGTATACGTGCCAGCCAACTTACTGTAATGTGTTATCCTTTATTTACGTTACAACCTTCTTGTGAGGAAAACTATAGTGTTCTTGCTCATGTGAGTTTAGTCTGTTATTCCAAGGGCATGTTTGCATAATCTTAATGTACCGGCACATGTACTGTACTGTTTGCATGAACGCTGGTTACGCAATGAATATTTACAATAAGTTTTCAGCCTTGAGGCCATTCTAACAGAACAGCAACAAACTCTGCTCTCTCTCTCTCTCTCTGTCTCGCTGTCTTTCTCCATCTCTCATCTCTCTGCTCTCTCCCTCAATTTCTCTCTTTTTGCTTCTGCCTCTCTCCTACGCATCAGCAATACCAATCCGTTTTATTCACACTACTCTATGGATATACTGGATAGATCCGCTGAGACTCCTTGGCCAGCTGAATATGGCATTGGAGCCCCGTCCAGCTCACCCAACCACAACACTCCATAATATTCTCTCCAAGGGTTACTTCAAGCGATACCCGGCCTTGCTAGCTCAGTCCAGCTGCAACATCTTCTGTATGTGTGTGTGTGTGCGCGTGTGCGTGTATGTGTTTGCATGTGAGAAAGAGTGAGAGAAACTCCAAGAGAACATTTTGAAGGCTATACAGTCTCCATGCCCAAAGCAGTAAATTAAACTATTGACCCTCATAGACGCTGAGGGTGAGTTCTATTCCCTACACCATTTCACTAGCTACTCACTACATATAAATTATTGAAGGACATGGACGACCGACGTGTGTGCATGTGTGTGTCCATCATGTTCCTTCCTGCCCACAGCTAGCCAGCTACAAATTTTAATGAAAGAATGAGGAATATTCCTAACATCAATATGTTAGAGGGGCAGAAGTGTGTGAACATCAAATCAAATGTATTTATGTAGCCCTTCGTACATCAGCTGATATCTCAAAGTGCTGTACATAAACCCAGCCTAAAACCCCAAACAGCAAGCAGGTATTGAAGCACGTTGGCTAGGAAAAACTCCCTAGAAAGGCCAAAACCTAGGAAGAAACCTAGAGAGGAACCAGGCTATGAGGTTTGGCCAGTCCTCTTCTGGCTGTGCCGGGTGGAGATTATAACAGAACATGGCCAAGATGTTCAAATGTTCATAAATGACCAGCATGGTCAAATAATAATAATCACAGTAGTTGTCGAGGTTGCAGCAAGTCAGCACCTCAGGAGTAAATGTCAGTTGGCTTTTCATAGCCAATCATTAAAAGTAACTCTACCACTCCTGCTGTCTCTAGAGAGTTGAAAACAGCAGGTCTGGGACAGGTAGCACGTCCGGTGAACAGGTCAGGATTCCATAGCCACAGGCAGAACAGTTGAAACTGGAGCTGCAGCACGGCCAGGTGGACTGGGGACAGCAAGGAGTCATCATGCCAGGTAGTCCTGAGGCATGGTCATAGGGCTCAGGTCCCCTCGAAAAGAAAGAGAGAAAGAGAATTAGAGAGAGCATACTTAAATTCACACAGGACATCGGATAAGACAGGAGAAGTACTCCAGATATAACAAACTGACCCTAGCCCCCCGACACATAAACTACTGCAGCATAAATACTGGAGGCTGAGACAGGAGGGGTCAGGAGACACTGTGGCCCCATCCGATGATACCCTCGGACAGGGCCGAACAGGAAGGATATAACCCCACACCACTAGAGGGATACCTTCAACCACCAACTTACCATCCTGAGACAAGGCCGAGTATAGCCCAAAGATCTCCGCCACGGCACAACCCAAGGGGGGGCGCCAACCCAGACAGGAAGATCACATCAGTGACTCAACCCACTCAAGTGACGCACCCCTCCTAGGGACGGCATGAAAGAGCACCAGTAAGCCAGTGACTCAGCTCCTGTAATAGGGTTGAGACCGAGTTTGCGTCTCTCACATGGGTAGGCAGACCATTCCATAAAAATTGAGCTCTATAGGAGAAAGCCCTGCCTCCAGCTGTTTGCTTAGAAATTCTAGGGACAATTAGGAGGCCTGCGTCTTGTGACCGTAGCGTACGTGTAGGTAGGTACGGCAGGACCAAATCAGAGAGATAGGTAGGAGCAAGCCCATGTAATGCTTTGTAGGTCAGCAGTAAAACCTTGAAATCAGCCCTTGCCTTGACAGGAAGCCCGTGTAGGGAGGCTAGCACTGGAGTAATATGATACATTGTTTTGGTTCTTGTCATGATTCTATCAGACGTATTTAGCACTAACTGAAGTTCATTTAGTGCTTTATCCGGGTAGCCGGAAAGTAGAGCATTGCAGTAGTCTAACCTAGAAGTGACAAAAGCATGTATGAATTTTTCTGCATCATTTTTGGGCAGAAAGTTTCTGATTTTTGCAATGTTACGTAGATGGAAAAAAGCTGTCCTTGAAACAGTCTTGATATGTTCGTCAAAAGAGAGATCAGGGTCCAGAGTAACGCCGAGGTCCTTCACAGTTTTATTTGAGATGACTGTACAACCATTAAGATTAATTGTCAGATTCAACAGAAGATCTACTTGTTTCTTGGGACCTAGAAGAAGCATCTCTGTTTTGTCCGAGTTTAAAAGTAGAACGTTTGCAGCCATTCACTTCCTTATGTCTTAAACACAGGCTTCTAGCGAGGGCAATTTTGGGGCTTCACCATGTTTCATTGAAATGTACAGCTGTGTGTCATCCGCATAGCAGTGAAAGTTAACATTATGTTTTCGAATGACATCCCCAAGAGGTAAAATATATAGTGAAAACAATAGTGGTCCTAAAAAGGAACCTTGAAGAACACCGACATTTACAGTTAATTTGTCAGAGGACAAACCATTCACAGAGACAAACTGATATCTTTCTGACAGATATGACCTAAACCAGGCCAGAACTTGTCTGTGTAGACCAATTTGGGTTTCCAATCTCTCCAAAAGAATGTGGTGATCGATGGTATCAAAAGCAGCACTAAGGTCTAGGAGCACGAGGACAGATGCAGAGCCTCGGTCTGATGCCATTAAAAGGTCATTTACCACCTTCACAAGTACAGTCTCAGTGCTATGATGGGGTCTATAACCAGACTGAAGCATTTCGTATCCATTGTTTGTCTTCAGGAAGACAGTGAGTTGCTGCGCAACAGCCTTTTCTAAAAATGTGAAGAATGGGAGATTTTATTTTATATATTTTCTGGGTCAAGGTTTGGCTTTTTCAAGAGAGGCTTTATTACTGCCACTTTTAGTGAGTTTGGTACACATCCGGTGGATAGAGAGCCATTTATTATGTTCAACATAGAAGGGCCAAGCACAGGAAGCAGCTCTTTCAGTAGTTTAGTTGGAATAGGGTCCAGTATGCAGCTTGAAGGTTTAGAGGCCATGATTATTTTCATCATTGTGTCAAGAGATATAGTACTAAAACACTTGAGTGTCTCTCTTGATCCTAGGTCCTGGCAGAGTTGTGAAGACTCAGGACAACTGAGCTTTGAAGGAATAAGCAGATTTAAAGAGGAGTCCGTAATTTGCTTTCTAATAATCATGATCTTTTCCTCAAAGAAGTTCATGAATTTATTACTGTTGAAGTGAAAGCCATCCTCACTTGGGCTTTTGAGTTATCTTTGCGACAGTATCAAAAATACATTTTGGATTGTCCTTATTTTCCTCAATTAAGTTGGAAAAATAGGATGATAGAGCAGCAGTAAGGGCTCTTCGATACTGCACGGTACTGTCTTTCCAAGCTAGTCGGAAGACTTCCAGTTTGGTGTGGCGCCATTTCCGCTCCAATTTTCTGGAAGCTTGCTTCAGAGCTCGGGTATTTTCTGTATACCAGGGAGCTAGTTTCTTATGAGAAATGTTTTTAGTTTTTAGAGGTGCAACTGCATCTAGGGTTAAATTGAGTTCCTCAGTTAGGTGGTTAACTGATTTTTGTCCTCTGACGTCCTTGGGTAGGCAGAGGGAGTCTGGAAGGGCATCAATCTTTGTGTTGTCTGTGAATTTATAGCACGACTTTTGATGCTACTTGGTTGGGGTCTGAGCAGATTATTTGTTGCAATTGCAAACATAATAAAATGGTGGTCCGATAGTCCAGGATTATGAGGAAAAACATTAAGATCCACAACATTTATTCCATGGGACAAAACTAGGTCCAGAGTATGACTGTGACAGTGAGTATGTCCAGAGACATGTTGGACAAACCCCACTGAGTCGATGGTGGCTCCGAAAGCCTTTTGGAGTGGGTCTGTGGACTTTTCCATGTGAATATTAAAGTCACGAAAAATTTGAATATTATCTGCTATGACTACAAGGTCCGATAGGAATTCAGGGAACTCAATGAGGAACGCTGTATATGGCCCAGGAGGCCTGTAAACAGTAGCTATAAAAAGTGATTGAGTAGGCTGCATAGATTTCATGACTAGAAGCTCAAAAGGCGAAAACGTCTTTTTTTATTTTTTTTATTGAAATGTACTATCGTAAATGTTAGCAACACCTCCGCCTTTGCGGGATGCACAGGAGATATGGTCACTAGTGTAACCAGGAGGTGAGGCCTCATTTAACACAATAAATTAATCAGGCTTAAACCATGTTTCAGTCAGGCCAATCACATCAAGATTATGATCAATGATTAGTTCATTGACTATAATTGCCTTTGAAGTAGGGGATCTAACATTAAGTAGCCCTATTTTGAGATGTGAGGTATCACAATCTCTTTCAATAATGACAGGAATGGAGGAGGTCTTTATCCTAGTGAGATTGCTAAGGCGAACACCGACATGTTTAGTTTTGCCCAACCCAGGTTGAGGCACAGACACGGTCTCAATGGGGATAGCTGAGCTGACTACACTGACTGTTCTAGTGGCAGACTCCAGTAAGCTGGCAGGATGGCTAACAGCCTGCTGCCTGGCCTGCACCCTATTTCATTGTGGAGCTAGAGGAGTTGGAGCCCGGTCTATGTCGGTAGATAAGATGAGAGCACCCCTCCAGCTAGGATGGAGTCCGTCACTCCTCAGCAGGCCAGGCTTGGTCCTGTTTGTGGGTGAGTCCCAGAAAGAGGGCCAATTATCTACAAATTCTATCTTTTGGGAGGGGCAGAAAACAGTTTTCAACCAGCGATTGAGTTGTAAGACTCTGCTGTAGAGCTTTCACTCCCCCTAACTGGGAGGGGGCCAGAGACAATTACTCAATGCCGACACATCTTTCTAGCTGATTTACACACTGAATCTATGTTGCACTTGGTGACCTCTGACTGTTTCATCCTAACATCATTGGTGCCAACATGGATAACAATATCTCTATACTCTCTACACTCGCCAGTTTTAGCTTTAGCCAGCACCATCTTCAGATTAGCTTTAACGTCGGTAGCCCTGCCCCCTGATAAACAGTGTATGATCGCTGGATGATTCGTTTTAAGTCTAATACTCCGGGTAATGTAGTCGCCAATGACTAGGGTTTTCAATTTGTCAGAGCTAATGGTGGGAAGCTTCGGCGTCTCAGACCCCGCAATGAGAGGAGTAGAGACAAGAGAAGGCTCGGCCTCAGACTCCGACTCGCTGCTTAATGGGGAAAACATGTTGGGAATATGAAGATTTTTTGATAACGTAAAAGAAAACTAACCCTAATTAGAATGTGCTCTAGCTGTCCAGTAAAATCGTTTCTGAAATAGGACAACATATTTTTTAAAGCATCTGAGAAATGGTGGGTTAGGTTAACTTATTACTGTATTATCACTATCATTACTATTAATGGAGAGTCAATTGGTTATAGGAATTTTTGGTCTGTGTAATTTACATACTTTCCCTAACTCTTAGAGAATACTGCTAATGTTCAGGAGCATGAGGTTTGCTGCCTGCAACCCCATTGAAATCCCACTATAAAAAACAATGAACGTGTTTTGGGTTTGGATAAAAGCAACTGTCAAACAACAAGAAAATAATTTGTTGTCTTCTTGTATATTGAGAGCTCTGTTTCATTCGATTTTCTTTAAAAAAAAACATGTAATTTTGTTTACTTCCTCTCCCTTGTTTGACAAAATTGCAGATCTATGGCAGGCTTTAGACAACTGTAAATGTGATTTACACAAATCCCTCTGTCCCAGTGATGTATTTTTAGACAAAGTGTTTTGATATGAAGAGGAAACCCCTAACAGCTATGAATTCAGATGACAGATAGCAATGCTTTATATCTGTAGGTCCTGTGTAGCCTGGTAAAACCAGACTGAATCCATTGAAGAAAATAGTGATTGCGGGGTTCAGTCTGGTTTAACCAGGCTAAGTCATGTGTCTCTTAGTTGGTGATTGCCTGGCGCTAGCAATGTCAAAGTTGTGGGTTCAAATTCTGCGGGAATCACATACACATACAAACTGAATGCTTTCCACTCACTGTACTGTACTTGCTTTGGATAAAAGTGTCTGCAAGAAGTGTCTGCTAAAAGTGTCTGCAAATGGTGTCTGTTAAAGGTGTCTGCTAAAAGTCTCTGTTAAAGGTGTCTGCTAAAAGTCTCTGTTAAAGGTGTCTGCCCAAAAGTCTCTGTTAAAGGTGTCTGCTAAAAGTCTCTGTTAAAGGTGTCTGCTAAAAGTCTCTGCTAAAGGTGTCTGCTAAAAGTCTCTGCTAAAGGTGTCTGCTAAAAGTTTCTGTTAAAGGTGTCTGCTAAAAGTCTCTGTTAAAGGTGTCTGCTAAAAGTCTCTGCTAAAGGTGTCTGCTAAAAGTCTCTGCTAAAGGTGTCTGCTAAAAGTCTCTGCAAAAGGTGTCTGTTGAAAGGTGTCTGCTAAAGTCTCTGTTAAAGGTGTCTGCTAATGCCATCCTTCCTTCACCTCATGAATACAGCCTACAAATGTCCAGTGCCCAGTACAACAAAATCAGTATACCATCTATACACCATCGTATGTGTCCCAGGGAAATGTTTCAATAAAGTTCATTGTGCATCACCAACAGCCGTTGTTTACAATCAATCTGTTTTACTAAGCATCAAATCACCCAGACTCTTCTGTGTGTGTGTGTGTGTGTGTGTGTGTGTGTGTGTGTGTGTGTGTGTGTGTGTGTGTGTGTGTGTGTGTGTGTGTGTGTGTGTGTGTGTGTGTGTGTGTGTGTGTGTGTGTGCATGTGCGTGCGTACATTTCCGTGTGTGAATGCATAGGCCATACTGTCTGAGAATCTGCAGCGGCACTTTTGCAGAGCCTTATTGTTCTCTGTCTTGGTGTCTATAGAGACTGAAGACGATCTAGTCGTAAACAGAGGAGACCAGGCTACAAAAGACTCCTCAGAGTATCCATCCATATTGATTTACTGTAAATGCCCTTAGTTTACTCTGGAAAGGTCCAGCAGTTGAGCTACTGTTGATAATTGGTGAATGATTGCACAAGGTACAGAAATGGACTGGCCAGTGGGCCTATTGAAAAAATAAAACAAATTCATTATTTCTACCATCAATAGAGCCTACACTTTCTAGCGCCATTTTGAACCTTTAATGCTGTAGGGATAATAAGGAAGGGAGTGGTTAGTGACACAAATCGTAAATGCCATTGCCTACCGATGTGCCCTTGAGCAAGAAGAATCAACAACAAGTGGGACACAATCATGAAGTGGAACGACATTTATTGGATATTTCAAACTTTTTTAACAAATCAAAAACTGAAAAATTGGGCGTGCAAAATTATTCAGCCCCTTTACTTTCAGTGCAGCAAACTCTCTCCAGAAGTTCAGTGAGGATCTCTGAATGATCCAATGTTGACTTTTTTTTTTTGAACTTTTTGGCAACAATGCAAAACATTATGTTTGGCGTAAAAGCAACACAGCTCATCACCCTGAACATACCATCCCCACTGTCAAACATGGTGGTGGCAGCATCATGGTTTGGGCCTGCTTTTCTTCAGCAGGGACAGGGAAGATGGTTAAAATTGATGGGAAGATGGATGGAGCCAAATACAGGACCATTCTGGAAGAAAACCTGATGGAGTCTGCAAAAGACCTGAGACTGGGACGGAGATTTGTCTTCCAACAAGACAATGATCCAAAACATAAAGCAAAATCTACAATGGAATGGTTCAAAAATAAACATATCCAGGTGTTAGAATGGCCAAGTCAAAGTCCAGACCAGAATCCAATCGAGAATCTGTGGAAAGAACTGAAAACTGCTGTTCACAAATGCTCTCAATCCAACCTCACTGAGCTCGAGCTGTTTTGCAAGGAGGAATGGGAAAAAATGTCAGTCTCTCGATGTGCAAAACTGATAGATACATACCCCAAGCGACTTACAGCTGTAATCGCAGCAAAAGGTGGCGCTACAAAGTATTAACTTAAGGGGGCTGAATAATTTAGCACGCCCAATTTTTCAGTTTTTGATTTGTTAAAAAAGTTTGAAATATCCAATAAATGTCGTTCCACTTCATGATTGTGTCCCACTTGTTGTTGATTCTTCACAAAAAATACAGTTTTATATCTTTATGTTTGAAGCCTGAATTGTGGCAAAAGGTCGCAAAGTTCAAGGGGGCCGAATACTTTCGCAAGGCACTGTAAGTCCTACAACAATGGCTCCACCGGCGCCCAGTGTGGCAGCCCCCTGCTGCAACCTCGCAAACCTGCATATGTATATGTGTCTTTCTGAGGGGTTGGGATAAAACAGAAGTCACATTTCAGTTGGACCTTGTGTACAATTGATGAATAAAGTGATCTAAATCTTCATCTTAAAGTAATTGCCCAGTGTTTCCAGATTTTAATGAAATGTAAACTATTATTAATGACAATATCAGTGAAATGTTTCTTTCCAAAAAAAGGTAATTCTGTCAGGCACCACAGGCTGAAATTAAAACATGTAATCTACCTATCAATTTTAAGATTTTGTATATTTTCTTTAGTTTATCATACCACCATCATCAACATTTTTATTAATTTGAACCACTTTAAAATTGACATACATCAATCATTTCAAAGCTCATTACATTAAATGACACATAATTTAAAAGGCCATTTCATAGAGAAATGTCAAACTGGACCATATTTAGTAACTTGGGTCTAAATGTGTTTCAATGTACTTGTCTTTAACTGACAAATCATTTTTTCTCAGCTTCAGAAGAATCTGCAATCACCAAATTCTGTCTGATTATCCTTTGATATTTTGTCACATTTTATTCTAGATAACATTTCCTTTGGAAATATGCACCAAAAATGCATTTTACGCACATGTCTTTAGTATTTTACAAATAGAAAGATAAAAAAGTATTTATCCACAATCTTCTCTGGACACGTCTGGTCCTGGAGTGTCTTAACAAAATGAAACCACAATCTGTAGCTAATTGCAATGAGCAGTGGGAGAAGCCCCAATCTGATGATGACTCTGTTCAATTTATTGAATGGAGTAGAGGGATGGAGCTCTAAAAAGTCCAAATACACTACATGACCAACAGTATGTGGACACCTGCTCGTTCAACATCTCATTCTGAAATCATGGGCATTCATATGGAGTCGGTCCCCCCTTTGCTGCTGTAACACCCTCCACTCTTCTGGGAAAGCTTTCCACGAGATGATGGAACATTGTTGCAGGGACTTGCTTCCATTCAGCCACAGGAATATTAGTGAGGTTGGGCACTGATGTTGGACAATTAGGCCTGGCTCACAGTCAGCGTTCCAATTCATTCCAAAGGTGTTCGATAGGGTTGAGGTCAGGACACTGTGCAGGCCAATCAAGTTCTTCCACACCAATCTCAAAAACCATTTCTGTATGGACCTCACTTTGTGCAAGGGGGCATTGTCATGCTGAAACAGGAAAAGGCCTTCCCCAAACTGTTGCCACAAAGTTGGAAGCACAGAATCGTCTAGAATGTCAATGTATCCTGTAGAGTTAAGATGTCCTATTTCTGGAACTAGGCGAACCATGAAAAACAGCCCCAGGCTTTGCACCACTCCAGCCTATGCTTGGCATTGTATATGGTGATCTTAGGCTTGTGTGCAGCTGCTTGACCATGGAAACCCATTTTATGAAGCTCCCGACAAACAGTTATTGTGCTGATGTTGCTTCCAGAGGCCGTTTATAACTTGTTTGTGAGTGTTGCAAATGAGGACAGACAATTTTTACGCTTTACGAACTTCAGCACTCTGCGGTCCCATTCTGTGAGCTTGTGTGGCCTACCACTTCACGGCTGAGACGTTGTTGCTCCTAGATGTTTCTACTTCACAATAACAGCATTTACAGTTGACCAGGGCAGCTCTAGCAGTGCAGATATTTGACGAACTGACTTGTTGCATAGGTGGCATCCTATGACAGTGCCACATTGAAAGTCACTGAGCTCTTCAGTAAGGCCATTCTACTGCCAATGTTTGTCTATGGAGATTGCATGGCTGTGTGCTTTTATACACCTGTCACCAAATAGCCAAATCAATTCATTTGAAAGGGGTGTCCACATATTTTTGTATATATAGTGTATGTAGATAAAGTGAAGGATTACATTGAAACTTTAGCTGGAGGAAACTCCAACACGGTTGGTGAGGTGAAGGAGGTGATGCCTTAGTGGGGAGGAAACTCAATCTGTGGCTCATTTATGAGCTGAATGGCACGGTTGCTGGGGTGAAAACTGTGGTTGAAGCCTTAGCTGGAGTAATTGTTGCATTTCCGCTTTCGTTGCACTTGCATTCAGTAGCTTGTATGAATCACATTATTATGATGGATAAGGAGAACCTGGATGGAACATGGATGGTTCCTAATGTTGTTAGACTCTCGCTAGTGTTTCCAGAACAACTGGATCTGATACTAAGATCAGGATCTGCAATTGTAGCAGTGAGCAATTGTAGTGTGGCCTTCAATATGAGTATGTTTTTTATGGACTGCTAAGGCATAAGAATATGAAAGTGTGTATTCTTATTTTAAATGTATTCAGGTCTGTACCTGTCTATTAATACTATGTATTGTATTTTTGTTGGAAGGGTGTGGGCGTACCCCAACAACAGAATGGTGTGGGCGTACACTGGTCATAAAAAAATATGAATGCGAGTAGACCACTGATTGGCCAGCTCATCTTCATCAGGAGGATGAAATCATCCTCTATAAGGAAATGGCAAGCATTTTTTAAACGGTCTGTTTGATATTCAAGTTTGAGGTGGGGTTTATGAATAATTGTTTTCTCTCCAATTTATGCTTTGGCCACAAATACGAGTATAGAATGAGTCAACAACATTATTTGGGTGTGAGTTAACAGAATATGAACTTTTAAAAGTGAGATTTTCACTAGACAGTTACTTTAAGGACAGCCACTCACCGATATGTCAGCTCATACCTCAGTTACACCTCCAACACCGTCAAACATCTGCTATGAGGATGTCGGACAACGCTGGTTAATGCTCTGATTGAATGAGGCCATAAGCAAAGAAGAAAACGCTCACCCAGAAGCGACGCTCCAAGTGGCTGGGGACTTTAATGCAGGTAAACTTAAAACAGTTTTACCAACTATTTACCAGCATGTCACATGTGCAATCAGAGAAAAAAAAATCCTAGACCACCTTTACGCCACACACAGAGATGCATACAAAGCTCTCCCCCGCCCTCCATTTGGCAAATCTGACCATACTTGCATCCTCCTGATTCCTGCTTACAAGCACAAAATAAAGCAGGAAGTTGCAGTGACTCGTTCAATACGGAAGTGGTCAGACTGTTTTGCTAGCACAGACTGGAATATGTTCTGGGATTCATCCGATGGCATTGAGGAGTACACCACCTCAGTCATCGGCTTCATCAATAAGTGCATTGACTGCGTCATCCCCACAGTGACTGTACATACATATCCCAACCAGAAGCCATGGATTACAGGCACCAACTGAATTGAGCTAAAGGCTAGAGCTGCCACTTTCAAGGAGCGGGAGACTAATCGGGACGCTTATAAGAAATCCTGATATGCTCTCAGACGAACCATCAAACAAGCAAAGCGTCAATAAAGGATTATGATTGAATCCTACTACACCGGCTCTGACGTTCGTCAGATGTGGCAGGGCTTGAAAACTATTATGGACTACAAAGGGAAAACCAGACGTGAGCTGCCCAGTTCTGACCAGACGAGCTAAATGCCCTTTATGCTTGCTTCGAGGCAAGCATCACTGAAGCATACACGAGAGCACCAGCTGTTCTGGATGACTGTGTGATAATGCTCTCGGAAGCCGATGTGAACAAAACCTTTAAACAGGTCAACATTCAGATGGATTACAAGGACGTGTACTCAAAGCATGTGCGGACCAACTGTCAAGTGTCTTCACTGACCGAGTCTGTAATACCAACATGTTTCAAGCAGACCACCATAGTCCCTGTGCCCAAGGAAGTGAAGGTAACCTGCCTAAATGATTACCGCCCCGTGGCACTCAAGTCGGTAGTCATTTAATGCTTCGAAAGGCTGGTCATGGCACACATACACAGCATCTTCCTGGATACCCTTGACCCACTCCAATTCGCATACCGTCCCAACAGATCCACAGATGACGCAATCTCAATCGCACTCCACACTGCCCTTTCTCACCTGGACAAAATTAACACCTATGTGAGAATTCTGTTCATTGACTACAGCTCAGCGTTTAACACCATAGTGCCCACGAAGCTCATCACTAAGCTAAGGACTCTGGGACTAAACACCTACCTCTGCAACTGGATCCTGGACTTCCTGACGGGTTGCCCCCCAGGTGGTAAGAGTCGGCAACAACATGTCTGCCACGCTGATCCTTAACACTGGGACCCCTCACGGGTGTGTACTTAGTCCCCTCCTATATTCCTTGTTCACCCACGACTGCGTGACCGAACACGACTCCAACACCATCATTAAGTTTGCTGACGACACAACAGTGGTAGGCCTGGCAGTGTGGTGCCAGGACAACCTCTCCCTCAATGTGAGCTGATCATGGAGATGATCGTGGACTACAGGAAAAGGCGGGCCGAACAGGCCCCCATTAACATCGACGGGGCTGTAGTGGAGTGGGTCAAGAGTTTCAAGTTCCTTGGTGTCCACATCACCAACAAACTATCATGGTCCAAACATACCAAGACAGTCGTGAAGAGGGCACGACAAAACCTTTACCCCATCGGGAGACTGAAGAGATTTGGCATGGGTCCCCAGATCCTCAAATGGTTCTACATCTGCACCATCGAGAGCATTGTGACCGGTTGCATCACTGCCTGGTATTTCAACTGCTCGGCATCTGACCGTAAGGAGCAACAGAGGGTAGAGCAAAATTCTTTTCAGAATGAGCCCTTTCGTATTGAACAACCGAGGACTGGCTTCAGACGAGCACCGCTTTGGAAACAAGTGTTTTAATTAATATTTTTAATTGCTATCCTCTGGTTTCACATTGTACATCATTTTGTTTATTTATTGTACACAAGTAAAGTCAATTCAAGGATGTTCCCTTTTCTGTTCCAGTTACTTAGAAGTCCGACCGAAGCTAAGCGTGCTCCACCCAAAACGTAATTCCCATTTTATGCACCTTTCTCTTTATGTGTATTCTAAACATAAGAATAGCATGCTATTCGTTTTGGGTGGAGATCGCATAAATGAAGGTGAGGCGGAGGTGTGTCTACAGATATATAGCCTCGTTATTGTTATTTTATTGTGTTACTTTTACTTTAGTTTATTTGGTAAATATTTTCTTAACTCTTCTTGAACTGCACTGTTGGTTAAGGGCTTGTAAGTAAGCATTTCCCGGTAAAGTCTACACTTGCTGTATTTGGCGCATGTGATAAAAAAGAGTTTGATTTGATTTGACATGTAGGTAGGGGTAAAGTGACTATACATAGATAAACAGTGAGTAGCAGCATGTAAAAACAAAGCTGCCTAGTATAAGTGGCACCCTACACATGCTGAATTCCCTAGGTGAGCGGTTCTGTTCATTCTGATATTACACAGACATTTACTACATTTACCCATTTCCATTTGATTAAAAAATACGTACTTTACATAAATCTAAAGTACAATATATTGCTATATAATATAATACGATTTTAAATGGATCGCAGTGTGTGAGTGTGTAAATCTGTGGAGGCACGGTGTACAATCCAAGTGGCACCCTATTCCCTATTTAGTGCACTACCTTTGACAAGGGCCCTATGGCCCTTGACAAAGGTAAAGCACTATATAGGAATATGGTGCCATTTAGCAAGCAGACATACTGTTGAAGTAGTGTAGGTTACCTGCAAAGTGATTTAAAGATGATTGCAACTCTCTCTGGCAGGATGAATCACGGCCGGTAATGAAACTGTCCCTGTACCTGGGATTAAAGGACACACACATGGACACAGGGACGGGCGCACGCAACCTCAGTGAGTATCTGGGCCTCTGTTTCTGGAATAGGGAAGCCCTGCAGTGGAATTTAGACCACAGTACAGCAGTACAAGGCCCACTCTTACACCTCAGGAGGCCGTACGCACACACACACACACACACACAGCCTCCTTGACCCTACCAGCACAGCAGCCCCATCACTCCAACCATTCTCCACAGTTGAAGAATGTCTTCAGTCTGACCTCACAACCTCACAGTCTACAGACACAAATGCTTTTCATAATTATTTTTTCCCTTTCTTTTTTATTTATTACATTTTTTTAGATTCTAAGGGCCCGATTCAGACATAGGAAATTACACCTTTCTTAACGCACACCTTTTCTACGCACTTCTCAGTAGTTGGTATTCAGACTTACCTAATGAAGGTGTGTAATTTAGCTTAAGACATCCCGTTAAATAAGGTGTACCTTTAAGTTTGAATTCTGCCCACAGACTCAATAGAATATATCGAGAAAACGGTTTCAGAATATTAGGGATCAGTGAAAGAATTCCATCTAAATATATGCATATTCGTCTCCGATGTCAAAATACTCTGATCTTGTAGATTATTTAGGTTTAGGAAATTATTTATTAATCATAAAAAATGGTTTGGAGCAACTTTAAGCATGAAAGAAACAAAACGGTGGTTTGATTCATTTTGAAAATTGCCACATTCAGTTCATATAATTATATCAGGGAGAATAGTGTACAATAGCAGGCTATTCCTGTCTATTGCCTACACTAACCATAGGACTGTATGATGACACAACCAAGTATTGCGCCATGAATCGGGTTCAAAACGTTAAGGCTTGGTCTGCCCTTCGCTGCATAATGATTTAATTAGATTACATGTCTTCTTTTCAAATATATTATCAACTGTTACTACTGATCCTCAGCAACAACTACATAGTCGTGACAGTGTTTACAGATGAAGCAAATTAAGGTAAACAAAAAAATGTGATTAAATGGAATGATAATGTAGGCTATAACAACTGAAGGGAACTAACAGTTGAATTTGTGTGGTTACTATGCCTACTGACGGTCAATACTGATAGTGGCTAATATTTAAAATGATAGAAATAGGAAACAGAGAAAGTCGGGGTAGCCTATAATTAAGACTTTCGAGAGTGCCCATCTTTTCAAGTTAAAAGGCTGAACAATTTAAATTCTGCATAATCGCACAGAATTTCATCAACGTTACTGTGCGAAAGTTGATATGCTTCAGTTTGCTGCATTATGGCTGGTAGCAAACTTTGAAATTGTGTTTTTTACATTGGATAAAAGTAGAAACTCAGAGCTAGAAAATGGTATATCATACACTACAGTTGAGGAACAAAGGGAAAGTAATTCTGCTTTGAAAGTTGATAAACTTGTAACCTCACTTTTGAGAAAATTGCCCTTGAATTTTTCGGTTAACCTACTGGAGAGCTCTTCTTTGTCTACACCCAAACAGCATCGTTCACACCCTCTTAAACTTTAGCCTCACCCATCTCTTTAAGGATTCATGTGAGGCTATGTCCTAAACAACCAAATATTTCAAGGCTAAAGGCTGTTGTATACTATGGGTGTGTTCTTAAATTTGATCTGAAGTGCCAGTGTGCACTGGGCGTTCAGAAATTCAGAGCGTTGTCAGATTGTCCGTTTGTAAATTCAGAGCGTTATGCTCTCAGAGAGTGCACACTGGACGCTCTGTCCAAGGAGTAGGGTTGATCAGAGCGTTCTGACCTAACAACAGCAGTCAAGCACCCAAGCTAACTGGCTAACATTGGCTAGCTTGCTAGCTACTTCCGGACACAAATGAGAGAATTGCTCACTTTGACCATTTTACCTTCCCTAGCAGAGTTGGTTAGGGTGTTTTTATGTTATCCAGAGCGTTGGTGACTGCAACTGTGCTGATGGCAACAATTTAATTACGCTTTTTTGCCAAAGCTTACTGACACTGGCCATATTCAACGGGTGTTGAGCACTCGTACGTTCGTCAGTTATTCTGTGCTCTGGTACACTCAGATGAGAGTGCTCGGAAATTGGAGTAGATAGCCAGAGAGAATTTACCAGCCACGTATATTGACAGTAGAATGTGAAATGTCATAATAATAGTAGAAATAATGATTTGTTTCAGCTTTTATTTCTTTCATCACATTCCCAGTGGGTCAAAAGTTTACATACACTCAATTAGTATTTGGTAGCATTGCCGTTAAATTGTTTAACTTGGGACAAACAATTTGGGTAGCCTTCCACAAGCTTCCCACAATAAGTTGGGTGAATTTTGGCCCATTCCTTCTGACAGAGCTGGTGTAACTGAGTCAGGTTTGTAGGCCTCCATGCTCACACACGCTTTTTCAGTTCTGCTCACAAATATTCTATGGGATTGAGGTTAGGGCTTTGTGATGGCCACTCCAATACCTTGACTTTGTTGTCCTTAAGCCATTTTGCCACAACTTTGGAAGTATGCTTGGTGTCATTGTCGATTTGGAAGACCCATTTGTTACCCATCTTTAACTTTCTGACCGATGTCTTGAGATGTTGCTTCAATATATCCACAACTTTCTTTCCCTATGAAGCCATCTATTTTGTGAAGTGGACCAGCCCCTCCTGCAGCAAAGCACCCCCACAACATGATGCTGCCACACCCGTGCTTCACGGTTGGGATGGTGTTCTTTGGCTTGCAATCCTCCCCATTTTCCCTCCTAACATAACGATGGTCATTATGGCCAAACAGTTCTATTTTTGTTTCATCAGACCAGAGGACATTTCTCCAAAAAGTATGATCAGTTGCAAGCTGTACTCTGGCTTTTTTATGGCGGATTTGGAGCAGTGGCTTCTTCCTTGCTCAGCGGCTTTTCTGGTTATGCCGACATAGGGCTCCTTTTACTGTGGACACAGATACTTTTGTACATGTCTCCTCCAGCATATTCACAAGGTCCTTTGCTGTTGTTCTGGGATTGATTGGCACTTTTCACACCAAAGTACATTCATCTCTAGGAGATGGTATGACGGCTGCGTGGTCCCATGGTGTTTATACTTGCGTATAATTGTTTGTACAGATGAACATGGTCCCTTCAGGCATTTGGAAATTGCGCCCAAGGGTGAACCAGACTTGTGGAGGTCAAAAAGGAGGTCTCGGCAGATTTCTTTAGATTTTCCCATGATGTCAAGCAAGGAGGCACTGAGTTTGAAGGTAGGCCTTGAAATACATCCACAGGTACACCTCCAATTGGCTCAAATTATGTCAATTAGCCCAACAGAAGCTTCTAAGCCATTACATTTTTCTGGAATTTTCCAGCTGTTTATCAAATCAAATCAAATTTATTTATATAGCCCTTCGTACATCAGCTGACATCTCAAAGTGCTGTACAGAAACCCAGCCTAAAACCCCAAACAGCAAGCAATGCAGGTGTAGAAGCACGGTGGCTAGGAAAAACTCCCTAGAAAGGCCAATACCTAGGAAGAAACCTAGAGAGGAACCAGGCTATGTGGGGTGGCCAGTCCTCTTCTGGCTGTGCCGGGTGGAGATTATAACAGAACATGGCCAAGATGTTCAAATGTTCATAAATGACCAGCATGGTCGAATAATAATAAGGCAGAACAGTTGAAACTGGAGCAGCAGCACAGTCAGGTGGAAGTTGAAACTGGAGCAGCAGCATGGCCAGGTGGACTGGGGACAGCAAGGAGTCATCATGTCAGGTAGTCCTGGGGCACGGTCCTAGGGCTCAGGTCAGTTGAAACTGGAACAGCAGCATGGCCAGGTGGACTGGGGACAGCAAGGAGTCATCATGTCAGGTAGTCCTGGGGCATGGTCCTAGGGCTCAGGTCCTCCGAGAGAGAGAAAGAAAGAGAGAAGGAGAGAATTAGAGAACGCACACTTAGATTCACACAGGACACCGAATAGGACAGGAGAAGTACTCCAGATATAACAAACTGACCCCAGCCCCCCGACACATAAACTACTGCAGCATAAATACTGGAGCCCCCACAGCCCCCACACCACTAGAGGGATATCTTCAACCACCAACTTACCATCCTGAGACAAGGCTGAGTATAGCCCACAAAGATCTCCGCCACGGCACAACCCAAGGGGGGGGCGCCAACCCAGACAGGATGACCACAACAGTGAATCAACCCACTCAGGTGACGCACCCCCTCCAGGGACGGCATGAGAGAGCCCCAGCAAGCCAGTGACTCAGCCCCTTTATAGGCACAGTCAACATAGTGGATGTAAACTTCTGACTCACTGGAATTGTGATACAGTGAATTATAAGTGAAATAATCTGTCTGTAAACAATTGTTGGAAAAATTACTTGTGTCATGCACAAAGTAGATGTCCTAACCGACTTGCCAAAACTATAGTTTGTTAACAAGAAATTTTTAATGACTCCAATCTAAGTTTATGTACATTTCCGACTTCAACTGTACATAGTGGAGTCTTTTTTAAAGACATGTAGCCAGCTAGCTAAACAATGAACCCAACTCATAACGTTACTACCCTGCGTGAATCTGCAGGTAGCTAACCAACCAAGTTCAATGTTAGCTACCTAACAGTAGGCTGTAACTAGCAATACAAATGGCTCTGAGATATGAATAATATGACTACACAGATCATTCACGTAATGTTACCTAGCTAGCCAGACAGCTAACGTTAGCTAGCTAGTTAACAGTACACTTTAACTTGAAATGAAAACATCTTTCTTAAAATGTAGCCAGTTAGACTCTTACCGTATACATGGATGGACGCTTCTCCCTCTCTGTCATGGATGCCATGGTTTCCCTTAGTTTGAAGATGTAATCCGTAGACAGGTGTTTTACACAACAACCTTATGTGTGTTCTCTTTTTGACTCTGTCTGCATATTTGCAATCAAACGGCAGACCAATCAGAACTCATCTCTCGGCATGTCCAGCCCACTATTTATCTCAGCCAATTGTGGCTAGCGGGAAGGTTGGTGTCTTTATCTGTGGCTTAACCAAATAGGCTCATAATTTAAGAATTGTATTCATTTTTACAGATGGCATACTAGTTTGTAATTAAGGCATACGCCTAGTTTCCTGAAACAAGTCACATTTGTCTCTTGCGATTATAAGACAAATAGATCTAAAACAAGTGTCATTTATATTTACAATTCCATTATCTAAACGGATTACTAATTTACCTAACTCTTATCAATAGCTCAGTGTTATTTCTAGCAAAAAAAAATAAGTAGATGCTTTTTCCACTTGGAACTGGTAGAATTCTTGTTCATCTGATTGCAGTCTCCAATTTACAGTAGTTATTACAGTGAAATAATACCATGCTATTGTTTGAGGAGAGTGCACAGTTTTGAACATGAAAAATTATTAACCTCTTGAAGCTAGGGGGCACTATTTTTATGTTTGGAAAAATAACGTTCCTATTTCTCAGGACCAGATGCTAGAATATGCATATAATTGACAGATTGGGATAGAAAACACTCTAAAGTTTCCAAAACTGTCAAAATATTGTCTGTGAGTATAACAGAACTGATATTGCAGGCGAAACCCTGAGAAAAATCAAACCAGGAAGTGACTTCTAGTTTAAAAACTCCATGTTCCATAGCATCCCTTTGCTCCATTTAAGGGAATATCAACCATATTCCTTTTCCTATCGCTTCCTCAAGGTGTCAACAGTCTTTAGACATAGTTTCAGGCTTTTATTTTGAAAAATGAGCCAGAAAGAAAACATTGCGTCAGGTGGTCACATGAGTTTTGCTCACGCAACAGAGTTTGGACAGCTATTGTTTTTCCCTCTCCTACTGATAAAGACATTTGCGGTTGATATATTATCGATTATATATTTTAAAAACAACCTGAGGATTGATTATAAAAAACGTTGACATTTTTCTGTGGACATTACGGATATTATTTGGAATTTTCGTCGTGACCGCTCTTTCCTGTGGATTTCTGAACATAACGCGCCAAACAAATGGAGGTATTTTGGATATAAAAATAATCTTTATGGAACAAAAGGAACATTTCATGTGTAACTGGGAGTCTCGTGAGTGAAAACATCCGAAGATAATCAAAGGTAAACTATTAATTTGATTGCTTTTCTGATTTTCGTGACCTAGCTAGCTGATGCTAAGTGTACTTAATGTTTTGTCATGCGATCGATAAACTTACACAAACACTTGGTTTGCTTTCGCTGTAAAGCATAATTTCAAAATCTGACACGACAGGTGGATTAACAAAAGGCTAAACTGTGTTTTGCAATATTGCACTTGTGATTTCATGAATACAAATATTTTTAGTAATATTATGTGAATGTGGCGCTATGCTATTCAGTGGTTGTTGATGACAACTATCCCGCTAAAGGGATGAGTAGCGTCAAGAAGTTAATAAACAAATTAGGCACATTTGGTCAGTCTTGATACAACATTTTGAACAGAAATGCAATCGTTCATTGGATCTGTCTAAAACATTGCACATACACTGCTGCCATCTAGTGGCCAATATCTAAATTGCATCTGGGCTGGAATAATACATGATGGCCTTTCTCTTGCATTTCAAAGACCATGGTACAAAAAAAGCTGCATGTTTTGTTATTTTGTATTATCTTTTATCAGATCTGTTCTGTTATATTCTCCTATGTTCCTTTCACAGTATCACACACTTCAAAGTGTTTCCTTTCAAATGGTACCAAGAATATGCATATCCATGCTTCAGGGCCTGAGTTACAGACAGTTAGATTTGGGTATGTCATTTTAGGCAAAAATTTAAAAAAGGGGCGGATCCTGCAGTTCAAGAAGAGTTAAGAAACTATTTACCAAATAAACGAAAGTAAAAATAATACAAAGTTACACAATAAAATAACAATAACGAGGCTATATATCTGTAGACACACCTCCGCCACACATTAATTTATTTGATCTCCACCCAAAACAAATAGCATACTATTCTTATGTTTAAATTCAAGGTCTGTCACACCCTGATCTGTTTCATGTGTCCTCGTTATTGTCTCCACCCCCTCCAGGTGTCGCTTGTTTTCTCCAGGATATTTATCCATGTGTTTCCAGTATCTCTGTGCCAGTTCGTCTTGTATGTTTCCAAGTCAACCCTATTCTCCTACTTTTTGCATTCTCCTTTTTCTAGTCCTCCTGATTTTGACCCTTGCCTGTTTCTGGACTTTGTACCCGCCTGCCTGACCATTCTGCCTGCCTTGACCACGAGCCTGTCTGCCACTCTGTACCTCCTGGACTCTGATCTGGTTTTGACCTTTTTAACTGTCCACGACCATTCTCTTGCCTACCCCTTTGGATTAATAAACATTGTAAGACTCCAACCATCTGCCTCCCGTGTCTACATCTGGTTCTCGCCTTGTGCCTTGATAAGGTCAGAATACGCATAAAGAGAAAAGTGCATAAAATGGGAATTATGTTCCATTTACGCATGCATAACTTCTGTTGGAATCAGGCCCTAAGTAACTAGAACAGAAAAGGGAACATCTTTGAATTTAATTTATTTGTGTACAATATATAAACAACATAATGTACCATGTAAAACCAGAGGATAGCACTTAAAAGTATAAACACTTGTTTCCAAAGCTGTGTTCATCTGAAGCCAGTCCTCTGACCGGTTGAAATAAACAGGGGAGGTCGGTCAATATGAAAGGGCTCATTCTGAAAAGTGAATGTTGTCTTAAAACATTGATCCTCAGCTCATGTAATAGTCAGTGCACTATATACATCCCCAGTCTGTTGTATCAACATGACCTTCTCCAGGTTCTTGACCTCCAGGTGACCTGAACAGCGTACACCACCTCCCTGTGATCTGGTGTGACCTCCCTGTACCTGGTGAGAGTGGCAACTCTCCCTGGGTGGCTGTCGCTTTAACTCGCAGTCAAACTACACTACAGTAGGTTCAACCCCTAAGTTCCCCATGTCAGCCTGGGCAGGGTGAAGAGACCAGGGCGGGCACCAAAGTAGAGGTAACAGGTGGGGCGTAACACAAAGAAACACACAGATCCTGTGATTCATCCTAATTCATCATCACTTGAGGGGCTAGATATATATGGGCCGGAGAGTAGGTTTTGAAATAATAATTAGGTGGGTGTTTATATTTGTTCTCTCACATGTACAACTGTGTATTAATATGCATGTGTGAATTGGAAATGTGTTTTTAGCACATCCCAACTCCCCCTGAGACACCCTCGGAGAGTGGGGTCACAGCCAGGGTCTGCCATTATCAACAGCGAATGGAGCAATTAGGGTCAAGTGCCCTGCTCAAGGGCACATCGACAGATTGTTCACCTTGTCGGCTCAGGGATTCGAACTAGCAACTTTTCAGTTACTGGCCCAACACTCTAACTGCTTGGCTACCTACTGTAGATGAAATAATATTTAAAAAACATCTACGTTACATGTGAGAAATCATAACTGACTCTTCAACTAAGTTTAAAATAGAAACTGACTCATATTAATTCAAACCAGATAGATGGAGAAAAAGATCAAACGGGCAAATCACGTCAGCTGAATAATACGGACCAGTAGAGTTGATTCCCCTGGAGTACATTTACATTTGAGTCATTTAGCAGAAGCTCTTATCCAGAGCGACATACAGTTAGTGCATTCATCTTAAGATACTGTAGCTAGGTGAGACATAGGTGGCTATCACATATCACTGTCGTAGTAAGCACATTTTTTTTTATAAACAAAGGAAGGGTTCTATCACACCGTCTCTAGTTAAACAGCGGGAGATCAGACTAACATTTCCCACATTATTCGTTTGGAGCTCAAACAGACTGACATAAGAATCCTGACCAAGAATGTTATGAACAAATTCCTTTGAAATGCCATATCCTGTCATTTGCATAGAATGCGGAATAGCGACACAGTTATGTAGATTCTGAGATGAGAACTAACATGAGAGTTAGGGTTACATGTTTCCACATTTGTCTTTTTTAGGACCACATTATGGAAATATCTCGGAAATGTTTGACGTTTTATATCCTATCCTCTTACCCAAATAGAGCTCTCTCATAACCCTGGAGGATAAATAAGTGTCATATCTCTAGATGGCTGATGAAATGGTATCAACTTTTAATTAAAGTGAATAGTAGGACTCTGATTTATATTTCAGAGCTAATTAGCATGGCGACTCAGGGGACTGGGAATGATTAGAAACGTAAAGACTCCCCACGGTAGCTGCAGGCTGCAGGGTGGATCCTCTCACGCTCCAAAGCTGCAGACTGCATCTTTACTGAGAAACTACAATGCAAGCATTCCGGGAGCATTCTTTTCGGCATGTAACACCAGAAGCAGCTAATGGAGGCAGTAAGCAACAGCAAGAGGTCCTTTTTTTAATTCTATTTTTTTACACTTCAGAAGAGCGAGTGTTTCACTACTGTGCACTACACTTACGTGTCTGGTGTAGTTTGGCAGTTTCGCCATTGTTATTGTATGCTAGTTTCCATGTCAACATTTCTCCTCACACCTAATTTCCTTCCTTTTGTGTGGACTTTGTATCCATGGCAACCATATATTTTCCAGTTAGTAGAAACATACTGATTAAATGGTTTTGGACAATAGCATGAGAGACAGATGCATCAGGTTGCCTGGACAGTATTTTATTTTTCTGTCCCTTGTATTATTCTCATTTGGATTTGGGTCACTGTTAGCCACCCATAGCACTCAGAAGAAGAAAGATGTAATGGACATAAACTATTTATGCTCACACAAATAGGGTGTAGCTTATTTGGTAGATAGTGTATGTACAGAAACATACACATAAATACTTATGTCATGAAAACAGTCTGGAGGACTGAGATTTTGTATTGGCAAGTGACATAGCAGCATACCATCTGTGGTTCATTATTGCCACATTTTAACGTTTGGCTTTAGCACAAGAAAGAACATATCACCACACAGCTGTTACAACAAATCCAACCTTTTTCTGCTGGAGATGAGCCCAGGCCAACGCGTGTAAGATAAATGGAGTATTAAAGGAATATTGTGTGCTCCCAATAACAGATGAGAGATGACTCCATTCATTGATTCAAAATAGAGGTATGGTTTTATTTATGGAATTGACATTGCCAATATCAGATGAATCTAAAAACTTAACAATGTGAACAAGTCTATGATGAGGAGACTCCTGTAGAGTTGAGTTACTCTTCTACATCAGTAAAGGTGGGCACAGGTCATGGAGATGGTAATAGGGCTCTAGAATCACTGTGTTAAGTACAATAAATGGTATGGCAGGCCGACATTATAGCTACAATTTGAGAAACAAGCTGATGCTTTCCCCTGAATAGGCTTTGATAGAGGACAATAACATAGCAGTACATAGCTATTTCCTCTCTCCTCTAACATACTGGTACGTCAACTCCACTTCTCTCCTCTCTGATCCCGGCTCTACTGCCTTCCTGCAATATACCACTCATTTCCCATACCATATTCCTCTAAAACACTGGAATGACATCTGAATAATACCCAATTTACAACGTATTGACGTGAGCATGTCTTGCCGTTCTGCACTCGCATGACAGGAAACCTGGCACATAAAGTGGTTATGATTCATTTGGCCGATTTTTTCCTGACATCCACTCCCAGTTCCTTCTAACTCAGTATGGTGTGGAGGCTGAGTGGGGGCTGGTTAAATAGACACACCTGCAGAGAGGCAGATTTGGCAGCCTGCATCAGCCATGATGATAGATATTATTTCACTTCTATGATGTTTGATGTTTTTTCTAACGGCTTCACTAGCGGCTTTCTAGCGGTGGTTGATTGCTTCTATTGAGCGGCCCTGTCATAAGGCAAGGCAGGTGTACTGCTTTAGCGAAGTAGGAAAGAATTAGAAGTTTGAGTCGTTAGGTCAAAAAACGTTCGCTCCTTATCATTATAGGGAGCTATTTCTGCAGGTCAGTCACTGACTCCATTCCAAATGGCACCCTATTCCCTGTATAGTGCACTACTTTTGACCAGACTCCACAGGGCTCTGGACAAAAGTAGTGCACTATATACAGAATAAGGTGTCATTTGGGACGCACACATAGTCTCACTCGCAGTCAAAGATCAAAGACGTAGATGTCGCCCCCCCCCCCCAAAAAGAGCCCCATTTCAATTCATTTCAATTCATTCCGTGTCAATTATGTCCTAATGACTTGTCTTTTTAGTCTGTGTAAAGTGTAAAAGGCTATTTCAATTCTTAGAGCACCTGTTCAGTCATCTCAGCTGAGTTGGAGTCACTTAGAGCCCATCTCTATACCTCTTTTTTTATTTTTTCACCTTTATTTAACCAGGTAGGCTAGTTGAGAACAAGTTCTCATTTGCGACTGCGACCTGGCCAAGATAAAGTATAGCAGTGTGAGCAGACAACAAAGAGTTACACATGGAGTAAACAATTAACAAGTCAATAACACAGTAGAAAACAAAGGGGGAGTCTATATACAATGTGTGCAAAAGGCATGAGGAGGTAGGCAAATAATTACAATTTTGCAGATTAACACTGGAGTGATGAATGATCAGATGGTCATGTACAGGTAGGGATATTGGTGTGCAAAAGAGCAGAAAAGTAAATAAATAAAAACAGTATGGGGATGAGGTAGGTGAAAAAGGGTGGGCTATTTACCAATAGACTATGTACAGCTGCAGCGATCGGTTAGCTGCTCAGATAGCTGATGTTTGAAGTTGGTGAGGGAGATAAAAGTCTCCAACTTCAGCGATTTTTGCAATTCGTTCCAGTCACAGGCAGCAGAGTACTGGAACGAAAGGCGGCCAAATGAGGTGTTGGCTTTAGGGATGATCAGTGAGATACACCTGCTGGAGCGCGTGCTACGGATGGGTGTTGCCATCGTGACCAGTGAGCTGAGATAAGGCGGAGCTTTACCTAGCATGGACTTGTAGATGACCTGGAGCCAGTGGGTCTGGCGACGAATATGTAGCGAGGGCCAGCCGACTAGAGCATACAAGTCGCAGTGGTGGGTGGTATAAGGTTCTTTAGTGACAAAACGGATGGCACTGTGATAGACTGCATCCAGTTTGCTGAGTAGAGTGTTGGAAGCCATTTTGTAGATGACATCGCCGAAGTCGAGGATCGGTAGGATAGTCAGTTTTACTAGGGTAAGCTTGGCGGCGTGAGTGAAGGAGGCTTTGTTGCGGAATAGAAAGCCGACTCTTGATTTGATTTTCGATTGGAGATGTTTGATATGAGTCTGGAAGGAGAGTTTGCAGTCTAGCCAGACACCTAGGTACTTATAGACGTCCACATATTCTAGGTCGGAACCATCCAGGGTGGTGATGCTAGTCGGGCATGCGGGTGCAGGCAGCGACCGGTTGAAAAGCATGCATTTGGTTTTACAAGCGTTTAAGAGCAGTTGGAGGCCACGGAAGGAGTGTTGTATGGCATTGAAGCTTGTTTGGAGGTTAGATAGCACAGTGTCCAAAGATGGGCCGAAAGTATATAGAATGGTGTCGTCTGCGTAGAGGTGGATCAGGGAATCGCCCGCAGCAAGAGCAACATCATTGATATACACAGAGAAAAGAGTCGGCCCGAGAATTGAACCCTGTGGCACCCCCATAGAGACTGCCAGAGGACCAGACAGCATGCCCTCCGATTTGACGCACTGAACTCTGTCTGCAAAGTAATTGGTGAACCAGGCAAGGCAGTCATCCGAAAAACCGAGGCTCCTGAGTCTGCCGATAAGAATATGGTGATTGACAGAGTCCAAAGCCTTGGCAAGGTCGATGAAGACGGCTGCACAGTACTGTCTTTTATCGATGGCGGTTATGATATCGTTGAGTACCTTGAGTGTGGCTGAGGTGCACCCATGACCGGCTCGGAAACCAGATTGCACAGCGGAGAAGGTACTGTGGGATTCGAGATGGTCAGTGACCTGTTTGTTGACTTGGCTTTCGAAGACCTTAGATAGGCAGGGCAGGATGGATATAGGTCTGTAACAGTTTGGGTCCAGGGTGTCTCCCCCTTTGAAGAGGGGGATGACTGCGGCAGCTTTCCAATCCTTGGGGATCTCAGACGATATGAAAGAGAGGTTGAACAGGCTGGTAATAGGGGTTGCGACAATGGTGGCAGATAGTTTCAGAAATAGAGGGTCCAGATTGTCAAGCCCAGCTGATTTGTACGGGTCCAGGTTTTGCAGCTCTTTCAGAACATCTGCTATCTGGATTTGGTTAAAGGAGAACCTGGAGAGGCTTGGGCGAGGAGCTGCGGGGTGGGCGGAGCTGTTGGCCGAGGTTGAAGTAGCCAGGCGGAAGGCATGGCCAGCCGTTGAGAAATGCTTATTGAAGTTTTCGATAATCATGGATTTATCAGTGGTGACCGTGTTACCTAGCCTCAGTGCAGTGGGCAGCTGGGAGGAGGTGCTCTTGTTCTCCATGGACTTCACAGTGTCCCAGAACTTTTTGGAGTTGGAGCTACAGGATGCAAACTTCTGCCTGAAGAAGCTGGCCTTAGCTTTCCTGACTGACTGCGTGTATTGGTTCCGGACTTCCCTGAACAGTTGCATATCACGGGGACTATTCGATGCTATTGCAGTCCGCCACAGGATGTTTTTGTGCTGGTCGAGGGCAGTCAGGTCTGGGGTGAACCAAGGGCTGTATCTGTTCTTAGTTCTGCATTTTTTGAACGGAGCATGCTTATCTAAAATGGTGAGGAAGTTACTTTTAAAGAATGACCAGGCATCCTCAACTGACGGGATGAGGTCAATGTCCTTCCAGGATACCTGGGCCAGGTCGATTAGAAAGGCCTGCTCACAGAAGTGTTTTAGGGAGCGTTTGACAGTGATGAGGGGTGGTCGTTTGACTGCGGCTCCGTAGCGGATACAGGCAATGAGGCAGTGATCGCTGAGATCCTGGTTGAAGACAGCGGAGGTGTATTTGGAGGGCCAGTTGGTCAGGATGACGTCTATGAGGGTGCCCTTGTTTACAGAGTTAGGGTTGTACCTGGTGGGTTCCTTGATGATTTGTGTGAGATTGAGGGCATCTAGCTTAGATTGTAGGACTGGCGGGGTGTTAAGCATATCCCAGTTTAGGTCACCTAACAGAACAAACTCTGAAGCTAGATGGGGGGCGATCAATTCACAAATGGTGTGCAGGGCACAGCTGGGAGCTGAGGGGGGTCGGTAGCAGGCGGCAACCGTGAGAGACTTATTTCTGGAGAGAGTAATTTTCAAAATTAGTAGTTCGAACTGTTTGGGTATGGACCTGGAAAGTATGACATTACTTTGCAGGCTAACTCCTCCCCCTTTGGCAGTTCTATCTTGACGGAAGATGTTATAGTTGGGTATGGAAATCTCTGAATTTTTGGTGGCCTTCCTGAGCCAGGATTCAGACACAGCAAGGACATCAGGGTTAGCAGAGTGTGCTAAAGCAGTGAATAAAACAAACTTAGGGAGGAGGCTTCTGATGTTGACATGCATGAAACCAAGGCTTTTTCGATCACAGAAGTCAACAAATGAGGGTGCCTGGGGACATGCAGGGCCTGGGTTTACCTCCACATCACCCGCGGAACAGAGAAGGAGTAGTATGAGGGTGCGGCTAAAGGCTATCAAAACTGGTCGCCTAGAGCGTTGGGGACAGAGAATAAGAGGAGCAGGTTTCTGGGCATGGTAGAATATATTCAGGGCATAATGCGCAGACAGGGGTATGGTGGGGTGCGGGTACAGCGGAGGTAAGCCCAGGCACTGGGTGATGATGAGAGAGGTTGTATCTCTGGACATGCTGGTAGTAATGGGTGAGGTCACCGCATGTGTGGGAGGTGGGACAAAGGACTTATCAGGGGCATGAAGAGTGGAACTAGGGGCTCCATTGTGAACTAAAACAATGATAACTAACCTGAACAACAGTATACAAGGCATATTGACATTTGAGAGAGACATACAGCGAGGCATACAGTAATCACAGGTGTTGAATTGGGAAAGCTAGCTAAAACAGTAGGTGAGACAACAGCTAATCAGCTAGCACAACAACAGCAGGTAAAATGGCGTAGACTAGGCAACGGGGCCAACAGATAAAACAAACAAGCAGAATGGAGTACCGTGATTAATGGACAGTGTCCAGGGGGCAGCGGTGGATGGGGCAGGGAAGCTGGACTGGCGAGTGTTATCCAGGTTAAAAAAAACTAATAATGACTAAATAGCTTGTAGCTAGTTAGCTGGTTAGCTTCTGGAGGTTCTTGAGTGTGTTCTAAAAATAAAAAAATAATAGCGATTCCGTATCACATTGGGTGAGGCAGGTTTCCGGAAGGTATAAACAAATTAAAAGTCAAAAGAGATAGAAAGTAAATATGGGTCCGGTGAGCGTTTGGGACGTGGCGATTCAGGCGGTTAGCAGGCCTGTGCTAACAAGCTAACAGTTTGTAGGCCCGGGCTAGACAAGGTAGCAGTTAGCGGACCGGAGCTGGACAAGCTAGCAGTTAGCAGGCCGAATTAGCAAGCAGGGAGATAGCGAGGGCTAGAGAGTTAGCCTATGGGGGACGTCGCGATGGGGTGAGTCTGTTTATTCCTCTTCATGCGATGACATCGATAGACCGGTCGTGGGCCAGGGTATTGTAGCTCAGGAGTATGCTACGGTGGTAGCACAGGTGCTACGGCCGGGCTAGCTTCAAGCTAAGTGGGTGGAAACGCTAGCCAGGAGTAATCCGGGGTTGCGGTTTAGCTAGATAGCTAGTTGCTGAAAAAATCCAGCTGAAAGATGTTCCGTTTGCGGTGGGAATCCGGGGATGAAAAATAAATAGGTCCGTTATGCTCTGGTTAGAGTCGCGTTGTACGAACAGGCGAGAGCTTTCCGAACTACAGGTTAGCTGATGACCGGTTAGCTGAAGACCGCTAGCATACCCGCTGGTTAGCTGGCTAGCTTCAGTTGAGGGGTTCCGAAGTAAATATAAATACTTTAGGAAAAATAGCTACATTGGGTGAGTCGGGTTGCAGGAGAGTATTTGGAAGCTTAGGGTTTAGCAAAATGTTTTCAAAGAGATATGTGGAGAAAATATGTAAAAAACGAAAAAGAAACGATATATACAGGGACACGACAGGACAGGACGACTTACTGCTACGCCATCTTGGAATCGTAGTTATAGCTAAATCAATTGACAAGACATGTTACATTGCTCTTCATCTTGTGAATGTTGAGTACATCTACACAGTTCCACAGAGTTTAGTGAAATTTATTTTTGTTAAAGGCTTGGGCTACATCTCAAATGGCACCTAATTCTATATACTGTAGGCCTTTAGTGCACTACTATTGACCGGGGCCATTTCGGACACAGCCTTTATGTAGGCTAACTATGCTCCAATGTACTGGATAAGGATGTAGGCCTATAGGTGTGTAAGGACAGTAGCAGTGTGCCTGTGTGATAATACATGTTTGCGGCTTGATGAAGCTACTGCTTGCTATAGGCACTGGACGAGCAGGCATAGGTGTCTAAAGCCCCCTATAGTTGATGTCCGCACCCCGCAGAAATATGATTAGCATAATAAATCCCCATCCAAATCTGTCTGTTTAAGCTAGAGATACAGTGTATTCGGAAAGTATTCAGACCCCTCTACCTTTTTGTTACAGCCTTACTGTAACAAAAAGGCAAAACAGGTTTTTTGACATTTTTGAAAATGTATAAAAAATGTTGAACCGAACTATTACATTTACATAAGTCTTGACTCTTTACTCAGTACTTTGCTGAAGCACTTTGACAGTTATTACAGCCTAGATTCTTCTTAGGTATGACGCTACAAGCTTGGCACGCCTGTATTTGGGGAGTTTCTCCCATTCTTCTCCGCAGATCCTCTCAAGCTCTGTCAGGTTGGATGGAGAGGGCACAGCCATTTTCAGGTCTCTCCAGAGATGTTAGATCGGGTTCAAGTCTGACTTCAATTGCGAGTCTCATAGCAAAGGGTCTGAATACTATATTTGTTTTTAATACATTTGCAAACATTTCTAAAAACTTGTTTTTTCTTTGTCCTTATGGTTAATTGTGTGTAGCTTGATGAGGAAAATAAGTAAATAAAATAATAATAATCAATTGTAGAACAAAGCTGTAACGTAACAGAACGTGGAAAAAGGGAAGGGGTCTGAATACTTTCCGAATGCACTGTATAATTTTTTTTGCATGGACTGCATCCCAATACACCGCATCCACCAATGGCGGCCTTCCACATCTGTGGTGGAAGGTGGCCGAGCCTAAGTGGTATTTGTGAGACATTCCTCGAAAATCAGTCTTCTCACAAAGAAGTCTGTAGCCTCTGAACGGTTTGTCTTACAAACTAATTCGACCACCATGGAAAGACGAGACTCTCATGAACACATGCACGTCGGTTTTGGTTTTGCTCTAGGACACCCACAAGCCTCACAATACTAGTATGAAGGCAGCCTGGTACCAGTTAAAAAAATTCATTGAAGTTTAGTACCTAAAAAAACATTTAAATATATGTAAATTAAAAAATATTGTGTCTTTCTTATATCGCTCAGATATACGACAGACACTTCAAAACAAACTTCCTTTAGAATAGTTTTCTGACTATCTGTTCAATGTGTTTCTATGGGCTAATAGCATTAAGGCCAAATTCAGTGTTTCATCAAATTCTTTTTTTCTTTTTTTTTTATACTTACAGGGGTCCTAAAATTCCAAATCAAATAGCTAAATGATCCTTGGTATGACCATCTTAAAACAATTCCATATGTTAGCTTAGTAGAAACCCAGCCCCAGGCCCTTAGACCTTACGGAGCTTTAAGACACAAAATATAAGCTACTTGCTGATATCAAGCTCTTTACAAAAAACCTTCTCTAATGAAGGAAATTAAATTAAAATTACGCAAGTTATTTGCTTAGCTACATGCCAAATGGATATGCTACCCTCATGTAGCCTATCTGAAACATATCAGGCAGAGGGGACAGAGATGGGGAGGCACTATGATGGTCACAGAGCATGAAAATGAATGACGCTTGAAGATTGAAATTCAGGGAGGACTGATAATGTTTGGCAAAGCCATCATTGTCGAAATCTGAAAAGGCCTGGACGAACGGCACTCTCCACCAGCTCTAGCTGTTCATGTTAAATACTGCCCAGAGAACACAGGGAACAGCTACCAGTGGCTATTTCATTAGACTATTGAGGAGTTTGTATCTATCTATCTATCTATCTATCTATCTATCTATCTATCTATCCGTCTGTCCGTCTATCCGTCTGTCCGTCTGTCCGTCTGTCCGTCTGTCCGTCTGTCCGTCTGTCTGTCTGTCCGTCTGTCCGTCTGTCCGTCTGTCCGTCTGTCTGTATTGGAGAGGGAATCAGCACCTTGTAGGAGACTCTGCTGGGCCTCTATCCCTTGTTTAGTTATAGTGAAAAATCAACCTGGACCTCTTATTCAAACTCACTACGAATGGCCAGTGCTGACCAGTCAAACAGCCTCTGTGTCGTGACAGCCATCTCTCACACACAGGCACACACACACACTGCTCTCCTATCAGCGGTCCATTGGTCCTAAAGATATGCTGCTGTGTGTAGAATCATTCTACAGCCAATCACCCCTCCTGCTGTTTGCCTCTGCCCTGTCTCCCACTGGCTGTCTTCTCTTCTGTGTCACTGAGCAGGGTCTAAGGCCCACTCTTACACTTCAGGAGGCCACACACACATGCTTGCACGCATGCACAAACACACACACACTCCTCCATCGTCACCTTGCTCTCTCAGCCACCCCAACTGTGTGTTCTGTGTTCCCCTCTGCTTTTTTCACGGATCGACAGGCCCATGGGCCAACTGGGAGGTGAAAGGAGGCAGGATTCACACGCAGACACACACACACACACACACACACACACACAAACACACATGCGCAATCACACACACTTACTCTCAAACTATATATTTCCTGTCGCTCTTTCTCCCACCCTTCCCTTTTTTTTAAGCTGGAACATAATTGTTATCGCCTCCTGTCATATGGAGATGGAACAGCACCGACAACTACAAAAGGATGATTTTAAGAGGCTGATGGAAGTGCGTGAACTGCTTGTGTGTGTCTGTGTGTGGGTGTGTGTGTGTTAGTGTGTGTGTGTGTCAGAGCCCCCAGTGGGACATCTTTTTGCTCAGGCCCTCAGTGGAATGGGATGATAAGGGACAGTTGAGTGGGTGGGAACTAAATGTAGCTAGCTAGGAGCTGGGGGATGGGCTAGAAATTATTCACTGCAGGCTAATTCAAAACGGTCACTCAGTGTTTGCCTGCAATTTCACACTTTCTACTTGATGTGCTTGCACACTGCTTTAGCATCACTCCAACACACAGAGAGAGAGAGCGAGAGAGAGAGAGAGAGAGAGAGAGAGAGAGGTGATGAGAGAGCAAGATGGATTCCAACATTCTATCATGGAATTTGGAAGGAGCCCAGGTTTCTAATAGAGAACAGCTGCTCCCATCCAACCCTCCTCTCAGACTTGCAGGCTAACAAACATGTGTCCAGTTAAATCAATGGAATAGAATCAGCTCAGCCTCAAATCATACCCTTATGCAATGGCTCCTGTACTCTCACTCTGGCAAATTAATAATGTATAACAAAATGTCCATAGATGAACACTAGGCTTGTTCATGTGAGAGGTAGAGCTATGAGAAGCTTTAAAGCTGAGATCAGCGATAGGCGAAACAGTGAAACAGATAAATATTGTAGGTGTGAGTTCATTGTCTGAGGCTATCCCTGGTATTTTGGATATTTAGCAGAGTTCTTTTGGTTTGGATAGCTCCAGGCTTGTTCTCAATGTTGCCACCCTGAGACCTCAACACAAAACTACATCGACGTGAACGCTAAAGCACATTCATTCTTACTACAAGAAAACTACCATAGAAGGTCATTGGATTGGTTCTCCATGAAAACAAAAATGGCAATGTTTTTCTTAATTGATTTTGGAGGAGGACTCCAACACGGCAATACAAAAACCTTAAAATTACAACCTTAAAAGTACAATGGACTTTGCCAATTGCAAAGTCCATTCCGAACATTGACCATGGAGTCTGTGTCCAAAATGGCACCCTACTCCCTATTCAGTGCACTACTTTTGACCAGGCCCTATAGGTCTTTGGTCAAAAGTAGTCCACAAAATAAGGAATAGGGTGTCGTTTGGGACACATACACAGAGTGGGCTATAGCAGGCTAGCACAATGAAATGAATGACGTAAGTCTTTTCTGAGTGCATTGCAACCCCATAATCTGTAAGAAAAGTGGAGTCATTTTCCTTTGATCGTCACTGGAGCCTGAGCCTCATGTATGTTGGCTCTCTCTTCTTTCTCTTTCTTCCTTTCTTTTTCTCTTTCCTCAGTGACTCCAACGTCCACATCAAAGGAGAGTTTATTTGTTTGTTTGGTCGATGGCCGGACAGAGGATGTTGTGTGTGTGTGTGTGTGTGTGTGTGTGTGTGTGTGTGTGTGTGTGTGTGTGTGTGTGTGTGTGTGTGTGTGTGTGTGTGTGTGTGTGTGTGTGTGTGTGTGTGTGTGTGTGTGTGTGTGTGTGTGTGTGTGTGTGTGTGTGTGTGTGTGCGTGTCCTATCATATGAGATGTTTTGATTAAAAAAAGTCTCCTCCTTTGATAAAACCAGCTTCTTCAGTTTCCTTAAATAACAAACAGCAGAAGAACAAGACCAGATGAACCGTGTTCTGTATAATTGTTGCCCTATTTATGATTCTTCTGGATTGTTCTACTGCAGCGTGACTAAGAATGAACCTCAGATCTCTTCTGTAACACCTGCAGGTCCTGTAGAAGACTAACTAGCCAAAATACACACACACACACACACACACACTTCTCTGACAACCTCAGGTACTGTAAGTGGGGAGGTCTGTGGTGAGAGTTTCATTGAGCTTAGTTTCAATGAAGCACTGTTATAATGAACTAGTGTTCCACTTGGATTAAGATTGAAAGAGGACAAAACCCCTGGGCTTTACACACACACACACACACACACACACACACACACACACACACACACACACACACACACACAGTGTGTACTGCAGGATTAAAAGCAGCTGACAAAAATCCATTGTTATACAACATGACTACTGCTTTAAGGGTCTGACAGACTAAAGTGGGCCTTTTTTTCTGTGTTTCCTATGACCAGAATCAGCCAGACTGACGATTTCAATAAATCAAGTGTCACCTCCATCCATCCGGGACACCCAGGCCTGGTCCCAGATCTGTTTGTGCGGTCATGCCAACACCTAGCAAGACAGCACAAACCGATCTGTGGCCAGACTAGGGGCACCCTGCTGTGGGAATATAAATATCCATTGTATTTAACAATTGAATCCCAACCGCCCTATTACAGAATCTCTTGGAGAAATGGAAGATACTACGTAGGTCATACAGTAGCAATAAAGAGAACAGGTTCAATATGAGGAACGTCAACATCTCAAATCCAAATCTCTATGTCCTACAATATGTTGTTAGTTCCCAATAGAAAATAATATCTGGACAATTGCTTGATCTTATTCTGTGGGATGGATATATAAATATTATCTTATCTAAAGGACATGGTATTTTACTGAGGAAAGTGCTGGGAAGAACTCATATTGTGGCGAGGGTGAGATACAGTACAGGAAGACCTTTTAGTTCACTCATTTTGAACAAATACTTTGGACTCATGTAATATGTGCCACTCAGTGGTGTAAAGTAATTACGTAAAAATACTTTACAGTACAATTAACGTCGTTTTTTGGGGGTATCTGTATTTTACTTCACTATTGTTATTTTTGACTACTTTTACTTCACCACATTCCTAAAGAAAATAATGTACTTTTTACTCCATACATTTTCCCTGACACCCAAAAGTACTTGTTACATTTTGAATTCTTAGCAGGACAGGAAAATGGTCCAATTCACAGACTACCTAAACAGAGATGCTTCATTTGTAAATTATGTTTGAGTGTTTTATTTTTATTTAACTAGGCAAGTCAGTTAAGAACAAATTCTTATTTTCAATGACATCCTAGGAACAGTGGGTTAACTGCCTGTTCAGGGGCAGAACGACAGATTTGTACCTTGTCAGCTAAGGGATTTGAACTTGTAACCTTCCGGTTACTAGGCCAATGCTCTAACCACTGGGCTACCCAGTGTGCCCCGTCTATCTGTACATTTAAGAAACAAGAAAATCCTGCCGTCTGGTTTGCATAATATAAGGAATTTTAAATTATTTATACTTTTACTTTTGATACTTAAGTACACTTTACCAATTATATTTACTTTTGATACTTCAGTATATTTAAAACCAAATACTTTTAGACTTTTACTCAAGTAGAATTTTACTGGGTGACTTTTACTTTTACTTGATTCGTTTTCTATTAAGGCATCTTTACTTTTACTCAAGAATGACAATTGGGTACTTTTTCCACTACTGGTGTCACTTCTTTAGTTCAAATAGGAAGGTGTGACATGGAGATGTTGTTATTGGCAATATTGTGCCTGGAATAAATCTTATCAAGCGTCTTTATTTTCACTCTGAAATTCCATATCACAGAGACGTTTGATTGCGTCCAACAAAAACCGTTAACCTGACAAAAAATGAATTTTTCAGCTCTCTACCTGAGACGAGATAGACCAAGACCCAGAACTGACACAACAAAACAGCACAGACAGCCACCTTCAGACCTGCAGCCTCTTCATACAGTATGACACCCTGTCAGAGATATGCAGACTAGGCATGTGTTTTGTCTCTTCTATTTAGCGATTAGATAATAAGATTGATGGTCAGGCAGAAACAGAGCGACAGAGCAAAGCAAACAGAGAGGAAAGTAAGACAGATCGACACTGATTGGACGACAGGTAAACAGATAAACATTTATTAATAAATTGTCTCTGACATATTCATATATTCCCTGACATTTTCATATAGGGTGATTATTGCTCTACCCTGCATGGGAAGTCAGACAGAGGTATGCTGTTATCACCTCCTGTCAGGTCAAAAAATTCATCTGACACAGAAAAACAAATAATAATCCCACAAGCTCATTCACTTTGTTTTTCCAAGGTACACATACAGTAGCAGTCAGTTTGGACACACCTACTCATTCAAGGGTTTTTCTTTATTTTTACAATTTTCTACATTGTAGAATAATAGTGAAGACATCAAAATGATGAAATAACATATATGGAATCATGTAGTAACCAAAACAATGTTAAACACATCAAAATATATTTTCTATTTGAGATTCTTCAAAGTAGCCACCCTTTGCCTTGATGACAGCTTTGCACATTCTTGGAATTCTCTTAACTAGCTTCATGAGGTAGTCACCTGGAATGCATTTAAATTAACAGGTGTGCCTTGTTAAAAGTTAATTTGTGGAATTTCTTTCTTTCTTAATGCATTTGAGCCAATCAGTTGTGTTGTGACAAGGTAGGGGTGGTATACAGAAGATAGCCCTATTTGCTAAAAGACCAAGTCCATATTATGGCAAGAACAGATCAAATAAGCAAAGAGAAACAACAGTCCATCATTCCTCTAAGACATGAAGGTCAGTCAATGCGGAAAATTTCAAGAACTTATAAAGTTTCTTCAAGTGCAGTCACAAAAACCATCAAGCGCTATGGTGAAACTGGCTCTCAGGAGGACCGCCACAGGAAAGGAAGACCCAGAATTACCTCTACTGCAGGGGATAAGTTTATTAGAGTTACCAGCCCCAAATAAATTCTTCACAGACTTCAAGTAACAGACACATTTCAACATCAACTGTTCAGAGGAGACTGCGTGAATCAGGCCTTCATGGTCGAATTGCTGCAAAGAAACCACTACTAAAGGACACCAATAAGAAGCAACTTTCTTGGGCCAAGAAACACAAGCAATGGAAATCTTTCCTTTGGTCTGATGTGTCCAAATTTGAGATTTTGGTTCCGACCGCTGTGTCTTTGTGAGATGCAAAGTAAATGAACAGATGATCTCCACATGTGTCGTTCCCACCATGAAGTATGGAGGAGGAGGAGGTGTAATGGTGCTTTGCTGGTGATACTGTCTGTGATTTATTTAGAATTCAAGGCACACTTAACCAGCATGGCTACCACAGCATTCTGCAGCGTTACACCATCCCATCATGTTTGCGCTTAGTGGGACTATCATTTGTTTTTCAACAGGACAATGACACAACACACCTCCAGGCTGTGTAAGGGCTATTTGACCAAGAAGGAGAGTGATGGAGTGCTGCATCAGATGACCTGGCCTCCACAATGACCCGGCCTCAACCCAATTGAGATGGTTTGGGATGAGTTGGACCACAGAGTGAAGGAAAATCAGCCAACAAGTGCTCAGCATACATAGGAACTCAAAAGCATTCCAGGTGAATCTGGTTGAGAGAATGCCAAAAGTGTGCAAAGACAAAGGGTGGGTACTTTGAAGAATCTCATATATATTTATTTTTTAACACTGTTTGGTTACTACGTGATTCCATATGTGTTGTTTCATAGTTTTGATGTTTTCACTGTTATTCTACAATGTAGAAAATAGTAAGAAGTTAAGAAAACCCAGTGAATGAGTAGTTGTGTCCAAACTTTTGACTGGTACTGTATATCTTTTTAACTTTACTTCCCCCTCTTTCCCCTAGTCTCCCAACCTTAATAGAACATATAAGAGAGAGGAGGAGAGGGGGAGAGAGAGAGAATGTGGGGGTAAGGAAGAGAGAGTGTGGTCATGAGAGAAGACGATATGGGGGAGAGAGCAAGTGTCGGGGAGAAGATAGATATGTTGGGGAGAGAGCGTGTGTGAGGGGAGAGAGAGAACAGGTATGGGGACAGAGACTGGGTTAGGTAGAGAAAGTGAAATTGAAATTTGGAACAGCGACAAAAACAGAGTGCTCCTCTGTGGGTCCATAGGTCACACCAGTAGTAGTAACTTCATTATACACAACTTTCCCCCGTGACTTTAGTGTAGACAGCTACTTAGACAGCTACTTAACAAGGAAGTTAACCTTCAGGAAGGAAAAGGAGACTTCAGTTTGAGCACATGGCTAATTAGTGCTGTCAGGTGAGCATACTTCCACCTCCAGTTTTAGCTCCACATCCCAGGGTGTAATCTCAGTTTTACTCTCTGTAAGCATCCTCCTCTGAAAAAGTCACATAGTCTACGTTGCTGTAAACTTTTTCAGCAATTGACAGGATGAGGCAATGATTGCCTCATGATAGTGGTTTTGGAATACAAAAAATTAAAAAGTATGTCTTGCCCTGTTCTCCCTAGATGGTCCTAACAGTATATGTGGAGACAGTCGGGGGCCTGAAAAACAATGGCACCCATTTCTACCCTTACAGCACCAAACAAAGCACTAATCAATCAATAAGGGGTTGTCATCTCTCCTTCACAAACAAATACAGGTCCTGTCAGAACCAAAGGGCCTGCTCATCGATTCAAATATCCCTCCATTTCATTCTTCCATCCATCCGTTTTCTAGCTGAGACAACAGCAGGGTGAATTGAAGTGATTCTGGACACACACACACACACACACACACACACACACACACACACACACACACACACACACACACACAGCTGCTGGTCACTGGAGAAGTGTATCAAGACATACCATCACTTATTCTGTGGTAATGTGATTTAGGGAGTGACAGGCGGGCACATATAGTTGGGGGGGTAATAACAGATTAATAATCCTAATTGACAGGTGGCCTGCCTGGGTGAGAAGGAAGGGAGCGAAGTGATCAGGACCCCCTGTATGGTTGATGGAGATTATTAATCAACACTGTAATCAAGAGGCTTGGACGGATATAGTTATACTAGTGTGCAATCTCATGATCCGTCATAAAGACGAGAGGAGCAGACAGTGAGGGGGAGAGTGAGAGGGAGAGTGAGAGGGACAGAAAGGACAGGAGGTCAATGCTACTGCTCCACTCCTACTCCATCATGGAGCCAGTAGACATGGTGGGTAATGAGGGGGTCAGGACTGGATGGTCATCCCTCAGCAGCCAGCAGGCCATCAGGTTGACAGGGGTGCTGCAGACACACTGCCTTGCCCATCCATCTCAGTATCTATCAGTCAACTCCCACAGGCGACAGCCAGGGCAGGGTAGTCACAGACTGAATGGGAGAGGAGGGATTCAAACCAGCGACCTTTCAGTTAAACGCTAGGCTACCTGCCACCAGAATGAACATTCAGTGGAGAAGGAATCCTGAAGAAGGCACTGTGTGTTGAAAGGTTGGTTCCGTCACATCATAACAAATAACTAAGAATACTATAGTGTGGGACTGTATTTTTTCTTATTTCATGGTCCATTAGTGATAAAATCAAAACAGCAACTGATGTAGACCTACATGATGATATACAGTTGATGTCGGAAGTTTACATACACTTAGGTTGGAGTCATTAAAACTCGTTTTTCAACCACTCCACAAATTTCTTGTAAAAAAAAAAAAAACTTTTGTTTTTGCAAGTCGGTTAGGACATCTACTTTGTGCATGACACAAGTCATTTTTCCAACAATTGTTAACAGACAGATTATTTCACTTAAAATGCGCTGTATCACAATTCCAGTGGGTCAGAAGTTTACATACACTAAGTTGACTGTGCCTTTAAACAGTTTGGAAAATTCTAGAAAATGACATCATGGCTTTAGAAACTTCTGATAGGCGAATTGACATAATTTGAGTCAATTGGAGGTGTACCTGGGGATGTAATTCAAGGTATACCTTCAAACACAGTGCCTCTTCACTTGACATCATGGGAAAATCCAAAGAAATCAGCCAAGACCTCAGAAAAAATTGTAGACCTCCACAAGTCTGGATCATCCTTGTCAGCAATTTCCAAACGCCTGAAGGTACCACGTTCATCTGTACAAACAATAGTACACAAGTATGAACACCATGGGACCACGCAGCCGTCATACCACTCAGGAAGAATACGCGTTCTGACTCCTAGAGATGAACGTACTTTGGTGCGAAGTGTGAATCAATCCCAGAACAACAGCAAAGGACCTTGTGAAGATGCTGGAGGAAACTGGTGCAAAAGTATCTATATCCACAGTAAAACAAGTCCTATATCGACATAACCTGAAAGGACGCTCAGCAAGGAAGAAGCCACTGCTCCAAAACCACATAAAAAAGCCAGACTATGGTTTGCAACTGCACATAGGGACAAAGATTGTACTTTTTGGAGAAATGTCCTCTGGTCTGATGAAACAAAAATAGAACTGTTTGGTCATAATGACAATCGTTATGTTTGGAGGAAAAGGGGGAGGCTTGCCAGCCAAAGAACACCATCCCAACCGTGAAGCACAGGGGTGGCAGCATCATGTTGTGGGGGTGCTTTGATGCAGGAGGGACTGGTGCACTTCACAAAATATATTGAAGAAACATCTCAAGACATCAGTCATGTCTTGAGATAAGATAAAGCTTGGTCGCAAATGGGTAATGACCCCAAGCATACTTCCATAGTTGTGGCAAAATGGCTTAAGGACAGCAAAGCTAAGGTATTGAAGTGACCATCACAAAGCCCTGACCCCATCCTATAGAAAATGTGTGGGAAGAACTGAAAAAGCGTGTGCGCGTAAGGGGGCCTACAAACCTGACTCAGTTACACCAACTCTGTTATGAGGAATGGGCCAAAATTCACCCAATTTATTGTGGGAAGCTTGTGGAAGGCTACCCGAAACGTTTGACCCAAGTTAAACAATTTAAAGGCAATGCTACCAAATACTAATTGAGTGTATGTTAACTTCTGATCCACTGGGAATGTGATTAAATAAATAAAAGCTCAAATTAATCATTCTCTCTACTATTATTCTGACATTTCACATTCTTAAAATAAAGTGGTAATCCTAACTGACCTATGATTGGGATTTTTACAAGGATTAAATGTCAGGAATTGTGAAAAACAGAGTTTAAATGTATTTGGCTAAGGTGTATGTAAACTTCCAACTTCAATTGTAGCTACCAAAAGAAAAGTGGTTTAATAACCCTGGTGTCGGCCTAAACAGTGAGGACATCTCCCAAGAGAAAAGGGATTCAAAAATAAAAACCTGACCAAGGACCAAACAGTACGGAAGTCTCCCCAACAGATAAAGGCATAGTTCACCAATATTATGAAAAATGCTAATATCTGGGATGTTGACTTGCATTGGATTTGTGCCACAAATGCTAAAAAGTTAGCATTTGGCCTGGTAAACAACACCAAGGCATGGATTGGATTCTACAGACTGCCTACAGGGTAAGGCTCCCGAGTGGCACAGCGGTCTCAGGCACTGCATCTCAGTGCTTGAAGTGTCACTACAGACACCCTGGTTAAATTCCAGGCTGTATCACAACCTGCCGGGATTGGGATTCCCAGAAGGCAGTGGCCAATTGGCCCAGGTTTGGCCAGTGTACGCCGTCATTGTAAATAAGAATTTGTTCTATTAACTGACTTGCCTCGTTAAATTATTTTAAAAAGGCAACCAATGCTATTTTATCATTTGGATGAACTGTCCCTTTAAGTTTTAGGTGAAATGAAGTGTGTTTGAAATGAGAGTAGATATTATGCAATGGTGAGATGATAGAGATGAAAATGTATTGATCTGCTGTCAGTTTGACCTGATTAAATCTAAAGGTTGAATATGAAATTATCAACACCCTCTACACTTATTTCACATGAGCAGGAAATCAATAGCCATTTCAGGGAAACAACACTTGTTAACATTTGAGTTATTTTTTTCTCTGCTGATATGATTTCTCTAAAGGATTTACCAAGTACTTTGTTATAATCTCGGATGTTTGTGCTTTTCCTTTCAAGCCTTGAAAAAGTTGACATATTGAGAAAATAAGTTCACCCATGTTGAAGGATAGTAAGTTAGCCACTATTTTCATGATACATTCTTTAAAAGAAGTTTCTACTTTATTAACATCTTTCACACGTCATTTCCAGAGACATTGTTGTGTAGTTGAGTATTAAAATGTGTTATTTGAAAGTGATAAAACTATAAATAATTGATATGTGTCTTTGTGTTGTTCCTGTGTTTCAGGTAGCCTCCAGAAACCACAGCAATGGTATAGAAACCTCTCCAGTATGTCTCAAAGAGAATCGGTTCATATCTAAAAAAGGATGGTATGCAGGTAAGGATGATGAATCAAAGAGACCCCATCAGTCAGTCTCTTAATGCACAAAGTGTTAGTTCTACTCCAGGGAGAAAAACACATTTCAATGTAGGATATTGTCTGGTACAGTATCAGCACACACCGCAGGAGTAGAAACATAAAGAAATGCCTCCTGGATTGGATAAAACACACATTTTCATTCTCTGCTAAAGATGAATTAATAAAGTATTGGGAAATTGAATAAAGTCTTATGTATTCTACAATTGAAGCCATAATTTCAGAGTCACTGAGGGGATAAGTCAGTGTTTGTGTCAACAGATCGGTCTGTTACTATGCATAGGGGGCACGTTGACTGTTTAGGAGGTTCTAATGCAGTCAGTCCCCCAGGACTCAGTTTGTTATTTCATTCTCAGCTGTTGTTGTCGGATCATCACTCCAATCATAGCCCATTTGGCTGTGGTCAAAAGTAGTGCACTATATATGATGTTATTGTGGATGCACCCTCAGACTCAGCCTTGATAGAAGAGATGAGACTGGGGCTAACCATCCAGAACATTGAAAAAGACGGACAGAAAATATGTGTTGTGTTGTTTGTTGCTGCATGCGGTATGCTGCTGCTCCGCAATTTGTTTATGCAAGTCATTTAAAAAATCGATTACGTTACTCATTTCTAACAAAATGGGGGGAAATTTGGAAATGGAAAACATACCGAGGCTGTCAAATAGCTTCAGAGGATGTCAGTCGAATGTTAAATAAGGTTTTGCATTATGAATGCCTTGCTGATGAGACTGAAAACGAGAATTATTATAGAATTTTTCTTCAGACTTTCACCCATGCAGCAGTACTCAACATTCAAAAGACATAGCTTAAATCGTCATCCCTTTGTTATACCATTATTGATTGGTTTATTGTCATATATATATATATATATATATATATACATATACATATACAGACACTACCGTTCAAAAGTTTGGGATCACATAGAAATGTCCTTGTTTTTGAAAGAAAAGCACATTTTTGGTCCATCATAATATCATAAAATTGACCAGAAATACAGTGTAGACATTGTTAATGTTGTAAATGACTACTGTAGCTGGAAATTGATGATTTTTAATGAAATATCTACATAGGCGTACAGAGGCCCATTTTCAGCAAACATCACACCTGTGTTCCAATGGCACGTTGTGTTAGCTAATCCAAGTTTATCATTTTAAAAGGCTAATTGATCATTAGAAAACCCTTTTGCAATTATGTTAGCACTGCTGAAAACTGGCCTTCTTTAGACTAGTTGAGTATCTGGAGCATCAGAATTTGTACGTTCGATTACAGGCTCAAAATGGCCTTTCAAAAGACCTTTCTTCTGAAACTTGTCAGTATATTTTTGTTCTGAGAAACTAAGGCTATTCCATGCGAGAAATTGCCAAAAAACTGAAGATCTCGTACATCGCTGTATACTACTCCCTTCACAGAAAAGTGCAAACTGGCACTAACCAGAATAGAAAAGAGGAGTGGGAGGCCCCGGTGCATGACTGAGCAAGAAGACAAGTACATTTGAGTTTCTAGTTTGAGAAACAGACGCCTCACAAGTCCACAACTGGCAGCTTCATTAAATAATACCCACAAAACACCAGTCTCAACGTCAACAGTGAAGAGGCGACTCCGGGATGCTGGCCTTCTAGGCAGAGTTGCAAAGAAAAAGCCATATCTCAGACTGGCCAATAAAAAGAACACAGACACTGGACAGAGGAACTTTGCCTAGAAAGCCAGCATCCCGGAGTCGCATCTTCACTGTTGACGTTGAGACTGGTGTTTTGCGGGTACAATTTAATGAAACTGCCAGTTCAGGATATGTGAGGTGTCTGTTACAATAGTCATTTACAACATTAACAATGTCTACACTGTATTTCTTATCAATTTGTGTTTATTTTAATGGAGAAAAATTTGTATTTTCTTTAAAAAACAAGGACATTTCTAAGTGACCCCAAACTTTTGAATGGTAGTGTATATAAATTCAGCAAAAAAAGAAACGTCCTCTCACTGTCAACTGCATTTATTTTCAGCAAACTTAACGTGTAAATACTTGTGTGAACAAAACAAGATTCAACAACTGAGACATACAACTGAACAAGTTCCACGGACATGTGACAAACAGAAATGGAATAATGTGTCCCTGAACAAAAGGGGGGGTCAAAATCAAAGTAACAGTCAGTATCTGGTGTGGTCACCGGACTGCACCAGATTTGCCAGTACTTGCTGGGAGATGTTACCCCACTCTTCCACCAAGGCAACTGCAAGTTCCCAGACATTCCTGGGTGGAATGGCCCTAGCCCTCACCCTCACCCTCCGATCCAACATGTCCTAGACGAGCTCAATGGGATTGAGATTCAGGCTCTTTGCTGGCCATGGCAGAACACTGACATTCCTGCAGGAAATCACGCACAGAATGAGCAGTATGGCTGGTGGCATTGTCATGCTGGAGGATCATGTCAGGATGTGCATGCAGGAAGGGTACCACATGAGGGAGGAGGATGTCTTCCCTGTAACGCACAGCGTTGAGATTGCCTGCAAGACAACAAACTCAGTCTGATGATGCTGTGACACACCGCCCCAGACCATGATGGACCCTCCACCTCCAAATCGATCCCGCTCCAGAGTACAGGCCTCGGTGTAATGCTCATTCCTTCGACGATAAACGCAAATCCGACCATCACCCCTGGTGAGACAAAAATGTGACTCGTAAGTGAAGAGCACTTTTTGCTAGTTCTGTCTGGTCCAGCGACAGTGGATTTGTGCCCATAGGCGACGTTGTTGCCGGTGATGTCTGGTGAGGATCTGCCTTTACAACAGGCCAACAAGTCCTCAGTCCAGCCTCTCTCAGCCTGTTACGGACAGTCTGAGCACTGATGAAGGGATTGTGCATTCCTGGTGTAACTCGGGCAGTTGTTATTGCCCGCAGGTGTGATGTTCGGATGTACGGATCCTGTGCAGGTGTTGTTACATGTGGTCTGCCACTGCGAGGATGATCAGCTGTCCATCCTGTCTCCCTGTAGCGTTGTCTTAGCGTCTCACAGTACGGACAATGCAATGTATTGCCCCGGCCACATCTGCAGTCCTCATGCCTACTTGCAGCATGCCTAAGGCATGTTCACGCAGATGAGCAGGGACCCTGGGCATCATTATTTTCGTGTTTTTCAGAGTCAGTAGAAAGGCCTCTAAAGTGTCCTAAGTTTTCATAACTGTGACCTTAATTGCCTACAGTCTGTAAGCTGTTAGTGTCTTAACGACCGTTCCACGTGTGTGAGTTCATTAATTGTTTATGGTTCATTGAAAAAGCAAGGGAAACAGTGTTTAAACCCTTTAAAATGACGATCTGTGAAGTTATTTGGATTTTTACGAATTGTCTTTGAAAGACAGGGTCCTGAAAAAGGGCTGTTTCGTTTTTTGCTAAGATTGTATACAGTTGATTTCGGATATTTACATACACCTTAGCCAAAAACAATTTAAATCAGTTTTTCACAATTCCTGACATTTAAACCTAATAAAAATTCCCTGTCTTAGGTCAGTTAGGATCAATACTTTATTTTAAAAATGTGAAATGTCAGAATAATAGTAGAGAGAATGATTTCTTTCAGCTTTTATTTCTTTCATCACATTCCTAATGGGTCAGAAGTTTACATACACTCAATTAGTATTTGGTAGCATTGCCTTTAAATTGTTTAACTTGGGTCAAACAATAAGTTGGATGAATTTTGGCCCATTCCTCCCGACAGAGCTTGTGTAACTGAATCAGGTTTGTAGTCCTCCTTGCTCACACACGCTTTTTCATTTCTGCCCACACATTTTCTATAGGATTGAGGTCAGGGCTTTGTGATGGCCACTCCAATACCTTGACTTTGTTGTCCTTAAGCCATTTTGCCACAACTTTGGGAGTATGCTTGGGGTCATTGTCCATTTGGAAGGCCCCTTTGCGACCAAGCTTTAACTTCCTGACTGATGTCCTGCTTCAATATTTCCACGTAATTTTCCTGCCTCATGATGCCATACATTTTGTGAAGTGCACCAGTCCCTCCTGCAGCAAAGCACCCCCACAACATGATGCTGCCACCCCCGTGCTTCACGGTTGGGATGGTGTTCTTAGGCTTGCAAGCCTCCCCCTTTTTCCTCCAAACATAATGATGGGCATTATGGCCAAACTGTTCTATTTTTGTTTCATCAGACCAGAGGACATTTCCCCAAAAAGTCTGATCTTTGTCCCTATGTGCAGTTGCAAACCGTAGTCTGGCTTTTTTATGTGGTTTTGGGGGCAGTGGCTTCTTCCTTGCTGAGCGGCCTTTCTGGTTATGTCGATATAGGACTCATTTTACTATGGATATATATACTATTGTACCTGTTTCCTCCAGCATCTTCACAAGATCCTTTGCTCTTGTTCTGGGATTGATTTGCACTTTTCGCACCAAAGTACGTTCTTCTCTAGGAGACGCTCCTTCCTGACCGGTATGACGGCTGCGTGGTCCCATGGTGTTCATACTTGCGTACTAATGTTTGTACAGATGAACGTGGTACCTTCAGGTGTTTGGAAACTGCTCCCAAGGATGAACCAGACTTGTGGAGGTCTACGATTTTTGGCTGATTTCTTCTGATTTATCCGTGATGTCAAGCAAAGAGGCACTGAGTTTGAAGGTAGGCCTTGAAATACATCCACAGGTACACCTCCAACTGACTCAAATGATGTCAATTAGCCTATCAGAAACTTCGAAAGCCATGACATCCTTTTCTTGAATTTTCCAAGCTGTTTAAAGGCACAGTCAACTTAGTGTATGTAAACGTCTGACCCACTTGTTTTGTGATACAGTGAATTATAAGTGAAATAATCTGTCTTTAAACAATTGTTGGAAAGATTACTTGTGTCATGCACAAAGTAGATGTCCTAACCGACTTGCCAAAACTATAGTTTGTTAACAAGAAATTTGTGGAGTGGTTGAAAAACGAGTTTTAATGACTCCAACCTAAGTGTATGTAAACTTCCGACTTCGACTGTAAATATATATATATATATATATATATATATATATATATATATATATATATACACACACACAATGCATTCAGCGTTTTAACCACTGCTTACATCATCAACGTGTGACTGCCTTCCATCAGGCCTACTGTTGACAGATTGTCAGTATAGTCTCTCAGTGAGACAGACAGTGGTCTCGTCGAGCCACGAGCAGCGATATCAATCTGACAGAGCTGTCTCTCTGTACTCGTTGTGTCAGGCCTGGAGGTGCCCTGGGTTGTCACCTAGAAACGCTTACACACACACTCACACACAACCATCACACGTTATGTCACCTTTCCCTTTTACAGTGCGGCACATAGCCAGGCTCTCATAACACAGCCTTCTGGCTCTGGCAGCCCACTTCACAGGATTTAAACAATGTAATTATCAAAGTCATTACTTTCCTTTGTATCGTAATGAAGCTAATGCTGTGTAAAACTGGAGGGAACGCCGGCTTTCATTGAGATGCTTATCATTGGAGCAACACTGTGGTGGGGATATACTGTTTGTGTGTCACTCCATTCTCTCTCTCTCTCTCTCCGTCTATCTCTATTCTCTATTCCTCTTTCACTCTCTCCCTCTTTCACTTCTCTCTCTGGCCCTTCTCTGTTGCTTTCTCTCTCTCTCGCTCCTCTCGCCCTCCACCTTCTCTCGCCCTCCCTTGCTCTCTCTGCCTCTCACCCTCTTTTTTTGCTGTCTTGCTCTCTCCTTAACTCTCTGCCTCTCGCTCCTCTTGCCCTACTCCTTCTCTCACTCTCACTGCATCTCTTGCTCTCTCTGCCTCTCTCGATCTGCCTCTCTCTCTCCCTCGGTTCTTCTCCTTCCATGGCTTTGATCTTCTTTGATGTGAGGCGACTGCTATCATTTTATCTCATTAGTCTCTCCTCCTATATTCATGCTTGGCTCATAACTCATGATCGCAATGTTACTTCAAGACATCCAGGGGGGTCTCTTCTTACCCTGCTATTTGTTCTAACTACTTAGAACAGACATTTTTGCCAGTTATTTTACGATTTCTGTTGCGAAAAAACACGAATGACATAGTTTTTTTTTTTAGGTTAGATTGAGTGGTCTTTATTCTTAAACCACTGTGAGGAAATTCTGATTCATGATCTAAAAAAAGACATATTGCTTTACTCTTTTCATATGTATATACTATATTCTACTGTTAGTCAATGCCACTCCGACATCGCTCTTCCTAATATTTACTGTATATATTTCTTAATTCCATTCTTTTAACTTTTAGATTTGTGTGTATTGTTGTGAATTGTTAGATACTAAGGCATTGTTGGAGCTAGGAACACAAGCATTTTGCTACACCCGCAATAACATCTGCTAAATATGTGTTTGTAACAGATAAAATTAGATTTGAATACATTGAACAAAAATATAAAATGCAACATGTAACAATTTCAAATATGTTACTGAATTACAGTTCATATAAGGAAATCAGTCAATAGAAATACATTCATTAGTTCCTGCTCTATGGATTTCACATGACTGGGCAGGGGCTCAGCCATGGGTGGGCAATGGAGGGCATAGGCCTACCCACTGGGGAGCCAGGCCCAGCCAATCATAATACATTTTCCCCCACAAAAATTGCTTAATTACAGACAGACAGAAATACTCTTCAGGACCCCCTCCTTCAGACTATCCCGCAGGTGAAGAAGCCGGATGTGGAGGTCCTGGGGTGGCATGGTTGTGAGGCTGGTTGAACGTATTGCCAATTACTCTAAAACGACATTGGAGGTGACTTATGGGAGAGAAATGAACATAAAATTCTCTGGCAACAGATCTGGTGGACATTCCTGGAGTCAGTATGCCAATTGCACACTCCCTCAAAACTTGAGTCATCTGTGGCATGAGACAAAACTGCACATTTTAGAGAGGCCTTTCTTTATACTCAGCACAAGATGCACCTGTGTAATGATCATGCTGTTTAATCAGCTTATTGATATTTACATTGATGACTTTTAGCAGACTCTCTTATCCAGAGTGACTTACACAAGTGACTGCATACATTTCTTCTTAATGGTCCCACATGAGAATCGAACCCACCACCCTGGTGTTGCAAGCCCCATGTCCTAACAACTGAGCCACGTATGTCAGGTAAATCTTGGCAAAGGAGAAATGCTCACTAAAGGGATGTAAACAAATGTGTGTTCATCATTTGAGAGAAAAAAATATTTTTGTGCGTATGGAATATTTCTGGGATCTTTTATTTCAGCTCATGAAACCAACACTTTACATTTTGCATTTATATTTTTGTTCAGTGTTGTATTTGATATTGCTAACTGATATTCAGAAGCTGGCCTGAGGCTACTGCCAGAAGCCTTAGGCTATGAGTCAGAACCTGCAGGGTACAGGGAGCATACGGTGGATCTTGTCCTAATGCATTAGAATAGATGAGCAACATGTGTAGAGACAAGGGTTATAGACAACACCCATTCAAGGTGTTTCAAAGTGAATGTTTTTGTTTTGTTTTTGGGACATTATGACGGGCATGGAGAATGATTGGATGCATCTTCCCTGCTGGTCGGCCAAACAAAGAAACTGCAGACACATAAATAAACTCCTCCAGACAATTGAGTTTTTCACGACACAATATTGCTCTGAACCTCCTGTGCATATATTTGTGGATGAGTCAGTTTTCTCTGTGTTTCATTTTCTTCAATCTGTATAGGTCTACCTATTTGCAGCCTATTCTGGGGATGGGTTTTTTGACAGCAGGATAGACAGGGGATTTTTCAGCACGTCTGTGGATGGATGAGGATAGGAGTTGAGGGGATGAGTGTGAATGATAAACGCATGATGGCCCACCAACGCACAGACACAAAGTCAATATGGGTATGAAGACACCAAGAATGCATAGTTTGCCCAGAGGGTGGCAATTTATTTCATAAAGTGTATGCTATTTTTCCCCTCCACAAATAATACAGACACCATAAAGCCACACAAATAGTGATTGATGGCATTATGCACATTATGTTTTACCATTAACTTTTGCTAAAGAATCCTGATCATGATCCTATGCAATTTTTTTCTTTGCAAAAAAATATATATATTTAATTGATCATGCCTAACGTGTTAGTTATTAAAAAAAGCATGGAATGCATGTCCTGTCATTTCTATATGCATAAATTGGGCGGCAGGTAGCCTAGTGGTTAGTAATCGAAAGGTTGCGAGATCGAATCCCCAAGCTGACGAGGTAAAAACCCACCATTCTGCCCCTGAACAAGGCAGTTAACCCACTGCTCCAAGGTCATTGAAAATAAGAATTTGTTCTTAACTGACTTGCCTGGTTAAATAAAGGTAAAAAAATAAATGACTGTAAAATATTCATAATAGGCCATGTCTGAAACAATACTGTACATCCTAAGCCAATGTTGAGGCTTTACTGAAGAGAACCGAAACCGTGTTAGAAAAGGACAACAATCTCTCTTGCTGTAGTGAAGCATTTCAAGAAGTGGTGGAAAAAGTACATAATTGTCATACTTGTGTAAAAGTAAAGATACCTTATTACAAAAAGGGTAATTTGGCTCCTGGATGCTGATTGGCTGAAAGCTGTGGTATATGAGAACATGGGAATGACAAAAATATAATTTTTACTGTTCTAATTATGTTGGTAACCAGTTTATAATAGCAATTGTGAGGATCAGGCGATGATTGGCTAATCTGCCTTTGCCATCCGTACAGCTAGTCAACGTACATTCGCTGGAAAATAAATGGGACAAGCTAAAAGCACGTATATCCCACCAACGGGACATTAAAAACTGTAATATCTTATGTTTCACTGAGTCGTGGCTGAACGATGACATTAATAACATACAGCTGGTGGGTTATACATTCTATCGGCAGAATAGAACAGCAGCCTCTGGTAAGACAAGGGGTAGCAGTCTATGTATATTTGTAAACAACAGCTGGTGCACGATATCTAAGAAAGTCTCAAGGTTTTGATTCCATGAGGTAGAGTATCTCATGATAAGCTGTAGCCCACACTATCTACCTAGAGAGTTTATCTGTATTTTTCGAAGCTGTTTACATACCACCAAAGACCGATGCTGGGACTAAGTTCGCACTCAATGAGCTGTATACCGCAAACAGGAAAACGCTCATCCAGAGGCGGCTCTCCTAGTGGCTGGGGACTTTAATGCAGGGAAAGTTAAGTCAGTCTTACCTAATTTCTATCAACATGTTAAATGTGCAACCAGAGGGAAAATAACTCTAGACCACCTTTACTCCACCTTTACTCCACACACAATACAAAGCTCTCCCTCGCCCTCCATTTGGCAAATCTGACCATAATTCTATCCTCCTGATTCCTGCTTACAAGCAAAAACTAAAGCAGGAAGCACAAGTGACTCGGTCAATAAAAAAGTGGTCAGATGAAGCAGATGCTAAACTACAGGACTGCTTTGCTAGCACAGACTGGAATATGTTCTGGGATTCTTCTGATGGCATTGAGGAGAACACCACTTCAGTCACTGGCTTCTTCAATAAGTGCATCGATGACGTCATCCCCACAGAGACTGTACGTACATACCCCAACCAGAAGCCATGGATTACAGGCAACATTCTCACTGAGCTAAAGGGTAGAGGTGCCGCTTTCAAGGAGTGGGACTCTAACCCAGAAGCTTATAAGAAAACAGGCAAAGTGTCAATACAGGACTAAGATTGAATTGTACTACACCTTCTCTGACTCTCGTCGGATGTGGCAGGGCTTGCAAACCTTTACAGACCACAAAAGGAAGCACAGCCAAGAGCTGCCCAGTGACATGAGCCAACCAGACGAGCTAAATAACTTCTATGCTCGCTTCAAGGCAAGTAACACTGAAACATGCATTAGAGCATCAGCTGTTCTAGACGACTGTGTGTTCACGCTCTCCGCAGAAGTTGTGAGTAAGACTTTTAACTTCACTAGGGTAGGAGGCAGCATTCAGAATTTTGGATGAAAAGCGTGCCCAAATTAAACTGCCTGCTACTCAGCCCCAGAAGCTAGGATATTCATATAATTGGTAGATTTAGATAGAAAACACTCTGGAGTTTCCAGAACTGTTCTGATAACGTCTGTGAGTATAACAGAACTGACATGGCAGGTGAAAACCTGAGGAAAATCCATCCAGGAAGTACTATTATTTTGAAAGGCTGTTTTTCCATTGAAAGCGTATCCACCATACAAAGACTTAGGACCCAGTTCACGATCTCTATGGATTCTTCTACATGTGGCCAGTCTTTAGGCATTGTTTCAGGATTTTACTCTGAAAAATGAGGGAGATACAGCACTTTCAATGAGTGGACAGTGGAAATTTCCAGACATGAGTCCAGCGCGTGATAGGGAGCTTCTCCTTCTCCTTCTCCAAAGCTTTTGTCCGATTTAAATAGTATTGATTATTCATGACAAAAACAACCTGAGGATTGATTTTAAACATCGTTTGACATGTTTTTACGAACTTTTATTGTACTTTTTTGACTTTTCATCTGGATGTTGAGAGTGCGCTTTGTGCCTTTGGATTACTGAACTAAACGCACCAACAAAACTGAGGTTTTTGGACATAAAGAGGGACATTATCGAACAAAACAAACATTTATTGTCTAACATGGAGACCTGGGAGTGCCACCAGATGAAGATCATCAAAGGTAAGTGATTCATTTTAACGCTATTTCTGACTTTTGTGACACCTCTCCTTGGTTGGAAAATGGCTGTATGGTTTTCTGTGGCTAGGCACTGACCTAACATAATCGCCTGGTGTGCTTTCGCAGTAAAGCCTTTTTGAAATCTGACACAGCGGCTGGATTAACAAGACGTGTATCTTTAATCCTATGTATAAAACTTCTGTAATTTGATGTGGCTCTCTGAAATTTCACCGGATGTTTGTTTGAGACAAAGATTACTGTACATAACGCGTCAATTTCAACTGAGGTTTTTGGACAAAAAGATGAACTTTATCGAACTATACACACATTTATTGTGTAACATGAAGTCCTGTGAGTACCATCTGATGAAGATCATCAAAGGTTAGTGATTAATTTAATCGCTATTTCTGACTTTTGTGAGCCCTCTCCTTGGCTGGAAAATGGCTGTATGGTTTTCTGTGACTAGGAGCTGACCTAACATAATCACACGGTGTGCTTTCGCTGTAAAGCCTTTGATTGGATTTACAAGAAGTTTATCTTTAAAATGGTGTATAATACTTGTATGTTTGACGAATTTTAATTATGGGATTTCTGTTGTTTTGAATTTGGCGCCCTGCAATTTCACTGGCTATTGTCGAGGTGGGACGCTACCGTCCCACTGGTACCAGAGAGGTTAAACAGGTCAACATTCACAATACCGCAGGGCCAGAAGGATTACCAGGACGTGTATTCCGAGCATGCGCTGACCAAATGGGAAGTATCTTCACTGACATTTTCAACCTCTCCCTGTCTGAGTCTGTAATACCAACATGTTTCAAGCAGACCACCATAGTCCATGTGACCAAGAACACTAAGGTAACCTGCCGAAATGACTTCCGACCCCTAGCACTCACATCTGTAGCCATGAAGTGCTTTGAAAGGCTGGTCATGGCTCACATCAACGCCATAATCCCAGAAACCCTCGACCCACTCCAATTTGTATACCGCCTCAACAGATTTACAGATGACGCAATCTCTATTGCACTCAACACTGCCCTTTCACTCGTGGACAATAGGAACAAGTATGTGAGACTGCTATTAATTGACTACAGCTCAGCGTTCAACACCATAGTGCCCTCAAAATCCATCACTAAGCTAAGGACCCTTTGATTAAACACCTCCCTCTGCAACTGGATCCTGGCCTTCCTGACAGGCCGACCCCAGGTGGTAAGGGTAGATAACAACAAATCTGCCACGCTGATCCTCAATACGGGGCCCATCAGGGGTGCGTGCTCATTCCCCTCCTATACTCCCTGTTCAGATGCTGGTGGACAAACAAAAACCAACTAATTCTGACAAACTCTAAGCATTGATTATGCAAGAATGGGCTGCCATTGTGGGCCCAGAAGTTAATTGACAGCATGCCAGGGCGGATTGCAGAGGTCTTGAAAAAGAAGGGTCAACACTGCAAATATTGACTCTTTGCATCAACTTCATGTAGTTGTCAATAAAAGCCTTTGACACTTATGAATGTCACGACTTCTACCGAAGGTAACTCCTCTCCCTGTTCAGGCGGCGCTCGGCGCTCGGAGTCGCCAGTCTACTAGCCGCTACCGATCCCTTTTTCTTTTTCTGGTTGTTTTGTCTGTGTTCCTTTTCACACCTGGTTTTCAATTGCTTTGATTTCTGTTGGTATATAGGGCACCTGTTACCTGCCGTAATTCGTGCAGGATTAGACTTGTGTGTATTGCGCTCGAGTGTATTTGATGTTTGTTGTTTTTTCGCTATTACGCACGTGTAGGTAAAGTGTCGGAACTGTGTTTGTTCCTCCGTGAGTATTCGAGAGCGTAGTTTTGGGATTTTTTTCTGTGCCGTTTGTATTGGTGGACTATATTATTAAAACACGCTTCTCAGACATCCCTGCTCTCCTGCGCCTGACTCCTACACCTCTCACGAAGACGCATGTTATCACAATGAAATGCTTGTAATTAGACTTCAGTATTCCATAGTAACTGACAAAAAATATCTAAAGACACTGAAGCAGCAAACTTTGTGGAAATTAATATTTGTGTCAGTCTCAAAACGTTTTGCCACAACTGTACATATTACCTCAATTACCGCAATTAACCGGTGCCCCCGCACATTGACTCTGTACCCGTACTCCCTGTATATAGCCTCTCTATTGTTATTTTACTGATGCTCTTTAATTATTTGTTACTTTTATTTCTAACTTTTTAAGGTATTTCTTAAACCTACATTGTTTGTAAGTAAGCATTTTGCTGTAAGGTGTTGTATTCTGCGCATGTGACAAATAACATTTGATTTGATAAGTCACCTTGGGGGTTGTGTTATATGGCCAATATACCATGGCTAGGGGTTGTATCTGATAACAGCCATTAGCCATGGTATATTGGCCATATACCATACCACCTTGAGCCGTATTGCTTAAATAGAAAATGACTCAAGTAAAAGTAAAAGTCAGCCTGTAAAATAGTACTTGAGTCAAAGTTTTAAAGTATTTGGTTTTAAACATACTTAAGCATCAAAGGTAAATGTAATTGCTCAAATATACTTAAGTATCAAAAGTAAGAGTATACTGTAAATGACCAGGGATGTTCTCTTGATAAGTGTGTGAATTGGACAAGTACTTTTGGGTGTGAGTAAAAATGTATGGAGTAAAAAGTACCTTGTATTCTTTAGGAATGTAGTGAAGTAAAAGTAAAAGTTGTCAGAAATATAAATAGTAAAGCAAAGTACAGATACCCTAAAACACTACTTAAGTAGTACATGCTGAGTCACACGACTCTCCTCATCTTCCTCCTATGTCCCCCATAATTACTCAGTTGCTAGTATTTAGGAAGAAAAGGGCTAAACACACCCGAGCTCTAACACTGTTATTGGATGTAATTCTACTTAATTAGAGTTAGAGAACAAATACCCATCTCTGTGCCCTCATGCAGAGAGAAGCGATTAAGACACACACACACACTCACAAACACGTACAATTAAATCGGCGGCTTTGTTTAAACACAATCCTGTCTATCATTGCGTCTCTTTTTCTGAACAGCTAATCAGCATTTCATTGTTCAGCAATCACAATTTCCCCCAAAATAAGATGGCGGATTAGAGATAATGAACTGCTCCCTACCACTTATACTGATTTACATTCTGTACTTGGAGAGTGGTTTGTGATTCATGGGACAAACGGATCAACGCCTCATCTTAAAAGATGATGATGCGTGAAGAATGGTAAATAAGTGCAGAATCAGAATTAGGTAGCTTTTTTTAAATGGCTATGCAGTCTATGGATTTTTTTTCTCTACATGTTATTTTGCCATTAATTTAACCCTCCCATGCACGCAAACAAATGCAAGCATGTACCCATGCAAGCAAGCGTGCACACACACACACGCAAACACATGCACACACACAGTTTAACAGTTCAGTCTCATTCCAGCTCTTCTTCTCACTCTACTAAGATTCCACACCAGCAGAATATTAATAATAAGCCCTATACCTTTAATCATTAAATCCTCACTGAACCCTCTCTCTAGCTAGGACATATAGACAAACTCTGTGTGACTTAAGTAAAAACACTTAAAGGTATATTTATACATTTTTGACAACTTTTACTTTAACTTCACCACATTCCTAAAGAATAGCATGTTGTTTTTACTCCATACATTTTCCCTGACACCCAAAATGAATTGTTACATTTTGAATGCTTAGCAGGACAGGAAAATGGTCCAATTCAAGTACTTAACACGAGAACATCCCTGGTCATTCCTACTGTCTCTGATCTGGCAGACTCACTAAACACAAATGCTTCATTTGTAAATTATGTCGGAGTGTTGGATTGTGCCCCGTCTATCTGTATATTTTTTAAATATACCGTTGCTTAATATAAGGAATTTTAAATTATTCATAATTGTACTTTTTTCCACCCATTTACTTTTGATACATAAGTATATTTAACAGGGGGCAGTATTTTCACGTCCGGATGAAATGCATGCCCAAATTCAACTGCCTGCTACTCATCCCCAGAAGATAAGATATGCATATTATTAGTAGATTTGGATAGAAAACACTCTGAAGTTTTTAAAACTGTTTGAATCATGTCTGTGAGTATAACAGAACTTATTTAGCAAGCGAAACCCAGAGGACAAACCATTCAAAATTTTCAATGACTTCATTGGGAATCCAGATTTCTAAGGGACCTTTTTGCAGTTCCTATCGCTTCCACCGGATGTCAACAGTCTTTAGAAATTGGTTGAGGTTATTCCTTTGTGTAATGAAGAAGTACGGCCATCTTGAACGAGGGTCACTTGAAGTGTACTGTTAGATAGAGGCGCGTGACCAGAAAGCTAGCTTCAGTTTGTTTTCTTCCTGTTTTGAACACAGATCAACCCGCCTTCAATTTTATAGATTATTTACGTAAAAAAATACCCAAAGTTGTATTACAAAAGTAGTTTGAAATGTTTTGGCAAAGTTTACAGGTAACTTTTCAGATATTTTGTAGTCACGTTGAGCAAGTTGGAACCAGTGTTTTTCTTGATCAAACGCGCCAAATACAGTGCCTTGCGAAAGTATTCGGCCCCCTTGAACTTTGCGACCTTTTGCCACATTTCAGGCTTCAAACATAAATATATAAAGATTGAAATGGAAGGAGTATCAGACCACTGCAAATCTACCAAGACCTGGCCGTCCCTCTAAACTTTCAGCTCATACAAGGAGAAGACTGATCAGAGATGCAGCCAAGAGGCCCATGATCACTCTGGATGAACTGCAGAGATCTACAGCTGAGGTGGGAGACTCTGTCCAAAGGACAACAATCAGTCGTATATTGCACAAATCTGGCCTTTATGGAAGAGTGGCAAGAAGAAAACCATTTCTTAAAGATATCCATAAAAAGTGTCGTTTAAAGTTTGCCACAAGCCACCTGGTAGACACACCAAACATGTGGAAGAAGGTGCTCTGGTCAGATGAAACCAAAATTGAACTTTTTGGCAACAATGCAAAACGTTATGTTTGGCGTAAAAGCAACACAGTTCATCACCCTGAACACACCATCCCCACTGTCAAACATGGTGGTGGCAGCATCATGGTTTGGGCCTGCTTTTCTTCAGCAGGGACAGGGAAGATGGTTAAAATTGATGGGAAGATGGATGGAGCCAAATACAGGACCATTCTGGAAGAAAACCTGATGGAGTCTGCAAAAGACCTGAGACTGGGACGGAGATTTGTCTTCCAACAAGACAATGATCCAAAACATAAAGCAAAATTGACAATGGAATGGTTTAAAAATAAATATATCCAGGTGTTAGAATGGCCAAGTCAAAGTCCAGACCTGAATCCAATCGAGAATCTGTGGAAAGAACTGAAAACTGCTGTTCACAAATGCTCTCCATCCAACCTCACTGAGCTCGAGCTGTTTTGCAAGGAGGAATGGGAAAGAATTTCAGTCTCTCGATGTGCAAAACTGATGGACATACCCCAAGCGACTTACAGCTGTAATCGCAGCAAAAGGTGGCGCTACAAAGTATTAACTTAAAGGGGCTGAATAATTTAGCACGCCCAATTTTTCAGTTTTTGATTTGTTAAAAAAGTTTGAAATATCCAATAAATGTCGTTCCACTTCATGATTGTGTCCCACTTGTTGTTGATTCTTCACAAAAAAATACAGTTTTATATCTTTATGTTTGAAGCCTGAAATGTGGCAAAAGGTCGCAAAGGTCAAAGGGGCCGATGTTTAGAGGGACGGCCAGGTCTTGGTAGATTTGCAGTGGTCTGATACTCCTTCCATTTCAATATTATCGCTTGCACAGTGCTCCTTGGGATGTTTAAAGCTTGGGAAATCTTTTTGTATCCAAATCCGGCTTTAAACTTCTTCACAACAGTATCTCGGACCTGCCTGGTGTGTTCCTTGTTCTTCATGATGCTCTCTGCGCTTTTAACGGACCTCTGAGACTATCACAGTGCAGGTGCATTTATATGGAGACTTGATTACACACAGGTGGATTGTATTTATCATCATTAGTCATTTAGGTCAACATTGGATCATTCAGAGATCCTCACTGAACTTCTGGAGAGAGTTTGCTGCACTGAAAGTAAAGGGGCTGAATAATTTTGCACGCCCAATTTTTCAGTTTTTGATTTGTTAAAAAAGTTTGAAATATCCAATAAATGTCGTTCCACTTCATGATTGTGTCCCACTTGTTGTTGATTCTTCACAAAAAAATACAGTTTTATATCTTTATGTTTGAAGCCTGAAATGTGGCAAAAGGTTGCAAAGTTCAAGGGGGCCGAATACTTTCGCAAGGCACTGTAAATAGCACTTTACAGTAGTGCTCAAAGCAGGCCATTCCATGAGCGCAGCATTTATTTTTCAACTCGAATTAATGAGCCCAATCAGTCCTACATGACAACAAAACCATAAACAACACAGTCGGGCTGGCTAATAAGTCCTTAGCTTTGGGGATATACTCAGGTAAAACAAGTTGGATCTAAACTTTCATATTTCCAAGTCTTATTCTTGAAGATCAAGGGGTATAACATGTATTGGAATGACTGGATTTTATATTAAAATTTTAATGTAAAGATATAATTTAATCGTATTATTATAGGTAGTACAAAATGATGGGTCAGAAGAAGCCTACTTAACCAACACATAAAGTCAAATGTAACATTTATATATGGCCAGCTATGTAAACTTTAACATTGATTTATCCTGCAATAGATCTCGTTCAATTGGTAAAATACATGTTTGTCTTCTTCTAATGCCTCTTAAAGGGAAAGTAATTTAAAAGTAGCTGTATGTAATCAGATTACATTACTGAGTTTGAGTAATCCAAAAGTTACTGATTACAATTTTGGACAGGTAACTATTAATTGTAACAGATTACCTTTAGAAAGTAACCTACCCAACCCTGCCCACTAACCACTAACGATATTGCTAAAGTTGCTATGCTAGCCTATAGCCTGAGGCCTACTAGCCTGTAGCCTAGTGTGCTAGCCTCTAGTTATTGACTGTTAACTGTACGCCAACCCACAGCCTGTGGCCTGCTAGCCTAGTATACTAGCTTCTCTTGTAAATATTGTACAGCATGCTAGCTGCTAATTGTATTCCCTACATAGTAAACTACTATTACTGCTATGTATCATGTTAGTCTAATAGTATATCTGTATCTTTAGCTTCTGTATATACCATTTTGAGCTATATAGCTTACCTATATTAGCTGACTATGTATATCGTATATGCCAATTCAGCCTCTGTTGTATACAATGTTTTTACTATATACTACACAGCTGTTAAAAAGTTATTAGCCTGTAATTACTATTATTTAATACTTGCTCTCTATTTCTGTTTTTTTTCCCAGAAACCCACTCTTCCACCAGTCCTCTTCCTATCGCTGTGTGTGTGCCTTTCTTGTCACTGTGCGGGAGGGTAGCCTAGTGGTTAGAGCGTTGGACTAGTAACCGGAAGGTTGCAAGTTCAAACCCCCCAGCTGACAATGTACAAATCTGTCGTTCTGCCCCTGAACAGGCAGTTATTAACTGTCATTGAAAATAAGAATTTGTTCTTAACTGACTTGCCTAGTTAAATAAAGGTTAAAAAAATAAACTGTGGTATTAAAGTGTGGACTGTATTGCTGTCTCCTATTGGTCATTTACGTTCTCGGACCAGAATGCGGGGACAGTTGCACCTATAATCGAAACCGGTAGTTCTTTTGGAGACCACCACATGGTGGCACTCTATCAATAAGGATAATAATAATAATTGCACCACATGACATTGGTTCTCATCAAAACACTTCTGAAAACAACATCCCATGTTCTCTGAAGAACACAAGAAAGATGATGCACATTTTATGTCTAGACACTGGAGTTCTGTGTTAATCAGTAAATTAGGGCTACAAAATGGCAGAAACAACACACACAGACACACACAAACACATAGCAGTTAGCCAGAGATGAGAGAGAAGGGGGTAAACTGTGAGAATGTGTTTGTTTGTTTCCCCTACTGAGATTATCAACTGACTTATTCCACCACGGGGCCTTCTGGGGACAGTCCATTCTGGTAATTCCTAGTGTTCATCTTCTACTTACAGAAAGAGTTCTAAACATATTTTTGACACACTGGGGAACAGTTATTGGTTGACTTTTTATATGATTTGTGAAAAAACACCTGTTTCAATACCCTGACATATCGTCAGTCAGTGAATGTTGTACAATGATTGATATCTTACTCCAATCACAATAATAGTTATTGATAAGCTTTCCTGTGGATCAGAAGTGGCCACCCACATCTAATATAATAGCTTCAGCAGCACTTGACTTAATTTCACCACAGTAGACAATCTGGTATGTGAAGAGAGCTGCATCTGAGTGACAGGGAATACTTGTCCTTTTACTGCATGTTTGAAGTCACACATCACTTGCAGTAAACTAACGCTTGTTCCTCAATTCCTTGCATTCTATTTCCTAACGTCCTTCTCAAAATGCATTGGAGAAGAAGGGCTGAAGGGAGGGACCTTGGACCTTCTTTTACAATATGTTTCATAAGGAGGTAATGAGATAGGATGCGAGGAATCAAGGAAAGACGAGGACCAGACCAGTAGCATTATCCTTTTGCAGGCCCATAACGTGCTGTGTGATATTCACACGTCACTGGTCATTATACAGTATTAGCCAAAGAGCCCTGGTTTGAAGGACGGATCGGAGGTTCTGTCCTTAGTACCAGCCAGGATTTCTTCAAGGACCAGTTCTCCTTCCTTCTGAGCTGCTGGGCAAACCTCCAACCAGGGGGCTTGAAAACTAATGGAGGAATTGATGGCTTTGTAGGTGGAAAAGCCACTATAGCAGTTGTCTCATTGAAATAACAGCAGCAAAGTGATGTTCACACACACTCTCACACTCTCTCATTGAAATGGCAGCAGTGATGCTCCTGGACCACTCTCTCTCTCTCTCTCTGAGAGGTGACATTTAGTTGAATTTTTTCAATCATTATTGCTCTCCCACTCATTCCATCTTTTGCCTGCCTTTGATGCACTCACCCTTTCTCCCAAACGCTTTATTAGTATGGGAAACATGTGACTCGTTTCAGGAAAGGTAAACTTTTTTTTAAATCAAAATGCGTTTTTGAGAAGAAATGCCTTCTGGAACGTGAACTTTCATGTGCCTTAATAACAAACATGTACGCCATCTGTAAATACAAATAAAATTGTTACAATTTGTAACGGCTTTCTTCTGTCGAAGGAGAGGAGGACTAAAATGCAGCGTGGTTAGTGTTCAACATCTTTAATATAGACAAAAAACGTGAACACTACAAAATACAAAAACAACAAAAGTGAAAACCGAAACAGTCCTACCTGGTGCAATGACACAAAGACAGAAGACACTCACCCACAAAATACAAAAAGAACATGGCTGCCTAAATATGGTTCCCAATCAGAGACAAAGCTAAACACCTGCCTCTAATTGAGAACCAATCTAGGCAACCATAGACTTCCATAAACACCCCATAAACATAGAAAACCTCTAGACCAGGTAAAACACATAATTACCCCATGTCTCACCCTGACCTAACCAAAATAATAAAGAAAACAAAGATAACTAAGGCCAGGGCATGACAGTACCCCCTGGCTGACTGGCTGATTGGCGGCTCTGGCGGCTCCTTTAAGACTGGCGGCTCTGGCGGCTCCTTGCAGACTGGCGGCTCTGGCGGCTTCTTGCAGACTGGCGGCTCTGGCGGCTCCTTGCAGACTGGCGGCTCCTTGCAGACTGGCGGCTCTGGCGGCTCCTTGCAGACTGGCGGCTCTGGCGGCTCCTTGCAGACTGGCGGCTCTGGACAAAAGGCTCTAAACAAAAGACTCCACTATGCAAGTAACTATGTTAATAGAATGTTCATGATATGCAGTAACTGCGACAACTGTCGATAGATGTAGCTGGTAAATATGCTCTGGCTATTTACTCCGATTTCAGAGCACAGTCATCTGAATGTCCCAGCTAGCAATGAGGAATCTGCCCAGAAGCGGCCCTGTTCCGGGGGGCTGGAACTGATTGAATCGGCCCGGAATCGGGTGTCGGACTCGGCCCGGAAGCAAAATGAATGACTGCCCAGAATCGGCCCTTTCCGTCTACCGGAATTCAGCTGACTTGGCCAGCATCTTACCAGAAACTCCCAGAAGAGGCCAGATGCATATTTAAATAAATGTATAGAAAATTACCCTATTTAGTCATTTTAAATATTACTATTTTGTACATACAAATTATACTCATTCACAAAAAAAAACATTTAGTGTCGGAGAAAACACCCTACACCTGGTGACAGTGTCCGTGTGCATGCGCCTGGCCAGCCACAGAAGTTGCTACAGCATGATGGGACAAGGACATCCCGGCAGGCTAAACACTCCCCTAACATGGACGACGCTGGACCAATTGTGCGTTGCCTCATGGGTCTCCCAGTCGCGGGTCTCAAACCAGCATCTGTAGCAATGCAGCTTGCACTGCGACACAGTGTCTTAGACCGCTGCACCACTGGGGAATCTCCATCCACAAAGTTTGTAATGCTTATCAATTGCCTTGCACTAGGTATGAAAATACAAAAATACTATGCAGGATTCTTAAAGAATTTAATTGAAATGTTAATTGTATTTTCTTATCACAGAAACATTGAGAAAATACTGAAAAATAAATAATGAAATGTTAATTATTTAAAGCAGCCCGTGTAATCATCTGCCAGAGATTAGCCCCAATCGGCCCGAGCCCCATGTGATACATTTGGGCCAGGTAAACTCACACCGGAATCGGCCCGAGCTCAATCCCCACATCCTAGCCATAAGTAATACTGCCGAAGACATGGGCCTCATGACAGTGGCTGAGTCTGACTCTCAGCCGGAATCGGCCCAGATCCACTGTGCTAGCTGGGGTGCCAGAGTGCAGAATAACTGACAAGCTTACAAATGCTCAACACCTGTTGAATATGGCCGGTGTCAGTAAATTTAGGCAAAAAAGCATAATTAAATTGTTGCCAGCAGCACAGTCGTAGTCGCCAAAGCTCTGGATAACATAAAAACAGCCTAACCAGCTCTGCTAGGGCGAGTGAAATGGTCAGAGTGAGCTGTTCTCTCATTTGTGTCTGGAAGTAGCTAGCAAGCTAGCCAACATTAGCCAGTTAGCTTGGGTGCTTGACTGCTGTTGTTAGGTCAGAACGCTTGGATCAACCCTACTCCTTGGCCAGAGAGTCCAGTGTGACGGAGCGTCCAACGAAACACTATGAATTTACGAACGTACAATCTTACAATGCTCTGAGTTTAAGAATGCCCACACCTACACCTGTAGTATTAACCAGCCTTTAGTCTTGACATCTTTGGTTGTTTAGCATATGGCTTCACGTGAATCCTTAAAGAGATGGGTGGGACTAAGGCTTAAGACGGTATGCTGAATAGGTGCTGAATGAGTGTATACAAAGAAGAGCTCTCCAGTAGGTTTACCAAAACATTCAACGGCCATTTTATCAAAAGTGAGGTTACAAGTCTATCAACTTTCAAAGCAGAATGAATTTCTCATTGTTCCTCAACTGTAGTGTATGATATATCATTTTCTAGCTCTGAGTCTCTAATTGTATCCAATGTAAAAAACACAATTTCAAATTTTGCTACATAAGACCGAATCGAGCCGGTCAGTCACATTTGTTTAATTTGCCAAAGCAAGTGAAATAGATAAACAAAAGTTAAATAAACAATGAAACATGTACTCTTCACATTACACTCCCAAAAGTTTCAACGGAATAGAGACATTTCAAATATCATTATGGCTATGTGCAGTGTTGTAACGATGTGCAAATAGTTAAATTACAAAATGGAAAATAAATCAAACAGAAATATGGGTTGTATTTACGATGGTGTTTGTTCTTCACTGGTTGCCCTTTTCTTGTCGCAACAGGTCACACATCTTGCTGCTGTGATGGCACACTGTGCTATTTCACCTAATAGATATGGCAGTTTATCAAGACTGGATTTGTTTTCGAATTCTTTGTGGGTCTGTGTAATCTGAGGGAAGTATGTGTCTCTAATATGGTCATACATTTGTTAGGAGGTTAGGAAGTGCAGCTCAGTTTCCACCTCATTTTGTGGGCAGTGTGCACAGAGCCTCTTGAGAGTCTGTAAATAGTCAAAGATTTCCTTACTTATGGGACAGTCACAGTGGTCAGGTATTCTACCACTGTGTACTCTCTGTTTAGCATTCCAGTTTGCTTTGTTTTTTTGGTTAATTCTTTCCAATTTGTCAATTAATTATGTTTTTGTTTTCTCATGATTTGGTTGGGTCTAATTGTGTTGCTGTCCTGGGGTGCTGTGGGGTCTGTGTTTGTGAACAGAGCCCTAGTACCAGCTTGCTTAGCTTAGGGGACGCTTCTCTAGGTTCATCTCTCTGTAGGTGATGGCTTTGTTATGGAAGGTTTGGGAATTGTTTCCTTGTAGGTGGTTGTAGAAATTAACGTCTCTTTTCTGGATTTTGATCATCAGCGGATATCGTCCAAATTCTTCTCTGCGTGCATTATTTGTTGTTTTACCTTGTACACATTGGATGTTTTGCAGAATTCTGCACACAGTCTGAATTTGGTGTTTGTCCTATTTTGTGAATTCTTGGTTGGTGAGTGGACCGCAGACCTAAGAACCATAAAGGGCAATGGGTTCTATAACTGATTCAAGTATTTTTTGCCAGATCCAAATTGGGATGTCAAATTTGATGTTCCTTTTGATTGCGTAGAAGGCCCTTCCTGCCTTGTATCTCAGATCGTTCACAGCTTTGTGGAAGTTATCTGTGGTGCTGATGTTTAGTCCGAGGTATGTATACATATAGTGTTTGTATTTGTGGTTCTGGCAACTGGACCTTTTTTGGAACACCACCTTTTTGGTCTTACTGAGATTTACTGTCAGGGCTGAGGTCTGACAGAATCGGTGCAGAAGATCTAGGTACTGCTGTAGGCCCTCCTTGGTTGAGGACAGAAGCACCAGATCATCAGCAAACAGTAGACATTTAATTTCAGATTCTAGTAGGGTGAGGCCGGGTGCTGCAGACTATTCTAGTGCCCTCTCTCCCTAAATCTCTCTTCCTCTTCACTACTGCTCTGTATTACACTGTTGAGCAGATAAGTGGAGACAAGACACCAATGACTACACCCCCACTTACACTCCCACTACAATTGCACTCATTCATCCCTTTGAACAGATCTTATACTTTCCTTGTGAACCAGATGTTATATAGAAATCAAGAATGTACATGTGAGAACATCAAGGGATGCATTTAATCCATTGTTGACATTGTTATCACGGCCAGCACCAGTCTTTGAGAGTATGCACAGAGTGTGGCTATAAAACACAAACATGTATTAATCCTTGCAGTCCGCCCACCATCTATAATTCACTGGCAATGTATAATTCCCTGCCTCTTTTCTGAAACCAATAAATAAATAAAAAATAAAAACTCTGGATGAGCAGAGAATGTTTCAGAAACTGACTTGGTAGTGCATATAATGTCAAACCGTCATTCTCTGTGTTTTCGGTATGGATTTATTGAGTCCTAAAGTAAACATGTTGCATCCCACATTATAGCAACAGGATACAACCCTGTATACCCTCATCACACTAACTGTTTATCATTAAAAGCCCTTTTACAACTCCTGTGTAGTTCTGTTGGTAAGAGTGTGGTGCAAGGTTGTGAGCTCAATTAGCCTACCACGGTAATCACATACTATATATGTGTAAAAGTATCTTCGAATAAAATCATCTAAGAGGCTTATTATCACTACTAGGCTACAGTCTGAGTGTGTGCATTTTTCTCAGTGTGCATTTTTCTCAGTGTGCATTTTTCTCAGTGTGCATTTTGCTCAGTGTGCATTTTGCTCAGTGTGAATATTAAAACAAATGCCATATTTCAAATGCAACTCCAAAGTCAATAACAATGCTGTACGGCTCAGCAGTGAAAGCTTATCATACAGATCAAACCAGGTAGCAGATAAAAAGATCTGAAAATCAAATCAGTGTCTCAAGTGATCCATGCAGCCCTCTTTGTACCGCATGGGAACTAATCCTACACAAGGAGATGATTGCTTTTCTGGCATTGTTTTCACCTGCTCTTCTCCGCTCTTCTCTCATCCCTCTCTCGTTCCCTCTCTTTACTCACATCAAAAGGATCCTTCTGTGTTTAATGGCCCATTATCTCCACTCTGACTTTCCGTCTACAGTATATCTCCCCAGGCTCCTTATTCGTTCTCTCTTTTCCTGCCATCTCACTCTTCTGTTATTTTAAGTGCAACACAATCTAACAGAAACAGTGGCACTTGCATTTTTGGGAGGGAAGAGAAAGGTTGTATCTCTAGATTTGCATTCCATACAACATTCTTCCATTTATTGTCCATTCTGCATTCTACATACAGTATGTACACAAACCATACATTGATGTACCAGAACCAGACAACAATTGTTTGCGTAATATTAGTTGATGAGACAAATGTTTGGAAAAGAGAAAAAGGTTGGATCTACAACATGGACTGTAGGTGAAGCTGCTGTAAATAACTTGACATCCCAAAGAACATTCTGCACTGTGCAATCTACATATCATATTCACACAGCACTTGTTTGCTTTGTCCAACAGAAGACTGTCTGTAACCTTGAATCAGCCGATAGATAGATAGATAGATAGATAGATAGATAGATAGATAGATAGATAGATAGATAGATAGATAGATAGATAGATAGATAGATAGATAGATAGATAGATAGATAGATAGATAGATAGATAGATAGATAGATAGATAGATAGATAGATAGATAGATAGATAGATAGATAGATAGATAGATAGATAGATAGATAGATATCGCCATTGGACGGTTTGACGAGAAAGCACAAGCAGACACCATCAACTTGTGATTAATAAATCTCAGATTCCATCATCGACCGCCAGTCATGCACTGACATTCTACTGAGTCCTTGGTTATCATGGACTCTAATTGGCACTGACTGATATGAACTCTGAGAGAGTAGCTGAGCAGCCTCCATCATTAAATAGGAATTACTTTTGACATTCTTATCCAGAGCGACATACAGGAGCAGTTAGGGTTAACTGCCTTGCTCACGTGCACATCAGCAGATTTTTCACCTAGCCAGCTTGGGGATTCGAACCCACGACCAGCTATTTTACTGCACCATTAATTGGGCATCGGCCAGGGTTATGAGAGTGAACACATGCACGTCATTAATTAATGTAAACACACTCTTCTTCTCCTTAATAATGTCTGGAAGAGTGCCCTTAAGTAGAAACAACTAATTAGTATAAATCATGTTTTCTCAGTTTTTTCATATTTTACTCCTCCGTTACCACTCTCTCCGTTCCATCTCCCTTTAGTCGACAGCGGCAACATCTGGTAGGTGGCAAGCCAAGCTCGCCTCCCGTTATTCATGGACACACACGGTGGTGTGTCATTGTTTAATTAATGACACTGCAGTACACACAGGGACACACAGGGACACACCACAAATGCAAACAGCAACCCCAACAGCCTCAGTCATAAAGAGAGAAAAATGCTTATGCTTTATCGCCCTAGTAATTACAACTTTTTGACGGTGCTCTTTGTGAGTCTGACTTCTTTTTACTGTCAAGTTTTAAAAGAAATTCAACCAACCTTGAGAGCTCCCAATTACATTTACATGATAGAATTCTCTATCTGGGTTTATCTCAAGTCAGGATTCATTCGGCCAATTCTGTAGTTGTTAAGAGACATGTTTGAAGAGTGCTGGTGAATGAAAGACGACCTTGCTCCATCATACAATTACAGCTTCACACACAAACACAAACACACACACACACACACACACACACACACACACACACACACACACACACACACACACACACACACACACACACACACACATATATATATATCTTTACGCAATTACAACTACTCCACCTCCACTGGTTATTATAGATGATGCTTAAAGCCTTGAAGTAGAGGTGAGCCTCCAATAACCGTTCTGTGAAAGTAATTGAGTTTAAAGGTGAATAAGGCTGTGGATGGATTATATAACGGCTACTACTTCAGCATCACATGCATTCACTAAGCATTCAAGTGATTAATGTTATACAAGAGTTAGATGTAATCAAATCACCTCCATTCAGGGGAAAGGATTTCTACAAATATCCTGTTTAGAGAAGAGAATCAATCGGTAGGTAAACACACAAACATGGCCGCCGTCATTAAGAGCACAAGTGGTGCTGAATTTTAATCCTCTCCTCCATTTAAACATATATCATGACATCAATAAAAGGTCAAGAGAATTAGTTTGCCTGGAGGTAAGATGACTTCATTCATTACAGGAATATATGTATAGAATAATGATGTGTAAACTGCTATCTCTGACCATGTCAGTTGCAGTTTAATGCCTCTGCATTACAATCATCAATATAAATCCACACCATGATTGAATCCAGGTTCGGCCAACACAGTATGATTAAGCCACGGAAAATTATGACCAGATTTAATCATAGATACTGTGTAAGGTAATGTTACTAGCTGATTGAGTGGGAAGTATATTTTATGAAACCATGAAAACTGGGTTACAGGTTTTGATTGAATGCTGCATATGAGACCTTTTCCATTTGTGCCAGTGAACTGCTTCAGAGAAACAGGTTTATTTGTCATATGTAATAAACAGAATGGAAATCTCACTAAACCAGAGCTTAAAAATATAAACAACAAGAACGTTGTTAATTCGATTTTTAAAATCTTATTTAGGAGAAATTGGATTTCCTGTTTCTAGAATATCATATGACTGCAGTAAATGTACCAAAAAAATCTTGTTTCAGAATATACTTCAAAAGAAGGAATTTTGGCCTCAAGTTTGCCAAAGAGAGAAAAGACACGTTAGCCTTGAACATGATCCACATCCACCCCTATCCACATCGACGGGACAGTAGTGGAGAAGGTGGAAAGTTTTAAGTTCCTCGGCATAAAACATCACGGACAAACTGAAATGGTCCACCCAACCAGACAGCGTGGTGAAGAAGGCGCAGCAGCGCCTCTTCAACCTTAGAGGCTGAATAAATTCAGCTTGTCACCAAAAACACTCACAAACTTTTACAGATGCACAATTGAGAGCATCCTGTCGGGCTGTATCATCGCCTGGTATGGCAACTGCTCCACCCACACCCGGTAGGCTCTTCAGAGGGTAGCGAGGTCTGCACAACGCATCACCAGGGGCAAACTACCTGCCCTCCAGGACACCTACACCACCAGATGTCACAGGAAGGCCATAAAGATCATCAAGGACAACAACCACCTGAGCCACTGCCTGTTCATTGGATGTAATAAATGTATCACTAGCCACTTTATATAATGTTTACATACCCTACATTACTCATCTCATATGTATATACTGTACTCTATACCATCTACTGCATCTTGCCTATGCCGGTCGGCCATCGCTCATCCATATATTTTAATGTACATATTGTTATTCATTCCATTACACTTGTGTGTATTAGGTAGTTGTTGTGAAATTGTTCGATTACTTGTTAGATATTACTGCATGGTCAGAACTAGAAGCACACGCATTTCGCTACACTCGCATTAACATCTGCTAACCATGTATATGTGACAAATACAATTTGATTTGATTTGATTTTGATCCCCAATAAGGAACTATGAGCAGTCTTTCAGATATACTTTTCAGGTATGCACTATTCTTCTGCATTGCCTGAGGGAGACTGTTACTGTAGCTCAAACCATGTTACAAGCTTCTTTTTTTTATGTTTTGTGATCTGCTCAATTATTTGACAGATTTCGTTACCTTGTTAAAAATAATGGGATTTTGAAAGTGTTGGATTCTGGAGTAAACTTTGAACATTGTTATACTCAGAGTATAGGAACATTAGTTACACAAGAGACATGAGGGGTGCCATAATGAGGGGCTGAGTGCAGGGAAAACAATCACATGTGACAGTACTGATAAGGGGAGAAACCTTTGAAGGCTCAGATCACTTAGTTCCCTGCTTAGCAGGAAGGATGCAATGTTTAGAGATAAGGAGGAGACTCCATCCAAAGTGGGGTATGAATACCACCACGAGGGAAGCCATGTCTTTTGTTAGAATACAGCTGTGTTGACCCTTTGGGAAGAATTAAACTTGGTTAAGCTTCTCTAGTGTCCATGAGTTATTTACTCTGAAAAGTAAGAACCTAACAAAAGGTAAGAACACTCTTTGGTTTTATTATATTGTAATCAGGAGATAGACAGAGAGTAGGTTACACATGAATGATACAGTCACAATATCTCTGTGTATTATCCAACATAATGCTGCAAGCTTACCACATGTATATGATTGCATACTATATTCAAACAAACTGTCACGCGGTTCTTCCTGGGAAGGAGAGGCGGACCAAAACGCAGCGTGGGTATTTTTATACATCTTTAATAAAGATGAAAATAGAACAATATACAAAACAACGTGAAAAAACGAAAACAGCCCTATCTGGTGCAACAAACACAAAGACAGGAACAATCACCCACAAAACACAACACCAAACAGGCTACCTAAATATGGTTCCCAATCAGAGACAATGACTAACACCTGCCTCTGATTGAGAACCATATCAGGCCAAACACAGAAACAGACAAACTAGACACACAACATAGAATGCCCACTCAGATAACACCCTGACCAACCAAAACATAGAAACATAGAAAGCAAACTATGGTCAGGGTGTGACACAAACAGAAAATCATGCTCTTTTGTCTGGTATAGATGAATGGAACTCAAGGCCATTGGAATGGTTTTAACCAGAAAGTGCAGAATTTAATAGAACTACAGTATATTGCATCTCTATGGTCGAAAGCTTCAATCTAAAATCACAGCAAAATCACAAACCACTGTTGTCAACGGCAATCAGAATGTGTTTACCTAGAATCAGAAACCCAATCTAAAACCACAATTCCCCTTTTGTCAGTGGCTTCCTACAGATAAGGGGAAAAAGGGAAAAAGGAGCCTGCAAACTGCATTCTGTGAAAAACATTTTTTCTACTCAGTACTTAGTAGGGTTGAATATTTTCCTGATATTTTACAAATGTTCCATCCTGAGAATAAATCTATTTTTCCCAGGATAACCCGGTATTTCCCACCAAAACCGTAAGTGTCATTCACAAGCATTATAAAAGTCTGTAAATAGGCCTATGCCTGGATTTGATTGGAGCTTTGATTGAAAATGCAACCCTGATGCTACCTGAGCCATACATTAAATACATTTTATGAGCCATACAATAAAGACATTTAATGAGCCAAAGCCTAAATGATTGTGCTGTTATCCAATACATACACTACATACACCACATGTGGACAGCTCGTCCAACAACTCATTCCAAAGTCATGGGCATTAATATGGAGTTGGTGTAATGGCTTTCCTCCTCTTCGTCTGAAGAGGAGAGGCGAGAAGGATCGGAGGACCAATATGCGGCGTGGTAAGGGTCCATGGTATTTATTGAAACACATAAACTGAACACTCCATACAAAACAATAAACGTACCGTGGATAACGAAAACCGAAAACAGTACCGTGTGGTGTAAAACACAGACACGGAAACAATCACCCACAAACAAACAGTGAAACCCAGGCTACCTAAGGCTACCAGGCTACCTATGAATCTCAATCAGAGACAACTAACGACACCTGCCTCTGATTGAGAACCATACTAGGCCGAACACAGAAAAACAACCTAGAAACACAAAACATAGAATACCCACCCAACTCACATCCTGACCAACTAAAACAAACAATTAACACAATAACTAGGGTCAAGACGTGACAGTACCCCCCTCCCAAGGTGCGGACTCCGGCCGCAAAACCTGAACCTATAGGGGAGGGTCTGGGTGGTTATCTGTCTGAGGTGGCGGCTCTGGCGCTGGACGTGGACCCCACTCCACCATAGTCTTAGTCCGCCTCTGTGGTCTCCTAGGAACGCGACCCTTGCCGGCGACCCTGAACTGGGAACCCTAAACAACAGGGCCACCGGACTGAGGGACACCTCTGGACTTAAGGGGTAGGTCAGGACTGAGGGGTAGCTCAGGACTGATAGATAGCTCAGGACTGAGAGGTAACTCAGGACTGAGGGGTAGCTCAGGACTGAGAGGTGGCTCAGGACTGAGAGATAGCTCAGGCTGGTTGATGGCTCTGGCAGCTTCTGGCTGACTGACGGCTCTGGCGGATCCTGGCTGACTGACGGCTCTGGCGGATCCTGGCTGACTTGCGGCTCTGGCGGATCCTGGCTGACTGGCGGCTCTGGCGGATCCTGGCTGACTGGCGGCTCTGGCGGATCCTGGCTGACTGGCGGCTCTGGCGGCTCCACGTTGACTGGCGACTCTGGCGGCGCCACATTGACTGGCGGATCTAGCGGCTCATGACAGACGGGAGACTCTAGCAGCTCTGGACAGACGGGAGACTCTAGCAGCTCTCGACAGACGGGAGACTCTAGCAGCTCTCAACAGATGGGAGACTCTAGCAGCTCTGGACAGATGGACAGCTCAGGTGGCGCTGGGCAGACGGGCAGCTCAGGCGGTGCTGGGCAGACTGAAGACTCCGGCAGCGCTGGAGAGGAGGAAGGCTCTGGCAGCTCTGGACAGAGGGGCTCTGGCACCTCTGGACTGAGGGGCGGAAGCTCTGGCAGTGCCGGACAGGCGGGAGACTCCGGCAGTGCTGGAGAGGAGGAAGGCTCTGGCAGTGCTGGACAGAGGGGCTCTGGTGCCTCTGGACTGAGGGGCTCTGGCGCCTCTGGACTGAGGGGCGGAAGCTCTGGCAGCGCCGGACAGGCGGGAGACTCCGGCAGCACTGGAGAGGAGTAAGGCTCTGGCCGCGCTGGACAGAGGAGCTCTGGCGCCTCTGGACTGAGGGGATCTGGCGCCTCTGGACTGAGGGGTGGAAACTCTGGTAGCGCCGGACAGGCGGGAGCACCTGTATTGATGGGACGGAGAGACAGCCTGGTGCGGGGTGCCGGCACTGGTAGTACCGGGCTGGGGACACGCACCTCAGGGCGAATGCCTTGCATGCTACGCCAAATCAACAGCTCTCTCTCTTCACTCTCCTCCAATTCTATTAACAACTCCTCGAGTGTCTCCTCATCTCCCATCCGTTCACTCTCCTCCAATCTGTCCAATAACTCCTCGACCCTCTCAGACTCAGCCCTCAGCTTCGCCGACAGCTCTATGTGCCACCCCCAATACATTTTTGGGGCTGCCTCTCAGGCTTCCTTGCCAGACGCGTTCCCTCGTATCGATGGCTCCTCTCTCCGGCTGCCTCTGCTCTCCTCAATGCCTCCACCTGTTCCCATAGTAGGTGATCCCTACCAGCCTGGATCTCCTCCCATGTGTAGCAACCCTTGCCATCCAAAACATCATTCCATGTACAGGAATCCTGACATTTCTGCTGCTGTTGCTTCTCCTTCTGCTGCTTTTGCTGCTGCTGCCGCTTCCACTGCTGCTTCTGTTGCTTCTTCTGCTGCTACTTTTGCTGCTGCTGCTGTTGCTCCTGCTGCTGCTGCTTCTCCTGCTGCACCTTGGGACGGCGACACTCCCCTGGCTTTGCCCAGGGTCCTCTCCCATCAAGGATTTCCTCCCACGTCCAGGAGTCTTGTGTCGTCGGCCGCTTGGTCCTTGTTTGGTGGGTGATTCTGTAATGGTTTTCCTCCTCTTTGTCTGGAGAGGCGAGAAGGATCGGAGGACCAATATGCGGCATGGTAAGTGTCCATGGTATTTATTTAAACACATAAACTGAACACTCCATACAAAACAATAAACGTACCGTGAATAGCGAAAACCGAAAACAGTACCATGTGGTGTAAAACACAGACACGGAAACAATCACCCACAAACAAACACTGAAACCCGGGTTACCTAAGTATGATTCTCAATCAGAGACAACTAACGACACCTGCCTCTGATTGAGAACCATACTAGGCCGAACACAGAAAAACAACCTAGAAACACAAAACATAGAATGTCCACCCAACTCACATCCTGACCAACTAAAACAAACAATTAACACAATAACTAGGGTCAGGACGTGACAGTTGGTTCACCTTTTGCTGCTACAACAGCCTCCCCTCTTCTGGGAAGGCTTTCCACTAGATGTAGGAATATTGCAGCAGGGACTTGCTTCCATTCAGCCACAAGAGCATTAGTGAGGTTAGGCACGGTTATTCCTCCTTCACCGGCGGTTATTCCTCCTCCACCAAACTTTTCAGTTGGCACTCTGCATTGGGGCAGGTAGCGTTCTCCTGGAATTCGCCAAATCCAGATTTGTCCGTCGGACTGCCAGATGGTGAAGCGTGATTCATCACTCCAGAGAACGCGTTTCCATTGCTCCAAAGTCCACTTGCGGCGAGCTTTACACCATTCCAGCCGACTCTTGGCATTGCGCATGGTGATCTTAGGCTTGTGTGCGGCTGCTTGCCCATGGAAACCCATTTCATGAAGCTCCCGACGAACAGTTCTTGTGCTGACGTTGCTTCCAGAGGCAGTTTGGAACTGGGTAGTGAGTGTTGCAACCAAGGACAGATGATTTTTACGCACTACGCACTTCAGCGCAGAAGCCCTTCACTGCTCCTCATGAAGATTGAATGCTTCTAAATAACTGCTACAGCCTACCGCCATTGCACATTCACACTTCTTTCAAACTACCCAAGAGCATGTGCCCCTCTTTGAATAGTCTATTGGTATAAGAAATGCAAGAAAAAATATGTCCAGCAAGCTATTCTGTTCTAGCTTTTCCTGCATGGGACTCCAAGAACTAAGGAGCGTTTTTTAAGGAGAGGCTAGTGGAGCACATATTGCACAAGAGACAGAGGCTATAAGTTACAAGCGTACTATGCATAACCCATCATTATTTAGCTAAATATAATAAGGCTATTACTGCATTGAATGTATTACCTGAAAGAGGTAGGCTAGGACATCTACTATATATAGGGCTATGCTGTCTATCAATCTAGAACAGGATAGTCTATTTTGGATGCGATTTGAATGGAGTTTATGGAGAAAGACTGTGAGAGAGTGCTCGCGCATGCACTGGTTTAACGCAATAATGTTCCAGCGATAGGCTGTTTTACAACACAGCAGCTGAAAAAAAGAGAGAGATGGTAACTTAGACACGCGTTAGACTATGCTGCAGCAAATGCAGGCCTACCTGTCACAAGAAAAAAAGTTACCATGACATGATAGGTCTACATGCATTGTGAGCTGCGCTCCATACTGAGATGGTCTGTCCCTACCCTGAGCGTTGATGATTCATCATGCAGAGGCTGTAGAGAAGCCAGATTTATACATTGGATATAATTTAACAGTTCCATTTCACCCCATGCTGTTCACGTATATAATGTATTATAATTTAACGGTTTCTCACAGTTATTTATCCCGGGGAAAAGGAAGTGGTTGTTGGCGGTAAATCTCGGTAACCAGGTTCCCGCCATTCAACCCTAGTACCTAGGCCTACTGATTATGCACTCTCAGAAACTGAATGCAGCTCTCTCATCAACTCGGTAGATGAATACTATAAAGATAAACAACGTTATATAACAGATAACTCAAAAACAGGACAACCCACTACGGGCCTTGAGCCTCTGCCTTGTTTTAATGGACTGACTGTTGCTGCTCCAAAAGGGACTTTGTTGAGAGTATTTCAGCAGTTTCTGCCATCCCTCCATCTCCCAGAGCTCAGTGAAGATGAGACTGGGTCATGACTTGATGGACTAGTAAGCCACACTCAAACACTGTGTGTGTGTGTGTGTGTGTGTGTGTGTGTGTGTGTGTGTGTGTGTGTGTGTGTGTGTGTGTGTGTGTGTGTGTGTGTGTGTGTGTGTGTGTGTGTGTGTGTGTGTGTGTGTGTGTGTGTGTGTGTGTGTCACTTAGCAGACAATTTTATTCAAGGCCACTTAGACCACAGGGGGATGAAGCCGCTACCTTGGCGTTGCTCACACCACACTTGTTCATACCAAGTGAGCCACACAGGATCCCTTTAAACCCACAGAAGCAGCTTGGGAAACTAATGAGGGCTTTAGTTTAACTGGGTAACATCCCATTCCCATTGTCTATGTATAAGGACTGAGGTGGGCACTTTTGAATGTCATTCTGGTACCTCGGGACTACACTGGTCCCAGATCTGTCAAGACAGCACAAACAGATATGGGACCAGCCTAACTCTGGAATACTCCAAAAGTTAGAACGGTGTAAAAGTAACCAGTGAGCTGCTCTTTTGGAGCGAGGCACAACGTGCCACATAAGGACAGGAAGAAGAAGAAGTGGAGAGAGCTCAGTGTGGCCTTCAGTCCCCAGGGGAACGAAGAGGATTAAGTAAATCCAAGTAAACAGTGATTTACGTCAAGGGGAGGTTTGATAACATGCAGGCCTATTTAGAGTGGCACAGGGATGCATTAACCATATGAGTTGGCTACACAGCACAAACAGATCTGGGATCATGCTGGACTGGTAAGGTAAACACCAGTACCCCTCAGGGGTGGTTTGAAAACAACATTAACTCATCATCAACTCACTGCATTATTTGATAACATGTAGCCTATCTAGAGGGGCCTGCCTGCAGTCTCAGCAGGTTCCATGAGGTAATAGTCTGGGAGGGGCAGAGACCGCACGCCTCTTCAAGAGCTGAATCAGTGTGCAGGTGTCACGCCCTGATCTGTTTCACCTGTCCTTGTGATTGTCTCCACCCCCACCAGGTGTCGCTAATTTTGCTTGGGGTATTTATCCCTGTGTTTCCTGTCTCTCTTTGTCAGTTTGTCTTGTATGTTCAAGTTAACCTGTGTGTTTTTGACCGTCACCTGTTTTTCTGGACTCCATTCCCGCCTGCCTGACCATTCTGCCTGCCATTCTGTACCTCTGGAACTCTGAAACTCTGAACTGGTTTTGACCTTTTGCCTGTCTACGACCATTCTCTTGCCTACTCCTTTTTGGATTGTTAATAAACATCTTGGACTCTAAGCATCTGCATCTGGGTCTCGCCTTGAGCCCTTATAGCAGGTTGATTTTCCTGGCCAAGCAGCGTGGACGGGTGTTGTGTCGATACATTAGACAGCCAGGTGAGAGGCAGAAGCTGCACACCACTGCACTGGGAGCTGAGGATGCTGGTTATGCAACAGGGCTGCGAGACAAAACTCACACACACATGTCTGCATTCAAAGAGGCTCTCCAAAGCTAGCGCCACCACTGGGGTATTGATATTCATGAAATATTTTGGCAGCCCTGTTGCAGACTGAGTTTTTAGTGCATTTTTTTTAAATAGGAGAAGATTAACTGAATATTGCAGTTAGAGAAGAATGCTTAAAAGGCTGCCTGAAGGGAATTCAGTGTTGAAAGATTGATACGACTTCATTTCATAGCAGTTTGATTACAAAAATAGATTAGAGAGAGACTGGATAAATGTTAAATGAAAATGGCCTGAGTTGTTGGGTTGGCGCTTCACTGTCAAAGAGCAAGAGAGTGTGCGCCGAGTCAAAATACTGTGTGACAGCAATTACAAACAACCTCTGCGGGACGGGTGCTGGGGGAAAATAATGAACGAGAAACAATCAGGAATATTACAAATGTAATCATCGATATATTCGAGTTGACATTTTCAAATGAGAAAAGTGCAAATGACAAATTCCTGAAGCAGCCGCGACTCAATTTGATATTGATGGGCCAGTGCTCTTTGAAGTAAATGTGATCATGTTTGAAGTTTTATCTCCTGTACCCAATGTGTAAATCTGTGCTAACAGAGTGTTCTGGAATCTCAGTGTGCGGAGGTGAACACATAAGCAGTCAGCTGGTGAAAGTGTCCCTTGGATTCTATTTAGGAGACAAAGGGTAAAAAGCTTCCATAATCTCCTACAAGAGGAGACAGATAACCAGTGTGTGTGTTAGACTCATCCTGAAAAAACAAAGGTCTTTCCATTCAGCCATCTGTAAGGATCTTGAGTGGGCCGTCCATTGTCACTGTAACTTTTAAAACATTTTAATATAGAGCAGGGGATACAGGAAATAAGATTTAGATGACCCTGAAATTGGTCTAAGAGGACAAGGTGACATTTGTACAGAGGGTATTTTAAACAACTTTGGGAAAATGGACTTCTACAGCACAGGAAGGCTAATGTGCCAGCTGGATTCAAACCCAGGTAGGTAAGTGTTTCCTCTCTGGTGCTGCTACCTGTTGGCCTTGGGTGATGTTAGAAAAGCCATTGGTAATCATGTGCCTCAAGGCTTTTTCCTTACCACCAGGCAGACAGGTTGTGGGGTTGAAAGATGGGGTGGGAGGGCGAAGGCTTGCTGGATACTGAAAGTGTACGTACACACGCACAGAGAGAGCACAGGTGCTTGATGGATGCGGACTGGCTAGTGATCAGTCAGGGAGAGCTAGGGGGCGTTCACGCCACTGGTCTAGATGGACACCGGGTTAAATATTCTTTCACCCAAACCCAGGGTTCTCTGTACATCTGAACACAAATATAAACGCAACATGTAAAGTGTTGGTCCCATGTATCATGAGCTGAAATAAACGATCCCAGAAATGATTCATATGTACATAAAAGCTTATTGCTCTCATATTTTGTGCATTTTTTTTTACATCCCTGTTAGTGAGCATTTCTCCTTGCCAAGATAATCCATCCACCTGACAAGTGTGGCATATCTAGAAGCTGATTAAACAGCAAGGTTATTGCACAGGTACACCTTGTGCTGGAGACAAAAGGCCACTCGAAAATGTGCAATTTTGTCACAACGCCGAAGATGTCTCAAGTTGAGGGAGCATGGAATTGGAATTCTGATTGCAGTAATGTACACCAGAGCTGTTGCCAGAGAATTTAATGTTAATTTCTCTACCATGAGCCATCTCCAATGTTGTTTCAGAACATTTGGCATTACGTCCAACTGTCCTCACAGCCGCAGACCATGTGTAACCGCGCCAGCCCAGGACCTCCACCTCCAGCTTCTTCACCTGCGGGATCATCTGAAACCAGCCACCCGGACAGCTGATGAAACTGAGGAGAATTTCTGTCTATAATGAAGCCCTTTTGTGGGGAAAAACTAATTCATATTAGCTGGGCCTGGCTCCCCACTATCCCAGGCCCACTCAATGTATAAAATAGTGAAAATAAGAACAAACCCTTGAATGAGTAGCTATGGCCAAACTTTTGACTGGTACACTTAATCATTCAAGGGTACTAGTCAAAAGTTTGGACACAGCTAATCATTCAAGGTTTTTTATTTATACTATTTTCTACATGGTACAATAATAGCGAAGACAAAACTATAAAATAACACATATGGAATCATGTAGTAACAAAAAAAGTGTTAAACAAATCAAAATATATTTCATATTTGAGATTCTTCAAAGTATCCACCCTTTGCCTTTTGACAGCTTTGCACATTCTTGGCATTCTGTCAACAAGCTTAACTTGGAACTCTTTTCCAACAGTCTTGAAGGAGTTCCCACATATTCTGAGCACTTGTTGGCTGCTTTCCCTTCACTCTGCGGTCCAACTCATCCCAAACAATCTAAAATTGGGTTGAGGTCGGGTGATTGTGGAGGCCAGGTCATCTGATGCAGCACTCCATCACTCTCCTTATTGGTCAAATAGGCCTTACACAGCCTGGTGGTGTGTTTGGGTCATTGTCCTGTTGAAAAACAGTCCCACTAAGCGCAAACCAGAAGGGATGGCGTATCGCTGCAGAATGCTGTGAAGGCCATGCTGGTTAAGTATGCCTTGAATTCTAAATAAATCACAGACAGTGTCACCAGCAAAGTACCCTCACACCATCTCACCTCCTCCTCCATGCTTCATGGTGGGAACCACACATGCAGAGATCATCCATTCAACTACTCTGTGTCTCATAAAGACACCGCGATTGAAACCAAACATCTAAACATTCCTGAGGCCTGATTCTCTTCTGAACAGTTGATGATGAGATGTCTATTACTTGAACTCTATGAAACATTTATTTGGACTGCGATTTCTGATGCTGGTAACTCTAATAAACTTATCCTCTGCAGCAGAGAAACTCTGGCTCTTCCTTTCCTGTGGCGGTCCTCATGAGAGCCAGTTTCATGATAGCGCTTGATGGTTTTTGTGACTGCTCAAAGTTCTTTACAATTTCTGGATTGGCTGACCTTCATGTCTTAAATGCATTCCAGATGACTACATCATGAACCTGGTTGAGAGAATACCAAGAGTTTGCAAAGCTGTCATCAAGGCAAAGGGTTGCTACTTTGAAGAATCTCAAATATATTTGTTTAACACTTTTTTGGTTACTACATGATTCCATATGTGTTATTTCATAGTTTTGATGTCTTTGCTATTATTTTGTGTTGTGTCAAATTTCTTCTTTTGTTATTTACATTTTTTTAAATAATAAAAAATGATCATTTTTTCTCCCCAATTTCATGATATCCAATTGGTAACTACAGTCTTGTCCCATCGCTGCAATTCCCGTACAGACTTGGGAGAGGCGAAGGTCGAGAGCCATGCATCCTCCGAAACACAACCCCGCCAAGCCACACTGCCTCTTGACACAATTCTCACTTATCCTGGAAGCCAGCTGCACCTATGTGTCGGAGGAAACACTGTACACCTGGCGCCCCTATCATCATGCATTGCACCCGGCCCGCCACAGGAGTCGTTAGAGCGTGATGGAACAAGGACAACCCGGCCAGCCAAACCCTCCCCAAACCCAGACGACGCTGTGCCAATTGTGTCTCGCCTCATGGGTCTCCCGGACGCGGCCGGCTGCGACAGAGCCTGGGATCGAACCAGGATCTGTAGTGACAAAGCTAGCACTGCGATGCTGTGCCATTCGGTAGGCTGTGTTCAAATGTTGGACTGGTACAGTACATATACTGTATATACATACACACACCATGGTTTGTTCACTACCCAGCAGCCACCTCTCTCCCCATCTGTTTGTAATTATGTTCGGTCCTGCCCATGGACAGCGAGTGAAGGAGAAAAAAGTAATACTACATGATTTCTCCCAGTGAGATTGCACTTGCTGTTCTGGTTCTGCTGATTCATTTTTCATAGGCAGGGTTAGATTCAAGGCTACACAATAAACAGAAAAACAGAGAAACAGAAGGCAAACATAAATTACACAAAATGCAATTGCCTGCTGCACTGTTGTATTCCAAAGTCTTCTGAGATGAAGTGACGTCCCATCTATTTCAAATGTTCTAGCTATTTTGGGAAACTTGGAGGACAGAAAATGGTCGCCCACACGCTCCTCTAGACACACATTCTACCTCCACTGTCACTTGTCTCTCCGGCTCTCTCTCCTATCTCGTCACACTACAGTGCACCACTCTACCTCTCACAAGCATTCTCAATAGCAGAAGTGGAATTAGATTTCACACTCGTCAACAGGGCCTTCAGTTTTTTTTTACCTCCATTTGAACTCTCCCATGACAGTGTCTCAGCCTTTGCAAGACAGGCCCTCATAGGCCATAAAAAGTATCTAATTCTCTGTCCTCTCTCTCCTGTGACAGTGTATCTCAGCCAACCTTTCAGCAAGACAGGCCCTCATAGCAGGCAGATTGCTCAAGAGTGACCTCGAAATTGGACGTCGGGAAATGCCTTCAAAACCGGTCACTAGAGTAGTGGATGGACGTAATCCCATGACTCCGGATCAGATGGTCACGTTTCCAATCTCAGTGGTGGACACAATTTTTTAAAATGTTTGATTTAACCCTATCCCAAACATCAACAATAATCATGCAACCAATAAGACATACCAAGATAGTGGCTTACTCTTATCAGACAATCATACATTTACTAGGTATTTGAAATGATCCTCACTATCTGGGTATGGATTTTTGGTTTTGTATTCTACAGTATACTACAAAATTCTATAGTAAGCACTACACAAGCACTAGACAAGCGAGGAGGAAATTCAGAGGAAATCCCTGGCATTAGCTCCCCAAGGGCAGCACGTTCAAATCAACATGGCATCGATAAAGCTAGCAGCTAGCAGTAAAGCTAGCAGCTAGCAGTAAAGCTAGCAGCTAGCAGTAAAGCTAGCTAGCAGTCCAATCGATCTTAAAATTCTAAAGTAAGCACTACATGATCAAATGATTCTACAGTGTGTAGTATAGTATTCTACAGTATACTACAAAATGCTCTAGTAAGTACCAAACAATTGAGAGGGAACTCCCTGGCATTAGCTCACCAAGAACAGCAAGTTCAAATCAAAACTGCATCAATAAAGCTAGCAGCTAGCAGTCCAATTGATCTAAAAATTCTAAAGTAAGCACTACGTGATCAAGTCATACTACAGTGTGTAGTATAGTATTCTACAGTATACTAGAAAATGGTATAGTAAGTCCTACATGATCTAGGGAATGTACAGTGTGTATAGTATTCTACAGTATGCTACAGTTGATTGGATTTTACTACAGAATTCTATAGAGTTCTATAGTAAGTATTGTAGAATTCTATAGAGTTCTATAGTAAGTACTGTAGAATTCTATAGTAAGCTGTAGTATTTGTTATGTGTGCACTCATCTTATTGTATCAGGTTTTTGATTATCAGAAACCTTGCTCTCTCTCAACAATAGCATTGGCAAAACATCCTTCTGTTCTAAGGAAGTTGATGGGTCTGTCTAACATGGTCTGAATCAGACACATCATGCCCCCCCCCCAGTTGCTGACAGACTCACAGACATCCTCTGTAATATACATCCGATTGATGGGTTTTCGATTATCGACAAAACTGAAATCTTTTCTCTGTTCTGCAGCCAAAATCATGATGCTCTATCCACAAAAGCAGCAATAGATCATTCTGTTCTTAGGACGTCAACAACCCAATGACCTTACTGGCATCGACCCGCAGCTAGCTTACATTCATTCTATCATCTACTCTTCTTGAAAATAAGACCTCTTTCATCCTCTCTCTTAATGGAAAGGCTCTTTGGATAAGATTAGTGGGGGTGTTACTGCAAATTAAAAATCTGAAAGTGTCAATAGAGTCACAATGCCTGTTTATCTTAGCATTTTACATTCCAATGACTGAGACTATTTTTCCATCTTTGCTCTGCCAGGTCTAACACTTTACAAAATACAGGATATGAAAAAGTGAAGCTCAATCTTTTTTCTACAGCAAAGTGCCTTTGGCTTAATGGATTTTGAAAAGACAAACAGCAAAGAAACACTGGATCTTACTTTCTGAATTAATTCCTTTATCCCACTTTCTCATTATCTCTCCATTCTCTCTCTCTATCTGTCTGCCAGAATGAGAAATGCTTTCTGTGTTTGTTGTGAGAAAACAGTTTACCACAACAAAGACGGAGTGAGGCAACCAGCTAAGATGCGTTACAGGCAGCTATCAGCCAGCTGTTCACAGAGTTCTCACATGCCACTCAAACACAGTCTTTGGGTTGTTAGGCATAGAGACATTTCGGGGCTGTTTGGGAAAAAGCTGAGGGATTGCCTGGTGAAATGTAACCACCCTCAAATTCATAGAGAGCTGTGGATGCAAGGACTGACCATCCATGATACCAAAATGATAGTTTTAACCATGTTAAGGCTATATAGTGCTATATAGTGCACCAAACATTGGTGTAAATCAAGCTTATATGTTGGGTTCTGATGGGTTAGACAGTTGAACTAAGCTCATGAGGCATTTATAAGTTATATTCTTCAACATTCAATGGGTATACACTGAGTGTACAAAACTCTTTCCATGACATATATTGACCAGGTGAATCCAGGTGATTGCTATGATCCTTTATTGATGTCACCCATCAAATCCACTTCAATCAGTGTAGATGAAGGGGAGGAGACACGTTAAAGATTTAAAGATTTGAGCCAATTGAGACATGGATTGTGTATGTGTGGCATTCAGGGGCTGAATGGGCAAGACAACATACATTTAAGTGCCTTTGAAAGGGGTATGGTAGTAGGTGCCAGGCATACCAGTTTGAGTGTGACAAGAATTGCAATGCTGCTGGGTTTTTCACGCTCAACAGTTTCCCATATGTATCAAGAATGGTCCACCACCCATAGGACATCCAGCCAACTTGACATGTGGGAAGCACTGGAGTCAACAGTGTCAACAGAGTCAACATTGTGTATACTGAATAACTCATTTATAATTCCAAAAATGGATGTAACTAATGATTCTAGCTTTACAGGGGAACTACACTCAAAAACAACACTTGGCAGTATTATATATATACAGTGCATTCGGAAAGTATTCAGACCCCTTGACTTTTTCCACATTTAGTTACGTTACAGCCTCATTCTAAAATTGTTTTCAGAGTTTTTTCCCCCTCATCAATCTACACCCAATACCCCATAATGACAAAGCACAAATAGGTTTGAATGTCATTTCTTTTGTGAAAATTTAGAAAAATGTATATATTTACGTAAGTACTCAGTCCCTTTACTCAGTACTTTGTTGAAGCATCTTTGGCTGCGATTACACCCTCAAGTCTTATTGCGTATGACGCTACAAGCTTGGCACACCTGTATTTGGGGAGTTTCTCCCATTCCTCTCTGCAGATCCTTTCAAGCGCTGTGAGGTTGGATGGGGAGCATTGCTGCACAACTATTTTCAGGTCTCTCCAGAGATGTTCGATTGGGTTCAAGTCTGGGTTCTGGCTGGGTCACTCAAGGACATTCAGAGGCTTGTCCCGAAACCACTCCTGCGTTGTCCTGGCTGTGTGCTTAGGGTTGTTATCCTGTTGGAAGGTAAACCTTTGCCCCAGTCTGAGGTCCTGAACGCTCTGGAGCAGGTTTTCATCAAGGATCTTTATGTACTTTGCTCTGTTCATCTTTCCCTCGATCCTGACTAGTCTCCCAGTCCCTGAGAAACATCCCCACAACATGATGCTGCCACCACCATGCTTCACCGTAGGGATGGTGCCAGGTTTCCTCCAGACGTGACGCTTGGCATTCAGACTCTCACAACGGCCAGTTCTAGGAAGAGTCTTGGTGGTTCCAAACTTCTTACATTTAAGAATGATGGAGGCCACTGTGTTCTTGGGGACCTTCAATGCTGCAGAATTTATTTGGTACCTTTCCCCAGATCTGCGCCTCGACACATTCCTGTTTCGGCGCTCTACGGACATCTCCTTCTACCTCATGGCTTGACATTGCTCTGACATGCACTGTCAACTTTGCAACCTTACATAGATGGGTGTGTGCCTTTCCAAATCATGTGCAATCAATTGAATTTACCACAGAAGGACTCCAATAAAATTGTAGAAACATCTCAAGGATGATCAATGGAAACAGGATACACCTGAGCTCAATTTAGTGTCTCATAGCAAAGGGTCAGAATACCTATAAGGTATTTCTGTTTTTTATTTTTAATACATTTGCAAAAATGTATAAAAACCTGTTTTCACTTTGTCATTTTGGGGTTTTGTGTGAAGATTGATGAATAAGTGTTACTGTAACATATCAAAATTTGGAAGGGAAGGGTTCTGAATATTTTCAGAATGCACTGTATATACTGTATATATAATAATATTATATTATACAGTATATTGATTATTTCATGCTGTATGTAGTCCAAGACAATTATATAACTCCAAAAATAAGTCACATGGGTGTATTCCCTCATTCATAAATTGTAAGCTTATGCCTTGCTTCTAACTTTTCCACATCTTTCAAAACACTGTCTGGCAGGTGTATGGGGTGGAAAATCACATAAGTGGAGCAAATACATTTCCTCTAACCCTCTGCTACACTCCTGAAGTGTTTGGTGAAACTGTCCTGATGGATAAAAAGTGTTTTGCATCACTTATACAATAGAGTGTGTACTCTGTCCGGAATCTGGAGTCTTGCCTGGATAGATGGATGAACCCTGCAGGGTGTAATGCATACTTATATAAACAGTCACTTTGTCCTGGTGCCTCCCCAGCTCTGCAATTTAATCACCCAGGGTAAATAGATGAGTCCCTGCTCCTGAAGCACTCATTAGAGACACACACAAACAAACACACCACACAACCTACATATGGAGTCTTCGTGGAACAAGGCATTTTCAACTTGACTGGCAAGGGTAATGACCATCTGTCAGTCTTGAGAGAGAGAGAGAGAGAGAGAGAGAGAGAGAGAGAGAGAGAGAGAGAGGGAGCTCTCTTTAAAATCCTGCTCAGGTCATCTATGGTTTTATTTAGGTGATCTGTTTGGGCTAAAGCAGAAAACAGCCAAGAAAATTGCTCACGTTGTGAGATATAATACTTTTTTCTTGGATCACTTGAGAAGAGATGAAATTCACATTTTGGGAGAAATCTGCCTTGCATCATGATGGGTCTAGAACCCACACTAGCTTCATCATCTTATTTTTCCCGGACTGTGCCAATGTATTGACGTCTGTGTATTTTTCACTCATCTACCATTGCCTTGGAGCATAACTGTACCAACAAAGTCTCACATCAGATTTAAATGTTCATCCATGCTTCTCAAACGTTAGATATTAACTCCGAATGGTTAAGGCAGCGTTTCCCTTTACCAACACACAGGTTACCAACACACAGGTTGGTAAAGCAAGACTCAGAGCAAGCACACTTTGTTCAACTTCATTTGGTCAAGCTACACTGGAGAGGGATTTGATCTTTACACAAACAAGTCTTCCAAAGTCTGCTGTTGGAAACTGTCCTTACATTCAATACAGACAGACAGACAGACAGACAGACAGACAGACAGACAGACAGACAGACAGACAGACAGACAGACAGACAGACAGACAGACAGACAGACAGACAGACAGACAGACAGACAGACAGACAGACAGACAGACAGACAGACAGACAGACAGACAGACAGACAGACAGACAGACAGACAGACAGACAGACAGACAGACAGACAGACAGACAGACAGACAGACAGACAGACAGACAGACAGACAGACAGACAGACAGACAGACAGACAGACAGACAGACAGACAGACAGACAGACAGACAGACAGACAGACAGACAGACAGACAGACAGACAGACAGACAGACAGACAGACAGACAGACAGACAGACAGACAGACAGACAGACAGACAGACAGACAGACAGACAGACAGACAGACAGACAGACAGACAGACAGACAGACAGACAGACAGACAGACAGACGACAGAAGACAGACAGACAGACAGACAGACAGACAGACAGACAGACAGACAGACAGACAGACAGACAGACAGAACAGACAGACCAGACAGACAGACAGACAGACAGACAGACAGACAGACAGACAGCCAGACAGACAGACAGACAGACAGACAGACAGACAGACAGACAGACAGACAGACACTCAGGACCAGACAGACAGAGACAGACAGACAGGACAGACAGACAGACAGATCAGACAGACAGACAGACAGACAGACAGACAGACAGACAGACAGACAGACAGACAGACAGACAGACAGACAGACAGACAGACAGACAGAAGACAGACAGACAGACAGACAGACAGACAGACAGACAGACAGGACGCAGACAGACACGACAGACAGACACGACAGACAGACAGGACAGGACACAGACAGACAAGAACAGACAGACAGACAGACAGACAGACAGACAGACAGAACAGACAGACAGACAGACAGACAGACAGACAGACAGACAGACAGACAGACAGACAGACAGACAGACAGACAGACAGACAGACAGACAGACAGACAGACAGACAGACAGACAGACAGACAGACAGACAGACAGACAGACAGACAGGACAGACAGACAGACAGACAGACAGACAGACAGACAGACAGACAGACAGACAGACAGACAGACAGACAGACAGACAGACAGACAGACAGACAGACAGACAGACAGACAGACAGACAGACAGACAGACAGACAGACAGACAGACAGACAGACAGACAGACAGGACAGACAGACAGACAGACAGACAGACAGACAGACAGACAGACAGACAGACAGACAGACAGACAGACAGACAGACAGACAGACAGACAGACAGACAGACAGACAGACAGACAGACAGACAGACAGACAGACAGACAGACAGACAGACAGACAGACAGACAGACAGACAGACAGACAGACAGACAGACAGACAGACAGACAGACAGACAGACAGACAGACAGACAGACAGACAGACAGACAGACAGACAGACAGACAGACAGACAGACAGACAGACAGACAGACAGACAGACAGACAGACAGACAGACAGACAGACAGACAGACAGACAGACAGACAGGACAGACAGACAGACAGACAGACAGACAGACAGACAGACAGACAGACAGACAGACAGACAGGACAGACAGACAGACAGACAGACAGACAGACAGACAGACAGACAGACAGACAGACAGACAGACAGACAGACAGACAGACAGACAGACAGACAGACAGACAGACAGACAGACAGACAGACAGACAGACAGACAGACAGACAGACAGACAGACAGACAGACAGACAGACAGACAGACAGACAGACAGACAGACAGACAGACAGACAGACAGACAGACAGACAGACAGACAGAACAGACAGACAGACAGACAGACAGACAGACAGACAGACAGACAGACAGACAGACAGACAGACAGACAGACAGACAGACAGACAGACAGACAGACCAGACAGACAGACAGACAGACAGACAGACAGACAGACAGACAGACAGACAGGACAGACAGACAGACAGACAGACAGACAGACAGACAGACAGACAGACAGACAGACAGACAGACAGACAGACAGACAGACAGACAGACAGACAGACAGACAGACAGACAGACAGACAGACAGACAGACAGACAGACAGACAGACAGACAGACAGACAGACAGACAGACAGACAGACAGACAGACAGACAGACAGACAGACAGACAGGACAGACAGACAGACAGACAGACAGACAGACAGACAGACAGACAGACAGACAGACAGACAGACAGACAGACAGACAGACAGACAGACAGACAGACAGACAGACAGACAGACAGACAGACAGACAGAATCTTCCGCAATTCTAGTCAGGTCAAAATAGTTGCTCAGCTTAATATCAACAGTAGTATAAAAATAAAGTGTGGATATTTTATCATAATAACAATTAAAAGGAGAAGGTTACACTTAGTAAAAAAGGTGCTATCTAGAACCTAAAAGGGTTCTTTGGCTGTCCCTATAGGAAAAGCCTTTGTAGAACCATATTTGGTACAAGGTAGAACCTGTTTGGTTCCAGGTAAAAAAAACTTTGGGTTCTATGTAGAGAACCCTTTTCACAGAGGGTTTTACCTGGAACCCAAAAGGGTTCTACCTGGAACCAAAAAGGGTCCTACCTGGAACCAAAAAGGGTTCTACCTGGAACCAAAATGGTTCTACTATGGGGACAGCTGAAGAACCCTTTTGGAACCCTTTTTCTAAGAGTGTAGGAAAAATTCTGCCCACACTCCTATTCCCTCACTCTAGTTGGGGTGCAGCTGCCTACTGACTACTGAGCGTAAGTGTAGCTGATTTATCGATCCAACATCAACACTTGTGCTTTCTTCCTTCTCACTGGTTCTGGCAGAGGGGAGGAACTCCTGGGAGACCTCTACACACACACCCTGGAGAGGTAGCCCTGCATCAGTGACTACAGGTTACTGTAGATAGACTCAGAAAACTCCTACCCTGCAGATCTATAGCAGTGTAGTATCATGCCTCACTGACTTACCAAAGACAACAGCAACTGGAAACAAGTGGGTGGACAGAACAACCAACGTTTCTCACCAAAATACCTGGAAGCTAGGAAGTTTTCTGATTTTGTTATTATAACTTTTTGTTGACTGCAGGAAATGTTTCATGCAACAATGTTTCGAGTGAACATACATGGGAGCTATTACAGGAAGAGGAAAAATATTTCTTAAAGTGTTTGTTATCCTATCTTTTTGTTTTGTTGACTGCAGAAGCAGTTGTATGCAAACTGGAAATGAGAGGGAGTATCATGGGCCTGGAGTTGGTGTGGCAACGGTGTAGTCTATTTGAGAGAGGTCACCAGGGTTAAGATGACCAATCAGGGAGTTCTGATTGAATCCCTTTAGAATGTAGTAACCCTGGGAGACCCAGGAGATCAAATCAGGAGTCCGCCCCCACGGATAGACGCGCGCACACACACACATACACCAGACACACACACAGGTGAAACACAGTCCACTCTTTAACTCTCTCAGGTTGAGATACAATCAGTGCACCTAAACATTGTGAGGTGTCTCACCTCGTCAAGGTTGGACAGAGAGCAGCCTCCATTTCTGACAGTTGTTTTGTTTTGTTTCCAGGGTGTGTGTGTGTGTGTGTGTGTGTGTGTGTGTGTGTGTGTGTGTGTGTGTGTGTGTGTGTGTGTGTGTGTGTGTGTGTGTGTGTTTGTGTGTGTGTGTGTGTGTACTGTTGCTCTCCTTATGTTCCCAGATGGAACGAAAGCGAAGGAGGAGAGAGGATGCCCTGAATCTATTTCTGCCCAACAAAAAAACAATGTCCAAATTGGTCCGGCATGTTATGCTGGAGTAAAGCTGCATCGAAGTTCATTCCAGCTTTGATTGACTGAAGAGAACAGAACTGCCGCTGAAAATCTCTCACCCTCTCTTTCTCTCTCACTCTCTTTCTCTCATTCTCTATCCCCCTCTCTCTCTCTTTGTTTCAAGTGCTCAGCTAAACTGGACGGATTGGCGTTAACTTAATTCCCACTATTCCATGCATTTTCAAACAGCGACATCAGGGGTGTCAAACTCATTCCATGGAGGGCCTAGTGTCTGCATGTTTTTGGTTTTCCCTTTCAATTAAGCCCCAAACAACCAGGTGTGGGGAGTTCCTTACTAATTAGTGACCTTTATTCATCAATCAAGTACAAGGGAGGAGCGAAAACCCGCAGCCACTCGGCCCTCCGTGGAATGAGTTTGACACCTGTGAGCAACACGGACATCGGCTATGAATCTCAACGAAGCTCTACTAAAGGAGAATATAGTGCTGGTCGTGTTGTCACGATGTATACAGTGGCCACAAATATAATTGCCATTGGGCAGGCCTGGGAGCCAAGATGTACGTGTCTTGGGTAGGATGTTAGTGTTTCAATCAAATGTAATCCATGGGGGGAAAAAAACTTTTTTTGTGGGGGGACAATTGGTCCTGGTTTGTGTTAGTGCCCGTGAGTAGGCTTTGACGTTCATTCTCTCTAGCACGGGTACTGGCCTGTTGAATGACCCCGTTGCATGAATCTGGTGCACATTTCATTCGCTTTGCGCTGGAACTCTATGTCAGTACTACAGTTATTTAACCCTTGCATAGTCTTAACATTCTGTATACTGCCCTTGTCCTAAGGGTCAAAAATGACCCGCCTTCACTAAACCCCTAAAATAAAGCAGCTTAATTGAATTTTAAACCCCAAATCTATTTTGCGTGAAGAAACGACCTGTCATTCATTGTACATTTTGTGAATATCTTATCTGGGTTTTCTCTTTTCACAATTCAGAAAGACTACATTTAATAAGTGGACACCAATCTATTTTATTACAACACACCTGTCATAATTATTTTCTTTACTAAAGTAAAGGTTTATTATTATTATTATTATTGCCAAAGGTACTGAATAGGTGGAAATATAACTTATTTAGCAAGAGATAGCACTTGTATAGCCTAAGAAAGTAGCAGAAACCTACAGGAAGTAGTTTTGAATGCATTTTATGGAAGGGAAACAATAACAGTCTTGAACTTTTTTTGGCAACAAAGTGATATATTCTTATATACTGTACAATGAGGAATTCAACTACAAAGTACTAGTCTTCTCCCAGTTTTTTTTTTACCATTGTCTCCACCCTCAAGATGTATAAACAACAACAATAAATAAGAATAAAATAAGATAATAGATACAAAACAAAAACGTGAAGAACATAAATCAATGATATTACAGCAATACATAATCAAATGAACAGTGAAAATCACCTCCATTACAGATGAATATAAAAACTTACCTCTGAATGGAACCAGTTGCTCCTCCAGTGTTACTTCAGAACCAGGGTTGTAGAGGTACGGCAGACGCTCCACCCACTTCTCCCAGACCTCTCTTATGGCCGCCAGTTTGTCTCTCACACGTCTTGCAGGTCTTGAGTCATGGTTATCAAATCGTATCATTCTTGAGAAAGTGTGAAAGACTTCTAATGGCATCGTGGCACGGAAAATCGCTCTTCTACTCTCTGCATCCCAGAGACTACACGTAGCCTCGCCTCGGGACCTATACACACCCGTTAAGATTAGCAGCCCTATGTAGGCACGCAGGTCAATCTCATCCATCCTTTCCAGTTGTCTCCATATTTACGGAAACGCTCCAAATTTGTCATCTCCAGGATGATTTTCTCGATGGCTGGTGTGATGAACATGTAGAATGTTGAGGCGATGTCCTGGGCAACTGCATGTCTTGTGGGCCCTGGGGTCATCCTTAAGACATTTTGTGCTGCCATCCTGCCCTGGTTGTCATATGGTGACAAGGGCCATGTTATGTTGCTGTTCCTTGACAAAAATGTCTCTTTCAGTTTGGGGGATTTCTTCTTCATCTGAAGATGATGCATTGTGCTCTGTGTTGTATTCTTCCCCATCTTCTTCTTCAGATACCTCCTTCTCTTCTAAATCATTGTTGTTTTGTTTGTCTTGGACATATGAAAAAATCAGATCTACAACCTGTTGGGCACTGAAACGTGCACGCATGGCTTCAGCAAAGAGAGAACTGGGGGACTGTCATCTGCAGCACCTTTATAGCCTCTGACTGCATTCCCCATTAGTAAACAATGGTTTCAAGAAATGTTTATTTTGTCTGAAAATATGTTAATTTTGTCTGAAATTGTGTTTATTTTGTAAGTGAACTTTTTACTTTGTTTGTCTGTGAGTCATGTTTGGGGTCGTGGAGGGGAGATGCTGCACATACACAATAACATTTTAGTCTGTCTGAGTTCAATCAGTAGCAGACATAATCTCAATTTTTCATTGTGTGTGTGTGTGTGTGTGTGTCTTTGTGGTTTTTGTGGTGTGTAAATTATTTTACACACCACTACTGCTGGGTCAAAAATGACCCTAAGGCCATCTTTGTACCCTGGTGGTGTAAGGCTTTCATGGAAATATGAACAAAGCGATGTTTCACTTTCTCTAATGTTGGGGTCACTCTAGGAAAAGTAATCACATTTCAAGTTGAAAAATATCATTTTGGGGGTTTTCTCGGCTGATAAACATAGTGGCGGGTCATTTTGAACCCTTAAGACAACACAAGGGTTAAGAGTCTTAGGAATTGGCCCACCGGTATATTCTCTGTTTAAGGTGTACCAGGTGGTGTAACGATGTTCGTCTGAGGAAGAAGGAGTAGACCAAAGTGGTGGTACGTGTTCATATTTCCTTTAATTAACTGAATACTAAATACAAAAGAACAAGAGAATAAATGAAAACCGAAACAGTCCCGTATGGTGCAAACACTGAAACGGAAAACAACTACCCACAACCCATAGTGGGAAAACAGGCTGCCTAAGTATCGTTCTCAATCAGAGACAACGATTGACAGCTGCCTCTGATTGAGAACCATACTTAGGTAGCCTGTTCCCACCTGTGTTGGTGGGTAGTTGTTTTCTGTTTTGTGTGTCTTCACCTTACAGAACTGTGTCATTTCGTTCACTCTCTCTCTTTGTTGTTTTTTAGTTATTGCAGTGTTCCGTTTATTTATTAAAATTAACATGGACACTTACCACGCTGCGTTTTGGTCTGATCCTTCCTATTCCTCATCCTAGGAGGACAACGATCGTTACAGGTGGTTACTGTTTGCACGTAAGAGTGCATTCCTACTCTGTAAGGGAGTGTGTAACTGGCGACAGTTAGGCGCAGGAGAGAGCAAAACTGGGTAATCAATGGAGCAGTTTTATTCATAAAACCACCGGAAACCAGAACAATCAACAAATGGGTACACAACCTGTCGCGCACCAGAGAAAACGTGCACATGCACTTATATTAAACAATTCCGCACAAAGACATGGGGGAGTGTTAAATACACAACATGTAATGAGGGAAATTGAGACCAGGCATGTGAGAAGACAAGACAAAACAAATGGAAAATGAAAAGTGTATCGATGACGGCTAGAAGACCGGCGACACCGACCGCCGAGCACCGCCCGAACAAGTAGAGGAACCGACTTCGGAGGAAGTCGTGACATACTCTGCGGCTCCGTTCTCTGTACGGAGTTGTCTTTACTATAGACTCAGGCAAGGTGCACCAAGGGCAACCAAAAGGTGCTAGTTGGTGTGTGTGGGTGTTTATGTGTTTGTGGGTAACCATGATAACCCCGATAGGAAAAGTAGCGCTGTCTGGTTTGTTGTTTGGAGATGTTTTTACATAGTGTAATGACATAGGTTGACACAGATGGGTGAGTCTGATTCTTTCTCCATTTAAACAGCCACAACAGGTTATAACACTGAGGTGAGCTAGCCATATGATTTCTTTACCTAACAGAAGTACACATCAAATTAAATCAAATCGTATTGGTCACATACACATATTTAGCAGATGTTATTGCGGGTGTAGTGAAATACTTGTGTTCCTAGCTTCAACAGTGCAGTAATATCTAACAACTCACAACAATACACCCCAATCTAAAGTAAAATAATGGAATTTAAGAAACATATAAATATTAGCACTAGCTATGTCGGAGTGGCATTGACTAAAATACAGTAGAATAGAATACAGTGTTTACATATGAAATGAGTAAAACAGGATGTAACTGTATACAAATTGTATACTTCAGCCCTGTACAGCTGTTATAAAGAAAGCACACACAGACAGGACCAACACACACACACACACACAGAAAGAACCAACGCACGCACACGCACACACACTCACGCACGCACGCAGACACACACACACACACACACACACACACACACACACACACACACACACACACACACACACACACACACACACACACACACACAGCAATCAATAGACCTGAATTTATCCTGAAATTAGTCATCATTCTGACAGAAGACTTGAGTGTTGTTGACTTAGATTGATTGTCCCTCAATGTTGCATTAGGAATAAGCTCTCAACAGGTTAACTTTCACACACACGCACGCTCACACACACACCACAATGACCTCTAAATTGGTGACTCGGAACACTCAGATCGCTGCAGGCAGTAGTGTACAAGAGATTTACAGGGATTTGTTACAAACCTCTGAATTATTTCAGTATTCTTGGAAAAGAAGTCTCGGTCTCTAAGGAGTTCATTCATAGCATTAGATGAAAGCACAACTACTTCAATAGGTTGAAAAACACCATGTTCAAATGATTAATCATCAAAGGCCTGGTCTTCACAAATGAGTAGATCTGCTTTTTAATTAACATTTATTTTCAGGTGAAAATGTTATCAATCCATTTAAAGATCTCGGAGTTAATTTAAGTTTCCTTCTCATAGTTAAGGTTAGTTTGTTATAATGAGATCTGGCAGTTGAAACTGAGAGCCCCACAGGGGGAGAGACTATCAAAACAGAAGTTTAAGAGGTGGAGAGGAGAGGAGAGAGGAGATGTGAAGTTGTATCTAATTTGTCACATCCAGGTATTCTTCACACTGCAACAATGATTCAGCCTGATGAGGTTTTGCAATGGTGGCAGAGAACACACAACAGCCTGCCTCTCCCTGCATAGTATTAAATGCATGGAGGAAATCAATCCTCTGGGCTGGTTGCTCAGCTGAGAGTTTCTCTGCTCCTGCTGTTTACAATACTACAATCATTTTCACTTTAGAGCCCAGTCCGCCAAGAAAAGAACAGCCATACTAAGGAGTTGTACTGAAAGTGACACATGCACGCGCACACGTACACACACACACACACACACACACACACACACACACACACACACACACACACACACACACACACACACACACACACACAAACACACACACACACACACACACACACACACACACACACACACACACACACACACACACACACACACACACACACACACACACACACACACACACACACACACACACACTAATCAGTCAGTCCTCTCCAGAGCCAAGTACTCATCCCTCTTTCCTCCCACACAGAGGGTCTCAAGGGTGCATGTTCTCTGTATCCACTGACACCATTTTTTGACATCATAATCCACAGAGGTCCTCATGTGAGGGGGGTGAGTCTCCCATTTTCCAGGGTTAATACGAGACCTCGGCTAATTTCCTGTGAGAGTATGTCTGCTGTGCGAGGACAGAGACCCCAGTCTCTGAAGTGGAGCCCACTGTCACTGATAACGTCATATAAATCTGTGAGTCGGATCAACCAGGCGCAGTACAACATCCTACACCCTCTAAACGGATGGTATTTTCTTTGAGCTGCTGGCCTTATGAATCTTTATGAGGATAGTTGTTGCCTGCCAGAGCTATAGAAACCATAGATCAGTACATTACTTTGGAGAACACAGTTCACTAACAACACAGCCTTGGTCTCTGGGGAGAGGATTCTCTCTCTCTCTCTCTCTCTTTCTATCCCTCCCTCTCTCTCCTCTCCCTCTCTCCGCCATATGTTGAGTTAAAATGGAATCTCACAGTGCTGAGTGGGGCATGATTCCAGCCCAAGGGAGAAGAGGAGGAAAGAATGGATGAGAGGAGAAGAGAAGGAACGAGGGATCCTGTTGTCACCAACATATGGCTGGCTGGCTGGCTGCTGTGGCTGATGATGTGATGTGTGCCTCTGTCACTGACTGACTGTCATTTCATTACATTACAAGGAAGGCTGGGAGAGTAAAGCTTGGTTCTACAGATCTAAAGTAGTCTATGACGAGCTAGCTAACGATCTCTCACTAAGTAACCCCACTCTGACACCATATTGGTAGCAGTACGTTAGGTTTTATGTGTCTAGCACTAGGCTACCACCGAGGCAACGAGGTTATAAACTGGAAGCCATGGGAAAGTGATGTCAGACACAGTAAATCACACGCAGTTCAAATGTGTCCAACGAGTGGTTGGTACAGTTTGTCTAGCTCTAGTCTAGAAAAGGAGTAAGAGCCCTTTAGTTTTACAATTTCCTGTAGAGGCGTCATGCCCATTGAATCATTGAGTCTAAGTCTGTATCCCAAATGGCACCCTATTCCCTCTGGAGTGCACTACTTTCGGAAATAGGGATGCAGCCTCTGTGTGTTTCTCCTAGTAGCTAATGCAATCCTGATTCCTGCTGTGCTGTTGAAACAGAGGTACACTGCCTAATGCAACCCTGCATCCTGCAGTAGCTAGACTAAGTGTTGCTACGTGGATAATACAGTCCTTCCTCCTCAATGTTTCTAACGCAGTCCTGCCGGGCTGCTCCGATTAATCACATCCACCATGGGAACAGAGGGTTCATTAGGAAGAGATTCCCTTAATGGGGACGGAGGAGGAACGGCCGGCTGTTTAAATGGAGTGAACCGAGTCTGGGGCAGAGGGAGCTAGATACGTCTACCAGGTGGCAGGTTTAAATGGGGGAGGGGGAGAGGGGGGAAAAGAGTGCTTCCAGGGGGTTCTGCTAAATGATATTAGCTAACAACCACAGGAGAAAGCTACTTTCACAAATGAGCAGCAAAGACAGATGAGAGGGAGGAGGGCCCCCTCTGTTACAATACGCTCTGTGCAGAGGCTTGCATGGCTCTGTCATGCACACGCACGCACACACATACACACTCTCTGACTGTCTCCAGACTCCTGTGCTGAATCAAACCAGTTACTTACAGCAGTAAAACTATTCCGCAGAGAGAATGTGACAAATGAATCTCATTGGGTAATGCGGAGTGGGGGGGTTTGTGTCTCAGTGACAAATGTAGACAGCATACCTGAGCAGAGTAACTAATTATGCCCAAATTAACTTGTCAGAGAGAGATGGAGAGGTGGAGAAAGAGGGAGAAGGGGAGAAAGAGAGAGAGGGAGAGGGAGAGGGGGAGAAAGAGAGGGGGAGGGAGAGAGAGAGAGGGGAGAAAGAGGGAGAGGGGAGAAAGAGAGGGAGGGGGGAGAACAAGAGAGAGAGGGGGAGAGAGAGAGGGAGATGGAGAAGGGGAGAGAAAGAGAGAGAGAGGGAGAGAAAGAGAGAGAAAGAGAGAGGGGGAGAGGGATAAGGGGAAGAGAGAGAGAGGGAGAGAGGGGAGAGAGAGGGAGAGGGAGAAGGGGAGAAGGAGATGGGTGAGAGAGAGAGAGAGAGAGAGAGAGAGAGAGAGGGGGGGGGGGGGGACTTCTTGAGCTGCTATCTGCTTTACATGATTCCTCTCTCAATTGCTCTAAAATGAGACGTCAGGCTCTGCTCTGAGATAAACGAGTTAGCCGGAGTGGTGCTATGCTGACTAAATCATAATGCGTCACTCTCTCCCACTGCTGCTAGCACTTCACTGTGACATTTGTGTCAGGTCTGCATCCTGCTGCCACCCCTGGAAATAACACCCATTTACCAACACCAGTAATGCTGGAGTCTGTAGTCCCTCACATTACGTGTGACGGGAAGCAGAGATAAATGCATATGAAGACATACACCAAGGAACTTTGGCCCCCATTTTTGAAATTACTTAACAGAAGGGTAATTTACTGTGGATTTTGTTTATCTTGGGTCTGTATGTATTTGTGTGTGCATGTGTTGGCACCAGATGTTCCACTCCCCTCTGACACCACAGGGCAGCTATGCTGCCACACTGACTCATCAGTGACCTCTGACCTGCTCCACTTAAACAGAGCAGCACCTCAGATTGAACAGCAGAGCATAAGACACAACAACACAACCTGAGACTCTCTCATTCATGACTGTCACTCATGCTGTGGCAGAGAGAGGGAATGGAGAGAGAGAATAGAGAGACAGGAGAAAATTGGGAGAGAGAGGATGAAGAGATGGGATAGTGGTGAGAGAGAGATTAGAGAGATAATGGGGAGAGAGAGAAGAGAGAGAGAGGATGGAGAGATGAGAGAATGGAGAGAGAGATTAGAGAGAGAATGGGGAAAGAGAGAAGAGAGAGAGGGAATGGAGAGATGAGAGAATGGGGAGAGAGAGAATGGGGAGAGAGAATAGAGAGAGAGGAGAGAATGGGAAGAGAGAGGATGGAGAGGGGATGAGAGAGAGAGAAATACAGAATGTATTGGACAGGACAGAGAGAGGAGACAGACAGCCCAGACATTTACATGCTTAATTTAACGGTCAGTCAGTTTGCTCTTTACGTGGCATGTGAGAGAGAGCCTCGTTAAGGTATTTAAAGTATGTGTGTGTGTGCCAGCCAGCCAGTGGAGTTGGTGTCTGATGGAGTGTGTCCTGGTAGGCAGTCGGGCCATAAAGAATGGCCATTACCACAGCTGTACGTTACAGAATCGACACGGTGATTATTAGCACTACGTTAATGAACTACAAATGATGATGAGGATGATATTTTTCTATCCCAGTGTAGTGGAGGGGAATGATGCTTTATGCCCCAAAGCAAATTTTTTCACCTAAAATAGGTACTGGGTGGCTTGTGTTATTAGCTAGATAGCCTGACACAGTGTTTTTCCTGCAGCAAGAAACATGCACACTTATACACACACACACACACACACATAGTGTCACAATTTACGCCGAAGTCGGTCCCTCTCCTTGTTCGGGCGGCGGTCGACGTCACCGGTCTTCTAGCCATCGCTTTCATTTTCCATTTGTTTTGTCTTGTCTTCCCACACACCTGGTATCAAGTCCATCATTACATGTTGTGTATTTAACCCTCTGTTCCCCCCATGTCCTTGTCTGGAATTGTTTATTGTAGTGCTTGTGCACGTTATGCTGGTGTGTAATGGGTTATGTACACCCATTGATTTATTGTTCTGTTTACGGTGGTTTTGTTAATTAAACTGCGCCTTTGTTTTTGCTCTCCTGCGCCTGACTTCTCTGCCGCCAGTACGCACCCCTTACAGAATTACTGACCAGACTATGGAGTCAGCAGGAGCAGGTACCCGGGGTATAGGGGTGGAGGAGAGCGTCCGGGAGCACGCAGCAATGCTCCACCGTCTTGGCACCGCCATGGACCGCATTGTCCAGACAATGGACTGCTGGGAGAGACAGGGAGTTCTCCCAGCACCTCCACTAGCACAACCCGGGGGCTCCACTACGCGCCCCTCCTTCTCCTGGACCCAGTGGGATTAGCCTCTCCCTTCCCCAGGTATACGATGGGACGGCTGCGAACTGCCAGGGGTTCCTGTTGCAGCTGGACCGTCCACCCGGCTCCTTTGGGCCGTGAGAGGATGTCGCCTGGAGTGGGCCAACGCCGTGTGGAGAGAGGGAGATGCAGCGTTGGACCAGTTTGAGGAGTTCACCTGCCGCTTCTGGGCAGTCTTCTACCACCCGCCCGAGGGTAGAGCGGTCTGAGGCATGGGACGAGGAGCGCCCAGGAGTTCGCCCTGGAGGTTCGGGCCCTGGCTGCCGGCGAGGGATGGAACGACAGGGCCCTGATCGACCATTATCGCTGCAGTCTGCACGAGGACATCCGTCGGGAGTTGGCCTGCAGAGACACCACCCTCACCTTCGACCAGCTGGTGGACCTGTCCATCCGGCTGAATAACCTGCTGGCTACCCGCGGACGTTCAGATTGGGGTCTGTTGGTTCCATCCCCCCACACCCCCTCTCCAATACCCATGGAGCTGGGAGGGCCAGAGCGCAGGAAGACCGGAGGGGGTTCCAGCTCATGCACCATCTGTGGCCACAGGGGTCACACTGCCGGTCGGTGCCGGGTTGGTTCCTCTGGGTATCGAGGCAGCAGGCAGGGTGCTCATGTGTCACCCCAGGTAAGCCGGCACCATTCTCACCCAGAGCCCTTTGTTCCTCATATGTTTGTGTATGTCACTTTTCCTGAATTTTCCCCGCATTCCCAGCATAAGGCGCTCGTCGATTCAGGCGTGGCTGGGAATTTTATAGATAGATCGTTCGCCCATAGTTTAGAGATCCCCATTGTTCCCGTGGCTGTGCCCTTCCCCGTTCACGCCTTAGATAGTCGACCATTAGGGTCAGGGTTGATTAGGGAGGCCACCGCTCCTCTGGGCATGGTGACGCAGGGGGGGATCACAAGGAGAGAATTAGTCTCTTCCTCATTGACTCTCCTGCGTTTCCTGTGGTGCTAGGCCTACCCTGGTTAGCGTGTCATGACCCCACTGTCTCTCACGGGGTGGTCGCCGGAGTGCACTGGGAGGTTTTTAGGGGTTTCTGTTGGTGCTACTACGGTGGAAAGTCCAGACCAGGTGTCCACCATGCGCATTCCCCCTAAATATGCTGATTTAGCTCTCGCCTTCTCCAAAAATAAGGCGAGTCAATTACCACCCCATCGATGGGGCGATTGTGCGATAAATCTCCTGGTAGATGCTGAACTTCCCAGGAGTCACGTGTATCCCCTCTCACAGGCGGAGACGGAAATAATGGAAACATATGTCTCTGAAACCCTGCGTCAGGGGTACATTCGGTCCTCCACTTCACCCGCCTCCTCGAGTTTCTTTTTTGTGAAGAAGAAGGAGGGAGGTCTGCGCCCGTGTATTGACTCGGGTCTGAACCAGATCACGGTGAGGTATAGTTACCCGCTACCGCTCATAGCCACAGCGATTGAGTCAATGCATGGGGCGCGCTTCTTCACCAAACTAGATCTCAGGAGTGCTTACAACCTGGTGCGTATCTGGGAGGGAGAAGAGTGGAAGACAGCTTTCAGTACCACCTCAGGGCACTATGAGTACCTCGTCATGCCGTACGGGTTGATGAATGCGCCATCAGTCTTCCAAGCCTTTGTAGACGAGATTTTCAGGGACCTGCACGGGCAGGATGTAGTGGTGTATATTGATGACATTCTGATAGGGGCTGAGTCACTGGCTTACTGGGGCTCTCTCATGCCGTCCCTGGAAGGGGTGCGTCACCTGAGTGGGTTTATTCACTGATGTGGACATCCTGTCTACTTTGTGGGCTATACTCAGCCTTGTCTCAGGATGGTAAGTTGGTGGTTGAAGATATCCCTCTAGTGGTGTGGGGGCTGTGCTTTGGCAAAGTGGGTGGGGTTATATCCTTCCTGTTTGGCCCTGTCCGGGGGTGTCCTCGGATGGGGCCACAGTGTCTCCTGACCCCTCCTGTCTCAGCCTCCAGTATTTATGCTGCAGTAGTTTATGTGTCGGGGGGCTAGGGTCAGTTTGTTATATCTGGAGTACTTCTCCTGTCCTATTCGGTGTCCTGTGTGAATCTAAGTGTGCGTTCTCTAATTCTCTCCTTCTCTCTTTCTTTCTCTCTCTCGGAGGACCTGAGCCCTAGGGCCATGCCCCAGGACTACCTGACATGATGACTCCTTGCTGTCCCCAGTCCACCTGATCGTGCTGCTGCTCCAGTTTCAACTGTTCTGCCTTATTATTCGACCATGCTGGTCATTTATGAACATTTGAACATCTTGGCCATGTTCTGTTATAATCTCCACCTGGCACAGCCAGAAGAGGACAGGCCACCCCACATAGCCTGGTTCCTCTCTAGGTTTCTTCCTAGGTTTTGGCCTTTCTAGGGAGTTTTTCCTAGCCACCGTGCTTCTACACCTGCATTGCTTGCTGTTTGGGGATTTAGGCTGGGTTTCTGTACAGCACTTTGAGATATCAGCTGATGTACGAAGGGCTATATAAATACATTTGATTTAATTTGATTTGATATACTCCACAACACGCGCCAAGCATGTGTCCCTGGTGTGCAGGGTGCTTGGTCGCCTGTTGGAGCATGACCTGTACGTCAAGGCTGAGAAATGCCTGTTCTTCAAGCATTCCGTCTACTTCCTAGGGTACCGCATTTCCACCTCAGGGGTGGAGATGGAGAGTGCCCGCATTTCAGCCGTGCATAATTGGCCGACTCCCACCACGGTAAAAGAGGTGCAGCGGTTCTTAGGGTTTGCCAATTACTACCGGAGGTTTATCCAGGGTTTTGGTCAGGTAGCGGCTCCCATTACCTCACTGCTGAAGGGGGGCCCGGTACATTTGCAATGGTCAGCTGAGGCGGACAGGGCTTTTGGTCACCCGAGGGCTCTGTTTACCTCGGCTCCCGTGCTAGCCTATCCGGATCCCTCTTTGGCGTTCATAGTGGAGGAGGAGGATGCGTCCAAGGCTGGGATAGGAGCTTTGCTCTCTCAGTGCTCGGGTACGCCACCGAAGCTGCGCCCCTGTGCCTTCTTCTCGAAGAAGCTTAGCCCGGCGGAGCGAAACTATGACGTTGGGGACCGGGAGCTGTTGGCTGTCGTCAAGGCCTTGAAGGCATGGAGACATTGGCTTGAGGGGGACAACCACCGCAATCTGGAGTACATCCGGGCAGCGAGGAGACTGAACCCTCGTCAGGCAAGGTGGGCCATGTTTTTCACCCGTTTTGTTTTCACCCTGTTTTCGCCCCAATGTTCGCACCAGGGGACCGGGTCTGGCTCTCGACCCTCCACCTGCCCCTCCACCTGCCCTGCCAGATGCTGGGTCCGCGGTTTGTGGGGCCATCTAAAGTCCTGAGGAGAGTGAACAAGGTTTGTTATAGGTTACAGCTTCCCCCAGATTACAGTATTAACCCCTCGTTCCATGTGTCTCTCCTCAGGCCGGTGGTGGCTGTTCCACTCCAGGAGTCTGAGGTGCGGAAGGTTCCTCCATCCCCTCTGGACATCGAGGGGGCCCGGCATACTCCGATCGCTCCATACTGGATTCGAGGTGTAGGGCGAGGGGTCTTCAGTGTCTCATGGAGTGGGAGGGGTACGGTCTGGAGGAGAGGTGCTGGGTTCCGGTCGAGGACGTGTTGGTCCCATTACATGTTGTGTTTTTAACCCTCTGTTCCCCCCATGTCCTTGTCCGGAATTGTTAATTGTAGTGCTTGTGCACGTTATGCTGGTGTGTAACGGGTTTTGTTTAGCCATTGATTTATTGTTCTGTTTACTGTGGTTTTGTTTATTAAACTGCGCCATTGTAAATCAGTTTTTGCTCTCCTGCGCCTGACTTCTCTGCCGCCAGTACGCACCCCCCTACACAAAGGTGTGGGAAGAGTAAGTAGAGAAGAGGGATGAGAAAATATACACTGAGTGTACAAAATATTAAGAATACCTTGCTAATATTGAGTTGCTCCCCCCATTTGCCCTCAGAACAGCCTCAATGTGTCCAAAAGCAACCCACAGGGATGCTGACCCATGTTTGGCACACAGGAAGGAAGGCCCTCCTGCCTTCTCCTGCCTCCCTGTTCTGTATACTCAGTGCACATCCAAGGAAAGAGGACAACACTCTTGAATAACTAAATGTGTTAAATAAATAAACATATTTTGTTGACATCAAGATTTAAAAAAATTTAAAAAGTATTATCAAGTTAAATCACTGACTGCTCTGTGTTCTTATTATTATAGTTATTTTCTTTCTCTTCACTGTTGTTCCAAAAGCAATTCGTAATTAGCAATTAGTAACACAAGTTGTGTTTCAGAAACACAGCAGGCACCAGACAGAATGAAGTATTGGAGACTTTAAAACTATACGTCTGTATATCTGCTCTCTTATGGCAGTGAAATACGTTATGCATCAATCAACCATCAACCAATCTATTGACAATATCATATGTATGTTTAGCAGAAACACCTTAAAAACCCTCTCCCCACACACACAAAATGACTGATTCCCATTAGCCCCTCTGCAGTACTAACTAAACCAATAGCAGTGCCCCTGGTCATCCAAGGAGTCATAGGAAGAGATCTCCTTGGAAAGCTTGAGAGGCGAAATACAGATATCCTTCTCCAAATCCTAAAGTGATCGGGATACTCCTTTCTTATTTCTCCATTAGTGGGTTCTGCTGTACTGCAACTCTCAGCTACTGTATCCTGCACTATTGTAGCCACATGTTCTGTATTCAGTATAGGCTACACTCTTTCTCTCATGAAGAGATTTTTGAAGGTAGTTCAGCAAGCTCCATGGAGATTTCGTAAATGTTTTTACAGCGGATAAGAGATGGGTCCATACACGATGACCATTTGTAGAAATAAATTGTATCAAAAAGATGTACTAATATTTCCTAATTCCCTTCATATCCATGGCAGATGGAGATGCTCAGAGTCAAATGAGGTGTGATCATATCGACAGGACTCCTGCCTGGTGAACACTTTCCTCCTCGCTGCACTGAAACAATAGATTATTACAGTGCATTACATAATTACATGGATGTGACTGGGTTATCTGCGTCTGTCTATATGTTCTTGTTAGACAGAGACTGGAGTCAGAGGGGCTTTATGGCTCTACTCTGTAGAGAAGCGTTACTGCAAGGACTTGACATCTGTTTAAAAGTATCATAAGTGATCTCATTTCACAATCAAGTGGTAGTGAGAGAGAACAGAGAGACCAGAGAGTGCTAGCAATGAAAGGGGAGACGGGGGAAGAGAGGGAGAGAGAGAGAGACAGAGAGTGAGAGGGAAATTTGAGAGAACACAAGATCAAACATAAACAGTGATATGATGACAGATATGATAGGAACACTGCAGTAGTGGAGAGTTGTGTACAATGATGAGGAAAATAACAGGTATTTACATTTCTTAAACTTAACCTCAATGATTTAATTGTTAAACATAATCACATTGTAGTTGTAGCTTTAATTCAGCAAACACATCAATTGGAGAGCTAAATATTAGCGGAGCCGCTATCAAAATGTTTTGTGCCAAATTAACTTTCTTGCTCAACAACAAATACAGTGCATTCGGAAAGTATTCAGACCACTTGACCTTTTCCATATTGTGTTACATTACAACCTTATTCTAACATTGATTATCAATCTCATCAATCTACACACAATACCCCATAATGACAAAGCGAAAAAATGTATATATTTACATAAGTATTCAGACCCTTTGCTATGACACTCGAAAATGAGCTCAGGTACATCCTGTTTCCAATGATGATCCTTGAGATTTTTTGACAACTTGATTGGAGTCCACCTGTGGTAAATTCAATTGATTGGACATGATTTGGAAAAGCACACACCTGTCTATATATAAGGTCCCACAATTGACAGCGCAAGTCAGAGAAAAAAAACAAGCCATGAGGTCGAAAAAATTGTCAGTATGTGAAGAGTTGTGCACACCCTGATCTGTTTCCCCTGTCTTTGTGCTTGTCTCCACCCCCCTCCAGGTATCACCCATCTTTCCCATTATCCCCTGTGTATTTATACCTGTGTTCTCTGTTTGTCTGTTGCCAGTTCATTTGGTTTGTGAAACCTACCCGCATTTGTTCCCCTGCTTCTGTCTGTTTCTTGCTCCTGTTTCCTAGTTCTTCCCGGTTTTGACATTTCTGCCTGCCCTGACCCTGAGCCTGTCTGCCATTCTATACCTTGCCCCTCCTCTCTGGAGTATTAACCCCTACCTGCCCTGACACTGAGACTGCCTGCCATTTTGGACCCTTTGCATGTTCTCAGGATTATTGACCCCTGCCTGCCTTTTGACTTGTCGTTTGCCTGCGCCTGTATTAGAAATAAACTTTTGCGTCTTCGACTTGTCTGCATCATGGTCATACCTGAAACTTGATACCTTAGAGCTCCGAGACAAGATTGTGTCGAGGCACAGATCTGGGTAAGAGTACCAAAAAAATGTCTGCAGCATTGAAGGTCCCCAAGAACACAGTGGCCTCCATCATTCTTACATGGAATGAGTATATAACCACCAAGACTCTTCCTAGAGCTGGCCACCTGGCCAAACTGAGCAATCGGGGGAGAAGGGCCTTGGTCAGGGAGGTGACCAAGAACCCAACGGTCACTCTGGCAGAGCTCCAGAGTTCCTCTGTGGAGATGGGAGAACCTTCCAGAAGGACAACCATCTTTGCAGCACTCCACCAATCAGGACTTTATGGTAGAGTTTCCAGACGAAAGTCACTCCTCAGTAAAAGGCACATGACAGCCCACTTGGAGTTTGCCCAAAGGCACCTAACGGACTCTCAGACCATGAGAAACAAGATTCTCTGGTCTAATGAAATCAAGATTGACCTCTTGGCCTGAATGCCAATTGTCACATCTGGAGGAAACCTGGCACCCTCAGTACTGTGAAGGACGGTGGTGGCAGCATCATGCTGTGGGTATGCTTTTCAGTGGCAGCACCTGGGAGGATCGAGGAAAAGATGAACGGAGCAAAGAACAGACTGTTTGATGAAAACCTGCTCCAGAGTGCTCAGGACATCAGACTGGGACGAAGGCTCACCTTCCAACAGGATAACGTCCCTAAGCACACAGTCAAGAAAACGCAGGAGTGGCTTCGGGACAAGTCTCTGAATGCCCAGCCAGAGCCCGGACATGAACTTGATCGAATATCTTTGGAGAGACCTGAAAATAGCTGTGCAGCAACGCTCCCCATCCAACCTGACAGAGCTTGAGAGGATCTACAGAGAAGAACGAGAGAAACTCCCCAAATACAGATGCGCCAAGTTTGTAGTGTCATACCCAAGAAGACTCAAGGCTGTAATCGCTACCAAAGGTGCTTCAACAAAGTACTGAGTAAATGGTCTGAATAGTTATGTAAATGTGATATTTCGTTTAGATTTTTTATTACTAAAAACCTGTTTTTGCTTTGTCATTATATGGTACTGTGTGTAGATTGATGAGGGGAAAAACAATGTAATCCATTTTAGAATAAGGTAAGGTAGAATAAGGAATACTTTCCCGAATGCACTGTACATTTCTTTTCAGGTCATAAACAGTCAAAATATATCGGAGGTCTGCCCAATAAACAATTTTAATAAATGACTTGTTTTACTTTGTTCGATTTACCAAGGCATGTGTTCAGCTCCATGACATTCTATGCTAAGCTGCATGGGGAAAGCAGTCCAAGTACAGTTAAGGACTGGCTCTGGCTGACAAAAAAGTCCCCCCCCCCAGGGAAAGAAAAGAAAAACGTTTGAGAGAACCAATCAAAGCTCAAGACAATTTTTGTGTGAATATTGCACCAACAAACAAACTCCTGTCCAGGCCAGTGTGTCACAGCTCTCCCTTGGTTTGTACCATGTGAGTCACGTCAGCCGTACTATAGCAGTTAAGTATGCCCGTTCACAGATGTATTTTGTGATTAGCTGCCCCTAACAGTAGTCCAACAAACAGGTTTAGAAATGGATTCTATGATTATCTGATAGCTGCTGGACCTCATCTTCCCTTGAGAGCAGACACTGTTTTGGACTGACTGACTTCAAGAGTTGATGACAGTAGATTTCCCATTCAGTATAGCTGTTGGATTTGTGTTTTACTACCGCCCCCTGGTGGTTACAGTGATAATAAACTCTTTCAAGAAAAGACACTGCAATGATGTTGGAAAGACCCCAAGCTGAGGGTCTTTTTTATTATATTTTTGGTGGGGTACTTTTTACCACCCCCAATTTCCTTATATCTAAATGGTAGTTACAGTCTTGTCCAATCGCTGCAACTCCCGTACAGACTACGGAGGTCGAGAGCCATGCATCCTCCGAAACACAATCCTGCCAAGCCGCACTGCTTCTTGACACACTACCCGCTTAACCCGGAAGCCAGCCGCACCAATGTGTTGGAGGAAACACCATCCAGCTGGCAACCGTAGTCACTGTGCATGCGCCCAGAGCGTCACTAGAGCACGATGGGACAAGGACATCCGAGTTCGATCCCTGACACAGCCTGGGATCAAACCCGGATCGGTAGTGATGCCTCTAGCACTGAGATGCAGTGCCTTAGACCGCTGCGCCACTCGGGAGGCCCCGAATGCCGAGGGTCATTAGAACATCATTGTTGCAACATTCAGAGTACAGTTCCTTTCAAATGACATGGGTCTATCTAGAAAAATACTGTAGCATTCCTCTAATGTAGAAAAGTTAACAAAGAAAGAATGGGTCAAGCAATTGTAACAGGTGTTTAAATATGTAAGTAGCCTACTCTATCACTGAGGGGTAAAAATAAATCTATGGGTAACCAAAGTGGGTTTTTTTGTAGAATTTTTCAATTGGACTTCTCTATGGGCCGTCTATGGGAATTGTCCTCTTGGGCTCGACTTCAGCTAAACTGCAGTACCGAAAATGCCCGCTGAGCACAGTGGAAAGAGTGCTTCCAGACCGGAACCCTGGCCCCCTGTACTCTATGCCAGTGGTGTAAATGACTTAAGTAAAAATACTTTAAAGTACTACTTAAGTCGTTTTTGGGGGTATCTGTACTTTACTTTACTATTTATATTTTTGACAACTTTTACTTTTACTTCAATACATTCCTAAAGAAAATAATGTACTTTTTACTCCACACATTTTCCCTGACACCCAAAAGTACTCGTTACATTTTGAATGCTTAGCAGGACAGGAAATGGTCCAATTCACTCACATATCAAGAGAACATCCCCGGTCATCTCTACTGCCTCTGATCTGGTGGACTCCCTAAACAGAGAACATCCCCGGTCATCTCTACTGCCTCTGATCTGGTGGACTCCCTAAACAGAGAACATCCCCGGTCATCTCTACTGCCTCTGATCTGGTGGACTCCCTAAACACACATGCTTCATTTTAAAATGATATCTAAATGTTGGAATGTGCCCCTGGCTATCTGTAAATATATATATGTTTTAAGGAATTTGAAATGATTTATACTCTCACTTTTACTTTCGATACTTAAGTATATTTAAGCAATTAAATTTACTTTTGATACTTAAGTATATTTAAAACCAAATACTTTTAGACTTTTACTCAAGTAGTATTTTACTGGGTGACTTTCACTTTTACTTGAGTCATTTTCTGTTAAGGTATCTTTACTTTTACTCAAGTATGACAATTTGGTACTTTTTCCACTACTGCTCTATGCATAGGCTTCACTAAGGTACATATTTGATTATTTTCCATGATAGCAATCCATTGCCAAAGCAGAAAGCCACACCTCTGCATTGGTAAGTGAACATCAACCCCATCTAGAGGTGTATATTGTTTCAGGTGATACTATAACAATAATAGTCAACATTCTGTAGCTACTACACTAAAAGGTCAAATGAAACACATACAGGGGCAGTTTTGTTGGATGTTTTAATCAAATGCCATTGCAAAAGACCATCATAACGTGGCATTTCTCCACGTATGTCTATTTTAAAAATAACTATTTCACCTTTCTAATGATTTCTCCAACGGTTCCCCCTTCTGGCCTTTAGTGAGAAAAGTTAAGCAGGAAAACTTTTGAAGGTCAGTTGTGAGCCTAAGTTAAAATGAGCATTGCAGGATCAAACATCAGAGTGAGCCATCTGGCCCCCAGCCTCAGCTTACCATTTTCTATACCCACTGTTTCCTATAACAGATTCCAATTATGTTGGCATGGAAACCTGCCCAGGAAATCATAACAAAATAAAGACCACTCTGAGGTCAGGGGGGTTGGATTGTAATGTCCATTTTGTCTTGATTTGCTTTTCTTTGCCAGCTGAGTCAGCGACTGTCTCTGCTGATCTTGTTTTGGGCTCAGTAGAATATATCTCAGGGTAATTGAATTGAACTAGTGTGGCAGGGGAGAGGGCCAATGGGCAGCTGCGGACTATCAAAATAAACAACCAAAGCTACAGAATACAAAGACACATATTAGGATCCAAATTAATGCTTTGGTATGACATGTACTTTGTGTACTTACTGTAAGTCAAGTTTTACACACATTTTCCTTTGACATCATCTCAACGTAGAATGTAGCCCCTAGCTAGGCCTTGAACAGACAATACTCAATCTGCATTCAGATAGGACTTGTATAGAAATATATTGGGATCAGGTAGGACTTGTATAGAAATATATTGGGATCCGGTAGGTATTGTATAGAAATATATTGGGATCCGGTAGGTATTGTATAGAAATATATTGGGATCAGATAGGACTTGTATAGAAATATATTAGGATCAGATAGGACTTACAGAAATATATTGGGATCAGGTAGGACTTGTATAGAAATATATTGGGATCCGGTAGGTATTGTATAGAAATATATTGGGATCAGATAGGACTTGTATAGAAATATATTGGGATCCGGTAGGACTTGTATAGAAATATATTGGGATCCGGTAGGACTTGTATAGAAATATATTGGGATCAGATAGGACTTGTATAGAAATATATTGGGATCAGATAGGACTTGTATAGAAATATATTGGGATCAGATAGGACTTGTATAGAAATATATTGGGATCCGGTAGGACTTGTATAGAAATATATTGTGATCAGATAGGACTTGTATAGAAATATATTGGGATCCGGTAGGTATTGGATAGAAATATATTGGGATCCGGTAGGTATTGTATAGAAATATATTGGGATCAGGTAGGACTTGTATAGAAATATATTGGGATCAGATAGGACTTACAGAAATATATTGGGATCCGGTAGGTATTGTATAGAAATATATTGGGATCAGATAGGACTTGTATAGAAATATATTGGGATCAGGTAGGACTTGTATAGAAATATATTGGGATCAGGTAGGACTTGTATAGAAATATATTGGGATCAGGTAGGACTTGTATAGAAATATATTGGGATCCGGTAGGACTTGTAAAGAAATATATTGGGATCAGGTAGGACTTGTATAGAAATATATTGGGATCAGGTAGGACTTGTATATAAATATATTGGGATCAGGTAGGACTTGTATAGACATTTACTGGGATCATGTGCGAGTTGTATTTTCTAGAAATGTCTTGGGCTCAAGACTAATCCTTTGTAAGGTTCCTAGAAACATCAGTGGTGTCTCATTTAAATGGGATGTACTGTCTGTGTCTGAGAATATCAGTCTACTTTGTACACTCTCCACCCCCCCCCCCCCCTCTATATCTCTGTCTATCTCTTCTTCTCTCTGTCTCTGTCTCTCTCCTTTAGTATGCTTTCAGGTACAACTTAATAACTTACATAAACTCTTTCCCATGTTTTAGGACTTTCCTTGAAAACATCATTATTTTAGAATATTGATTGATTCATAGTACCTGCTCTGAATGTTGTTTGGGTGCTAATATAGTCTGTAAAGTGCATATTCCTTTTTTGTGCACACACACACACACACACACACACACACACACACACACACAAAACAGACGCTCAGTTTATTGGCCCATCACAGGTTGTGTGGCAGTATTACATTCCATTTGCATTCTAATTTCCTACAGATTGGCTGCTTGTTCAATGGGCCTCAGTGAGATGGATGTGCAGGTTTATAATAAGCGGAGATGGAGGAAATGAAAGAAATATTACATCCTGTGAAGTGGTAAAAACGTCTTGGATGTTGCGTGTTGGGGGTGGCGTAGACGTGAAAGAACACTGTTCATTGCCCAACGCAAATGTCATTATTGTCAGATTAGAAGACATGCGAGGAGAGGACAGTCTGTATCGGGATGGCAGCGTGGAAGTCACTGGTCTGGATAGACTGGATATATTGTTGTGGCACCGAGGAGTCTCGGGGGGTTCAGTGTGGCGTGTGTGTGTGAGTGTTTGTGTGTGTGAGTGAGTGAGTGAGAGTGTTAATGTCCACAGAAGACGAACAGGGCTTTTAATAATCAGATTTACAGAGCACAAAGCAGACCTAATTGCTTTTAAATTTACCCTAACTGGCATTTATGGAGCGCAGTGCCACTTGGGTATTTAGTACATTACAGTGTGTGTGTGTGTGTGTGTGTGTGTGTGTGTGTGTGTGTGTGTGTGTGTGTGTGTGTGTGTGTGTGTGTGTGTGTGTGTGTGTGTGTGTGTGTGTGTGTGTGTGTGTGTGTGTGTGTGTGTGTGTGTGTGAGACAGTCTTGCATTAAGGCTGGTTATAGCAGAGTTCATGTGGTCACTCCCGGCACTCACATCCCCCTATAAACATGCTGAAACAGAAACACAGACGAGTCAGTTAATAAATAGACCTGAGTTACTGTTTGAACAGAATAGTGCACATTAAGGTTGATCTTTCTCCCTGTAAAAAGCTGGCCTAAATGACAAGAGCTCAGTCGGCTACGTGGTCTGTATGTCAGCAGTCTGAGCCCAGTGATGACTGTTTCCTTCTGCTCGTTCATCCGAATTGCAAACCATTTAGATATCGTTTCAGCTTTATGAAGGCACCTTTTCTCTAGATACAGCTTCCTCCGGGCCGGGAGTGACCATGTGAACTCTGCTATAACCAGCCTTAATGCAAGACTGTCCTACACACACACACACACACACACACACACACACACACACACACACACCCACACACACACCCACACACACACACAGCTCAGCGCCACAGCCAGCTGATGGATGGGGAACAAGTATGCTAATGCCCTATTGTTTTTAAAGCCTCTCTCTTTCCTAGCTGCTCTAACTTATAGCATTATGAAAGCCTTCATGGCAATCTCCTCCATTTGTCACGCTGCCACCGCGAAAGTTCACCGACAGAAATAAAACCGGGGAAATGGAGGAGCTGGGAAATGATTTACTGTAAAGTCAAACATGATAGTCTATAAGGTTGTAGGGAAAAGGTGATATTGGTTTTGTTTATGTTTGCCTGCCATATGTTCCCTTGGCATGACTGTCTATGTTGATTTACACAGGGAAATGGATGCTTGGTTGTTTGTTGATTGCATATAAAAAAACATATAGTAGCTCATAAAACGTCTGTCCTGTATGGTTGGGTGGAAAGTCCATTTCTGCCTGCAACCAACCAATTTGTGGTCACCTCAAACACAATAGCAAAACATAACTGGTTTTACTTCAGAAGTCATTATATGGCTATGCTAAAGATATGAGCTGTGTGTGTGGTATAGGCAATATACAGCGAGGGAAAAAAGTATTTGATCCCCTGCTGATTTTGTACGTTTGCCCACTGACAAAGAAATTATCTGTCTATAATTTTAATGGTAGGTTTATTTGAACAGTGAGAGACAGAATAACAACAAAAAAATCCAGAAAAACGCAAACATTTTATAAATTGATTTGCATTTTAATGAGGGAAATAAGTATTTGACCCCTCCGCAGAACATGACTTAGTATTTGGTAGCAAAACCCTTGTTGGCAATCACAGAGGTCAGACGATTCTTGTAGTTGGCCACCAGGTTTGCACACATCTCAGGAGGGATTTTGTCCCACTCCTCTTTGCAGATCTTCTCCAAGTCATTAAGGTTTGGACATTAAGGACGTTTGGCTAGGCCACTCCAGGACCTTAATGTGCTTCTTCTTAAGCCACTCCTTGGTTGCGTTGGCCGTGTGTTTTGGGTCATTGTCATGCTGGAATACCCATCCATGACCCATTTTCAATGCCCTGGCTGAGGGAAGTAGGTTCTCATCAAAGATTTGACAGTATATGGCCCCATCCATCGTAACTTTGATGCGGTGAAGTTGTCCTGTCCACTTAGCAGAAAAACACCCCCAAAGCATAATGTTTCCACCTCCATGTTTGACGGTAGGGATGGTGTTCTTGGGGTCATAGGCAGCATTCCTCCTCCTCCAAACACGGTGAGTTGAGTTGATACGAAAGAGCTCCATTTTGGTCTCATCTGACCACAACACTTTCCCCCAGTTGTCCTTCAGACGGGCCTGTATATATGCTTTCTTGAGCAGGGGGACCTTGCGGGCGCTGCAGGATTTCAGTCCTTCACGGCATAGTGTGTTACCAATTGTTTTCTTGGTGACTATGGTCCCAGCTGCCTTGAGATCATTGAAAAGATCCTCCCGTGTAGTTCTGGACTGATTCCTCACCGTTCTCATGATCATTGCAACTCCACGAGGTGAGAACTTGCATGGAACCCCAGGCCAAGGGAGATTGACCGTTCTTTTGTGTTTCTTCCATTTGCAAATAATCGCACCAACTGTTGTCACCTTCTCACCAAGCTGCTTGGCGATGGTCTTGTAGCCCATTCCAGCCTTGTGTAGTTCTACAATCTTGAGATTAGGAGCACTCCCTCAGCTCGTTACCTGTATAAAAGACACCTGGGAGCCAGAAATCTTTCTGAGAGGGGGTCAAATACTTATTTCCCTCATTAAAATGCTAATCAATTTATAACATTTTTGACATGCGTTTTTCTGGATTGTTTTGTTGTTATTCTGTCTCTCACTGTTCAAATAAAGATGTGTGTGTGTGTGTGTGTGTGTACATGCATGGTGTTATACCTCCAGGACAGAGAGAGGCACTGGTCACATTAGCAAGAGTGTCTGTCAATGTTGTCCTTGGTTTGCATCCCTATTACCTATATTGTGCACTACCTGTATAGGGCCCAAAAGTAGTGCACTATATAGGGATTATGGTGCTATTTGGGACGTACCCTCAGCTTGGCTATTCTTCCCTCTTTCTCTAGGGTTGGCTAGTCCTCCATCTCCTCAGACCCCGGCACCCTGTGCTCTGGTCATTTCTGAGATTTATCAGCTTTGCCACTCTGCCTTACCCCCTGTTTCATCAGATACTACCACACTGACTCAGTTCATTCTCAGAGAGAGAGAGACACTTTCTACCAGAGGGAGGAAACTTTGCTGTCCTGGCCTCAGCAAGCAGTTGGCTGGCATGTTTTATATCAAATGAAAAGAGAAAAATGAACTGACTCTTCGACCTCTCATTCCTTTCGCTTGAATCTCCTCTTTGTCCGACAGATAATAGTCCCGTCTGTCCTCGTCTCTTAAACCTTCATTTTACAGTTATTTTATTATTTTCTTTACACAAACAGAGAACATGTTCAACCTTTACAACAAACTTTTACCAAGGTAAAAGTAAGAATGCTCAAACGTAGCCTAAATCTCCAACAGTTTGAAGGCTCTCACTGTGACTGTCTGGACAATATGATCTGACCCGTCACAAACAGTACATATACATCACAAGCACTGTTCATTTGATGCCCTCAGTCTGGTACAGCACAAATAGTCTCCTCTGCTTTATGCTCTCCTCTATCCCTGCCTGCCTATACCTGCTGGTTCAAAATGTCTCACTGCTGGAGAACATATCCTTGAGAGGACAGAAATTAAGTGAATGTCCACCTGTACTGAACCATTTCCCAGCAGCGTATGGCGTCTAAGGCCACTACTCCCATATAACCCCCGTGTAATAGACCTTGGTCCAAGGTGCTTGATAAGCTTGCATGGGTTTTACTGGTACTTCTGAGTCTATAACAGCAGGGGGTAAAATGACTAGGGATGAGAGGGACCTAGCCAGCACACCATAGAGAATGGTAATACCCATATCACCCTCTCTCTCTCTGAAGAGTACAGTGTTGGGTTATTCAAGGGTTGAGGGATTAAAAGCGTGCGGTCTCGGCCGCTCCGTTCTGATGGATTTCTGCTATTATCAGTGTTTATATTAATTCCTGCAGAGATAAATGGATAAATGTGTTTTATTCCCTGCAGAAGCAGTTTAGGGACACACACATACACAGTGGGAGGATGGTGCAGAGCGAGACAGAGGTTATAGAGCTGAACAATAATCACCACCTCGACCAATCAGCTGCTCTGATGTGTGCATGATGTTCCTTGTTATGCAATAAGTAAGCCAACATAGATGGATGTGTTAAACTATGAGAGCATGTGAATGAGGACTGATCATCTCCAATCTGAATGTGCACTTGTTAATTTTTGTCATATTTTAGTTGAGTAGAGAGAAGATAAAGCCTGTATGCCAAATGGCACCCTATTACCTAACGTTATAGAGTACACGCCTTTTTGACCAGCCCCAAAGTAGTGCACCATATACTACCGTTCAGAAATTTGGGGTCACTTAGAAATGTCCTTGTTATTGAAAGAAAGGAAAAAAAAATGTCAATTAAAATAACATCAAATTGATCAGAAATACAGTGTAGTCAGGACTTGTGAGGCATCTGTTTCTCAAACTAGACACGCTATGGTGACCAGTGAGCTGAGATAAGGCGAGTCTTTACCTAGCAAAGACTTATAGATTACCTGGAGCCAGTGAGTTTAGCGATGAATATGAAGCGAGGGCCACCCAACGAGAGCATACAGGTCGCTGTGGTGGGTAGTATATGGGGCTTTGGTGACAAAACGGATGGCACCGTGATAGACTGCATTCAATTTGCTGAGTAGAGTGTTGGAGGCTATTTTGTAAATGACATCGCTGAAGACAAGGATCGGTAGGATAGTCAGTTTTACGAGGGTATGTTTGGCAGCATGAGTGAAGGATGCCCTGTTGCGAAATAGGAAGCCGATTCTAGATTTAATTTTGGATTGGAGATGCTTAATTACGTCTCGAAATATGTAACTCTCATACATTCACAAGTGCAATACACCAAATTAAAGATAAACTTCTTGTTAATCTACCCATGATTATGTTAGGTCAGAGCCTAGTCACTAAAACACACACAGCTATTTTCCAGCCAAAGAGAGGAGTCACAAAAAGCAGAAATAGAGATAAAATTAATCACTAACCTTTGATGATCTTCATCAGATGGCACTCATAGGCGAATTTTCAGAGTGCCACATCAATTTACACAAATACTCATAATAAACTTTGATAAAAGATACAACTATTATGCACAGAATTATAGATATACTTCTCCTTAATGCAACCGCTGTGTCAGATTTCAAAAAAGCTTTACGGAAAAAGCCAACCATTCAATAATCTGAGTACGGCGCTCAGACACAAAAACAAGCCATGCAGATACCCGCCATGTTGTGGAGTCAGTAAAAGTCAGAAATAGAGTCTTCATCAGAATGCACTCCCAGGAATCCCAGTTCCACAATAAATGTTTGTTTTGTTCGATAAAGTCCATATTTTATGTCCAAATAACTCCTTTCGTTAGTGCGTTTGGTAAACAAATCCAAACTCACGTGTGCGCGCGTGATCAGCTCATGGCACTCTGACAGGCCTCTGGTTGAATCAGCTCTCATTCGCCCCCACTTCACAGTAGAAGCCTCAAATAACGTTCTAAAGACTGTTGACATCTAGTGGAAGCCTTAGGAAGTGCAATATGACCCCATAGACACTGTATATTCGATATACAATTAGTTGAAAAACTACAAACCTCAGATTTCCCACTTCCTGGTTGGATTTTTCTCAGGTTTTCGCCTGCCATATGAGTTCTGTTATACTCACAGACATCATTCAAACAGTTTTAGAAACTTCAGTGTTTTCTATCCAATACTAATATGCATATAGCTTCTGGGCCTGAGTAGCAGGAAGTTTACTCTGGGCACGCTTTTCATCCAAGCGTGAAAATGCTGCCCCCTATCGCAAACAGGTTCATGTGAGTCTGGAAGGAGAGTTTACAGTCTAACCAGACACCTAGGTATGTGTAGTTAAAAATGTCTACACTGTATTTCTTATCAAGTTGATGTAATTTTAATGGAGAAAACATTTGCTTTTCTTTAAAAACAAGGACATTTCTAAGTGACCCCAAACTTTTGAATGGTAGTGTAGATAGGGAAATGTCATAAGGCAGCTGTCAAGGATAACTGTGCACCATACCTATGTAGCTCAGTTGGTAATAGTATGGCACTAGCAATGCTGAGGTTATGGGTTCAACTCCCGCAGGGATCACATATTGTATATACTAAACATGTATGCATTCACTCTGGTAAGTGGTATTTAGCATTATTGCTCCTAACTCATCCCCTGTGTTATGGTGTAATATGAAAACTAAAACGCTACTCGGGCTGTTAGTGCGTGTCTGAGTTACTAAGACACAAAGCAGTCAATTAGAAAGTTTATAGAACACCCTCCCAGTCTTCACTGCATCCATTGTATAACAACATCAACCAAGAACATAATTTCATCATGCAGCAAGCACAGATTCTGGGCTGTTTTAATTCCTGTTTATGATGTCCAAATAACAGACGTTGTAATTGGAGCGGTTTAATTGTTTTTAGAGAAATAAAGTATAATAAAGATTTACTAAATCTCTGTCATTACCTTAGCAAATAGAAACCCAGAAAGATAAGAGACGCTGATGTTCAACAATGCCAACATTCTGGAGAAATTCTGAGAAATTCTAGAGACTTTATTGGGAGCCTGATGCTCTCCTATACCACAAACGTGTACATGTCAGCACACATACACAGCGCACTGCTTATCGCCTAGTTAGGTGCTTACTGAAAGCAAAGCACAGCTTTAGAAACTGTTTATACTTGTTATTATTCCATTGTAACCTCCAGCGCCAAAACCGTAAAAGTTACCAAAACAACTTTAAAATGTGCAGACTGGCACTATCAAACCTTTTGATACTAGTTATACTTTTCACACTACAACAATATTTGCATAAATCCCAATGCATTGAACGGGAAAAATATGGGTCGATACTATAGTCTTCAACCGTTTTAGGGATAGCCCCCTTTTTTTCAATTTTCAGCTAAATTACTTACCCAAATCTAACTACCTGTAGCTCATGCCCTGAAGCACGGATATATATATATTCTTGGTACCATTTGAAAGGAAACACTTAGAGGTTTGTGGAAATGTGAATTGAATGTAGGAGAATATAACACAATAGATCTGGTAGAAGAAAATACATAGGAAAAAAAAAATTCTACCACAATCTGAAATGCAAGAGAAAGGTCCCAGTTCTAGCCATCACTCTGCTTGTAATTCCGATAGTGTCCACAAGATGGCAGCAGTGTGCAATATTTCAGACAGATAACTTGAACTATGAGTGAACCACAAGACTTTTAGTGTGAAGTCCCCAGGTACATTTGGAACATTCGCATTCATATTTCATTTTTATGCAAGAATATTGTCAAATCTGTATACTTGGACTTTGATTTAGCTTTCCAAGTATTAGTAGCCATATTATAAGTTCAACATTTGCAAAAAAACAGTTTGCATAACTTCATAACTCTGAATATTCTTATAATTTTTGTCCAAAATGAAAAAGCATGCTGTTGTACAAGGTTAGTAGCTATATTTTATGACATATACCTGGTTTCTGGATACTCCCGTAAAGCCCAGCTCATTGGCTATCTAGCTAGCTTTGTTTGACCCCGATTGGTGCTTACTTGACATAGATAGAGTCGTTTAAGTGATGACCACCATGAAGGCGTAGCTCTCTGACCAAATATGGTGTCCTATAGGATATACTACACCCCTAATGATATAGTGAAGTCTTGTTACACTCTAGGAATACATATGAACGTGATTTGACTCGATTTTATAGAACAAAGTGACACTTCATGTTATCACAGTGTCAACCCTTTACTGGAGCTCCATTTAATATGCTTCAACTTGTTGTCATAGAAACACACACACACTCACTCACACACACACACACTAACAAATTTAAAACACTGCACTAGCGATTCTTTCAGAGTAGCTTTGCATAAACTAGTTTGAGTAAAAAATACATGGCAAATAAAACACTGGATGTTCTTCAGAGATATAGTAGATGGGAGGGGTTGAGGGCAGCTGAAGGATGGGACTAAAAACAAACAAAAGATAACTAATGTAAGATATAATGTGTCCGTAAAATGTATATAGTATGTATAAACTGGAAGTAGAAGACTAATTGTTGTTGTCCATTAGTTTACTCCAATAAGGGGAGGGGTGGTAAGGTTAGGAGAAAATAATAAAGGAAAATATATTTCAAAAATATATATTTAAAATAATATATATATATTTTTTTTTAAATAAATATATGGGGGATTGGAAATGATGCAGACAATTACACTGATAGAATCCACAATCAATTTCCAATATTAAAGCTGATCCACCCCTTAAAATATATATTTAAAAAATGTAACTAGTTTGAGTTGAGATGAAGAAGTTAAGATGAAGAGGTTAAGTACCAGAACAGATTATATCAAATCTACATTTAGTGTAAACTTTTGAAAATTATTAGAGAGTAAACATATGGCATATGTCAAGTCATATTTCAATTTGTGCTCCATGTTGTGGAAGCAGAACAAACAACACATTTCTGATTAACTAAGAAACTAAGAAAGATAAGTTCTAAAGCTCTAAGTCCTATTCTAGACCAACAAGGTCTCAAACTCACTGCAAAAATTGATCTCATCACACAATAAAAACATTAGTAGGAGGAAGCCAGTGGGAAGACATCACAGTTCTGGTATGACTGAGGCCACACATAAACCTGGAGGCTATTGTAGGCAACCTACCAACTTGGTTTAGAACTCTGAATCTAAACTTCATCGTTACACTCCTACACCTGCTGTTGTACTGTTAGACTCTTCAGCTCCACAGAACCACACACTGTGATCCACTGTTTAAGTGCAATGAAGCATGTAGAACCCACCTACGTATAGATGTTTTTTTTTATGTAGTGAGAAGTGTAAACCATACAACACTGTTGATGGGCCTTAGTGAGTTCATTTACATGCACACTAATACTTCGATATTAAACTGATTATGGCAGTAGGCCGAGTATGGCAATAGTCATGTAAACACCACTCCGCTTATCTTAATCGGCGTAAGGTCCAAATCGAAGTAAGCATACGCCGATTAAAACACCTGATTTTCTGAGCAATCTTTCGAATGATTAGGAAATGTACACGGTTTAATCAGCGTTCCAGCAGTGTACATGATCAGCACCGGTAGCACAAGCCTCCCTAAGTGAGTGACTGAAGGGATTTTGGAAAAACTGAAAGTAATGCATCTTAGAAATTGTTTTTACATACAAACTTCATATGTACGAACTAGGAATCAAATATGCCTCGCCAAAATAACATGGTCGCTGTGGTAGAACGTTTTTTTGATTGACGATTTTCGGCATTTATTTAAGTCCCATTGGGAAGGCTGATTTCAGATGTGTCCATGTGAACAGGGGTATTAGGGAAATCGTTGTTCTTGCAAAGCCTGTCAACTTTTTAAACAAACTATTATAACCCGACTATTCACAATAATAGTATTGTTGTGTGCATGTAACTGTACTCGGTGAAGTGATGTGGGCAGAGGTTAGATTATTCTGGAACTACACAGAGGGTTTGAGGGTTGAAGAGGCGAAACTGAAAGAGGTTGAGAGTGAGGAGGTGTTTAGAATGGTGGTGCTATATTGGATTGGTAGTGGATGTCGTTCGACAAACGGAGAATCTCTATTTTTGATCCGTATCCTCCTCTAAACGTCATTCCACTAAATCGACCACAGCATCTACCAATCGCCCATAGCACTCCCTCAATCCCTCGGTGTTCACTGCCTCTTATACTTACTATTCATTCAGAACATTGTCAACGTCACCCTCTTATCTCCACACGTCGTCTGTTCAACCGATATTCCTGGTCAACAATACATCCTCAACCTCCTTATATCCATGAATGTATCTTTTAACTGACGCCTCTCAGCAGCACTCTCGTCATCCCCCCCTTACCTCACATTTGTCTCCTGTGAGAGTAGCAGGAGATTTGGTTCTGGGTGCTAAGAATACCTCACCCTGTCCCAAGTGAGTGTATGGCCTTAACCCCAGTTTCAGCCCAAGCCCCAGTCTCAACCCGAGCCTCAGCCTTGCCCTATCTGTTGTGTTCCCTCCTCAGACACTTCCATTAAGATAGTGTCAGGATAAACTCAACTTCATCCTGCATTTCTGTTTACTAGAGGAGACACTGGGCTGGTTGTCTTTCTGTGTCAGTTCCCCTGTTTTACCATCTTTTAGTGTGATAAAGATATAAAAGGAGGATGGGGTAGATAGGGAGGGTATCCGGCGGAGTGTGGTGATTTGTTTTGTTCTGTCAAATGACAGGCGTGTCTTTCATCTTTATTTCTCAAACATAGATTTAGTTGGCTCTGATGAGAGAGACGGTGAAGATACAAGGTACTAAATCACTTTGTTTAGTTTCAAAGTTGCATCAGGTTTGTCATGAAGTCATTACCTTTGTATAAACGAAGCCCACCGGTGAGTTATAACAAGGATATTGCCATTCCATTTGACCCTACTGAACACATCTGTTAAATATGTGTATGTGACCAATAAAATGAGATTTGATTTGATTTGGAGCACTTCCCACAGACAGCCAAGCTATTTTACATCATGACATACGGTGAAGTGAAGGTTCGGTACCAGGAGCTGTGATCCAAAGACAGCAAGCATAGTTAATTACTGTTAAAAGCTCTATGTTCTTTGTTCTGTCTCCAAAGTCAATATAACAAAACAAAGCAATTGATACGACTCCGGCTGAGACGGAATGAATTTGATTACGATAATTACTTTTTCAGCTGGTCTATTATACAGCACAGTAGGGGTTCTCTGCAATGACATTTTCCATGATTCCACAAAGCAGCTCTGAAGAAATCAACAGGTACAGGTGCGTTAGAATATTTTCCTTATTCAAGTCAGAATAATGTAGCTCCATTTAAGGAAAGTACTAAATTACTTTGAATTGTTAAGTGTTTTTGTGAACAACTGAACGACCAGTGCAGGTAGCCATAATACTTTAGAGAAAACCACATTAATTTACTTCGAAGAAATCAACAGGTACAGACTATATTTGTGATATTCAGAAGTTACATGAGTCATTGGTTAAAAAATAAAATAAAATATATATATGTATACTCCTGAACCAACACTTGCACTTGACCCTCCACCCTGCAGTGTACTTACTATGCCTGTGATATGTGGTTGTCCCACCTAGCTATCTTAAGATGAATGCACTAAATGTAAGTCTCTCTGGATAAGAACATCTGCTAAATTACCAAATTGTAAAAAATGTAACATGGATGCCCTCGCACACACACACACTCCCATCTCATCCCCCTGGAGGGAATCATCCGTGTCTGACGTTAACAGGCATCTAGGCTGGGAGGAGTAGAACAGAAAACATCAAACTGAACCAGCCAAAACATTTAACTTATTATGGATGACCTGTTCTCCATTGTTCAAGTCCTGTCTATTCTCTCACACATTTGTAAAAAAGAAAATGTAAAATGACAGTGCTGACAAATAGATTTTTGTAAAAGCACTTTCAGAGCACTGTCATGTAGCTATGACTTAATGAAGAGGGAACATAAAAGCTCAAATCCCAACCTCACATCACCTACACTACAGTTCCTTTTCTCATACACCCACAGTGTAACTACCCCCTGACAAAGGGAGATGTAGAAATGCGTCAGAGTTTTTCAGATGTTCCTCTGAAAACACCATAACGATAAATGCATTATACAGAGCCTTCAGAAAGTATTCACACCCCTTGACTTTTTCCACATTTTGTTATAGCCTGAATTTAAAATGGATTAAATGTTGATTGTTTGTCACTGGCCCACACACAATACCCCATAACGTCAAAGTGGAATTATGTTTTCGAAAATTTGACAAATTAATAAAAAATTAAAATCTGAGTATTCAACCACTTTGTTATGGCAATCCTAAATAGGTTCAGGAGTAAACATGTGCTTAACAAGTCGCATATTAAGTTGCATGGACTCACTCTGTGTGCAATAATAGTGTTTATTAGGATTTTTGAATGACTACCTCATCTCTGTACCCCACACATACAATTATCTGTAAGGTCACTACAGTCTAGCAGTGAATTTGAAACACAGATTCAACCACAAAGACCAGGGAGGTTTTCAAATGACTCGCAAAGAAGGGCACCGATTGGTAGATGGGTAAAAAAGGAGAAGCAATATCCCTTTATTACACATCGGATGCTGTATCAATTCACCCAGTCACTACAAAGATACAGGCGTCCTTCCTAGCTCAGTTGTCGGAGAGGAAGGGAACCCCTCAGGGAATTCACCATGAGGCCAATGGTGACTTTAAAACAGTTACAGAGTTTAATGGCTGTGATAGAAGAAAACTGAGTATGGATCAACAACATTGTAGTTACTCCACAATACTAACCTAATTCACAGAGTGAAAATAAGGAAGCCTGTACAGAATAAAAATATTCCAAAACATGCATCCTGTTTGCAACAAGTCACTAAAGTAATACTGAAAAAAATGTGGAAAGCAATTAACACTTTGTGTTCAGGACAAAAAGTTATGTTTGGGGAAAATCCAATACAAAACATTACTGAGTACCACTCTCCATATTTTCAAGGATAGTGGTGGCTGCATCATGTTATTGTCATGCTTGCTCCCACTCCCCCTCTCTGGTGCTCGAGGGCGCCAGGCAGACCATCATTACGCACACCTGTCACCATCATTACGCACATCAGCATTTCATTGGACTCACCTGGACTCCATCACTTTATTGATTGCCTCCTCTATATATGTCTATTCCTCAGTTTGATCCCCATTTCAGCATTAATGTCGTTATGATTCCCTTGTCCAGACGCTGTCCATGTTTTGTTTCATGTCTGTTATTTAGGTCGTAAGTAACAAGACATTTTCCAAAGAAATAGACCTATCTGATATTGGCAGAAAGCTTAACTTTTTGTTAATCTACAGTGCCTTGCGAAAGTATTCGGCCCCCTTGAACTTTGCGACCTTTTGCCACATTTCAGGCTTCAAACATAAAGATATAAAACTGTATTTTTTTGTGAAGAATCAACAACAAGTGGAACACAATCATGAAGTGGAACGACATTTATTGGATATTTCAAACTTTTTTAACAAATCAAAAACTGAAAAATTGGCCGTGCAAAATTATTCAGCCCCTTTAAGTTAATACTTTGTAGCGCCACCTTTTGCTGCGATTACAGCAGTAAGTCGCTTGGGGTATGTCTCTATCAGTTTTGCACATCGAGAGACTGAACATTTTTCCCATTCCTCCTTGCAAAACAGCTCGAGCTCAGTGAGGTTGGATGGAGAGCATTTGTGAACAGCAGTTTTCAGTTCTTTCCACAGATTCTCGATTGGATTCAGGTCTGGACTTTGACTTGGCAATTCTAACACCTGGATATGTTTATTTTTGAACCATTCCATTGTAGATTTTGCTTTATGTTTTGGATCATTGTCTTGTTGGAAGACAAATCTCCGTCCCAGTCTCAGGTCTTTTGCAGACTCCATCAGGTTTTCTTCCAGAATGGTCCTGTATTTGGCTCCATCCATCTTCCCATCAATTTTAACCATCTTCCCTGTCCCTGCTGAAGAAAAGCAGGCCCAAACCATGATGCTGCCACCACCATGTTTGACAGTGGAGATGGTGTGTTCAGGGTGATGAGCTGTGTTGCTTTTACGCCAAACATAACGTTTTGCATTGTTGCCAAAAAGTTCAATTTTGGTTTCATCTGACCAGAGCACCTTCTTCCACATGTTTGGTGTGTCTACCAGGTGGCTTGTGGCAAACTTTAAACGACACTTTTTATGGATATCTTTAAGAAATGGCTTTCTTCTTGCCACTCTTCCATAAAGGCCAGATTTGTGCAATATACGACTTATTGTTGTCCTATGGACAGAGTCTCCCACCTCAGCTGTAGATCTCTGCAGTTCATCCAGAGTGATCATGGGCCTCTTGGCTGCATCTCTGATCAGTCTTCTCCTTGTATGAGCTGAAAGTTTAGAGGGACGGCCAGGTCTTGGTAGATTTGCAGTGGTCTGATACTCCTTCCATTTCAATATTATCGCTTGCACAGTGCTCCTTGGGATGTTTAAAGCTTGGGAAATCTTTTTGTATCCAAATCCGGCTTTAAACTTCTTCACAACAGTATCTCGGACCTGCCTGGTGTGTTCCTTGTTCTTCATGATGCTCTCTGCGCTTTTAACGGACCTCTGAGACTATCACAGTGCAGGTGCATTTATACGGAGACTTGATTACACACAGGTGGATTGTATTTATCATCATCATCATTTAGGTCAACATTGGATCATTCAGAGATCCTCCCTGAACTTCTGGAGAGAGTTTGCTGCACTGAAAGTAAAGGGGCTGAATAATTTTGCACGCCCAATTTTTCAGTTTTTGATTTGTTAAAAAACTTTGAAATATCCAATAAATGTTGTTCCACTTCATGATTGTGTCCCACTTGTTGTTGATTCTTCACAAAAAAATACAGTTTTATATCTTTATGTTTGAAGCCTGAAATGTGGCAAAAGGTCGCAAAGTTCAAGGGGGCCGAATACTTTCGCAAGGCACTGTAACTGCATTGTCCAATTTACAGTAGTTATTACAGTGAAACAATACCATGCTATTGTTTGAGAGGAGTGCACAATTTTGAACATGAAAAGTTACAAATTAGGCACATTTGGGCAGTCTTGATACAACATTTTGAACAGAAATGCAAGGGTTCTTTGGATCAGTCTAAAACTTTGCACATACACTACTGCCATCTAGTGGCCAAAATCGCAATTGCACCTGAACTGGAAGATTACATTATGTCCTTTCTCTTGCATTTCAAAGAACGATTCATCTTTTCTTCGTATTGTCTTTTACCAGATCTATTGTGTTATATTCTCCTACATTCCTTTCACATTTCCACAAACATCAAAGTGTTTCTTTTCAAATGGTACCAAGAATGTGCATATCCTTGCTTCAGGCCCTGAGCTACAGGCAGTTAGAGTTGGGTATGTTATTTTAGGAAAAAATTGAAAAAAAAGGGGTGGATCCTTATTAAATTTGCTTGAAAATCTATAGCAAGAACTGAAAATGGTTGTCAAGCAATGATGAACAATCAATTTGACAGCTCGAAGAAATGTGAAAATAATAGGCGCAAATGTTGCACAATCCAGGTGTGGAAAGCGCTTAGAGACTTACCCAGAAAGAATCACGGCTGTAATAGCTGCCAACGTTCATTCTACCATGTATTGACTCAGGGGTTGAATACTTATCAAATCAAGATAGTGTTTTAATTTTCATGAATGTTTTACAAATGTTAGATTTTTCCTTCCACTTTAACGTTAGAGTTTTTTTGTGTAGATTGATGACAAAAAATGACAATTAATTCAATTGTATCCCACTTTGTAAGAACAAAATGTGGAAAAAGTCAAGGGGTGTGAATACCTTCTGGAGGCACTGTAAATCCTATGAGTACCTTACCAAACAGCACCTCAAATTATACTTCATGGTATTCTAACTATATTGTATCCACATACCTCTCCCAACCCTTTTTTGTTTGTACCTTATTTTTCCTCCACCCAGAGCGTGTTATCTGAATTTATCATTTGGGTGGTTCAAGCCCTGAATGCTGATTGGCTGAAACCCGTGGTATATCAGACCGTATACCGTGGGTATGACAAAACATTTATTTGTACTGCTCTAATTACGTTGGTAACCAGGTTATAATAGCAATAAGGCACCTCGGGGGTTTGTGATATACTGTATGGCCAATACACCATGGCTAAGGGCTGTGTCCTAGCAGTGTCCTAAGAACAGCCCTTAGCCGTGGTATATTGGCCATATACCAAACCGCCTCGGGCCTTATTGCTTAATTATACAACGGGTGGGTCTAATCCTGAATGCTGATAGGTTAAAACCGTATTCCAGCCGGTGTCTATTCCACAAGTTACCACTGGCAAAATCTATGATGTTAAAATGCCTATTTACTCTGTTCCATCTGACTGCGCAATCCACTGTCTCATCAGCCTAGCATCGGCTTCTACCTGACCTATGGAGAGCATCAATATTGCAACGTTTTTCTCATGATCTGAGTGACGTTTCTGTATAGCTGGAAATACATGAACTATCCACCTGGGTGTACACCTGCTGCATACGGCCAACTAACCTCTGGACCAAGTGACCTTCGCTTCAGTTAACGACTGCAGGGGTCAAACGGAACATGACACCATAGTTGAACAAACTTCTTGTAAACACTGACACAGAGGGCCATCACGTTCACATAGACATTAGATTATTACTTTGAATCTTCCAGTTTACCACATGGTCGAAAGGTAAAACCATTGGTTTGATTCATTTTTATAGAAACACCTTCACATAAGGCCTCATCAAGTCATATTATTGATATTAGATTTTAGCTAGAATCTTGGCAGCCATCCAGGGATTAATTATATTTTTCCATTTCCTCAAATGAAAGTGCTCATAAATGGTGGATACATTTTTCTCCTATCTTCCAGACTTGTTAATATAGCCTTTGACAAAATGGTTGTTTGTTGATAAGGTGAGAGATGGATGTCTCAAAGGGAAAATTTGAGATTGATATAATGAAAGGAGAAGGTGAATATTTTAGATATCCTGAAAAGAGTGGAGATATGAGAAACTAGATAGTGCTGTTTCTTGAATTAAGTCAAACATTGCCACCTAGTGGTCTTACTATGCTACTTCCATGTTCAATATTCCTATGTGCTGTTTGTATTTTGCAGTCTGCACTCTTCATGATGGCCTCCGGACATTACTTCTGTGTGGCTTGAGATGCATGCTAAAACGCTGCATATCTGTCTACCATCCTAGGTCCCTTGCAGAAGAAATGTGAAGATTGTCTGTCAGCGGAACCACTGCTCCCCAAAATCTTCCAGAAGGACTTACCATTGTTTGGAGTCAACCTGAGTGGATGATTGACGGCTAGCGACACGCAATATTAGATTATGTGTTCCTAGATATGACAGAAAATAAGTACTTTTTCTTCTGGATCCCTTGAGATATATGTGGCCACCTGCTCATCGAACATCTTATTCCAAAATCATGGGCATTAATATGGAGTTGGTCCCCCCTTTGCTGCTATAACAGCCTCCACTCTTCTGGGAAGGCTTTCCACTACATGTTGGAACATTGCTGCGGGGACTTGCTTGCATTCAGCCAGAAGAGCATTAGTGAGGTTGGGCACTGATGTTGGGCGATCAGGCCTGGCTCGCAGTCAGCGTTCCAATTCATCCCAAAGGTGTTCGATGTGGTTGATTGAGGTCAGTCAAGTTCTTCCACACCGATCGACAAACCATTTCTGTATGGACTTCGCTTTGTACACGGGGGGCCTTGTAATGCTGAAACAGGAAAGGGCCTTCCCAAACTGTTGCTACAAAGTTGGAAGCACAGAATCTTATAGAATGTCATTGTATGCTGTAGCGTTAAGATTTCCCTTCACTGGAACCAAACTTTACAATTGGCACTATGCATTGGAGCAGGTAGCGTTCTCCTGGTATCCGCCAAACGCAGATTAGTCCATCGAACTGCCAGATTGGGAAGCTTGATTCATCACTCCAGAGAATGCGTTTCCACTGCTCCAGAGTCCAATGGCGGAGAGCTTTACACCACTCCAGCAGACGCTTGGCATTGCGCATAGTGATCTTAGGCTAGTGTGCGGCTGTTCGGCCATGGAAACCCATTTCAACGAAAAGTTGTGCCGACATTGCTTCCAGGGGCAGTTTCGAACTCTGTAGTGAGTGTTGCAACCGAGGATCAATTATTACCCGCTTCAGCTCTCCCGTTCTGAGCTTGTGTGGCCTAGCATTTCATGGCTGAGCCTAGACGTTTCCACTTCACCATAACAGCACTTTGTTGATTATGGAGATTTCATTCCTGTGCACTCAGTTTTATATGCCTGTCAGCAACAGATGTGGTAAATAGTTTAATCCACTCATTTGAAGGGGTGTCCACATACCCTAAACAAAAGTATCAATGCATCCCTAGCTGTGAACCGATCAACTCCAACCACAGAGAGAAGCCACATTGCTCAAACTGATATTTATGGTTCCTTTGTTTCCATTCCATGCAGAGAACATTACTATGATAACGCTAGTGACAATTTATGCAACCAAATGTAAACGCTTTGGAGCCGAGAGTCAAATGAAGCTAGGGCAGAATGTATTTGTTCCCAGCAACTGCAAAAATCGATTCTCATTCTGTTGGGAAAAGTACCTAGTCATCATACTTGAGTAAAGGGAAAAGATCCCTTAATTGAAAATGACTCAAGTGAAAGTCACCCAGTAAAATACTTCAGTAAGTCTGGAAGTATTGTTATAAATATACTTCAGTATCAAGAGTAAAAAATAATATTTAATTCCTTATACTAGGTAAACCAGACTGCGTGATTGTTTTAATTTAGATTGCCAAAATACATTTACAAATTAAACATGTTTAGGGAGTCTGCCAAATCAGAGGCAGTAGGGATGTTCTCTTGATAAGTGTGTGAATTGGACCATTTCTGTCCTGTTAAGCATTCAAAATGTAACGAGTACTTTTGGGTGTTAGGGAAAATAGAGTAAAAAGTACACCTCTTTAGGAATGTAGTGGAGTAAGTTGTCAAATATAAAGTACAGCTACACCAAAACGTTTACATTACACCCCTGCTCAGCTTAGAGAAAGTAAATCCTTCCAGTTTATTTCTTTGAAACAGACAAAAAAAAAAAAAAAAAAATAAACTCACCTCCTTTCTCACCTCCCAAACCCCACTAGATGGCGCATGGAGTAGAAAACCACACTAATTGACAAGACATCAGAAGCGGCAAGAGAAGCATTAAGCTAGGCCCATTGGTCCTTGTGTATTTACATTGTCAAAGATTAAACCCAAAATCCTCCCTTGACCTCTGGGTCATGTTAAAATGGCACAAAGGTCCAAGGCACTACATCTCAGTTCAAGAGGCTTCACTACAGTCCCTGGTTCAAATCCAAGCAGAATCGCATAGGGCAGGGCACAATTGGCCAAGCAGCATCTGGGTTTGGCAGTCATTGTAAATAAGTTTCTTACCCGAACTGCCTAGTCAAAAATAAACCTTAGCCTGGAATCTAAACAGAAGTATGGATTCCAGGACAACTAGATCCACAGAATGCAATAATCTGTTCCAGCTATGCATCAAAGGATGGGCTTCAAACAGCAGAAATCTGAAGCAGCACAGGTATCAATAAAGCACACATGGAAAGGGGTTTGACAATTGTATTTATTGTTTAGTACAACCGTTAAGTCAACTAGTAACATTATTTATTGAGATGCCAAATTGCATTCCATGTGTAGGCCCAGTCTTCCAGTAACATCATAGATAGAAAAGCCTGGGGGAAAAAAAAAAGTTAATTCATGGACCTACAACAGCAAAGGCATATGCTTTGAGACAAAACCCCACTTTACATACGCAAAAGAAAACCTGCAGTGGCACAAAGATTAGACTTGGGGTGAGTTGAATGGCACCCTATTCAGTGCACTACTTTTGGGTAGTGCATTAGGGAATAGGATCAGGATGCCACAGACCTTTAAAAGAGAAAGACTAGCAGTTCTGAATAGTAAAAGATGCCAAACACCTGTGAAAAATGTGAAATCGATCAACAGGTTACCAACAACCATTGATCAATAACTATTATTAGCCAGGTATAACAGAGACAAGATTCCAAAACTGCACTATGGAAGAGATCATGTTAAGGACCTATGCATAGAGACATGCTTCCTTGAAGTACATATACTGCCTATTTTCATAAGGTCCGAAGATGCAAAGCCAAATAAAGGGTCTGTATGAAATGTCACTAGCGGTCAAACCCTTGCCTCCTCAATTTCTCTCAAAGGACTTTAGCTACTCTCCAATGCATTTTGAGAGGAATTGACAGCTAGTAACTTAGACAGCCATGGAATAGAAGCAACAAGGAAACAAAAAGACACATGTAAAGCTATTGCAAGTACACTTATAGCAGGAGAGTAATTGAATTCACAAACAGGGAGAACTTTATTATTTTCTTCAAAAAGGTAGGTGGCAGTGAAGACAAAAATACTGGCCATTAACTAAATATAAATCAATCTTTGGATATGTAAAAAACCCTCTAGTATACAATCCCCAATAGACAGATATTCAGTTCTCGGCACCGCCCTCTTTGGTTTCCTTCTTGGCCCGCACCTCTTCCAGTTTCTTGTCCTGAGAAGAAATATAAGTTCAAAACAGTGACATTATCCTTCAAAACATTTAAACAGACCGTACAAAGCGTGGCTTGTGTCAGTGACTACAAAGTACATTCATATTTCCATCAACAATTTGTCATGGTTGACCAGTGACATTGGTGTTAACTGTTGGTGAGAAATCAAAATGTTGATAACTTCTGAGGTCTCCCAACTCTGAACTCACTTGCAGAGATAAGTGATCAAGTCCTTGAGACAACCCCCACCCCCCTGCTACGACTGGTAGCAGGGTCAGACTGTCACTGCAAGACTGGTTTGCATGTAAACGATAGCAAGAGGCCAACATACCTTCTCCTTGAACTTCTCGCTCATGGCTGCCTGAAGGGCCTCCTTGTTCTCTTTGTTGGCTTCCATCTTCTGGTTAAGCTTCTCCTCAGCTATCTTGCTGAAGTTGTTGTTCTCCTCCATGGCTTTCCTTTGCACCTCCTTCTCATGCTCCCTCTTCTCAGCTAGGTGCTTCAGAACCTCTGCTTCATGGGACTGGAGGATGGCGCAAAGGGGAGAGGAGTTTGATTGACAACCAACAAAACATTTGACTACTGCAATACTGTAGAGCAGGGCTCCCCAAAAGGCAGAAACCAGGCCAAATACAGCCCAAGTTCAGAGTAAATAAAGTTGAGGCTGGACATGACTCAAAACCAGCACCAAGTGATTTTAATTTGGGACATTTGTTCCAAAGTATCACGACTCTAAAACGTAATCCTATACAAATTTAAGCAAGGATTTCAGTTCAGTCAAATATCAGTTTGGGCTTGGTCAATTTTCAGTCTACAAATTGTGTAATTATGTTCTGGGCCCCGACTACCCACTCAAAACAACCCTCAGCTGAATCTAGTTAATCTCAGGCATAGAGGCATGTAATGCATCATGGCAAAAGGTTAACGTGTATCCACACACTAGCTCCATCTATCTATCCTGCTCAAAAAAATTGAAGGGAACACTTAAACACAATGTAACTCCAAGTCAATCACACTGTGAAATCAAACTGTCCACTTAGGAAGCAACACTGATTGACAACACATTTCACATGCTGTTGCGCAAATAGAATAGACAACAGGTGGAAATTATAGGCAATTAGCAAGACACCCCCAATAAAGGAGTGGTTCTGCAGGTGGTGACCACAGACCACTTCTCAGTTCCTATGCTTCCTGGCTGATGTTTGTCACTTTTGAATGCTGGCGGTGCTTTCACTCTAGTGGTAGCATGAGACGGAGTCTACAACCCACACAAGTGGCTCAGGTAGTGCAGCTCATCCAGGATGGCACGTTAATGCAAGCTGTGGCAAGAAGGTTTGCCGTGTCTGTCAGCGTAGTGTCCAGAGCATGGAGGCGCTACCAGGAGACAGGCCAGTACATCAGGAGACGTGGAGTAGGCTGTAGGAGGGCAACAACCCAGCAGCAGGACCGCTACCTCCGCCTTTGTGCAAGGAGGAGCACTGCAAGAGCCCTGCAAAATGACCTCCAGCAGGCCACAAATGTGCATGTCTGCTCAAACGGTCAGAAACATACTCCATGAGGGTGGTATGAGGGCCCGACGTCCACAGGTGGGGTTTTGCCTACAGCCCAACACCGTGCAGGACGTTTGGCATTTGCCAGAGAACACCAAGATTGGCAAATTTGCCACTGGCGCCCCTGTGCTCATCACAGATGAAAGCAGGTTCACACTGAGCACGTGAGAGTCTGAAGACGGCGTGGAGAACGTTCTGCTGCCTGCAACATCCTCCAGCATGACCGGTTTGGCGGTGGGTCAGTCATGGTGTGGAGTGGCGTGGCATTTCTTTGGGGGGGGGGGGGGGGGGGGGGGGGGGGGGGGGGGGGGGGAACCCTCCATGTGCTCGCCAGAGGTAGCCTGACTGCCATTAGGTACCAAGATGAGATCCTCAGGCCCCTTGTGAGACCATTTGCTGGTGCGGTTGGCCCTGGGTTCCTGCTAATGTAAGACCTCATGTGGCTGGAGTGTGTCAGCAGTTCCTGCAAGAGGAAGGCATTGATGCTATGGACTGGCCAGCCCATTCCCCAGACCTGAATCCAATTGAGCACATCTGGGACATCATGTCTCGCTCCATCCACCAACACTGTCCAGGAGTTGGCGGATGCTTTAGTCCAGGTCTGGGAGGAGATCCCTCAGGAGACCATCCGCCACATCAGGAGCATGCCCAGGCGTTGTAGGGAGGTCATACAGGCACGTTGAGGCCACACACTACTGAGCCTAATTTTGACTTGTTTTAAGGACATTACAGCAAAGTTGGATCAGCCTGTGGTGTGGTTTTCCACTAATTTTGAGTGTGACTCGAAATCCAGACCTCCATGTGTTGATAAATTTGATTTCCTTTGATAATTTGTGTGATTGTTGTCAGCACATTCAACTATGTAAAGAAATAAGCATTTAAGAATATTTCATTCAGATCTAGTGTTTTATTTTAGTGTTCCTTTTATTTTTTTGAGCAGTGTGTATATCTAATTTTTAAAAAGGTAGTTACATTTCAGGATAGTCATATTTATTGGGATCCAAACAGGATATAATTTTGCAATATTGTATTGATAAAACTATTTGTACACTAGTTGGTGGTACCAAAAGTACAGTATTTTTTGTTCATTAGCTTGTTTGCTTCTTTTCTCTTTTTTTTACAGGGAGACAGCACTTTATTGCCATGACTGATGAAAACTCATTGTGGCTCAGTCTTGTCAATCTGAAACAGACATATGGTGAGCAATATGTCTGGAATACTGAAACCAGTAAAACATGTAGCAGCTTTTTTTGGTCCTCCAATAACCGGTATCTGCGTTAAAAATCATAATCGGTCAACCTCTAGAGACATCACTACAGACCCTGATTTGAGTCCCATAGGGCAGTGTACAATCGGCCCAGCGTCATCCGGGTTAGGGGAGGGTTCGGCAGTCATTGTAAAATAAGCATTTGTTCTTAAGTAACGTTCGTAATTAAAAAAGTAGTATACTGCTCAATTAAATTTGTGACAAGTCTATTAGCCAATATATGTTACAATAGTATCTAAGTGATTTATTTTATTTAGTAAAACAGTTCAACTAAACATCAAGAATCACAAAAAGCTTAGTGATAAATTAGCTGTGTTATTAAGTCAGGATTCAAAAGCTGACATTGTTTTATAGGAGCACAGAAAAGTGTTCATTTTAAATAAAATTACAAAGTTATTGGTTGAAATATTTTGGGTGTTCCATGCTCAAGCACATTGTACAACCAAATATTTGCATCATTAAGAGAGAAAGTGTTCCGCTGCTCTTTTAAGGGACAGGCCATTAGTGGTAATCTTTGTCTGTGCTAGTTGCAGACAGCAACAGCAAACTAATATTGAAAAACTGCATGTGATCAAAACAGTGCAACTAACCAAGAAACACAGACAAAGTCACACTTCAGTAGCCTCTCAGGTCAAGTCAACCAACTTCTATATTTGGGATTGAAAAACTTCGCAAATTGTGTGACCATCCAACATGGCTGGTGAAATAACATTCTTAACCATCAAAGCCAAAATATACCTGTGTAAATTTTCCACCTTAATGTCATGATAATATCCAATTGTCAGACCCCTTGCTATTCCCACACCTAGTAAATACATTCCCCAAATTGTGTCAGTCAAGGCTAGGATTTCACCCCCCAAATAGGTTTTTAGATAACAATATACACCCTTATTCATGGGTGAGGGTAGGTGACCTTTTTTCTGAACAAGTTTTACCTTTAGAGGACCCCTTTTAGCTCAAGAGCACACCCATAAGCAAAACCTCAGTCTAGCATCTTTAACTGGAGCACAATCTACCTTCCTCCTTTCCTCTGCAGCCTCCAGTTTCCTCTGGATCTCCTCCAGGGACAGGTCCTTCTTCTTGGGGGGAGACAGAGGGAACTCTCCCTTGGCGTCTGGAGTTGGAGTGCCCAGGATCACCTCAAATGCCTGGCCAGATGCACGTTTGTCAATCTCCTTAACCTGAATATCTATGAGCGGACAAATTACGCATGTTATTAAAATCAAAGTTCATTGGTGGGCCACAGAGATGCAACGAATTGCGTGTGTTGCAACAGTGCAATAACTACCAATATTCACATTATGCAAAAATCAGAAGCAGCAATGGCAGAGTCCAGAAAATATATAAGTGCGTATAGTCAGCATATGACTAGAAACTATACATCAGACATAGTTATATAATGAGCCATGACTAGAAAGCAGTATACACAAATGAACTCCAGATGAGGACTACATGCAGGATGACAGAGATAAGGGAATGGGGCACTTGTTTGGTAAAACTGAAAAACTTCCAAATGAGGGAGGGGACAAGAAAGTGAACATTATAGGGAGAAAGGGTAGAGAGAAGGCCACTGTGTGGACATTGAACTAGGGTTCCCCATGTCCAAAATACACTGCATCTCGTCACCTGGACTGCTGGGAATAGACGTGACTGGTCAAAACAATAGTGGAAGCACATCATTAGACAGGCTTCCACTTGGTCATTTCTTTCAGATGGAGAAGGGTGAGAAACAACTAATTTCACAGCTTTCAAAATCACAACTTACCTCCGCAGGAGGCCGCCATTTCAGCAGTGGACAGCAAGTCGATGTACCTGGAAGAAAGTTCAGTCACATTTACTTACAGCCCTTTTAACACTAGCAGTTGTCAGTGCCTTTACCGTAACCCGGCCTTAACCCCAACAACCAAGCCTGCCAACACTTGCTATTGCATTAGTACGTCCTTGAACATGAACACTCCCAAGAACTGGATGAAAACTCCCTCTCATCTTTACAAGGTGCCTGAATAACAGCAATAGCACCCTCTAGTGGGATAGAAACACAATTTACTGTGTGTTTAGGTGGAAGACTGACGAAACAGCAGGGTAAAGCAAAACATGGTCCACTCAGTGGCGACATCCTTCGGTCATGTTCAACAACGACCAAGCAACACCCTATTAATGTAGCCTATTTTAAAAAGCTGTCTGGAATTCATTCACAGCTAAATAACTACATGGCACATTAAACTACATTAGCCACATGCAATCAAAATACTGTAGATTGGCCCTTTCAATGCCCAGCTACAGCGTCTGTGCCATTCTGTTGCATGGATACTTTGAAATAACAGGCCATGGTTAGAACAAAAAGGCTAGAGCTTTCCGAAATTGCAGGGTATTGAAAAATGCGATTGGGAAGCTGTAGAGATATTTGGCAGCTATAACCTACAGACGAAGCCAACAAACCTTATGAATATTCAAGCAGGATATATTCAAAACAAGCTGCACATAGTGAACTATCTATAAACCACAGCGGGGACAAAGAAAATAAAAAGTTCCAACTGCCGCAAATTCGAGAGCACGCCCAACTGCAAGAAGAATGCGAATCGCCGCATACATTTGCATGTACAGGAATTTGACTGAAATGGTGCTACTAAAAAACAGACAATGATGCTGAGGTGTGTAAACAGATCACGATAAATTGGGACACCTGCAGCAATCAAAAGCTGTTGTCTTGAGGTTGACAAATAATAGGTAACGTTTCAGGGTCAACACAAAACTGTCGTATAGCTTCCAAAATATCAATTAATGGCACAACAATGGCTATTTTGTTTATTTGCAATGAACGTCAATGAGACGAGTTACAAACAAAGAGGAGCGCGTGTTCAAGGCAGCTCCGCCCGTTTAGCTATTCGCATGCTGCCCCTCACCACACCAAGTGCATAACGTTAAGAAAAAAAAAAAAGAGGCTAGAACAGTCAACGAGAAATAATTTAAACGTCAATAAAGCTGATAATTGTTAATGGCGACTGGACGCTTCAAATACCGATGGTAGCGTTCATATTGCAAAGCACCCTGCAAACAAAACGTTTAAAAAGTAGTTAATCAGTTGATGGCTGACCCAAGTAGAAAAATGAGCTACTTTAAAGATTCAAAGTGACGTGTATATTATTTCTGTAATTCATGACTTTACTAGCAACGTCGTGTAGTCAATCAAATAATTTGCGTCAGACTATCAAGTGTGCATCCCTAACCAGCAAGTAAACTTTTTTTTTTTTAAGTGTCAAGACAAACACTCATTGGTCAACGACAACTAACGTTAATCACCGTCTGAAACTGAACAGATTAAATATGGTTAACGTTACTGTGGAACAACAAGTCACCCACCATTAGATCCATGTTCTTTTTACAATTGCATACATTTTTCACCAATGCATCAATGAAATACATGAAGTTACCAATGTCTGAGCAACAACCTTTAACGTTGACTAGTTACTGTAGATTGGTTGCTAGTTAACGTTAAAACAAATGTATATATTTAACGACGTCGTTTAGCCAAGATTGAAGCTGAGGTAACACATTCTATCACCACTTGACAAAAAAAATGCTTACGGTAAAACCAGTACCATCATAAATCAGGCAAGATTACCAACAATTACAATCTTTAAGTCATATTTTTGGTACGGATAACGTTAGCTATATTACACCCACCTTAATAAACAGTGAAACAAAATTCTCCTTAACAGCCAGACTTTAACCGCGAATTCTATGCTCGAGCATGGCCAGTTCGCGCATAAAAAGCCCCAAATGTGTGTCGTCAAAGCCAATTCTACAATTCTATTGGCTGTTTCTTACTCTCTCCGCACTCCTGGTAGTTGTAGTTTTAGTGCTTTCTAGATGTCAACACAGACAGACGAGAATCCTCCAATCATTTCAGTTACTTTGGTAATGAACTTTGAATGAACATATCAATTGATTGTTTTAATTTAATTGATTAAAAAATATGGGTATTTTGGGGAAGAAATGTCAAAAGTGTGTCTTTGACCTACATCAGTCAGTCAGCCCTTGAATGAAGTGTGTGATGATTCAGGGTGTGCGCCATTACATACGTCTTCATTGTTTAGCTCCAACTAACCAGATGCGCGTTCTCCACTGGGCGCTCTAGAGGACTGTAGGGTAGCTATACGATTTATTAACGTTTTGATCACGTTGTCTGCACTATTTTATTTTTTGCAGCATTCCTCCATAGTCATGACTGTCATTGTGTCCTACTTTGTTTTTATCACACAGAGATATATGACTGCAAAGGATCCATGGAATGACCCATATTTCCTCCAGAGCCAGAAAGCTGCAGTCATACATCATTTACCAACCATTTGTCTGAAGTCAGAGGACTTGCGAGGACTACACCCCCAATCCTGAAAGAAGTCAGCTTCTGTCTGTTTGTTTTTAACTAATTAATTAAAAATAAAAAGCTGAAATGTCTTGAGTCAATAAGTATTCAATCACTTTGTTATGGCAAGGCTAAATAAGTTCAGGAGTGCAAATTTGACTAACAAATCACGTAAGTTGCATGGACTCACTCTGTCTGCAATAATAGCGTTTAACATGATTTTTGAATGACTACCTCATCTCTGTACCCCAGACATAAAATGATCTGTAAGGTCCTTTAGTCATGCAGTGCATTTCTAACACAGATTCAACCACAAAGACCAGGGAGGTTTTCCAATGACTCACAAAAAGAGCACGTATTGGTACTGTAGATTGGTAAAAAGAAAGAAAGCAAAGCAGACATTGAACATCCCTTTGAGCATGGTGAAGTTATTAATTAAACTTTGGATGGTGTATCAATAAATCACATGAATGAGTACCACTATCCATATTTTCAAGCATTGTGGTGGCTGCATCATGTTTTTATGTTTGATTTATTTCACCTTTATTTAACCAGGTAGGCCAGTTGAGAACAAGTTTATTTAACCAGGTAGGCCAGTTGAGAACAAGTTTATTTAACCAGGTAGGCCAGTTGAGAACAAGTTTATTTAACCAGGTAGGCCAGTTGAGAACACCTTTATTTAACCAGGTAGGCCAGTTGAGAACAAGTTTATTTAACCAGGTAGGCCAGTTGAGAACAAGTTTATTTAACCAGGTAGGCCAGTTGAGAACAAGTTTATTTAACCAGGTAGGCCAGTTGAGAACACCTTTATTTAACCAGGTAGGCCAGTTGAGAACAAGTTTATTTAACCAGGTAGGCCAGTTGAGAACAAGTTTATTTAACCAGGTAGGCCAGTTGAGAACAAGTTTATTTAACCAGGTAGGCCAGTTGAGAACACCTTTATTTAACCAGGTAGGCCAGTTGAGAACAAGTTTATTTAACCAGGTAGGCCAGTTGAGAACAAGTTTATTTAACCAGGTAGGCCAGTTGAGAACACCTTTATTTAACCAGGTAGGCCAGTTGAGAACAAGTTTATTTAACCAGGTAGGCCAGTTGAGAACAAGTTTATTTAACCAGGTAGGCCAGTTGAGAACAAGTTTATTTAACCAGGTAGGCCAGTTGAGAACAAGTTTATTTAACCAGGTAGGCCAGTTGAGAACAAGTTTATTTAACCAGGTAGGCCAGTTGAGAACAAGTTTATTTAACCAGGTAGGCCAGTTGAGAACACCTTTATTTAACCAGGTAGGCCAGTTGAGAACAAGTTTATTTAACCAGGTAGGCCAGTTGAGAACACCTTTATTTAACCAGGTAGGCCAGTTGAGAACACCTTTATTTAACCAGGTAGGCCAGTTGAGAACACCTTTATTTAACCAGGTAGGCCAGTTGAGAACAAGTTTATTTAACCAGGTAGGCCAGTTGAGAACAAGTTTATTTAACCAGGTAGGCCAGTTGAGAACAAGTTTATTTAACCAGGTAGGCCAGTTGAGAACACCTTTATTTAACCAGGTAGGCCAGTTGAGAACAAGTTTATTTAACCAGGTAGGCCAGTTGAGAACAAGTTTATTTAACCAGGTAGGCCAGTTGAGAACAAGTTTATTTAACCAGGTAGGCCAGTTGAGAACACCTTTATTTAACCAGGTAGGCCAGTTGAGAACAAGTTTATTTAACCAGGTAGGCCAGTTGAGAACAAGTTTATTTAACCAGGTAGGCCAGTTGAGAACAAGTTTATTTAACCAGGTAGGCCAGTTGAGAACACCTTTATTTAACCAGGTAGGCCAGTTGAGAACAAGTTTATTTAACCAGGTAGGCCAGTTGAGAACAAGTTTATTTAACCAGGTCAAATGGTTAATCAAATACTTTTCCCCTCACTGTAGGTATTTGTAGCTGTCCACATATTATAGGTCAGAACCTTCCAGAGTAGTGATGCTGGATGGGCCGGCAGGTGCGGGCAGCGATCAGTTGAAGAGCATGCATTTAGTTTTACTTGCATTTAAGAGCAGTTGGAGGCCACGGAAGGAGAGTTGTATGGCATTGAAGCTCATCTGGAGGTTAGTTAACACAGTGTCCAAAGAAGGGCCAGAGGTATTCAGAATGGTGTCGTCTGCGTAGAGGTGGATCAGAGAATCACCAGCAGCAAGAGCGACATCATTGATGTATACAGAGAAGAGAGTCGGCCCGAGAATTGAACCATGTTGCACCTCGATAGAGACTGCAAGAGGTCCGGACAACAGGCCCTCCGATTTGACACATTGAACTCTATCAGATTAGTAGTTGGTGAACCAGGCGAGGCAATCATTTGAGAAACCAAGGCTGTTGAGTCTGCCGATAAGAATGTCGTGATTGACAGAGTCGAAAGCCTTCGCCAGGTCGATGAATACACAGTAATGTCTCTTATAGATGGCGATTATGTTAGGATATCGTTTAGGACCTTGAGTGTGGCTGAGGTGCACCCATGACCAGCTCTGAAACCAGATTGCATAGCGGAGAAGGTACGGTGGAAAATGGTCGGGCTAAGCACAGGCAAAATCCTAGGGGAAAACCTGTTCCAGTCTGCTTTCCAACAGACACTGGGAGATGTATTCACCTTTCAGCAGGACAATAACTTAAAACACAAGGCCAAATCTACACTGGAGTTGCTTACCAAGAAGACAGTGCATGTTCCTGAGTGGCCAAGTTACAGCTTTGAGTTCAATCTGCTTGGAAATCTCAAAATACAGTGCCTTGCGAAAGTATTCGGCCCCCTTGAACTTTGCAACCTTTTGCCACATTTCAGGCTTCAAACATAAAGATATAAAACTGTATTTTTTTGTGAAGAATCAACAACAAGTGGGACACAATCATGAAGTGGAACGACATTTATTGGATATTTCAAACCTTTTTAACAAATCAAAAACAGAAAAATTGGGCGTGCAAAATTATTCAGCCCCTTTACTTTCAGTGCAGCAAACTCTCTCCAGAAGTTCAGTGAGGATCTCTGAATGATCCAATGTTGACCTAAATGACTAATGATGATAAATACAATCCACCTGTGTGTAATCAAGTCTCCGTATAAATGCACCTGCACTGTGATAGTCTCAGAGGTCCGTTAAAAGCGCAGAGAGCATCATGAAGAACAAGGAACACACCAGGCAGGTCCGAGATACTGTTGTGAAGAAGTTTGAAGCCGGATTTGGATACAAAAAGATTTCCCAAGCTTTAAACATCCCAAGGAGCACTGTGCAAGCAATAATATTGGAATGGAAGGAGTATCAGACCACTGCAAATCTACCAAGACCTGGCCGTCCCTCTAAACTTTCAGCTCATACAAGGAGAAGACTGATCAGAGATGCAGCCAAGAGGCCCATGATCACTCTGGATGAACTGCAGAGATCTACAGCTGAGGTGAGAGACTCTGTCCATAGGACAACAATCAGTCGTATATTGCACAAATCTGGCCTTTATGGAAGAGTGGCAAGAAGAAAGCCATTTCTTAAAGATATCCATAAAAAGTGTTGTTTAAAGTTTGTCACAAGCCACCTGGGAGACACACCAAACATGTGGAAGAAGGTGCTCTGGTCAGATGAAACCAAAATTGAACTTTTTGGCAACAATGCAAAACGTTATGTTTTGCGTAAAAGCAACACAGCTATTCACCTTCAACACACCATCCCCACTGTCAAACATGGTGGTGGCAGCATCATGGTTTGGGCCTGCTTTTCTTCAGCAGGGACAGGGAAGATGGTTAAAATTGATGGGAAGATGGATGGAGCCAAATACAGGACCATTCTGGAAGAAAACCTGATGGAGTCTGCAAAAGACCTGAGACTGGGACAGAGATTTGTCTTCCAACAAGACAATGATCCAAAACATAAAGCAAAATCTACAATGGAATGGTTCAAAAATAAACATATCCAAGTGTTAGAATTGCCAAGTCAAAGTCCAGACCTGAATCCAATCGAGAATCTGTGGAAAGAACTGAAAACTGCTGTTCACAAATGCTCTCCATCCAACCTCACTGAGCTCGAGCTGTTTTGCAAGGAGGAATGGGAAAAAATGTCAGTCTCTCGATGTGCAAAACTGATAGAGACATACCCCAAGCGACTTACAGCTGTAATTGCAGCAAAAGGTGGCGCTACAAAGTATTAATTTAAGGGGGCTGAATAATTTTGCACGCCCAATTTTTCAGTTTTTGATTTGTTAAAAAAGTTTGAAATATCCTATAAATGTCGTTCCACTTCATGATTGTGTCCCACTTGTTGTTGATTCTTCACAAAAAAATACAGTTTTATATCTTTATGTTTGAAGCCTGAAATGTGGCAATAGGTCGCAAAGTTCAAGGGGGCCGAATACTTTCGCAAGTCACTGTAGTTGTCTAGCAATGATCAATGACAAATTTGACAGAGCTTGAAGAATTCTGAAAAATATTATGTGCAAATGTTGCACAATCCAGGTGTTGAAAGCTCTTAGAGACTTACCCAGAAAGACTCACAGCTATAATCACTGCCAAAGTTGATTCTAAACATGTATTGACCCAGGAGATTGAATACTTCCTAATCAAGATATATATATATATATAGTGTTTCTTTTTCCATAATTTTTTCAACAAATGTTCAACATTTTCTTCCACTTTCACATTATAGTATTTTGTGTCGATCGTTGACCAAAAATGACAATTCAATCCATTTAATCCCACTTTGTAACACATCAAAATGTGAAGAAAGTCAAGGGGTGTGAACAGTTTCTGAAGGCACTGTAGTTGGAGGATTTCATTTGCGACAGCAGCACTGTTTACTTTCAGTGTTCTCTGCTGTTGTAGCTTATACGTCTGTAACCCACTATGGTTTTGTATTCCATCAGCATTCCCAGTCCTGCTGTGCTGTGTTGAGAGAGAAAGACAGAGTGTGTGGCTATGCGTGCGTGTGTGCACTGTGTAAGGCTTAAAAACAGCTGTAGTATTAACACTGATCACATCATTAAAGGGATAAACAGCAAGGAATTAGGTTCAGTGAGACAGACATGTTTTTTACATGTTGAGTTTATGGGATAATCCCTATCACTCCATGACAAATCTTAGAAAATTGGGGTAAGGGGGTGCAAGCATACATAAGGTTAAGGCATAATACTTAGGCTATTGACGTATTAGTTAACACAATGCTTCTGTTGGACAGTGATGCCTCAAAGAGAAGCAAGAATCACATTTCTTTAAGATATCAGACTAATATCTGTTTGGCACCTTGTTTGCCATCCTTTCAAGTCACCATATGGTGGTCCCCTTCAGGCAAGATGGTTAACAGGCGTTACATCCCCCTTTCTCATTGTCTACACCCATCTACTATCATCCAGCTAATGCATAATTAGGATTGAATGATGGTGACTAATTATGAATAATGGTGGTAAGTGGTAGAACAATGTATTGTCTCCCATAATGTCAGTAGTCTTTTTAGTGTCATCTCTGCCAAAATTGAATCCATGACCTTGCCATTGCCAGCACCATGCATGCTTTTACCAACTAAGCCACATACTTCTTCGGACAGTATCTTCTTCCTACATGCACCAGGAGCTATAATATTCATGGGCAAGATGAAACTTATGTTTTGTGATTGAATACACTCAAGGCCTCTGTATTAGACACACAAAAAGGTGGTTATGTAAATGTTAGTGTTGGGATAGAAGCAGAATTAAACTTCAATCAATTTGAAACGACAAACTATTTAATTTCATTATATTTTTAGCTCGATTCTCTATCCTGATGGCAAAGAAAAACAATAACCCAGATTTAGAAGAGGCATTGATTTTGTTCAGGCTGTGATGTCGAGCTCTCTGAATATTTTAAACTTCCCTGGGTTTATATTTAGATTGCAATTTTGCTGTTTGTGTCACTTCGGTTCTAGCTCACTATTTAACCAATTGCATTCTATATCAGTTGTACATACCTTAGTTGAATGCACTGATTGTAATTCGGTTTATATAAAACTAACTAAACACATATCATCTAAAAAATAACTAAAATATACATAAGGCATTTTCAATACAAAGCTTTTGTATTGTCATGGCATTGTGTGAGATCTTTCCAGAGTTTGTGTGACTGTACAGAGAGGATCCTGCTCTCTCTTTCCAGGCCAGTGAAGTCAGTGTTCATTGATTGAACTGCTGTAGTTCAGCATGCTACCCATTTAAATTGTCTTGCTATAATCGCTGAGTTACCTTGACCTTTCTGGTATGGCCTCATCATTTGAACTGAATATATATCCATGGATACATCCATCCCCTGTTTGTGACAAAGCCAGAGCCTACATGATCAGGCACATTCTGTTGATTGATCTGGCATTGCCATCAAAACAAATCACATGCCATGTGTACTTGTAAAATAAACAAGCATAGTATGAGAAAATATATGTTTATTTTTGCACCTCAATCAAGGAGAGATTTCAATCACAATGTGTTTGAGTTCCCCTGGTTTAATAAAGGATACTTAAAAAAAGGATCTGCTGCATTGTCTGCTCCTGTACAAATGGTTTAGGAGGGGTGCCTTATCTGTGCCCTGGAGAGCAGAATGAGCAGATGGTGCCTGCCAGCCTGCCACTGTCCCCCTCCCAACCTGCCAGCTCTGGTCTCCCCCACTGATTGGTCTGGTCCTCTATTCCACCACAGGAAAAAGACAGACAGAGTGACATCATTGACCAACATGTGCAGATGTGACATGTGTGTGGCAGGGGATTTGGGGACTAGATGAGGCAATGTCTCTCTCTCTCTCTATAAAGCCTCGTGTTAATTTGAGGGTTCAAGTCTTTATACCAGATTAAAGCAGTTTATAGTTGTTGCTCATCTACAAACCAAAACATCAAACATGTACATTTGGGTCTACCAAAAATATCCTTGTGGGTCTTCCAAAACTATCAGATTAACCCATGTTTCAAATAACCCCCATAATCTATGTTAGATGCCCATTTCCTTTTACACATCCTATTAAAAAAGTATGCGAACCATGGGAATTCTTTAACTAGGTTAGGTCCACTATGTAGTCGCTCATTCACAAAACAATTTCTGTATACAACGGGTCTTTGTTGCTGTTCGGCAGCATAAGGATTCCTCTAGTCTCTTGTACGATGTGTGTTCTGGTAATTTAAATCCCATTTACACAATTAAATGGAGGTTATCTGACTTCAGGTTGTGAGGTGCGAAGGGCAAACTGCATGGTGGATCTGTAGCCTAGAGATGAAACAGCGGCTAACTGGTACACACACACACATTTGTTTTACTATCGAAGTGGGAACCAAAACATGTATTTATCCCATTCAAAATTCTGTTTTCTTTAACCCCTAACTCTAAATCTAACCCTTAACCTTAACCCCAGACCTTAAAACTAAAACTAAACCTAACTCCTAACCCTAATTGTAATCATAAACCTAACCCCTAAGCCTAAAATATCATGTTTCCTTTTGGGGACCGACGAATTGTCCCCATTGTCAAATGTTAATCGTTTTATCCTTATGGGGACTTTTAGAACCCAAAAGTTAGTAAAGTTAGACCACACATGCACACAAACACACACTAGGGGTTAACTGCAAGGTGGCTCTCTAGCCTACACTCTTAGAAAGAATGGTGCTATCTAGAACCTAAAAGAGTTCTTCAGCTGTTCCCTGGAAAGCTTTTTGGTTCCAGGTATAACTATTTTGGTTCCAGAAATAACCCTTTGCACAGAGGGATCTACAGTAGTGGCCAAACATTTTGAGAATGACACACATATTAATGTCTGAGTCTGCTGCCTCAGTTTGTATGATGGCAATTTGCATATACTCCAGAATGTTACAAAGAGTGATCAGATGAATTGCAAATCATTGCAAATTCCTTCTTTGCCATGCAAATGAACTGAATCCCCCAAAAACATTTCCACTGCATTTCAGCCCTGCCACAAAAGGACCAGCTGACATCATGTCAGTGATTCTCTCATTAACACAGGTGTGAGTTTTGACGAGGACAAGGCTGGAAATCACTCTGTCATGCTGATTGAGTTTGAATAACAGACTGGAAGCTTCAAAAGGAGGGTGGTGCTTGGAATCATTGTTCTTCCTCTGTCAACCATGGTTACCTGCAAGGAAACACGTGCCATCATCATTGCATTGCACAAAAAGGTCTTCACAGGCAAGGATATTGCTGCCAGTAAGATTGCACCTAAATCAACCATTTATCGGATCATCAAGAACTTCAAGGAGAGCGGTTCAATTGTTGTGAAGAAGGCTTCAGGGCGCCCAAGAAAGTCCAGCAAGTGCCAGGACAATCTCCTAAAGTTGATTCAGCTGTGGGACCGGAGCACCACCAGTACAGAGCTTGCTCAGGAATGGCAGCAGGCAGGTGTGAGTGCATCTGCACGCACAGTGAGGCAGAGACTTTGGAGGATGGCCTGGTATCAAGAAGGGCAGCAAAGAAGCCACTTCTCTCCAGGAAAAACATCAGGGACAGACTGATATTCTACAATAGGTACAGGGATGGGACTGCTGAGGACTGGGGTAAAGTCATTTTCTCTGATGAATCCCCTTTCCGATTGTTTTGGGCATCCGGAAAAAAGCTTGTCCGGAGAAGACAAGGTGAGCGCTACCATCAGTCCTGTGTCATGCCAACAGTAAAGCCTGAGAACATTCATGTGTGGTGTTGCTTCTCAGCCAAGGGAGTGGGCTCACTCACAATGTTGCTTAAGAACACAGCCATGAATATAGAATGGTACCAACACATCCTCTGAGAGCAACTTCTCCAAACCATCCAGGAACAGTTTTGTGACGAACAATGCCTTTTCCAGCATGATGGAGCACCTTGCCATAAGGCAAAAGGGATAACTAAGTGGCTCGGGGAACAAAACATCAATATTTTAGGTCCATGGCGAGGAAATTCTCCAGACCTTAATTCCATTGAGAACTTGTGGTCAATCCTCAAGAGGCAGGTGGACAAACAAAACCCCACAAATTCTTACAAACTCCAAGCATTGATTATGCAAGAATGGGCTGCCATCAGTCAGGATGTGGCTCAGAAGTTAATTGACAGCATGCCAGGGCGGATTGCAGAGGTCTTGAAAAAGAAGGGTCAACACTGCAAATACTGACTCTTTGCATCAACTTCATGTAATTGTCAATAAAAGCATTTGATACTTATGAAACGCTTGTAATTATACTTCAGTATTCCATAGTAACATCTGACAAAATATCTAAAGACAATGAAGCAGCAAACTTTGTGGAAATTAATATATGTGTCATTCTCAAAACTTTTGGCCACGACTGCATGGAACCCAAAATGCTTCTAACTGGAACCAAAAAGGGTTCTTCTCTGGGGATGACCAAATAACCATTTTGGAACCCTTTTTTCAAAGTGTACAATGATAAACAAAAGTCAACTGATAGCATGAGGGAGAACACAATGGGTGGTTATTGGTTTGTGGTTCTCCTGGAGGGCTACCACTGTGAAGCAGTTTTTTCTAGTATCACTACACAGACAATAACACACACACACACACACACACAGCAGCAGCAGCAGCTGATCTTCAGGAAGCATATCCCTGCGAGACAAAGGAGAAAAAAAATCCCATTTCAGGAGCACTAAGGCCTGCTCTACGTGCTGTGGCTGGAGATGACCCACTGCTTCTAAGAAGTGGGGATGAAGTAGTCCCAGTTCCCAGTCTGGACAAACATGGCCTCATGTTGTAAAGGTCTGTTTAAGGAAACAAGGCTGATGTGATGTTTGGCTAAGTCCTCAGAGGAAGAGAGGTGGCTATAACATGTGCAGGTAGCTTGAAGCATCTATGAACTCAGTTACAGCATCTTGGATTTCTGCGACTGCAGCTATGCTGTATGGATTTACCCAGCATAACAATGACATTTTTGCAAATATTGTATATAAGTGGCACGGAACATCTTAATGGTGTTTAGATACAACCATAACTTATATAAGGAGTGTTACATAATACCCTTCTCAGCTTCTCCTTTCTCTACTTGGGAGCCTGCGAGCTGCATCCCAGCTCCCACCTCCCTAGCTATACCATTCACTCTCCAGGCACCCGTGTGTGTGTATTTCAGTGTTTATGTCAGTGTGCCCACAGTGCACTCCACTGTACTGCACGGCACATGAAAACACACAGAGATACATCCCTTGCTGTCCATTTGGACTAAAGTAGAGGAGCACAAACCGCTTGGTATTAAATTAGACTGAATATGCAAATGTGATAGCAAGGGCTACAATTCTGCTGTTTTATTTACGTGATTCTAATATTCCACTGAACAGCCCAAAATGGTTTACAATGAAATCTGGAGGGGAAATCTTGGTGAGATTTCTTTTGATTTTTGATACAATGTAGAATAATAATTAGGTCATCACACCTTTACTAAAAGTATTTGGATAAAAGACTAAGGAAATCTGAATAAGCTAATGCATTTTATGGTAGAATGTAGGTTGCATGTTTAAAGACTGATACTTAGAATACCTGTGAAGACTGTTGACTAAAAAGGAATGTGCTCAATACTTTTTCAGGCCTTTTTTGTATACCCTTTGCTCTTGTCGTAAATACTATAACCTCATGTCATGCTCAAACACCTCAATGTCAAGACTTGAACACTAAATACAGTGGCATTATTTGGAGGAGTGACTGAGGTCCCCCTATGCCTTCAGGTTGTTGAGGATGAGGCCAAAGCTGCCCTATCACAGCCCCAGATTAGTGATATGACCTCTTGATGACTCAGGGCAGGCGTCAGACAGGGGCATCATCCTGGTGTCTCTGTCCCATTAGCTGATCAGCTCTATATGATTCTCCCTGATCTGACACATACACACAACACACATACGCCATGTCCTCGACCCCCCCATCGCTGCAGCTCACAGATAATGGTCACGTCTTGGGCCTGTTGCCTAATGAGGACCAACAGATGGGACAGACTCTCTCTCTCACAGTCTCTCTCTCTGTCTCTCTCTCCCAGTCTCTCTCTGTCTCTCCCCCTCTCTCTCTCTCTCTCAAGGCATAGCATAGCTGATTGTCTCTGTGTGGAGTGGGATGGTGATAACACACTGCAGTGTTTTTCCATTGACAGGGCTATTTCTAGACCACACTGTGTTGCTGCATGACGTCCGCGTCCTCGTTCTAGGAGATTAGACCTTGAAGTAGAAGTAAACAAGCAAACACATCTATTGATCAGAGGTGATAGCTTAAATGAGTTCATGAATAATTCACTAATCAAAGCATTAATGATAATTGCATTGGACATTAACACTGAAACTGTTCTCCATCAGCATTTCTAGACATGCATAAGGCCTACTTTAAAAAAAAAACACAGTATAACCATATTACAGTCTGACCTACATCTCTGTTATTGTAGACGTATCAGGATGTTCAGCTATGTTGTGCATCCTGCTCTTTGATGATGTTTGGCCTTTTGCAATAAAGTAGAAAATGCAACTTGAGAAATGCCTATTTACCTTATATAGTCAAAACTATTAAAAAAAACACCAACTATGTGGAAAGTGCTCAAATTATATCCTTGACCAAAAGTGATACTGATACACATAACATGGATACATATTAATTGTAGTGCTTCCCTGGCTGGCTTCCTCTATGCCCCAGAAACAGGGAAGAACCCTGCAGTGTTGGTACCAAACATACAGCAGTGAAGTGAGAGCCTGACCCACTTGGGAAACGGTTATTGCTTCATGTTAGGGGTTGTCTGAGCCCTGGAGCCTGCTGGAGGCAGGGGAGCTCACAGCAGAGAGAGAGGGAGGGGAGGGGGAGGGAGAGAGAGAGAGAGTGAAAGAGAGGTAGAGGGAGGGAGGGTGAGGGCCTATGGAGAGAGAGCGAGAGAGAAAGGCTGGCTCAATGGATGGGTAGGCAGGAGTACAGAGAGAGGGGGAGATAGAGAGAAAGAGAGGGAGATAAAGAGAAAGAGAGGGAGATAAAGACAGAGACCTTGAGGGAGAGAGAGGCTGACTATATGATAGTGTGCAGGAGGGATGGGTTTGGAGTCGCGTTGCTGAATCAGGGCTCGTTATCATCACAGCGTCCCTCTGGGACCATGATGTCAGGGCAGAATGGGGGGATGTGGAGGGAAGAGGAAAGCAAAGGGAGGCAAAGATATTGGGAGGAAGGAGGAGGTAGGCAGTGAAGAGAGGAGAAGGAAGATGAAAAGGGAGGAGAAAATGAGGAGGTGGTAACCACAAGGGTATTGACAGAAGAGAGTACAGGGGTGATATAAAGTACAGATGGCTGTAATGCTACAACCTAACAACCACTAATGTCTTTAGGGGTGAATGGAGACATATGGCAGAGAGCAATTTAGGAGTGATATCACTCTTATCCTATGATATCACTTATCTTTGGATATTACTCTAAGCCCTTTAAGCCAGAATCAATGCAGCCAGAGTTTGGTGGTATCAGTTTAATCCGTTTTACACCGGGTTGTAGAGATTAAAAATACAATCAATATCATTTTGTTTTGCTACCAACACTGAGTGGTTCAAATTGTAATCCAATCTGGATGTATTACTCTGATCCTGACATTATTATACCAACAGACTTTAATATTACAGTAAGAGATACAGCTGCCATTGAGAACTTCTGGTGTGGTGAGGTCCAGATGCCATGTTAACTCCTGGCATGGGGGACTCTAGTCTGCCATTTCAAAGTATAATCTGACCACATCACCAGGGCTTTTGGGTGGCACTAAATTCAGCTCCATCACAACATGACAGATCTCTTTAGGGGCCCGGAATAGCAGGCGTATTTAATAACAGGTACATTCTCCGAAAGGAATGTCTCTGAACTGTTACAACCCAAAGGGAGAGACAAACAAAGTGATTGCACAGCTTTGGGCACACATTTTGTACCCCACCAGTCCCATATGGTTGGCTTGCTCGTGGTCTTTATTGGACCTAGCAGCCTCTTAGTCTCTCTCAACCTGAAAAACAGTCAGGAACTCCCCTTCTCCCCCTCCCCTTCTCATTCACATGAGTGAATTAAGGTCTGGTGGCAGCAGGGAGGAACTGTGTTTGCATAGGGATTGTACCTTGATTCATTCCAATTCCCAATGGGGGACAGCTGTTGCTGTTGAACACAGCGTGAATGGAGTCAATCAATATTCTAGCGCTACAACCGGTCACCATGTAGACCAGCAGGACAGTCACAATGGATGGGAATGATCACCATGGCAGCAGGTGTTGTCCCCTCTAGAGCAGGCTAAGTGGTATTGACAGTTGCTATCAGGACTCCGTAATCTAAGATAATAGTTTCATTTATCGATGTAACTTGGATCAAAATGTTGTTATTGACAGACCCTTAAACTCAATCATGTCGGAGACAGTTTCCAATGTTTTTCTAAGATTTGTGCAAGACATTGATCTTTGGCATTTTACGCATAAGGCATGTTATTTTAGCGATAATGATTTGATACCATATGAAAATAGTATCTTGAGCCAGACGGCTTTCTTCCACAATCTTTGAATGCTTCATAGGCTTCCGTTTCTCCAAGGTTGGGGATATCCAAGATGTCGGATGTGAATAGGGCAAGATAATCTGCATTTTGCATTGCTGTATGAGAGCAATGCTAAGCTGAGGTTGTCTGACACAGTTTATGTGATGAGAGCGACACACGCACGCACGCACGCGCACACACACACACACACCACCCAGTGTGATGCCAAGCTGACGATGCCAGCCTCGGCCCCATGCGAGGAGGGATGATGTAATTTACTTAAATTGCACTGTTGGTTAGGGTCTATAAGTAAGCATTTCACTGTAAGGTCTACATCTGTTATATTCGGTGCACGTGACAAATAAACTTTGATTTGTCTGCCGCCTCAGTTGTGTGTGTCTATGTGGATGTGGGCCGTGTTCACAGCCTTGTGTTTTGTCTATGGACAAAGGCTGAAGTCACTGCCAAGCATGGCTCTGGTGGAGAGGAGGAGAAGGGGTGGTGGCGGACAGGGAGAAGAAGGAAGATGAGGAGGGGAGCCAAAATCATCAAACCTGCAGATATTTCATAAATGCCTTTTTGAAAAGAATACCTTCACCTGCTGAGCCTGCTTCACAGGATAAAAGAAAACACATGCCTAACAACAACCTTGTTTTTAGTGGTAGAGTCATGTTTTGGACTTATCTTGTACCCCCGTTATCTTCCCAGTTGGAATCTTCCAGACACTTAGGCTGGCTGACCATCATTCATAATAATGTTTTGGTCACACTTACCCAAACACAGGATTGTGCAACAGTCTAATTTGTTTTGAAAAGGGCACTGAACACAAGACTGGCCAATAGATATGGCTGTCAGTTAAAAGGTGGACTCTATGGGAGGACATCCCATCCACTACTGCTCTGGTGCCTGAAATGATCAATGGACTGCATCTCTAGTATCCACTGTGAATAGTCTTACTGGATATAAAAGTAGAAATCAAATGTACAAAATGTTACCACAAAGAAACCTCCCTCACTCTCACTCTCTCTGTCTTTCTGTCGTTCTCGCTCTTTGTCTCCCACTGCTTGCCCTTTTACCCATTCTCTCTCCTCCCTATGTCTCGTCTCTCTCTTTCCTCCCTGTTCCTGCCGAGGCTGTGCTTGGGATGGATGGCACGTTGAGCTACACGTGATAAAAAGGCTGCTCCACTCTGCTCTGAGAAAGCTGGCATACACACACTCTCTCTCTGACCCTCATCTCCATGGCACCAGTACCAGCCTGATCAACAGCTCTAGATCTCTCGCTTTCTTTGTTTCTCCCTCGATTTCTCCATCTCTCGAACCCCAACTCTCTCTGTTTCTCTCTATCGGTCGGTCTCTCTCTCTGTCCGTTGGTCTGTCTTTCTGTCTCTCTCTCGGTCTGTCTCTCCGTCTGTCTGTGTAGTTACTAGATCATCCTGTGATACAGTCTTATCAGACATGCACTGGTCATGCAGGGTGATGCAGCAATCCTAGTTCTGGAGCATTAGGGATGGGACGGAGGGAGGGAGGGAGGGGTAAGCCATTGAGTTGATGTCGAAAAGTATTGGAAAGTTTGACTAAAATCTGTTAGTTACATGACATTAATCTGATCGTAATCGAACCACAGTACATTTCAGCCAATCTATTATAGTACATTTCCTCAATCTGTCTGTATTGGTTTATGGTTTTAACCACATGTATTAGTTGCATTTCCTGTTAACCCTGGTGCAGTCATAGAATCTTGGACGACATATCTGATCAACTCTTATTTGGAGGAGTGCCAGTAGTACACTTCCATTATCATTACATCTCTTCTCTACACAATGTGTCTATCGTGCCCCCTCCTTCCCTCCCTCCCTTGGTACTGATACATTCTCCATCTCAGGCTGCTTTATCTTGCCAGCACACAGAACATTGTTATCCCTCGAGTTAAAAATGGGACAAAGCTCTGCTCCACTCATTGCTGTAGAAAGACACAGGCACATATGAATGTGTCCCTTTGGCTTGGGAGGATTACAGTTCAATACAAGACACTGGGGCAGTTGATAGTGTTGCAGAGAGGGAAGGAGTAGGACCTAGCTTGGCACTAGCTGTTATTATAGAAGATAGTTTTTATTGTTGTCTATATTTTGTATGGTTATCTATGTGTGTTCATTGCTGTGTCTGTGTTGGCTGATGCAATCGAGACAGACAGACACAAACCGTCAAGCAGACAGACAGGAAGGAACGATTACAGGCAAGCAGACAGTCTGACAGGCAAGCAGAAAATAGTGGTGTAGATCCTAGCAGAACATATTCACTTTCTAGACTAGAGCGAGCATCAGGACAACACAGGGTGTGTCAGCAACTCAACACTCAGCACCTGATGATTTTCATTGGTTGTGATGAACATTCTATTTGTTGGATTGGGGGTGAACAATGAATGTGCAGTAGTCTAACATTCTCTAGGTCTTTGGCATTCAATTAGTTAAGACCGATACATTTATCTATTCGATCTGGTTACAGCTCTTATTCCAGACAGTGTCTCTTTGTGCCCCAGACATAACAGAGACTGTCACAACAAGCCGACATGCTGAAGTCTGGGTGGTTAGTAAGGAAATGGCTCCCCTTGGTGGACATAGAGTACCACATTAGACATTAACACACAGCATCACTGACAAGTCCATCCCTAATGTCTAGCCATCAGTGATGGACAAAGTACCCAATTGAAATACTTGCGTAAAAGTAAAGATTCAAGTAAAAGTGTAAGTCACCCAGTAAAATACTACTTCAGTAAAAGTCTAATTGGTTTTGAATATTTATGTATTATTTAACTAGGCAAGTCAGTTAAGAGCAAATAATTATTTACAATGACGGACTACACTGGCCAAACCCGCACGACGCTGGGCCAATTGTGCGTCGCCCTATGGATTTGAACCAAATTGTCTGTAGTGACACCTATAGCACTGAAATGCAATGCATTAGACAGCTGAGCCACTCTGAGCCCAAATATACTTAAGTGTCAAAAGTAAAAGTATAAATCATTTCACATTCAACAAACCAGACGGAATCATTTTCTTCTTCTTGTTTTACAGAGGGGCATACTCCAACACTCAGACATCAGAGACAGTAGGGGTGACCAGGGATGTTCTCTTGAGAAGTGTGTGAATTGGAGTAAGAAGTAAATTATTTCCTTTAGGAATGTAGTGAAGTACAAGTAATCAAAAATATAAAATTGTAAAGATACCCCAAAAAACGACTACTACTTGCCCTTCTAGCCTTAGCCCTTGTCCATGCCCATGCAGTGGGCAAAGCTGCTTGTAATGTCATTGGAACCAGTTTTGTCCACTGGGTGTTTTACAAAAATAATTACATTCTCCAACATGGTACCTAGGTGATCCAATATACACTATATACACACACAAGTATGTGGACACCGCTTCAAATGAGTGGATTTGGCTATTTCAGCCACACCAGTTGCGGACAGTTGAATAAAATCGAGCACACAGCCATGCAATCTCCATAGACAAACATTGGCAGTAGAATGGTCTTACATGCTCTAATAAATCAGTGACTTCAATGTGGCACCGTCATAGGATGCCACCTTTCCAAAAAGTCAGTTCGTCAAATTTCTGTCCTGCTAGAGCTTCCCCGGTCAACTGTAAGTGCTGTTATTGTGAAGTGGAATCGTCTAGGAGCAACAACGGCTCAGCCGCACTCAGGAGCGCCGTGTACTGAAGCGCATAGCACGTAAAAATCGTCTGTCCTCGGTTGCAACACTCACTACAGAGTTCCAAGCTGTCTCTGAAAGCAACGTCAGCACAATAACTGTTCGGCTGGAGCTTCATGAAATGGGATTCCATGGCCAAGCAGCCGCACACAAGCCAAAGATATGTAAATCTCACTGCCATTGGACTCCCGAACAGAAACACGTTCTCTGGAGTTATGGATCACGCTTCACCATCTGGCAGTCCAATGGACGAATCTGGGTTTGGAGGAGGAAGAATAATGGTCTGGTGCTCTTTTTCATGGTTCGGGCTAGGCTCCTTAGTTCCAGTGAAGGGAAATATTAACCCTACATCATACTAGGGGACCAACTCCATATTAATGCCCATGATTTTGGAATTCGTTTTTCGAAGAGCAGGTGTCCACATACTTTTGGTCATGTAGTGTACTTTACAATATGGAAAACATAATGTTACTCCTGGGTGCGCAGCAGGACTGAGGTATTCCAAGACGGAAGTTGAAGAACCACCATCTGGCTTAGAAGAAAAACAGCAAACACCAATTACCTATGTGAATCTTTGTGGATTTATTATAGCATGTTGCCTACCCACCTGAAAGAATCGACATGTGGAATTATGCTAAATACAATATACTGCACATACCACAACTGAGAACAGGGTACACTACGAGACACACCTCTGATTTTTCCTCCCCATAGAATGAGCATTTATCTTGAGTTATTACATGAACGACTCCAGTAATAAGTACATCACAAATAAGAACATCAGTTGCCTGCACTTCAGACAAAACCATACAAAGATACACACAGCCCAAACATTTCATAAAAAGACCATTGATAATACAGAATGTTCATTCTCCTGTGTTGTATTGTGAATGTATATTCACTATATGAACACATGTATGTATAGTGAATAGACTCTTCCTCATGTAATATCCCAATATATACAACAGTGTAATAACTGGCATCCTGTAATGTTAAACAGTATATATTGGCATTAATTACTAAGTACTGTATATGGCTGTCCTTCTGTTCACCGTGCATCTGGTCCTGAGTGTTCATATCATTAGTCTATCGTGATCATGCATATCTCCCTTCTCACAGCTCTATTAATGTGTTGATGAGTGAAATAGAACAGTTCTCTCAGACAGGCTGCTAGGTGCAGGCACGGACTGGCCACAGGGCAGTTCGGGCAAATGCCAGATGGGCCAGTCTAAATTGTTTTTGTGCAGAATAACCATTACTTAGATAATACTAGGGGCTTCAAGAAAAAAAGTGCGCCGATGTGCTGGCCTCCGGGAGGGGGGGGGGGGGGTAAAAAAATGGGCCTGTGTGAATTCCCGGGCTGTCCGTCTGTGGCTGAGTGGAGCAGCAGGAGGCAGAAGGCATGCTGACATCTCCATACATGATGCAACACTTTGGTGGTGGTGTTGCTTGGTGCTTGCTCCCATGCCCAGACAACAGGCATATGCTGACCACACTGCAAGTGCACAAGCCTTCCATCTCCAAGGCCTTGCTGTGAGTGTGGGTGGTATTCCTCTTTGAGACGGTACATCATTAACATATGTACTGTTGTGATAAACTATAGACCCTTAGAAGACATGTCTACCAGGTCTTTATCATCAAAGACCTGGTAGACATGTCTTCTATGGGTCAATAGCCCAAATACTGTTTAAAAGTACTTCAGAGATATAGGGGGTGTTGGTAAATTAAATCTAGAGTGTGCTCTGGGCGTTCCTAAATTCAATGTTGTCAGAAGGGTTGATCAGAGCATTCTGACCTTACAACGGTAGTCAAGCACCCAAGCTAACTGGCTAACGTTGACTAGCTACTTCCAGACTAAAATGAGAGAACACCTCACTCTGCTAGGGTGAGTAAAATAGTCAGAGCTGGTTAGGCTGTTTTCATGTCATCCAGAGTGTTGGTGACTGTAACTGTGCTGCTGGCAACACTTTTTTTGTCGACGTTTACTGACACCGGCCATATTCAACAGGTGTTGAGCGTTCATAAATGAGTTATTCTGCACTCTGGCACCCTCAGATGAAAGTGCTCTGAAATCAGAGTAGATAACCAGAGTGAATACGAACGCACCCATAGAACACAACAAAGCAGGTTTCTTGTGTAAACTGCTACCAGGCACATTTTCTGAGAAGTCTGGAAAAATATAAATCCTTTTAATGAAAGACAGCCTTGAGCTGAGAGGAACACAACAGCAGTTTTCACATGCCATTGTGAAAGTGTTACACCAGCTTTACACTAGTGTACACACCCTTATGTTATAGTAGGGGAAATGGTTTCCATAGCTAGGGCTGACAGTGAAGAGCAGAATCTACAGCCTCTGCATAATCAAAACAGTTGCTTTGTGAGGTGTTAAAAGTTCAGTTTGTTATGTAATTGCCAGCTGAAAACTACCATTGGCCTGGGTTGGCCACAAGTGAGACCTGGTCTGCCGGAACCAGGGCTCAGTGAGACACGGGTGCCCGCGTAGATGGAAACAGAAAAGTCTGAGCCTACATTGAGGTAAATCCTGTATGGAAATGCACCAACAGCGTCGGACTGCTTCAACAGTACATGGTTGGCAGTGAGAAGCCAGGTTCATTTCAGGAATGTTCTAAAAGATAGGGATTGGATTGTCAGGCTATTCATAATGTTAGCTTTAGCATCTAGCTAAACTTTGCAAATAAACACATCAACACTTCTGGTCACAATCACAGCAATCATCTCAATCCATTAGCTTTAGCCCCATTGGTTGTCATTAAAACCATTTGAACAACGTTTAAAAACCCATACATGCAGTACATACCACACTGCCCTCTGTATTAACGTCTCAGATGTGAATTCATGATTACATCAATGTCTGTGTGACACCGAAAGAGGAAGCCAGCTGCCTCTTGTTATACAGTTAACTCACTCTCACCTCATTCTTCATACACATCCAGTACATTATAATACATCATTACTTTCTCTTCCAGATCAATCAGAAAGCTCTGAACCACTATTGGCCACTAGGATCCGCCCATCGTCCCACATGATTGGCTGTGTTGAATCAGTGGCCAATTAACAGACACCAGTAGGATATTGTACATTTTTTATTTTTTCACTTGTGACTTCTCCGTTGCTGAATGTTTTGAGTCTTGATCGAATCATAAAAATGTGTAGTGTACAACAGTATGTAATCAGCATACATCCATTGTTTCTCATGGCAGTGTGTTGGAGTAGAGGTGATCTTTCCACCCACACACCAACACTTTTCTTAAGAGTCTTTTCAGATTGGGTGATAGGATGGACAGGGAATGGTCTCAATCATCATCCTTCTCTCTGCAGCTCAGCTGCTGTTCAAAACAGGCCCATCACTCTCCTTCATCGGTCCTTCTGTATCATTCTACCCATCCATCCCTCTTCTCCAGTTCTCATCAGCTTCACCGGAGATAAACATCGGGGCTAGTTAGGGGCCTCCCCCCAGACAGCCTTATGATCCCTCATTCCTCTCAGAGCTCTCTGTAGGGAGTGGGGCCTCCTCTGCCGTGGGAGACTGGGCTTCTCCCAGACCATCTAGACAGAGAGACAAACCAACAGGACTGCAGTTAGTTAGCATTTTCCACCTAATTTCACCAGGAAAGACCCATGGGGTTAAAATCCTATTTTGTGAACAAAACCTGGAACCCTGGGCAAATAATTTTGTTTTAGGCCTACATCTACTAAATTAGACACAGAGACCGAGAGAGACACAAAACACACAAAAAAAACAGGTTAAGCTAACCCACCTGTGAGGTGGAGCTCGGACAATTTGAGTTGCAGGTCAGTGGGGTTGACCCCAGCCGGTGAACCCAGGATGTCAGGAAGGGCATTCCTTCTCCCCGAGCGACCCGAGGATGCAAAGTCCAGCTTGGGCTCTACCACCTCCGTCATCTCCTCAGGATCAGAACCCTGCTACTGCTGCCTGGGAGAGGGGGAATGAAGGGAGAGGGAGACAAAGAGGGTAAAGAAATAGTCACACCAAAAATATCTACTCTTCAGGATGAACTATTTTCTAGTGCCGTTTTTGTCCACAGGAGGGAGTCCTTGTAAAGGACCTCAGATTTCTCACTTGTTTTTTTGCACCGTTAAAGCATTTACATTTTTGTCCCTCCCCCCCCAAAAAACAGGTAACACATCTAATAGGACATTTATCTTCTAATGTTCCACCTCAGCTAGCACAGGGCTGTTTTCATCAGACATGCAGCTCAGATGGACGTCATCCGTTTGTCAGTTTCATCTGGGACATGGCTGGAAACAATAGCTTTCTCCTCTTTGTACATACTGGCTGGCTGGCTGCCTGCCTGCTCTCATGGTGACCGCTGTAGTTGGGGAGTCTGTTTTGCATTCTCTAAGCTACATAAGTGACAGGCAGAATTACATCCCTGGTCTCACGCTATTGCGGGGGTGCACACAGCTAAACACCAGGGTTGGGCTAAATTCAGAATTGACTTCCACTCAACTCATGAGTCGAAATTCTAAATTGGCCACACCACAGGACGTAGAATTTGAATTCAAGCGTCAGGAAGAATTTAATTCTGTGCAATTCAAATAAGTTACACTCAGTCATAGAACATAAGTTTAATTGAATCTGACAGGTGACACTTCCAGATACCAAAGAATATATCCCTTTTCTCTGGAAACTATGTTAATATACTCTTAACTTTAGTGCTTAGAATATACCATTATATTTTCAACCATTTCATTTGTTTAGGCTATTTCTGAAGGCCTCAGGGTCAACTTGAGTTAAACTAATGCATTCTGGGAAATGTAGTATTCCCCCCATTCAACAAAATCTAGGTAATTAATGAAATATAATAACTTAGAATATTTGCATACAGGTTTTGTTTTCCATGATCATTACATTTTAAGAGCGTTTGTCCTGAAAATCTATTGCTTATGCATGTAATATATGCACGCCCAGTTTATATACACAAAAATATACGGGTCGGCAGGTAGCCTAGTGGTTAGAGTGTTGGACTAGTAACCATAAGTTTGCAAGATCGAATCCCCGAGCTGCAAGGTAAAAATCTGTTGTTCTGCCCCTGAGCTAGGCTGTGAATATATATATATATATTTTCTTTTAAAATTTATGTTCAAGATGTACACTTTTTATTAGGTACACCACCTGTTCACAAAAATGGTTAGCTCCTACAGGCACGTGAGTCACGTGGACTTGTCTGTTCTATTGAACGTTAGAATGGGCAATACAAGCGACCTAAGCGAATTTGAGGATGGTATGATCATCTGTGCCAGGCGCGCCGGTTCCAGTATGTCAGAAACGTCCTGGACTTTTTATGCATGACAGTGTCTAGGGGTTACTAAGAATGGTGCGACAAACACAACATCCAGTCAGCCTCAGTCCTGTGGGTGAAAACAGCTCGTTGATGAGAGGTTGAAGGAGAATGGCAAAAATCATGCAAGCTAACAGGCAAACAACGACGCAGTACAACAGTGGGGTGCAGAACGGCCTCTCGGAACGCACAACTCGTCAGTCCTTGACACGGTTAGGCTATTGCAGCAGACGACCACACCTGGTTCCATTCAGCTAAAAACAAGAAGAAGCGGCTCCCAGTGGGCATGCAATCAGCAACACTGGACAGTGGAAAGACATCCTGGTCCGATGAATTCCAGTTCCTGTTGCGTCATGCTGATGGCAGAGTCAGAATTTGGCGTAAGCAGCATGAGTCCATGGCCTAATTCTAAATGGTGTCAATAGTACAGGTTGGTGGCGTAATGGTGTGGGGATGTTTTCCTGGAACAGATAAGGGGGGTTCAGACCTGGCACTAGATGGGTGTACCTAATAAACTGTTTGTATAGACAACACCTAATATAGAAATCATTTTAATTCAATTTCACTGAATTAAAATTTCCTTTCAATTATAATTGCAATTCTGTATCCTGTTTACTACTTCAAAATGAAATTAGAAAAAAGTAAAGAATTCAATTCTGAATTGAGCCCAACCCTGACACACACAGCGATAGGATGAAAAAAAACTGCACAATGTGCACATGCATTTATACACAAATACACTCACACACATTGAGCTGCTGTTTCTATGGCAACGGGTGAAAAACCACCTCTGGCAAGCAAATGAACCATTCCCTCTTCTCTTTCCCAGTATTCAGCTCTCTTGAAATAACCCAGTCTTCTTCAGTACAATCCCTGTCTCCACAACCATATTGAGGTGCCACACACACACACACACACACACACACACACACATTAAAGGACAGGGGCCACAGGTTGGCCATCTGTTAGCCCTGAGCACTAGCGTGAGCCTAATGGTTCCTTCTCCTATCCATCACTGGTTTGTCGTGGCCTAGTTTCAATATGACGTCATCATAATCACTGTGTCCTGGTGTCACAAAACCCTTTCATGCAATCACCCACACAAACACACCTCCTCGCTGGTCACATGTTGACTGGTGTCGGGTAAGTCCTCATACCATGTCAACATAATGACACAGCAGTTGAGTGTTCTGACATGGGTAAGGAGATGTGTGCATGCACACGATGGCCCTTTGTCAACAGTTGTTATCGCTCTCACTTCACACTGCTTACCCTCTCCCTTTCTCTCTCTCTGCTCATCCACTTGTAAATCACTCCCACTCATCCTGTCCTTGTCTCTCTCCACAATCTCATATAGAATCTCTCCCTCCAGTCTCCATTTCTCTGTTTCGACCCTGGCCTATTTCATAGTGAAAATAGGCCAGAAAAACGATAATAAATTTCTAATTGGCGTTTTTCTCCAACTGAAATTGCTTTACATTCAATAGGATACTAGACATCTCACCCCAGGCCCTTCAGTAGGGTACGATAAAACATCACATTCCCAGGCTTTTCAATTGGCACCCCCTACAGAGACCTTAGGGAGTGGATATGAATGTGTGGCTGTGTGTGTGCTAAGCTCTGCCCTCTGTCTCCAGACCGTTAAATGTGTGTGTAGGCGTCTAGGAAGGCAGGAGGACAGTTTCTTCCTCTTCCCCTCTCAGGCCTTCACATGTCAGAGCTTCTCTTTGTGTGGCCCTTCCAGCCTCCAGAAGCAGAGAAGACAAGCTGCAATTAGCATGGGCAGGTCTACAGCTGCCTTCATGGCTACATACATTACAGGAGAGGCCTGTCACGGTCTGCCTGCTGAAATCATAAGACGCATTACAAGCAGGCAGGAGACAACAGGACTAATCAGGGCCAAGCAGGACCATCATGCAATGGGGAAGGCTGACAAACAGACGCACTCCAAACAAGTCTGATGGTCTCCAGAAAAGTACAGAATGTGTTATCCAGGGTTGGCTGGCTGACAGACAGGAAACAGGTCTACTGCGCTACAGATATGCGTGTGTTATCTAGGGTTGGCTGGCTGAGACAGACAGGAAACAGGTCTACTGTTATCCAGGAGATATTTGTGTTATCCAGGGCTGGCTGCTTCAGATATGTGTAACACCACAATCCACAGCAATCAACGATAGTTGAAAAGGAATATATTATGTTTTGATCTATACGTCGCTGTATAAAAAATTAAATTAAAAAATAACATCACATTTCTTGTCTAGCAAATGGAACACTTCTGAATGCACAGCATCTGTAGTGGAGGCTTAGAATAATGACCCCACTAGGTCTTGTTTGGGAGGGATCATTTTGTATAGAAATGGGGACCTATATAATAAATAGGATTGTTTCGTCAGACAATATCTGTGGTGTGTACTGTGTAGAAGACAATACTATAGCCAGGTAATATACAAGCATTTTGCTAAACCTGCAATAACAACTGCTAAATGTGTATGTGACCAATAAAATTAGATTTGGTAAAAGAACTCTTCATTCAAATCGTCAGATGGCAAGGGTTGTTACAACGCTGCTAAGCATAGAGAGCTCAATAGGCTTCTGACATGGAGTTAGTATGGCTCACTTCCCTTCCTTAATGTAGATCCAAAAACCTGGATACACTACATTTAAAAGTAAGTTATAATAAATGGTGCCAATTACTCACAGGGCCTTTAACTAACTGCATGTCTAACCGGGCACCGGTTAGTTGAGGTAGTAAGTACAGTTGAAGTCAGAAGTTTACATACACTTAGGATGGTGTCATTAAACCTCGTTTTTCAACCACTCCACAAATTTCTTGTTCACAAACTATAGTTTTGGCAAGTCGGTTAGGACATCTACTTTGTGCATGACACAAGTCATCTTTCCAACAATTGTTTCCAGACAGATTATTTCGCTGTATCACAATTCCAGTGGGTCAGAAGTTTACATACACTAAGTTGACTGTGCCTTTAAACAGCTTGGGAAATTCCAGAAAATTATGTCAATTAGCCTATTGGAGGTGTACCTGTGGATGTATTTCAAGGCCTACCTTTAAACTCAGTGCCTCTTTGCTTGACATCATGGGAAAATCAAAAGAAATCAGCCAAGACCTCAGAAAAATTATTGTAGACCTCCACAAGTCTGGCTCATCCTTGGGAGCAATTTACAAATGCCTGAAGGTACCACATTAATCAGTACAAACAATACTACGCAAGTATAAACACCATGGGACCACAAAGCAGTCATACCGCTCAGGAATGAGATGCGTTCCGTCTCCTAGAGCGTACTCCTATGAACGTACTTTGGTGCGAAAAGTGCAAGTCAATCCCAGAACAACAGCAAAGGATCTTGTGAAGATGCTGGAGGAAACAGGTACAAAAGTATCTACATCCACAGTAAAAAGAGTCCTATATCAACATAACCTGAAAGGCCGCTCAGCAAGGAAGAAGCCACTGCCCCCAAAACCGGCATAAAAAAAGCCAGACTACGGTTTGCAACTGCACATGGGGACAAAGATAGTACTCTCGTGGAGAAATGTCCTCTGGTCTGATGAAACAAAAATAGAACTGTTTGGCCATAATGACCATGGTTATGTTTGGAGGAAAAAGGGAGAGGCTTGCAAGCCGAAGAACACAATAACAACCGTGAAGCACGGTTGAAGCACAGCATAATGCTGTGGGGGTGCTTTGCTGCAGGAGGGACTGGTGCACTTCACAAAATAGATGGCATCAAGAGGAAAGAAAATTATGTGGATATATTGAAGCAACATCAAGACATCAGTCAGGAAGTTAAAGCTTGGTCGCAAATGGGTCTTCCAAATGGACAATGACCCCAAGCATACTTACAAAGTTGTGGAAAAATGGCTTAACGACAACAAAGTCAAGGTATTGGAGTGGCCCTGACCTCAATCACATAGAGAATTTGTGGGCAGAACTGAAAAAGCGTGTGCGAGCAAGGAGGCCTACAAACTTGACTCAGTTACACAAGCTCTGTCAGGAGTAATGGGCCAAAATTCACCCAACTTATTGTGAAGCTTGTGGAAGGCTACCCGAAACATTTGACCCAAGTTAAACAATTTAAAAGGCAATGCTACCAAATACTAAATGAGTGTATGTAAACTTCTGACCCACTTGGAATGTGATGAAAGAAATACAAGCTGAAATAAATCACTACTATTATTCTGACATTTCACATTCTTAAAATAAAGTGGTGATCCTAGCTGACCTAAAACAGGGCATTTTACTAGGATTAAATGTCAGGAATTGTTAAAAACTGAGTTTAAATGTAGTTGGCTAAGGTGTAGGTAAACTTCTGACTTCAACTGTACATGCAGGTAGTGTTAAAGTGACTATGCATATATGACAAGAGAGACTAGCAGTGGTGTAAATAGGGGGAGAGGCGGGCAATGCAAATAGTCTGGGTAGCCATTTGACAAGATGTTCAGGAGTCTTATAGCTTGGGGGTAGAAGCTGTTTAGAAGCCTCTTGGACCTAGACTTGGCACTCCGGTACTGCTTGTCGTGCGGTAGCAGAGAGAACAGTCTATGACTAGGGTGGCTTGAGTCTGACCATTTTTAGGGCCTTCCTCTGACACCGCCTGGTATAGAGGTCCTGGATGGAAGAAAGCTTGGCCCCAGTGATGTATTGGGCTGTACGCACTACCTTCTGTAGTACCTTGCGGTCGGAGGCTGAGCATTTGCCATACCAGGCAGTGATTCAACCAGTCAGGATGCTCCCGATGGTGCAGCTGTAGAACCGTTTGTGCTCTCATGCATTTTTCAGTGTTATTTGCCTCGAAACGAGCATAGAAGTAGTTTAGCTCGTCTGTTAGGCTTGTGTCACTGGGCAGCTCTTGGCTGTGCTTCGCTTTGTAGTCTGTAATAGTTTGCAAGCCCTGCCACATCCGACGAAAGCCAGAGCCAGTGTAGTACAATCCGATCTTAGTCCTGTATTGACGCTTTGCCTGTTTGGTGGTTTGTCGGAGGGCATAGCAGGATTTCTTAAGCTTCTGGGTTAGTCCCGCTCCTTGAAAGCGGCAGCTCTACCCTTTAGCTCAGTGCGGATGCTGCCTGTAATCCATGGCTTCTGGTTGGGGTATATATATATACACACGTCACTGTGGGGACGACGTCGTCGATGCATTTATTGATGAAGCCTATGACTGATGGGGTGTACTCCTCAATGTCATTGGAGGAATCCTGGAACATATTCCAGTCTGTGCTAGCAAAACAGTCCTGGAGCTTATCATCTACCTCATCTGACCACTTTATTGATCTAGTCACTGGTGCTTCCTGCTTAAATTTTTGCTTGTAAGCAGGAATCAGGAATTATGGTCAGATTTGCTAAATGGAGGGCGATGGAGAGCTTTGTATGCATCTCTGTGTGTGGAGTCTAGGTGGTTTTCCCTCTGGTTGCACATTTGACATACTGAGAGAAATTTAGTAAAACAGATGTAAGTTTCCCTGTATTAAAGTCCCCAGCTACTAGGAGTGCCGCCTCTGGGTGGGCGTTTTCTTTTGGCGGAATACAGCTCATTCAAATGCTGTCTTAATTCCAGTCTGACTGTGGTGGTATGTAAACAGCTAGTGTGGTCTACAGCTTATCATGATACTCTACCTCAGGTGAGTAATAGCTCGAGACTTCCTGAGATATTGTGCACTAGCTCTTGTTTACAAAAATACATCGTCCGCAGCCCCTTATCTTACCAGACGCCGCTGTTCTATCCTGCCGGTAGATCGTATAACCAGCCACCTGTATGTATGTTGATATTGTTGTCGTTCAGTCACGACTTTGTGAAGCATAAGATGTTCCAGTTTTTAAATGGCCCGTTGGTAGTTTAATCTTCCGCTTAACTCTCCAATTTTATTCTCCAAAGATTGCACGTTTGCTAGCAGAATGGAGGGAAGTCTGTTTATTCCATCACTCGCTCACTAATTCTCAGAAGGCAGCCCGCCCTTCGGCTCCTCTTTCTCTGCGCAGAACACGGGGATAGGGGCTCGTTCCCAAGGAAGCAGTATATCCTTCGCGTCGGGCTCGTCAGAGTCGTGAAAGGAAAAAAAGGATTCTGCTAGTCTTTGGTGAGTAATCGGAGTCCTGATGTCTAGAAGTTATTTTCGGTCATAAGAGGAGACGGTAGCGGCAACATTATGTACAAAATAAGTACAAAAATAAGTTACAAACAACGCAATTTATTTAACCAGGTAGGCCAGTTGAGAACAAGTTCTCCTTTACAACTGCAACAGAAAGAGGAACATATGAACAAACAAAACCCACCCATGGCTGCACCCCTGCCCAGTCATGTGAAATCCATAGAGTCGGGCCTAATTTATTTCAAATGACTGATTTCCTTATATGAACTGTAACGCATAACATTTTTGAAATTGTTGCATGTTCCATTTATATTTTTGTTCAGTATACTTTAAAAAAAATATCTGGTTAATATCCCCGAGATCGATCTTTTATGATTTATTATTGGATCTCCTGAGCTTGACACCATTCATTGAAACACTGCCATAAGTCATTTTGAGACACAAAATAGAATCTGAAATGAACGGCGTTGTCAGAGCTTTGGATTTCATACATTTCTGATCCAGTAATAAACAACAAAAAATACAAAGTCACCCGTGGGCCACATCTCAGTCTGACTGTCCCTAGATGACTGGGGGTGCGTCATTATTCATCCTTAAATACGAGAGTGGAGCTCAGGATAGCTGAATGAGGTCACAAACACCATAGCAGCTATCCTACATTACTGGAATCAGCCCTCGTTGTTAAAACTGACTGACTTGATAGGGGACTCTGGGAAGGGACAGTGTGTATACTGTACTAGCTGCAAGGGAAATGATGTGTTACAAAGCAAACACAGCCATCTGAAGTTACGGTTTAATAAATGATGCTAGGGATTACTGCTCTCTCTATTTATAGTTTCCTCCTCATGCTCTTGATTATTTTCTTCCCTTTCGCCACTCTGTGTGTTATTATAAAGCTTAATGTGTTCCACTGGCTGCCATGGTAACAGCAGCATTGCAATCAGCCTCTCCATAGGACGGGGGGGGTGAGAGCGAGCAAGTGAAGGAGCGCAAAAATGAAAGAGTGATAATGAGAGCGAGAAGGATAGAGATATTCTTGACATTCTGTTTATACTGACTGGTTGTCCTTTGTTTCAGGGGATTCATGGGTCATTATTTTTTACAGTCGGTTGGGTGAAGCCCAATCAATATGGCATCTTTCAGTGCCTTCACAGAGAGAAAGAGGGGAAAGGAAGAGAGAAAGCCATGAGGAGGAGAGTAGAGGAAGAGAAGATGGCAAAAGAGAGGTAGACCGATCCAGTGAGACAGCTCGATCACACGCCCCCAGCCTCACACGTCCCAGTAGACCTCTCGCTCGCCACTGATCCCCAGAACGTTTACACAGCATCTCGCCTCTCTCATGTTTCACAAGCTAAGTTCTCAGACGAAGACTAATCAGAGGAGACTTGCATTTGGTGGCTCTCTCTCACAGGAGATCTTAAAGGCTGAATGTGACTGTACTTCTAGCTACCTGGTTGTGCCTCAGGCTACCACCCACCTAGATGAGCCACCTCTAGCTACACGTTTAACAAGTGTGCCCTCAGAAAAAGGTGCTACACTGAAGTGTCCACTTTAAGAACAAGTTGTTTGGAGTGAGAATCAATCTCCTACTCCTGTTCTTTATCCCATCAATATCCAGAAGGCAAAATTGGTAATAAAATGTCATAACTAGTTCATTGTCAGGTTGTAACCTAGTCCTGGTTGAAAAGACATCAGATAACTAGATAAAGACGTATTTCTTTCGCCTGGGACAGACCAGATGCCATATCTTGGTTGTTATCGGTCAATCATCCCATGTAGCATTATATTTCCTTCCTTGTGAACACTGGTGATCAGGTTCAAGAGGCCCTTATCATGAAACCATAAAGTCTTTCTTCTTAGAGACGTCAGAAGTTAACAATGATTAACAATGATTAACTCTGGGGTTCAAAGTGTGTTCTAACCCATAAAAACAAACTGTCAAAAACATGACAAATGAAGCAGAAAGAGTGTGCGTGTGTGTGTGTGTGTGTGGGAGCAGAGCGCCCTCGTGATCACCAAACAAGCAATCCATTGTGCTCCTTTCCAGAGGGTCAATCACAGCGCTGCATCCATGGTCATTCAGACTCATTAGCATATTTCCAGAGGGTTATGAGCCAGTCTGGCCCGCTCCATAACATGGGGCTTATACTATTTGTTTTCTTTCAAATACTTTAGCTGCGTTTCGTTGACCGATTTGATCAACGATGTGGCAAAGGTTGACATGGCTCAAGTCTAATGAGATAGTTAAACTATTGCACTAACGGTTAGTGGAGATGACAGAGACAAAACTCATATTACACTTAATGCAATTGCGAGCTGCAGTATCAACCCGCCGTTTATTGAAAACATTCTGGTGTATTTACTCATAGCGTGTATGATTGGGAGAGGAAAATGCCACCCTGAGAACTTTATGGAGTAAAAAGGGGGTCAACAACGACAATGAGCTGAATCTGAGACTTGAGAAGAGATGACAGAGAGAAGAGACTTGGAGAGTCGGAGTCCCCAACATGTGACAACAGCCTGTGCCAATAGCAACAACCAACCATCACACATCAATATTTTAGCCCACAGCCTCTTGCAAGAGTGTGTACAAGACAAGGCTGTCCCCTCTCGCCACATTCCCCCGTCCCTCGTCTAAACAGACATGTAAACAGCGCTGTGCCGTGGGTCACATCTCTTCTCTCTATCTGGCCTGCACGTGCTTCTCGCTCTTGCTGGACAGGGCCACACACACGCACAGAGAGAGACATGGCCCGCAGGCAGTGTCTGACAACAGCGCTTGGCTGGAAGAGGGACAGTGGCACAGAGACAAAAGAGCAGAACACACACACACACACACACACACCTCTTCTCTCATCCTGATGGTATAACTACACTGACACACACACACATTCTCTCATCCTGACGGTACAACTAGACTGTAGACACACACACCAATATCATCCCACTCACCCTCTTACAGACTATTACATTGACTATATTGTTGTTCTGTTTTTGTCAGAGATTCAAAAGGGATCTTCAGGTCACTCAATGCGAGCCCGTATTAATAAAAGCCTAATTAATAGTACCAATTGAAATCAAATTGAACCCACCATTGTGCCTGAGACCAACTTAACAGACTCTACCTTAGGCAATCTATGAAATGAGCTCTTCAGAATATATTATTGCTGCCTAGTAAACATAAACCATGTCTGTCGGACAAACTGTTTAGGAGAGTTAGAGAACTGGTTACAAATGATCTAATGAGATCGACACTCGATTCTCCATCATTATACATTATCCCAGGTCCCAAATGGCACATTACTCCCTATATAGTGCACCACTTTTGATCAGAGCCATATGGGCCCTAGTCAAAAGTAGTGGACTACATTAGGAATAGCGTGCCATTTGATATGCATGGTCTTGTCTGAAGATTCAGAATTATAAAAGGACTAGTCCTATTGATCTTTGGCTGATGGCTTAGTACTTACTGAAAAAAAAGACATCCTGACAGAAATCAAGATGGCGCTGAAGAACATGGCTGATGTTTTACATTCTCCCAAAGAATTGTGCAATTTTCATTTTTTTTGTGTTGTGTAACTTATTTATTTACTTATTGTGGAACATAATGTTGCTGCTACAGTCTCATGACCGAAAATAACTTCTGGACATCAAAAAAGCGATAACTCACCGTGGACTGGAAGAAACGTTTACCTTTAATGAGTTCGACGAGAAGGATATCCTGCTTTCACTGGAACAGGCCAAGATCCACACCTTTTGCGTGAAGAAAAGATGGCGGAAAAGGGATGCAGATCGGGGAGGCGAGCGAGTAATCCGGAGGCGAGCGAGTAAACTCCCAATGCCTTCCCTTCTCCTTGCTAACATGCAATCATTAGAAAATAAAATAAATGACCAACTATTAAGATTATCCTACCACCGGGACATTAAAAACTGAAACAGTTTATGTTTCACCGAGATGTGGCTGAACGAAGAAACAGACAATATAGAGCTGGCAGGATTTTCCATGCACCGGCAGAACAGAGACGCTACCTCTGGTAAGACGAGGGGTGGGTGTGTGTGTCTATTTGTCAATAACAGCTGGTGCACAATGTTTAATATTAAAGAAGTCTCGAGGTATTGCGCGCCTGAGGTAGAGTACCTTACGAAAAGCTGTCGACCAGGCTATCTACCAAGAGAATTTCATAGCCGTCTATTTACCACCACAAAGCGAAGCTGGCACTAAGACCGCTCTCAATCAACTCTATAAAAGGCCATAAGAAAAGAAGAAAATGCTCACCCAGAAGCGGCGCTCCTAGTGGCCGGTGACTTTAATGCAGGCAAATTTAAATCAGTTTTACCAAATTTTTACCAGCATGTCACATGTGCAACCAGGTAAAAAAAAAAAAAAACTAGACCATCTTTACTCCACACACAGAGATGCATACAAAGCTCTCCCTCGCCCTCCATTTGGCAAATCTGACCATAATTCTATCCTCCCGATTCCTACTTACAAGCAAAAACTAAAGCAGGAATGCTACACTACAGGACTGTTTTGCTAACACAGACTGGAATATGTTCCGGGATTCATCCAATGGCATTGAGGAATACACCACTGCAGTCATCGGCTTCATCAATAAGTGCATCGTTGACGTCATCCCCACAGTGACTGTAAGTACGTATTAGAGGTCGACCGATTATGATTTTTCAACGCTGATACCGATTATTGGAGGACCAAAAAAGCCGATACCGATTAAATCGTTTTTTTGTAATAATGACAATTACAACAATACTGAATTAACACTTATTTTAACTTAATATAAAACATCAATAAAATCAATTTAGCCTCAAATAAATAATGAAACATGTTCAATTTGGTTTAAATAATGCAAAAACAAAGTGTTGGAGAATAAAGTAATATGTGCCATGTAAAAAAGCTAACGTTTGAGGTCCTTGCTCAGAACATGAGAACATATGAAAGTTGGTGGTTCCTTTTAACAGAGACTTCAATATTCCAAGGGAAGAGGTTTTAGGTTGTAGTTAACATAGTATTTATAGGGACTATTTCTCTCTATATCATTTGTATTTCATATACCTTTGACTATTGGATGTTCTTATAGGCACTATAGTATTGCCAGTGTAACAGTATAGCTTCCGTCCCCCTCCTCGCCCCTACCTGGGCTCGAACCAGGAACACAGACAACAGCCACACTCGAAGCATCGTTACCCATCGCTCCACAAAAGCTGCGGCTCTTGCAGCGGAAGGGGAATAACTATTCCAAATCTAAAAGTGAGTGACGTTTGAAACAGTATTAGCGCACACCCAGCTAACCATTTCACATTGGTTACACCAGCCATTAGGCTGATAGGCTTGAAGTCATAAACAGCGCTGTGCTTGCGAAGAGCTGCTGGCAAAACGCACGAAAGTGCTGTTTGAATGAATGATTATGGGCCTGCTGATGCTCAGTTAACTGTGCGGTTGCAAGATTGGAACCCCTGAGCTGACAATGTGAAAATCTGTCGTTCTGCCCCTGAACAAGGCAGTTAACCCACAGTTCCTAGGCAGTCATTGAAAATAAGAATGTGTTCTTAACGGACTTGCCTAGTTATATAAAAATTAAAAATATATATTTTCAGAAATCGGCGCCCAAAAATACAGATTTCCGACTGTTATGAAAACTTGAAAATCGGCCCTAATTAAATCGGCCATTCCGATTAATCGGTCGACCTCTAGTACATATCCCAACCAGAAGCCATGGATTACAAGCAACATCCGCATTGAGCCAAAGGCTAGAGCTGCCACTTTCAAGGAGCGGGAGACTAATCTGGACGCTTATAAGAAATCCCGCTATGCACTCAGATGAACCATCAAACAAGCAAAGTGTCAATACAGGATTAAGATTGAATCCTACTACACCGGCTCTGACGCTCGTCGGATGTGGCATGGCTAGAAAACTATTAGACTACAAAGGGAAACCCAGACACGAGCTGCCCAGTGCCTACCAGATGAGCTAAATGCCTTTTATGCTCGCTTCGAGGCAAGCAACACTGAAGCATGACCGGAAACTCTCCTTCCTCACATTAAGCATCTCCCATCCAAAATTAAATCTAGAATCGGCTTCCTATTTCGCAACAAAGCCTCCTTCACTCATGCTGCCAAACATACCCTCGTAAAAACTGACTATCCTACCGATCCTTGACAAAATGGATGCAGTCTATCACAGTGCCATCCGTTTGGTCACCAAAGCCCCATATACCACCCACCACTGCAACCTGTATGCTCTCGTTGGCCGGTCCTCGCTACATATTCGTCGCCAAACCCACTGGCTCCACGTCATCTAAGTCTTCGCTAGGTAAAGCTCTGCCTTATCTCAGCTCACTGGTCACCATAGCAACACCCGTAGCACTCGCTCCAGCAGGTATACTTTACTGGTCATCCCCAAAGCCAACACCTATCTTGGCAGCCTTCCTTCCAGTTCTCTGCTGCCAATGACTGGAACGAATTGCAAAAATTAATGAAGTTGGAGACTTATATCTCCCTCACTAAGTTTCAGCATCAGCTGTCAGAGCAGCTTACCGATTGCTGCAGCTGTACACAGCCCATCTGTAAATAGCCCATCCAACCAACTACCTACCTCACCCCCATATGTTTTTCTGCTCTTTTGCACACTAGTATTTCTATGTGCACATCCTCATCTGCACATATCACTCCAGTTTAATTTTCTAAATTGTAATTACTTCGCCACTATTGGCCTATTTATTGCCTTACCTCCTTACTTCATTTGCACACACTGTATACAGATTTTTCTATTGTGTTATTGACTGTACGTTTGTTTATCCCATGTGTAACTGTGTTGTTTTTTGTCGCACTGATTTGCTTTGTCTTGGCCAGGTCGCAGTTGTAAATGAGAACTTGTTCTCAACTAGCCTACCTGGTTAAATAAAGGTGAGATAAAAAATCTAAATAAAAGCATGCACGAGAGCACCAGCTGTTCTGGATGACTGTGTGATAACGCTCTCGGTAGCCGATGTGAACAAAACCTTTAAAAAGGTCAACATTCACAAAGCCGCTGGTCCAGGTGGATTACCAGTATGTGTACTCAAAGCATGAGCGGACCAACTGTCAAGTGTAATTACTGACATTTTCAACCTCTCTCTGACCGAGTCTGTAATACCTACATGTTTCAAGCAGACCACCATAGTCCCCTGTGTCAAATAAAGCGAAGGTAACCTGCCTAAATGATTAACGCCCCGTGGCACTAACGTCGGTAGCCATGAAGTTCATTGAAAGGCTGGTCATGGCTCACATCAACATCATCCTCCTAGACCCACTCCAATTCACATACTGCCCCAACAGATCCACAGATGACGCAATCTCAATCGCACTCCACACTGCCCTTTCTAAACCTGGACAAGAGGAACACCTTTGTGAGATTGAACGCTGCTGTTTCTCTACTACAGCTCAACACCATAGTGTCCACGAAGATCATCACTAAGCTAAGAACTTTGGGACTAAACACCTCCCTCTGCAACTGGATCCTGGACTTCCTGACAGGCCACCCCCAAGTGGTAAGAGTTGGCAACAACACATCTGCCACGCTGATCCTTAACACTGGGGCCCTACATGGGTGTGTACTTAAACCCCTCCTGTATTCCGTGCTAACCCACAAAACCATCATTAAGTTTGCTGACGACACAACAGTGGTAGGCCTGATCACCAACAATGATGAGACGGCCTATAGGAAGGAGGTCAGAGAACTGGCAGTGTGGTGCAAGGACATCAACCTCTCCCTCAAAGTGAGCAAGACAAAGGAGCTGCTCGTGGACTACAGGAAAAGATGGGCGGAACAGGCCCCCATTAACACCGACGGGGCTGTAGTGGAGCGGGTCGAGAGCTTCAAGTTCCTTGGTGTCCATATCCCCAACAATGGTCCAAACATACCAAGACAGTCGTGAAGAGGGCACGACAATACCTTTTTCCCCTCAGGAGACTGAAAAGATTTGGCACGGGCCCCCAGATCCTCAAATAGTTCTACAGCTGCACCATCGAGAGCATCCTGACCGGTTGCATCACTGCCTGGTATGGCAACTGCTCGGCATCTGACCATAAGACGCTACAGAGGGTAGTGTGAACGGCCCAGTACATCACTGGGGCCAAGCTTCCTGCCATCCAGGACCTATATAATAGGCGGTGTCAAAGGAAAGCCCATAATATTGTCAGAGACTCCTGTCACCCAAGTTATAGACTGTTTTCTCTGCTACCACACGGCAAGTGGTACCGGAGCACCAAGTCTAGGACCAAAAGGCTCCTCAACAGCTTCTACCCACAAGCCATTAGACTGCTGAACAATTCATTTTAAAAAATCGCCACCAGACAATTTACATTGACCCCCCCCCCCCCGTCTTGTACACTACTGCTACTCGTGGTTTGTTACCTATGCATAGTCACTTCACCCCCACCTACATGTACAGATTACCTCAACTAGCCTGTACCGCTGCACACTGACTCGGTACCAGTGCCCCCTGTATTATAGCCTCGTTATTGTGTTACTTTTTATTTTAGCCTACTTGGTAAATATTTTCTTCTTCTTGAACTGCACTGTTGGTTAAGGGCTTGTAAGTAAGCATTTGACAGTAGTCTACCCTTGCTGTATTCGGCGCATGTGGCAAATAAAGTTTGATTTGATAACTACACTGTAAACGCACACACACACACACACACACACACACGAGACGGCTGCAGCAGGGGGATTGACATTGAGCAACCTCAGAGAGACAGGTCAGACTGGAGGCCCTTCATTTGGAATTCCACATAGGGAGTAATGTGTGTGTGTTTGTGCTGCCTGCTGTCAGTGGAAGCCTATTGAATTACCGCTGTCTGTGCAGCCGCTGTCTGTGCAGCCGCTGTCTGTGCAGCCGCTGTCTGTGCCCCCGCTGTCTGTGCCCCCGCTGTCTGTGCCCCCGCTGTCTGTGCCCATCAGAGGCTGTTGAGGAGTGCCACACACACGCATGAAAACACACACACTCATGCTTGTGCTGGGGAGCGAACGGATGGACTGATGGACGGACTGGAGGGTGAAGGTCAGCCTAACCCAAAGAGCAAAGCAGCCAACTCATCCTTCTCTCCAGAGAGGCAGAGGACTCCTCCCTTACTATAATCACTCTGTCCTCTACAGTGTACCTATCAAATAGAGGATAATTATTTGTCTGCTGTGCTTGTGCTGGTGTGTGTGTGTGAGTAATATATATATATTTGTGTGTGTTATACTCTCATTGAAATCACAGATCCCCTGGAGAACCTTGACTGACATTTACCAACGGGTAAAATGAAAACATCCCTTCTGAAACGCCACCCTGCCATAGGTCACAGCAAAGGTCAACAACCTTCAGCTTCAGTCAATCACTGACTGGGTTGCCATTCTTAGGTCACTGGCCTGCTCAATACAATACAGAGGAGTAATAAAATGCTAGCATTTATTTCACTGCTCTCTCTCTCACTCACACACACACACAGAGTGGTCTAGCAACCAAACCAAAGGCTGAAGCCTCACATCAATGTGAAGTGAATTCACTGCACTGTTTTGAACTACATAGTGACAACTGACAAACATGTCATCTTGTTACAAGGACACCCCAAAGCCTGTCTATCCCCTCCATCCCTTCATAGGCCTACAGATCATCTTCCTTACAGCAACTGTTCACCACAGTGCAGTGAATTCACTCTGCTGCCAATGACTGGAACGAATTGCAAAAATCTCTGAAGCTGGAGTCTTATCTCCCTCTCTAACTTTAAGCATCAGCTGTCAGAGCAGCTTACCGATCACTATACCTGTACACAGCCAATCTGTAAATAGAACACTCGACTACCTCATCCCCATATTATTACTTACCGTCTTACACCTCAGTATCTCTACTTGCACATCATCTATCACTCCAGTATTAATGCTAAATTGTAATTATTTTCACCACTAGGGCCTATTTATTGCCTACCTCCCTACTCTTGCACATTTGCACACACTGTACATAGATTATTATATTTATTTTATGTTATTCACTGTACGTTTGTCTATGTGGAACTCTGTGTTGTTGTTTATGTCGCACTGCTTTGCTTTATCTTGGCCAGGTTGCAGTTGTAAATGAGACCTTGTCAACTGGCCTACCTGGTTAAATAAATAAACATATTGGTCTTCATAACCACCTCATGTCAGACAACAGGAGGAGTATGAGGTAGTGGGATCATGTTGATGGAATGGTACAGAGAGCTACAGCTTTCTCCGTCTCGTTCCACACACACACACACGAGTAAAAGGCAATGAAGCACCTTCCCGGCTGGCCACCATCACATTACACAGCAGCTCACTTAGTGGTGGTGTATGTGGCCTCCATCACATTACACAGGAGCTCACGTAGTGATGGAAACATCAGCTTGTTTTTATAAAACCAGCCGACCACCACCGCAATGAGATCAGTTAGAATATGGAGTATAGAATGGTAGTGTTAGCTAAGGTTCTCTCTATCTCTCGCTACAGGACCACCCACCCAGGGCCTAGGCAGAGTGAGAGGGAGCAGCAGTAACCCATAGTCAGTCTCTTTTATAAGGGACACTCACCACTCTCTGTTAAAGATCTAGTAGTCAAATTTCAGCTTTTTCTCCTTTGTTTTGTGTCATTATTGTACAACAGCTGATGAAACTAACACTGTAAAAGTGTCAAAACATTTGATCAGTGTTATTTCCTGATTGTATTTTAAAATCAGGAGGTTTGCATTAGCAGGAGTTTTGGATTTCCATGGTGACATCACCATGCGGTAAACTGGTTAATAGACCAATTTCAGTTTTCCCCTCCCCATCCAGACCACCCCCAGACCTTCCTAGCAAAATTATTATTGCTTGGAAAAGTTCCAAAAAGCTATTTTTGCCCATTTTAAATGAAAATCTATTACAGTAAGGTACTAAATTGTTACCCAGAAATGGCTGCATTGGGACTTTAATGGAAGAAGACCTCCAAACGTCTTAAGAGGGCCAGATGGACAGAAGGCTGATGATACGGAGGAGGAGGAAGAAGAGGGAGAGAGAAAGAGGAAGGATGAGGTTAAGTGGTTTCGCTGATTACAATAACAGCCTCTGTTCCATTCCATTCCCTGGGATACACAGAATATGCTTTTTTCTTGCATCGGAAATGTCACTTGAGCCTGGAGTGAGTCCTGAGAGGAGTGAGTGAGTGGTGTTGTAACTGGTCAGAGGTCAATAAGCCACTTCACTGATAAAGAACCAGCCAGAGCCAGTCTGTCATTTCACAAAGTATGTAGCCTACTGTCCATATCTTTCATTCTATGTATATTATTCCAGGTGACCAGCTGGACGCAGTCAAACTGTTTGCCAGGTGTGAAATAGTGGTTGTTGAAAGGACTATGCCTAAAAAAACTAAAAAGAGTGTCACTGTTAGTTATTTCACTTCCTGTACTACAAGAGAGAAGATGTGTCTGAAAAGCAGTGGCACCATGGGGAGATGGGAGCTCTGTCATTGTCCAACTAACCCACACACCAAACTGACAGCAGACTACACAGGCACTGTGATATTGGTCTCCTGGGTCATTGTCCCTTCTAGTCCTATATCTGTTCTTTCTTCTATCCATCACAAAAGAGATGATGAAAGCACACCAGATATGTAAATAGACAGAGAAGCACACACACGGCTGGTGGTACCTTCATTGGAGAGGACAGGCTCTTTGTAAAGGCTGGAAGGGAATAAATGGAATGGTATCGACCATTCCATACCAGTCATCATTAAAAGTCATCCTCCCCTCAGCAGCCTCCTGTGACACACACAGCAGAGGAAGAGTTCAATAAACTGCTATCTGATCTCATTTCAAGACAATGGCTTCAGACAGAGCAGGCTTGTATACAGGCCTCATAAGATCACAGTTTTGATCTGGCTTGCCTTGTCAGATTCAGCTGAGCTGCTCAAATAAGCCATCATGGTGCCCCAGGCTAACTTTTCCTGCCTCCAAGGTTGACACGATAGACAAACAAGACAGGTCTGAGGCAGGCTAGATTGTAATAATTATGGGTCCCCAGTGCACAAATAACTGCTCATCGCCCCCATGGAGACAAATGTCAAAATGTTATACATTCTGGGTTTTTTCAGAGAACCGTGGAGAAGCAGATGAAAACCAGTTTAGAGGGCTGAGGGAGCAAGCATTTATGAAAACTACCAACTTGGTCTAAATATGTCTAATTCTGTTGGAGAATATCAACAATTGCCGTTATTATAGAGCATTATGATGATCAGTTAGGCACAGTACCGTAGTACCCTTTGGCCGCCCACGTGTTGGGGCAATTACACATTGGAACAGAGCTGAAAGCTTTGCTTCATCAGCCCTAAAGGCAACACTAGGCGTGCTCATCTAGAAGTGACAGATCAGTAGGCCACTGTCGTCAAGTAATAAAGAAGCATTAAAGAAGGGCCTAACCCTACCTTCACATTCTCATTCATTCCATTCTAAATGTTTGTATTGCCATAGAAAGCCCACGTTAGATACCACAGCTGGCTTGCTTATAGGTGTCCAACGGTCATATTATTGCGCATATACTTGACAATGAATTAAAGAATACATTTTGAATATATTGTAGCTCTGAAATGGCCTACGTCAGATTCCTAGGTAAAAAGCATAAAGCTTGCTGTTGACGCACTATTCCATAGCCTTTATTGGATTTAAATTTTACCAACAACTTGTGACATTGCAGACTACAACTACCCCTCTCACATCCCATACAGGTGGTTATGATGTGCAACAATATAACAACAATGTAGCCTATCATTCTCCATCTCCAGTGGGCTACTAGTAGCACTCACCTCACCAACTGGATCAGTGCGCGTGCCAAGGAACAGCAGCGTGTCCGAAGTTGTGACTACCCGGCCACCATCCTCCTCTTCGAAGGGGAAAAAATGAAATTATGCCGTAGTGTGGTGTTTCCTTTTCTTAAAGTAGAATAATCCGATCAATTACCACCGAAATTGGTCCACTTCATGTTATACGGATCAGGTTTCCCGTTCTTCTTGTGCCTCAACGTACGCTCGCAGCGCAATTGAAAAGAACGTACCAATATTTTTTAAAGAAGGGGCGCGCAATTCCTACAGTTTTTCTAAACGTTAACAAATGTGATATCTTTAACCTTTTTTGCATTACATAAAATATATTCAGTTGAAAATAATGTTTTATTAAGATTATATGAAGTCCTGACCAATAAAAGCCATAATGATGAGCAAATAACAACCAGCCCTCCAAAATGGAACAGGCGCAGTTTTGTCCAATAGCGGAATTGATAGAATGTGGATTGTGTTTCGGGATTTATCCGGTGTCCAAATCGCTGTGTGCATTTACACAGGTCTTCAAGATTTGTTGATAAAATGCATTTGTGACCTGCAAGATGTACGGGGGTAATGAATGGGCTAATAATGATAGAGAGATCAGAGATTCTAACATTCTCTGTTTCATGGAAACATGGCTCTCTCGGGATATGTTGTCGGAATTGGTTCAGCCAAAGGGCCTCTCCATGCATCGCGCCGACAGAGATAAACACCTCTCTGGGAAGAGGAAGGGCGGGGGTGTATGCTTCATGATTAACGACTCATGGTGTAATCATAACAACATACAGCAACTCAAGTCCTTCTGCTCACCCAACATAGAATTCCTCACAATCAAATGCCAGCCATATTACCTTACAAGAGAATTCTCGTCAGTTATCTTCACAGCTGTGTACATTCCCCCTCAAGCAGACACCAGATGTCCCTAAAGGAACTTCACTGGACTCTATGTAAACTGGAAACCATATATCCTGAGGCTGCATTTATTGTAGCTGGGGATTTTAACAAAGCAAATTTGAGAACAAGGCTCCCTAAATTCTATCAGCATATTGATTGCACTTTGCGCGGGGGTAATACACTTGACCACTGCTACTCTAACTTCCGCGATGCATACAAAGCCCTCCCTTCAGGCAAATCCAACCACAATGCCATCTTGCTCCTACCGTCATATAGGCAGAAACTCAAACAGGATGTACCAGTGACGAGAACTATTCAACTCTGGTCTAACCAATCGAAGTCCACGCTTCAAGATTGTTTTGATCACGCGGACCGGGATATGTTCCGGACAGACTCAGAGAATAACATCGACCTATACGTTGACTCTGTGAGTGAATTTATAAGGAAGTGCATTGGAGATGTTGGACCCACTGTGACTATTAAAACCTACCCTAAACAGAAACCGTGGATGGATGGCGGCATTCGCGCAAAACTGAAAGCACAAACCATCGCATTCATCCATGGAAAAAGGTCTGGGAATTTGCTGAATATAAACAGTGTAATTATTCCCTCCGCAAGGCAATCAAACAAGCGAAATGCCGGTACAGGGACAAAGTGGAGGCCCAATTCAACGGCTCAGACATGACACGTATGTGGCAGGGTCTACAGGAAATCACGAACTACAAAAAGAAAACCAGCCAAGTCACGGACAACGACGTCACGCTTCCAGACAAACTAAACACCTTCTTTGCCCGCTTTGAGGAAAATATAGTGCCACCGCCGCGAGCTGCTAACAAGAACTGAGGCGCCCCTCTTCTTCTCCGTGGCCGACGTGAGTAAAACATTTAAACGTGTTCACCCTCGCAGGGTGGTTGGCCCAGACGGAATACCTAGCCGCATCCTCAGAGCATGCGCAGACCAGCTGGCTGGTGTGTTTACAGACATATTAAATCATTCCCTATCCCAGTCTGCTGAGGGCACTACGAGTGTGGTGTCAGGAAAACAACTTCTCACTCAACGTCAACAAAAAAAAGAGATGATCGTGGACTTCAGGAAACAGCTGAAGGAGCCCCCCCACCCCAACACCTACATTGAAGGGACACCAGTGGAGAAAGTGGAAAGTTCCTTGGCATACACATCAACGACAAACTGAAATGGTCCACCCACACAGACAGTGTGGTGAAGAAGGCGCAACAGCGCCTCTTCAACCTCAGGAGGCTGAAGAAAAGTGGCTTGTCACCCAAAACCCTGACTAACTTTTACAGATCCACAATCGAGAGCATCCTGTCAGGATGTATCACAGCCTGGTAAGGCAACTGCTTGCCCTCAACCGCAAGGCTCTCCAGAGGGTCTGCACAACGCATCACCCGGGGCAAACTACCTGCCCACCATGACATCTATAGCACCCGATGTCACAGGTAGGCAAAAAAAGATCATCAAAGACAACAGCCACCCGAGCCACTGCCTGTTCACACCGCTACCATCCAGAAGGGGAGATCAGTATAGGTGCATCGAAGCTGGGACCGAGAGACTGAAGAACAGATTCTATCTCAAGGCCATCAGACTGCTAAACAGCAGTCACTAACTCAGAGAGGCTGCTGCCTACATGGAGACCCAATCACTGACCACTTTAACAAATGGATCCCTAGTCACTTTAAACGATGCCACTTAATAATGTTTACATATCTTACAATACTCATATCATATTTATGTACTGTATTTTATACCATCTATTGCACCTTGCCTATGCCGCTTGGCCGTTGTTCATCCTTATATTTATATGTACATTTTCTCATTCACCCCTTTTAGATTTGTGTGGATTAGTTGAGGTTGTTGGGGAACTGTTAGATATTACTGCACTGTCGGAACCAGAAGCACAAGCATTTCGCTACACTCGCATTAACATCTGCTAACCATGTGTTTGTGACAAAAAAAAAGTGATTTGATTTGAACATGCGTGCCAATTAAAGATCTTGACTAATCAGATGCAAGGCCAAATTAGGGCGTATTCCAGCCCAGGTGTGCAGCCTGGTTGGATGTTAAAAGCTACCTCAGTTTCATCAATTGTAGCATAGCAGAAGCACGCTGTCCTCTAACCTACAGAGTCACATTAGTTGTTGGCATGGGACTCATGATGGCAAACACGCTCGGGTTATTGTTCAAGCAACTGGTTTGGTTTTTACTTGTGGAAAACTTCTTAATCTCTCCTGCTTTGTCATATACTTATAGCACTGACACATGGCAACAACTTCCAAGGCGAACACCGCAATTTGACAATCGTCCACGCATGCCTCCACTCCAACAAACAGTTTCTCGGCCAGTTCGAGTAGAAACTGTCGCTGTGACGTGCCATTCAGACTACATGGAGATAGTAGTGAATGCTGATCTGTTTATACTCGGTAATCTAATCGATGTGGATGACCTGCGACTTGGAGTTGAACAGTACCAAGACCAAGAGCCGTGTAGGGCTACAGCTTCAGCAGCCGGAGATGAGTACAGAATATTTGCAGCACTTTCGGACTGTGGAACCAAGTACTTGGTAATATATATATATATATATTTTAAATTCAGTAGTTGACTTCTTGAAACAACCTTCTCGTAAATGCTGCTTTGTGACTCCACAGCTGAACAAAGACTCATTGATCTACGCAAACCTCCTCAGATATACACCCAGAACCACACCAGATGGCGTTATTCGAATGGCTGGTGCTGTAATCCCAATTGAGTGTCATTATGAAAGGTGAGTTTAGGCTATACTGTTGTATGACGGTCATAGGAATCCTGCGTTGACCTATTGGTGTATTTACCGGTCTGTACTTTCTGTTTCAGGAAGTACAGTTTGGACAGCTCTTCTCTCCAGCCGACCTGGATCCCTTTCACCGCCACAGTGTCTGCTGAAGACACCCTGCAGTTCTCATTGAAGCTTATGACAAGTGGGTATTTCAATCCTGGGCTGTATTTCGCAGGGTACAATTTTGTTGACCATTCAGATAATAAATCAAAAGGATACAATGGTGCTCTCCCAGAAGCTTGGTAAAACCCGTGAATTGAATGTTCAGATATCAAATGTATTTATATAGCCCTTCTTACAACAGCACGCAATGTAGGTGTCGAAGCACGGTGGCTAGGAAAGGCTCTGAGGGGTGGCCAGTCCTCTTCTGGCTGTGCCGGGTGGAGATTATAATCGAACATGGCAACGATGTTCAAATGTTCATGCATGGTCAAATAATAATCACAGTAGTTGTCGAGGGTGCAACAGGTCAGCACCTCAGGAGTAAATGTCAGTTGGCTTTTCATAGCCGATCATTGAGTATCTCTACCGCTTCTGCTGTCTCTAGAGTTGAAAACAGCCGGTCTGGGACAGGTAGCACGTCCGGTGAACAGGTCAGGGTTCCATAGCCGCAGGCAGATATAAATGTACTATGTAGCACACATGCCCCTCTGACATGCAAAATACGGAATCACATCAGACCACTGTTATTGGGGACACACTTCTATCTGCAACGTTATACAGTTTGCCCCCTAAACATGGCCCTCATTTTAATCTATTAGATTCTCACTAGTTGAGCGCCTATTGACAATATGTTCTGGCCGTGGTAGTTTTAATAGCGACTCGTGGTCGTAACTTTGAAACGCATCGCTTGCAGGTCTCTTTCTTTACTGCCATTTCCTTTCCAGGTGACTGGCTCTATGAGCGGGGTTCTGGAGTCTACTTCCTGGGTGATCCCATCAACATTGAGGCATCTGTCAGGGTTGCTCACCACACCAGAGTCTTTGTTAGCAGCTGCGTGGCCACACTGGACCCCGATAGCAACTCTGTCCCCAGATATGTCTTCATTGAGAGTGATGGGTAAGCAGGGGGGGAATGACTTAGAGCGACTATTATCCGGCTGGCCCGTAGAGAACGATAGAATATGCCATTTGAGGGCTTCCACCATTTTTGTGGTTTCTTTGAGACTTCTTAATTGGTTACTAAGGAAGATGCCCCAATATGTATTTGAATATTATCTCCCTCCAGGTGCTTGACGGATTCCCAGCTGCCTGGTTCCCGCTCTGGTTTCATGCGTAGGACCCAGGACAACAAGCTCGGGTTCCACATTGATGCCTTTAGGTTCTACCAGGAGGACAGGGCAGAGGTGAGGGCGGTATTTAATAAAAACAATGTTGTAGAGGTCATTATGGGTACTGTAGTTAAATGATTCTACAGGAACATAATTTACAGACATTGTGTAGGCTACTGTGATTCTGCATCTTTGTTTTGCTTATCCTGTTTTTCACAGCTGTACATCAACTGCCACCTTATGGCAGTCCCTGTCATGGACCATGCAGAGCCTAGCAACAAGGCATGCTCCTTCATTGATGGCAGGTGGGATAAGTCACATTTCCTTAGTTACTGTTACTGGGCTGTGACCTATTCACTGGAATAACCATAGCTTTTTAAGAAAGTGGTGTGTTCTTGGTCCATGAGTAGATCTTTCATACATTTCAGATGGAGGTCTGCTGATGAGAATGATTTGCTATGTGGGCGTTGTCCAAGCCTGAGTAGACAGAAGGGGGTTGATCAAGCTCCAGCACAACGTCCCCTCAGTCCAAGACTAGGTGGTAGCCAACTTGAACCTCGTGTCTACCGCAACAAACCCCCAGCCTCTGACAATTGGAGTATTGGGATGAAAGGTGTATTTGACATCTTAATCCCTCTATTCCATCACCACCTTCTCAAAACACATTGCAGGGGCGGGACCTTCTCCAATATGGAAATTGAGGGAAGACTAATTGAGTGTCTTGACTGCAAATGTATGTTTAATGTGTTGTCCTTTTAGTATGGGACCAGGATACTACTTTGGGCCCCATGATTGTCCTCCCAAGTAAACAGAAGAGTGCACCTCTATCTCCACGGATGAGTGGAGGTATCGATATACCTGGCTTCCCTGCCTCAACAGGGGACAGGAAGCCCGTATCACCTGGCAGTCGTTGGCGTGGCATGGACTTCAAGAGCGGTAATTTGACTCTGACATGGCATAATCTTATTCCTTATGTAGTGCACTACCTTTGAACAGGTAGTCTTGAGAACCCAACCCTAGGCAACAGCAGTGACTAGGGTCTGGTTTCAATGACTGACTCGTTTGGCAACTTCTCCCAACAAGTCACGAGGCAGAACGTCATGATTTGAAACCAAATTTTGCAGGGAATACCTTTGCAGTGGTTTTAGTGAAGGTAGTTGAGGTAAACTAGCCACTTGAATAATGCACTCATTAAATATACCTGATCTCCATCTTGCTAGCTACTATTTTGTATGAATTAGAGTGGATTTTATTTAATCTATTTCACCTTTATTTAACCAGGTAGGCTAGTTGAGGACAAGTTCTCATTTACAACTGCGACCTGGCCAAGAGGAAGCATAGCAGTGTGAACAGACAACAGAGTTACACATGGAGTAAACAATTAACAAGTCAATAACACGGTAGAAATCAAGTCTATATACATTGTGTGCAAAATGCATGAGGAGGTAGGCGAATAATCACAATTTTGCAGATTAACACTGGAGTGATAAATGATCAGATGGTCATGTACAGGTAGAGCTACTGGTGTGCAAAAGAGCAGAAAAGTAAATGAATATAAACAGTATGGGGATAAGTTAGGTAAATTGGGTGGGCTATTTACCGATAGACTGTGATCGGTTAGCTGCTCAGATAGCAGATGTTTGGTGAGGGAGAAAAGTCTCCAACTTCAGTGATTTTTGCAATTCGTTCCAGTCACAGGCAGCAGAGAACTGGAACGAAAGGCGGCCAAATGAGCTGTTGGCTTTAGGGATGATCAGTGAGATACACCTGCTGGAGCGCGTGCTAAGGGTGGGTGTTGCCATCGTGAACTGAGATAAGGCGGAGCTTTACCTAGCATGGATTTGTAGAATACCTGGAGCCAGTGGGTCTGGCGACGAATATGTAGCGAGGGCCAGCCGACTAGAGCATACAGGTCGCAGTGGTGGGTGGTATAAGGTGCGTTAGTAACAAAACGGATGGCACTGTGATAAACTGCATCCAGTTACCCGAGTAGCGTATTGGAAGCTATTTTGTAGATTACATCGCCGAAGTCGAGAATCGGCAGATTAGTCAGTTTTACTAGGGTAAGTTTTGCGGCGTGAGTGGAGGCTTTGTTGCGGAATAGAAAGCCGACTCTAGATTTGATTTTAGATTGGCGATGTTTGATATGAGTCTGGAAGGAGAGTTTACAGTCTAGCCAGACACCTAGGTACTTATAGATGTCCACATATTCTAGGTCGGAACCATCCAGGGTGTTGATGGTAGTCGGGCGTGCGGGTGCAGGCAGCGAACGGTTGAAAAGCATGCATTTGGTTTTACTAGCATTTAAGAGCAGTTGGAGGCCACGGAAGAGTTGTATGGCGTTGAAGCTCGTTTGGAGGTTAGATAGCACAGTGTCCAAGGAAGGGCCGGAAGTATACAGAATGGTGTCGTCTGCGTAGAGGTGGATCAGGGAATCGCCCGCAGCAAGGGCAACATCATTGATATATATATATATACAGAGAAAGGAGTCGTCCCCGAGAATTGAACCCTGTGGCACCCCCAGAGACTGCCAGAGGACCGGACAACATGCCCTCCGATTTGACACACTGAACTCTGTCTGCAAAGTAGTTGGTGAACCAGGCAAGGCAGTCATTAGAAAACCGAGGCTACTGAGTCTGCCGATAAGAATATGGTGATTGATATAGTCGAAAGCCTTGGCCAGGTCAATGAATACGGCTGCACAGTACTGTCTTTTATCGATGGCGGTTATGATATCGTTTAGTACCTTAAGCGTTGCTGAGGTGCACCCGTGACCGGCTCGGAAACCAGATTGCACAGCGGAAAAGGTACGGTGGGATACGAGATGGTCAGTGACCTGTGTTCACTTGGCTTTCGAAGACCTTATATAGGCAGGGCAGGATGGATATAGGTCTGTAACAGTTTGGGTCCAGGGTGTCTCCCCCTTTGAAGAGGGGGATGACTGCGGCAGCTTTCCAATCCTTGGGGATCTCAGACGATATGAAAGAGGTTGAACAGGCTGGTAATAGGGGTTGCGACAATCGCGGAGGATAGTTTCAGAAATAGAGGGTCCAGATTGTCAAGCCCAGCTGATTTGTACGGGTTCAGGTTTTGCAGCTTTTTCAGAACATCTGCTATTTGGGTAAAGGAGAACCTGGAGAGGCTGGGGGGCGGTAATAATAATAATAATAATAATCATGGATTTATCGGTGGTGACCGTGTTACCTAGCCTTAGTGCAGTGGGCAGCTGGGAGGAGGTGCTCTTGTTCTCCATGGACTTCACAGTGTCCCAGAACTTTTTGGAGTTAGAGCTACAGGATGCAAATTTCTGCCTAAAAAAGCTAGCCTTTGCTTTCCTGACTGCGTGTATTGGTTCCTGACTTCCCTGAACAGTTGCATATCGCGGGGACAATTAGATGCTATTGCAGTCCGCCACAGGATGTTTTTGTGCTGGTCGAGGGCAGTCAGGTCTGTAGTTCTGCATTTTTTTGAACGGAGCATGCTCATCTAAGATGGTGAGGAAGTTACTTTTAAAGAATGACCAGGCATCCTCAACTGACGGGATGAGGTCAATATCCTTCCAGGATACCCGGGCCAGGTCGACTAAAGGCCTGCTCGCAGAAGTGTTTTAGGGAGCGTTTGACAGTGATGAGGGGTGGTAGTTTGACTGCGGATCCGTAGGGGATAGAGGCAGTGATCGCTGAGCTCCTGGTTGAAGACAGCGGAGGTGTATTTGGAGGGCCAGTTGGTCAGGATGACGTCTATGAGGGTGCCCTTGTTTGCAGATTTAGGTTTGTACCTGGTGGGTTCCTTGATTTGTGAGATTGAGGGCATCTAGCTTAGATTGTAGGACTGCCGGGGTGTTAAGCATATCCCAGTTTAGGTCACCTAACAGAACAAACTCTGAAGCTAGATGGGGGGTGATCAATTCACAAATGGTGTCCAGGGCACAGCTGGGAGTTGAGGGGGGTCTGTAGCAGGCAGCAACAGTGAGACTTATTTCGGGAGAGTAATTTTTAAAATTAGTAGTTCGAACTGTTTGGGTATGGACCTGGAAAGTATGACATTACTTTGCAGGCTATCTCTGCAGTAGACTGGCAGTTCTAAGGGGGAGGAGTTGCAGTCTTGACGGAAAATGTTATAGTTGGGTATGGAAATCTCAATTTTTGGTGGCCTTCCTATGCCAGGATTCAGACACTGCAAGGACATCAGTGTTAGCAGAGTGTGCTAAAGCAGTGAGTAAAACAAACTTAGGGAGGAGGCTTCTGATGTTGACATGCATGAAACCAAGGCTTTTTCGATCACAGAAGTCAACGAATGAGGGTGCCTGGGGACATGCAGGGCCTGGGTTTACCTCCACATCACTCGCGGAACAGAGGAGTAGTCTGAGGGTGCGGCTAAAGGCTATCAAAACTGGTCGCCAAGAGTGTTGGGGACAAAGAATAAAAGGAGCAGATTTCTGGGCATGGTAGAATATATTCAGGGCATAATGCGCAGACAGGGCTATGGTGGGGTGCGGGTACAGCAGCGGTAAGCCCAGGCACTGGGTGATGATAAGAGAGGTATCTCTGGACATGCTGGCTGTAATGGGTGAGGTCCCTGCATGTGTGGGAGGTGGGACAAAGGAGCTATCAGAGGTATGAAGTGGAACTAGGGGCTCTATTGTAAACTAAAACAATGATGACTAACCTGAACAACAGTATACAAGGCATATTGACATTTGAGACCTACAGTGAGGCATACAGTAATCGCAGATGTTGATTGGGAGAGCTAGCTAAAACCGCGGGTGAGACAACAGCTAATCAGCTAGCACAACAGCAGGTAAAATGGTGTTGAGTAGGCAGAGCGGGTCGGCTTAACTACACACAGGTTACGGTAGTGACATAGGCCTCTATGCCAAACTCGCATTCTAGTACGTACAGAAGTGGGAAGCCAGTTTTTAAAATGTGTGGGAAGCAACCAGGATGTCCAGACTATTGCCCAGACCATGATGTACTGGTCAAAAGTAGTGCACTCTATAGGTCATCGGGTGCCACTTCGGACACCTGTCTTTTCCTATCCCTATAGGCTAGCAATTCTGCCAACACTGGCTGTGTTAATCTGTTACATTTAATTCCAGGACCTTATTTCGCCCAATCCCAAAATGAGGTTAGTCCCTTGGGCCCAAGGGTCGGACCCAACAACCCAAGTAATGACAGTACGTTGCTGTTTTGAATGAAAATTGCATGTAGGCTCTGTGCTAAATCGTCTGTTCTCAGAGCTGGAGGCCACTCCAGACCCTGAGTTGATTCCTACACCTGAGCCCATTGGAGACCTTGAGGTTACCACAGAGAAAGAGTATCTGGGTGAAGAGGAGGATCAGTATGAGATTGGAACCTATTGAAAGGGTATGTATGGGATGATGGTACTGCTATTTTAGAGGGAAATAACCTGCACATGGCAAGCAGGTTAGCACTTATTGGGATGGCTCCGCAGAATGTTCACTAGCTGGCACAGCCACAAAGTAATAAAATATGATTTTTAAACATTAACCTCACTGCCAACCCTAATGCCTAACATTAAATTAAAAGCATACATTGTTACAATGTAGCCAATTTTGACTTTCCATCTGGCACAGCTAGTGGAAATCGCTCAGTTCTGCCTCCAGGACAATACCGTCTCAATAAATGTCAACCTGCACATGGCAATTGCCAGTATCACTTTTAAATATCTGCTTTTGATGTGGTTTCATAAAGAAGGGATATGTTTCACCAGTCCACTATCCAATTTCTAGAATTGGAAGGCGCTGTTGTCGTGGTGGCCCATAATAGACTTGCTCCAAGCAGCAGCACACTCCAACTCACTGAGGTTGGTGCCGGTCCTGATGTCCCAGCACACAAGGAGGATGACCCTACAACAAAGTGACATAAGCACCACATCTGCTCCTGGCGAACTCAACCAGTGAAGGGACTGAGACGAAATCTCAAGAGATGCCTGTTAATCTCTTTGAAAAATAAATGATTTAATGTTACTTCGACTGACTTTCTGTCTTCACCATTATGCACTAAATGCTAGAGTACTCTGAAATATTGCCTTCATTTGTTAAAGTGAGAGCCTGTTGCTGCCAACTGACATTTCCTAGTTTAGTCTTTGGTCTGTATTGGTGTTTGCGTAGCCAGACATCACATGCTGGATTAACGTGACTCTGTCCCAAGGTTCCTGATTGAGCATGTAAGTTACAGGGAATTCTGAGACATTGGGCTTACTATGAAGGGTCTGAGGAATGGGTGGACTGCACAGGAGGTTGGTGGCCCCTTAATTGGGAAGACCGGGCTTGTGGTAACTGCAGTGGAAACCATGGGTTTAATACCATTCCAAGTGTTTCACGTCTTCCCTCAACCTCCGCTATCGGACTGGAACCAGAAACCGGCACTGGCATTTCTAACTGGTCCTTTTCCTTAATCCGACCCTTTTTTGAGAGATTTCCAATATTATCCAGAAGGATAATTTAGTGCTAAAACCCAAGTGTTTGGGTTTAGTGTGGTGTAGGCCTAGCCTCAATCAATGGAAAGTTCCTCCCTGACAACATTGCAGATGCCTGCCAGATCTTAAAATGCCTGGCTATGTATTTAACAAATCAACTAACCATACAGCACTGTTGATGACGTGGCACACAACCACTGGTTGCAATGCTTAAGCATCTAGTTGGGCAGGCGCTACGGGATTGCCACAGTACCTGTTCTGATATCAAAAAGCCAGAGATGAGAGATTCAGGTGCCAATTCACACAAATTATATGGCTGCTTTTAGACAGGCAGCACAATTCTGCTCTTTTTCCACTAATTGGTCTAGACCAATCGCAACTTTTTTTTCAAATCGGATTGGTCAAGAGGCCAATGAGTGAAAAAATGAGCAGAATTGGGCTGCCTGTCTAAACGCAGCCGATGGCCTTAGGGTTCTAGGCCCATATTCCCAAAGCATCTCGGACTATAGAACAGCTTATCAATGGATCGGTTTTGCCTTTTAGATCAGTGCACTAGAGCCTTGTTCACACTGCAAGGCCTCATGCTCACATCTGTCTTAAAAAAATAGTGTTTCACCTTTATAACCAGGTAGGCTAGTAGTTCTCATTTACAACTGCGACCTGGCCAAGATAAAGCAAAGCAGTGTGACAAACGGGGTTACACATGGAATAATCAAACATACAGTCTACACAATAGAAGTGTGTATATACAGTGTGCAAATGAGGCAAGGCAATAAATAGGCCATAGTGGCAAAATAATTACAATGTAGCAATTAAACACTGGAGTGATGTGCAGAAGATGAATGTGCAAGTAGAGCTACTGGGGAGCAAAAAATATATAACAGTATGGGGATGAGGTATTTACAGCTGAACTATGTGCAGTGATCTGTGAGCTGCTCTGACAGCTGGTGCTTAAAGTTAGTGAGGGAGATATGAGTCTCCAGCTTCAGTGATTTTTGCAATACGTTCCAGTCATTGGCATCAGAGAACTGGAAGGAAAGGTGACCAAAGGAGGAATTGGCTTTGGGGGTGACCAGTGAAATATACCTGCTGGAGCGCGTGCTGCTTTGTTGTTTTGGAATGCTGACTCTCCAAGCTAAGGTGACAAAGCCTACTGTGACGACCCTCCCACTCTGTCTGCCGTATTATGTCTTTGTTCTTGTTTCCTTATTAGGATGCCGGTGGGCGGAGTTGGGAGGGTCGTCAGCTTCATGGGAAACACCTGGGCCAGGTGTGTCCCAGGATAAATAGACCTCTTCCTGATTCATGGAGGAGACTCTCCATGCAGACACCTTTATGGATTTTGTTGTGTTTCTTGGTGGTTTTTGGGTTGTTTGTGACATCTTTCAACACCCTGCATTATCACATTCATGCATGCAAAACACTCACTTACACTACTGATTACTGATTACACACACCATTGTATATTTTCCTTAGTTGCTTTAGTTAATAAATATATCTTTTGTTACTCCTTATCTCCACGTTGTCTCCCTTCTGTTACGGGCTTTGAGCCGGTTCGTGACACTACCATGGATGTTCCCAGTTACTTTGAATGTTAAAAATGATCGTGTTAGAACACTTAAAGCCTCAAAGGACAATGAAACTATTTTCAATACGAGTCCTTTCTGGCTCGCCACAGCAGTCAACTAGGTAGCTTTCTAGCACATTCAATAATTTGTCTGTAAGCAATACATGTTCTTGTCAACTGACTAACTAGCAAGCAACAAGATATGTAAAATAGCAGTTTAAAAACCACGAGGGCAAATAGATCAAATTTGACCGTTAGACACATGTCGCATGGCCAGGAATCAAATTTGTATCTGATTTCAAACCACCTTGGAAGGTCAGGGCCAGCACCAGACAAAAGCGGTCGCTTAGGTTCCCCGGACACTAGGGGGCCCATGACCCAAAAGGTTTATATACAGTACCAGCCAAAAGTTCAGACACACCTACTCATTCAAGGGTTTTTCTTAATTTTTTACTATTTTCTACATTGTACAATAATAGTGAAGACATACATGGAATCATGTAGTTACCAAAAAGGTGTTAAACAAATCCAATTTATTCACCCTTTGCAGTGATGACAGCGTTGCACACTCTTGGCATTCTCTCACTTAACATCATGAATGCACCAGGAATGCATTTGAATTAACAGCTGTGCCTTTTTCAACTAGGCAAGTCAGTTAAGAACACAATCTTATTTTCAATGATGGCCTAGGAACACTGGGTTAACTGCCTTGTTCTGGGGCAGAACGACAGATTTTTACCTTGTCAGCTCAGGGATTCGATCTTGCAACCTTTCGGTTACAAGTCCAACGCTCTGACCACTAGGCTACCTGCCGCCTTGTTAAAATGTTATTTCTGGAATTTCTTTCCTTCTTAATGCCTTTGAGCCAATCAGTTGTGTTGTGACAAGGTAGGGATGTTATACAGAAGATAGCCCAATTTGGTGAAAGACCAAGTCCATATTATGGCAAGCACAGCTCAAATAAGCAAAGAGAAAGGACAGTCCCTCACTACTTTAAGACATGAAGGTCAGTCAATCTGGAAGATTTCAAGAACGTTGAACATTTCTTCAAGTGCGGTCGCAAAAACCATAAAGCGCTATGACGAAACTGGCTCTCATGAGGACCGTCACAGGAAAGGAAGACCCAGAGTTACCTTTGCTGCAGAGGATAAGTTTATGCATGCGCAAACCAGCTGGCTGGTGTGTTTACAGACATTTTCAATTATTCCCTATCCCAGTCTGTTGTCCCCACATGCTTCAAGATGGCCTCCATGGTTCCTGTACCAAGGAAGGCAAAGATAACTGAACTAAATGACTCACTTCTATCATCCTGAAGTGCTTTAACTTAATTAAGAGACTAGTCAAGGATCATATCATTTCCACCTTCCGGCAACCATAGACCCACTTCAGTTTGCATACCGCCAAACAGGTCCACAGACGATGCAATCGCCATCACACTGCACACTGCCCTATCCCATCTGGACAAGGGGGATACCTATTTAAGAATGCTGTTCATTGACTACAGCTCAGTATTCAACACCATAGTACCCTCCAAGCTCATCGTCAAGCTTGGGGCCCTGGGCCTCAACCCCGCCCTGTGCAATTGAGTACTGGATTTTTCTGACGGGCCTCCCCCAGGTGGTGAACGTAAGAAACAACACCTCTACCTCGCTGACCCTGAACACTGGGACCCCACACGGGTGCGTGCACAGCCCCCACCTGTACTCCCTGTTCACCCACGACTGCGTGGCTATAGCACGCCTCCAACTCAACCATCAAGATTGCAGACGACACAACAGTAGTGGGCTTGATTACCAACAACGACGAGACAGCCTACGGGGAGGAGGTGAGGGCACTACGAGTGTGGTGTCAGGAAAACAACTTCTCACTCAACGTCAACAAAAAAAAGAGATGATCGTGGACTTCAGGAAACAGCTGAAGGAGCCCCCCCACCCCAACACCTACATTGAAGGGACACCAGTGGAGAAAGTGGAAAGGTTCCTCGGCATACACATCAACGACAAACTGAAATGGTCCACCCACACAGAAAGTGTGGTGAAGAAGGCGCAACAGCGCCTCTTCAACCTCAGGAGGCTGAAGAAAAGTGGCTTGTCACCCAAAACCCTGACTAACTTTTACAGATCCACAATCGAGAGCATCCTGTCAGGATGTATCACAGCCTGGTACGGCAACTGCTTGCCCTCAACCGCAAGGCTCTCCAGAGGGTGCTGCGGTCTGCACAACGCATCACCCGGGGCAAACTACCTGCCCACCATGACATCTATAGCACCCGATGTCACAGGTAGGCAAAAAAAGATCATCAAAGACAACAGCCACCCGAGCCACTGCCTGTTCACACCGCTACCATCCAGAAGGGGAGATCAGTATAGGTGCATCGAAGCTGGGACCGAGAGACTGAAGAACAGATTCTATCTCAAGGCCATCAGACTGCTAAACAGCAGTCACTAACTCAGAGAGGCTGCTGCCTACATGGAGACCCAATCACTGACCACTTTAACAAATGGATCCCTAGTCACTTTAAACGATGCCACTTAATAATGTTTACATATCTTACAATACTCATATCATATTTATGTACTGTATTTTATACCATCTATTGCACCTTGCCTATGCCGCTTGGCCGTTGTTCATCCTTATATTTATATGTACATTTTCTCATTCACCCCTTTTAGATTTGTGTGGATTAGTTGAGGTTGTTGGGGAACTGTTAGATATTACTGCACTGTCGGAACCAGAAGCACAAGCATTTCGCTACACTCGCATTAACATCTGCTAACCATGTGTTTGTGACAAAAAAAAAGTGATTTGATTTGAACATGCGTGCCAATTAAAGATCTTGACTAATCAGATGCAAGGCCAAATTAGGGCGTATTCCAGCCCAGGTGTGCAGCCTGGTTGGATGTTAAAAGCTACCTCAGTTTCATCAATTGTAGCATAGCAGAAGCACGCTGTCCTCTAACCTACAGAGTCACATTAGTTGTTGGCATGGGACTCATGATGGCAAACACGCTCGGGTTATTGTTCAAGCAACTGGTTTGGTTTTTACTTGTGGAAAACTTCTTAATCTCTCCTGCTTTGTCATATACTTATAGCACTGACACATGGCAACAACTTCCAAGGCGAACACCGCAATTTGACAATCGTCCACGCATGCCTCCACTCCAACAAACAGTTTCTCGGCCAGTTCGAGTAGAAACTGTCGCTGTGACGTGCCATTCAGACTACATGGAGATAGTAGTGAATGCTGATCTGTTTATACTCGGTAATCTAATCGATGTGGATGACCTGCGACTTGGAGTTGAACAGTACCAAGACCAAGAGCCGTGTAGGGCTACAGCTTCAGCAGCCGGAGATGAGTACAGAATATTTGCAGCACTTTCGGACTGTGGAACCAAGTACTTGGTAATATATATATATATATATATATTTTAAATTCAGTAGTTGACTTCTTGAAACAACCTTCTCGTAAATGCTGCTTTGTGACTCCACAGCTGAACAAAGACTCATTGATCTACGCAAACCTCCTCAGATATACACCCAGAACCACACCAGATGGCGTTATTCGAATGGCTGGTGCTGTAATCCCAATTGAGTGTCATTATGAAAGGTGAGTTTAGGCTATACTGTTGTATGACGGTCATAGGAATCCTGCGTTGACCTATTGGTGTATTTACCGGTCTGTACTTTCTGTTTCAGGAAGTACAGTTTGGACAGCTCTTCTCTCCAGCCGACCTGGATCCCTTTCACCGCCACAGTGTCTGCTGAAGACACCCTGCAGTTCTCATTGAAGCTTATGACAAGTGGGTATTTCAATCCTGGGCTGTATTTCGCAGGGTACAATTTTGTTGACCATTCAGATAATAAATCAAAAGGATACAATGGTGCTCTCCCAGAAGCTTGGTAAAACCCGTGAATTGAATGTTCAGATATCAAATGTATTTATATAGCCCTTCTTACAACAGCACGCAATGTAGGTGTCGAAGCACGGTGGCTAGGAAAGGCTCTGAGGGGTGGCCAGTCCTCTTCTGGCTGTGCCGGGTGGAGATTATAATCGAACATGGCAACGATGTTCAAATGTTCATGCATGGTCAAATAATAATCACAGTAGTTGTCGAGGGTGCAACAGGTCAGCACCTCAGGAGTAAATGTCAGTTGGCTTTTCATAGCCGATCATTGAGTATCTCTACCGCTTCTGCTGTCTCTAGAGTTGAAAACAGCCGGTCTGGGACAGGTAGCACGTCCGGTGAACAGGTCAGGGTTCCATAGCCGCAGGCAGATATAAATGTACTATGTAGCACACATGCCCCTCTGACATGCAAAATACGGAATCACATCAGACCACTGTTATTGGGGACACACTTCTATCTGCAACGTTATACAGTTTGCCCCCTAAACATGGCCCTCATTTTAATCTATTAGATTCTCACTAGTTGAGCGCCTATTGACAATATGTTCTGGCCGTGGTAGTTTTAATAGCGACTCGTGGTCGTAACTTTGAAACGCATCGCTTGCAGGTCTCTTTCTTTACTGCCATTTCCTTTCCAGGTGACTGGCTCTATGAGCGGGGTTCTGGAGTCTACTTCCTGGGTGATCCCATCAACATTGAGGCATCTGTCAGGGTTGCTCACCACACCAGAGTCTTTGTTAGCAGCTGCGTGGCCACACTGGACCCCGATAGCAACTCTGTCCCCAGATATGTCTTCATTGAGAGTGATGGGTAAGCAGGGGGGGAATGACTTAGAGCGACTATTATCCGGCTGGCCCGTAGAGAACGATAGAATATGCCATTTGAGGGCTTCCACCATTTTTGTGGTTTCTTTGAGACTTCTTAATTGGTTACTAAGGAAGATGCCCCAATATGTATTTGAATATTATCTCCCTCCAGGTGCTTGACGGATTCCCAGCTGCCTGGTTCCCGCTCTGGTTTCATGCGTAGGACCCAGGACAACAAGCTCGGGTTCCACATTGATGCCTTTAGGTTCTACCAGGAGGACAGGGCAGAGGTGAGGGCGGTATTTAATAAAAACAATGTTGTAGAGGTCATTATGGGTACTGTAGTTAAATGATTCTACAGGAACATAATTTACAGACATTGTGTAGGCTACTGTGATTCTGCATCTTTGTTTTGCTTATCCTGTTTTTCACAGCTGTACATCAACTGCCACCTTATGGCAGTCCCTGTCATGGACCATGCAGAGCCTAGCAACAAGGCATGCTCCTTCATTGATGGCAGGTGGGATAAGTCACATTTCCTTAGTTACTGTTACTGGGCTGTGACCTATTCACTGGAATAACCATAGCTTTTTAAGAAAGTGGTGTGTTCTTGGTCCATGAGTAGATCTTTCATACATTTCAGATGGAGGTCTGCTGATGAGAATGATTTGCTATGTGGGCGTTGTCCAAGCCTGAGTAGACAGAAGGGGGTTGATCAAGCTCCAGCACAACGTCCCCTCAGTCCAAGACTAGGTGGTAGCCAACTTGAACCTCGTGTCTACCGCAACAAACCCCCAGCCTCTGACAATTGGAGTATTGGGATGAAAGGTGTATTTGACATCTTAATCCCTCTATTCCATCACCACCTTCTCAAAACACATTGCAGGGGCGGGACCTTCTCCAATATGGAAATTGAGGGAAGACTAATTGAGTGTCTTGACTGCAAATGTATGTTTAATGTGTTGTCCTTTTAGTATGGGACCAGGATACTACTTTGGGCCCCATGATTGTCCTCCCAAGTAAACAGAAGAGTGCACCTCTATCTCCACGGATGAGTGGAGGTATCGATATACCTGGCTTCCCTGCCTCAACAGGGGACAGGAAGCCCGTATCACCTGGCAGTCGTTGGCGTGGCATGGACTTCAAGAGCGGTAATTTGACTCTGACATGGCATAATCTTATTCCTTATGTAGTGCACTACCTTTGAACAGGTAGTCTTGAGAACCCAACCCTAGGCAACAGCAGTGACTAGGGTCTGGTTTCAATGACTGACTCGTTTGGCAACTTCTCCCAACAAGTCACGAGGCAGAACGTCATGATTTGAAACCAAATTTTGCAGGGAATACCTTTGCAGTGGTTTTAGTGAAGGTAGTTGAGGTAAACTAGCCACTTGAATAATGCACTCATTAAATATACCTGATCTCCATCTTGCTAGCTACTATTTTGTATGAATTAGAGTGGATTTTATTTAATCTATTTCACCTTTATTTAACCAGGTAGGCTAGTTGAGGACAAGTTCTCATTTACAACTGCGACCTGGCCAAGAGGAAGCATAGCAGTGTGAACAGACAACAGAGTTACACATGGAGTAAACAATTAACAAGTCAATAACACGGTAGAAATCAAGTCTATATACATTGTGTGCAAAATGCATGAGGAGGTAGGCGAATAATCACAATTTTGCAGATTAACACTGGAGTGATAAATGATCAGATGGTCATGTACAGGTAGAGCTACTGGTGTGCAAAAGAGCAGAAAAGTAAATGAATATAAACAGTATGGGGATAAGTTAGGTAAATTGGGTGGGCTATTTACCGATAGACTGTGATCGGTTAGCTGCTCAGATAGCAGATGTTTGGTGAGGGAGAAAAGTCTCCAACTTCAGTGATTTTTGCAATTCGTTCCAGTCACAGGCAGCAGAGAACTGGAACGAAAGGCGGCCAAATGAGCTGTTGGCTTTAGGGATGATCAGTGAGATACACCTGCTGGAGCGCGTGCTAAGGGTGGGTGTTGCCATCGTGAACTGAGATAAGGCGGAGCTTTACCTAGCATGGATTTGTAGAATACCTGGAGCCAGTGGGTCTGGCGACGAATATGTAGCGAGGGCCAGCCGACTAGAGCATACAGGTCGCAGTGGTGGGTGGTATAAGGTGCGTTAGTAACAAAACGGATGGCACTGTGATAAACTGCATCCAGTTACCCGAGTAGCGTATTGGAAGCTATTTTGTAGATTACATCGCCGAAGTCGAGAATCGGCAGATTAGTCAGTTTTACTAGGGTAAGTTTTGCGGCGTGAGTGGAGGCTTTGTTGCGGAATAGAAAGCCGACTCTAGATTTGATTTTAGATTGGCGATGTTTGATATGAGTCTGGAAGGAGAGTTTACAGTCTAGCCAGACACCTAGGTACTTATAGATGTCCACATATTCTAGGTCGGAACCATCCAGGGTGTTGATGGTAGTCGGGCGTGCGGGTGCAGGCAGCGAACGGTTGAAAAGCATGCATTTGGTTTTACTAGCATTTAAGAGCAGTTGGAGGCCACGGAAGAGTTGTATGGCGTTGAAGCTCGTTTGGAGGTTAGATAGCACAGTGTCCAAGGAAGGGCCGGAAGTATACAGAATGGTGTCGTCTGCGTAGAGGTGGATCAGGGAATCGCCCGCAGCAAGGGCAACATCATTGATATATATATACAGAGAAAGGAGTCGTCCCCGAGAATTGAACCCTGTGGCACCCCCAGAGACTGCCAGAGGACCGGACAACATGCCCTCCGATTTGACACACTGAACTCTGTCTGCAAAGTAGTTGGTGAACCAGGCAAGGCAGTCATTAGAAAACCGAGGCTACTGAGTCTGCCGATAAGAATATGGTGATTGATATAGTCGAAAGCCTTGGCCAGGTCAATGAATACGGCTGCACAGTACTGTCTTTTATCGATGGCGGTTATGATATCGTTTAGTACCTTAAGCGTTGCTGAGGTGCACCCGTGACCGGCTCGGAAACCAGATTGCACAGCGGAAAAGGTACGGTGGGATACGAGATGGTCAGTGACCTGTGTTCACTTGGCTTTCGAAGACCTTATATAGGCAGGGCAGGATGGATATAGGTCTGTAACAGTTTGGGTCCAGGGTGTCTCCCCCTTTGAAGAGGGGGATGACTGCGGCAGCTTTCCAATCCTTGGGGATCTCAGACGATATGAAAGAGGTTGAACAGGCTGGTAATAGGGGTTGCGACAATCGCGGCGGATAGTTTCAGAAATAGAGGGTCCAGATTGTCAAGCCCAGCTGATTTGTACGGGTTCAGGTTTTGCAGCTCTTTCAGAACATCTGCTATTTGGGTAAAGGAGAACCTGGAGAGGCTGGGGGGCGGAGCTGTTCGCCGAGGTTGGAGTAGCCAGGAGGAAGGCATGGCCAGCCGTTGAGAAATGCTTGTTGAAGTTTTCGATAATCATGGATTTATCGGTGGTGACCGTGTTACCTAGCCTTAGTGCAGTGGGCAGCTGGGAGGAGGTGCTCTTGTTCTCCATGGACTTCACAGTGTCCCAGAACTTTTTGGAGTTAGAGCTACAGGATGCAAATTTCTGCCTAAAAAAGCTAGCCTTTGCTTTCCTGACTGCGTGTATTGGTTCCTGACTTCCCTCAACAGTTGCATATCGCGGGGACAATTAGATGCTATTGCAGTCCGCCACAGGATGTTTTTGTGCTGGTCGAGGGCAGTCAGGTCTGTAGTTCTGCATTTTTTTGAACGGAGCATGCTCATCTAAGATGGTGAGGAAGTTACTTTTAAAGAATGACCAGGCATCCTCAACTGACGGGATGAGGTCAATATCCTTCCAGGATACCCGGGCCAGGTCGACTAAAGGCCTGCTCGCAGAAGTGTTTTAGGGAGCGTTTGACAGTGATGAGGGGTGGTAGTTTGACTGCGGATCCGTAGGGGATAGAGGCAGTGATCGCTGAGCTCCTGGTTGAAGACAGCGGAGGTGTATTTGGAGGGCCAGTTGGTCAGGATGACGTCTATGAGGGTGCCCTTGTTTGCAGATTTAGGTTTGTACCTGGTGGGTTCCTTGATTTGTGAGATTGAGGGCATCTAGCTTAGATTGTAGGACTGCCGGGGTGTTAAGCATATCCCAGTTTAGGTCACCTAACAGAACAAACTCTGAAGCTAGATGGGGGGTGATCAATTCACAAATGGTGTCCAGGGCACAGCTGGGAGTTGAGGGGGGTCTGTAGCAGGCAGCAACAGTGAGACTTATTTCGGGAGAGTAATTTTTAAAATTAGTAGTTCGAACTGTTTGGGTATGGACCTGGAAAGTATGACATTACTTTGCAGGCTATCTCTGCAGTAGACTGGCAGTTCTAAGGGGGAGGAGTTGCAGTCTTGACGGAAAATGTTATAGTTGGGTATGGAAATCTCAATTTTTGGTGGCCTTCCTATGCCAGGATTCAGACACTGCAAGGACATCAGTGTTAGCAGAGTGTGCTAAAGCAGTGAGTAAAACAAACTTAGGGAGGAGGCTTCTGATGTTGACATGCATGAAACCAAGGCTTTTTCGATCACAGAAGTCAACGAATGAGGGTGCCTGGGGACATGCAGGGCCTGGGTTTACCTCCACATCACTCGCGGAACAGAGGAGTAGTCTGAGGGTGCGGCTAAAGGCTATCAAAACTGGTCGCCAAGAGTGTTGGGGACAAAGAATAAAAGGAGCAGATTTCTGGGCATGGTAGAATATATTCAGGGCATAATGCGCAGACAGGGCTATGGTGGGGTGCGGGTACAGCAGCGGTAAGCCCAGGCACTGGGTGATGATAAGAGAGGTATCTCTGGACATGCTGGCTGTAATGGGTGAGGTCCCTGCATGTGTGGGAGGTGGGACAAAGGAGCTATCAGAGGTATGAAGAGTGGAACTAGGGGCTCTATTGTAAACTAAAACAATGATGACTAACCTGAACAACAGTATACAAGGCATATTGACATTTGAGACCTACAGTGAGGCATACAGTAATCGCAGATGTTGATTGGGAGAGCTAGCTAAAACCGCGGGTGAGACAACAGCTAATCAGCTAGCACAACAGCAGGTAAAATGGTGTTGAGTAGGCAGAGCGGGTCGGCTTAACTACACACAGGTTACGGTAGTGACATAGGCCTCTATGCCAAACTCGCATTCTAGTACGTACAGAAGTGGGAAGCCAGTTTTTAAAATGTGTGGGAAGCAACCAGGATGTCCAGACTATTGCCCAGACCATGATGTACTGGTCAAAAGTAGTGCACTCTATAGGTCATCGGGTGCCACTTCGGACACCTGTCTTTTCCTATCCCTATAGGCTAGCAATTCTGCCAACACTGGCTGTGTTAATCTGTTACATTTAATTCCAGGACCTTATTTCGCCCAATCCCAAAATGAGGTTAGTCCCTTGGGCCCAAGGGTCGGACCCAACAACCCAAGTAATGACAGTACGTTGCTGTTTTGAATGAAAATTGCATGTAGGCTCTGTGCTAAATCGTCTGTTCTCAGAGCTGGAGGCCACTCCAGACCCTGAGTTGATTCCTACACCTGAGCCCATTGGAGACCTTGAGGTTACCACAGAGAAAGAGTATCCGGCGTGAAGCTTGGGGCCCTGGGCCTCAACCCCGCCCTGTGCAATTGAGTACTGGATTTTTCTGACGGGCCTCCCCCAGGTGGTGAACGTAAGAAACAACACCTCTACCTCGCTGACCCTGAACACTGGGACCCCACACGGGTGCGTGCACAGCCCCCACCTGTACTCCCTGTTCACCCACGACTGCGTGGCTATAGCACGCCTCCAACTCAACCATCAAGATTGCAGACGACACAACAGTAGTGGGCTTGATTACCAACAACGACGAGACAGCCTACGGGGAGGAGGTGAGGGCACTACGAGTGTGGTGTCAGGAAAACAACTTCTCACTCAACGTCAACAAAAAAAAGAGATGATCGTGGACTTCAGGAAACAGCTGAAGGAGCCCCCCCACCCCAACACCTACATTGAAGGGACACCAGTGGAGAAAGTGGAAGGTTCCTCGGCATACACATCAACGACAAACTGAAATGGTCCACCCACACAGAAAGTGTGGTGAAGAAGGCGCAACAGCGCCTCTTCAACCTCAGGAGGCTGAAGAAAAGTGGCTTGTCACCCAAAACCCTGACTAACTTTTACAGATCCACAATCGAGAGCATCCTGTCAGGATGTATCACAGCCTGGTACGGCAACTGCTTGCCCTCAACCGCAAGGCTCTCCAGAGGGTGCTGCGGTCTGCACAACGCATCACCCGGGGCAAACTACCTGCCCACCATGACATCTATAGCACCCGATGTCACAGGTAGGCAAAAAAAGATCATCAAAGACAACAGCCACCCGAGCCACTGCCTGTTCACACCGCTACCATCCAGAAGGGGAGATCAGTATAGGTGCATCGAAGCTGGGACCGAGAGACTGAAGAACAGATTCTATCTCAAGGCCATCAGACTGCTAAACAGCAGTCACTAACTCAGAGAGGCTGCTGCCTACATGGAGACCCAATCACTGACCACTTTAACAAATGGATCCCTAGTCACTTTAAACGATGCCACTTAATAATGTTTACATATCTTACAATACTCATATCATATTTATGTACTGTATTTTATACCATCTATTGCACCTTGCCTATGCCGCTTGGCCGTTGTTCATCCTTATATTTATATGTACATTTTCTCATTCACCCCTTTTAGATTTGTGTGGATTAGTTGAGGTTGTTGGGGAACTGTTAGATATTACTGCACTGTCGGAACCAGAAGCACAAGCATTTCGCTACACTCGCATTAACATCTGCTAACCATGTGTTTGTGACAAAAAAAAAGTGATTTGATTTGAACATGCGTGCCAATTAAAGATCTTGACTAATCAGATGCAAGGCCAAATTAGGGCGTATTCCAGCCCAGGTGTGCAGCCTGGTTGGATGTTAAAAGCTACCTCAGTTTCATCAATTGTAGCATAGCAGAAGCACGCTGTCCTCTAACCTACAGAGTCACATTAGTTGTTGGCATGGGACTCATGATGGCAAACACGCTCGGGTTATTGTTCAAGCAACTGGTTTGGTTTTTACTTGTGGAAAACTTCTTAATCTCTCCTGCTTTGTCATATACTTATAGCACTGACACATGGCAACAACTTCCAAGGCGAACACCGCAATTTGACAATCGTCCACGCATGCCTCCACTCCAACAAACAGTTTCTCGGCCAGTTCGAGTAGAAACTGTCGCTGTGACGTGCCATTCAGACTACATGGAGATAGTAGTGAATGCTGATCTGTTTATACTCGGTAATCTAATCGATGTGGATGACCTGCGACTTGGAGTTGAACAGTACCAAGACCAAGAGCCGTGTAGGGCTACAGCTTCAGCAGCCGGAGATGAGTACAGAATATTTGCAGCACTTTCGGACTGTGGAACCAAGTACTTGGTAATATATATATATATATATATATTTTAAATTCAGTAGTTGACTTCTTGAAACAACCTTCTCGTAAATGCTGCTTTGTGACTCCACAGCTGAACAAAGACTCATTGATCTACGCAAACCTCCTCAGATATACACCCAGAACCACACCAGATGGCGTTATTCGAATGGCTGGTGCTGTAATCCCAATTGAGTGTCATTATGAAAGGTGAGTTTAGGCTATACTGTTGTATGACGGTCATAGGAATCCTGCGTTGACCTATTGGTGTATTTACCGGTCTGTACTTTCTGTTTCAGGAAGTACAGTTTGGACAGCTCTTCTCTCCAGCCGACCTGGATCCCTTTCACCGCCACAGTGTCTGCTGAAGACACCCTGCAGTTCTCATTGAAGCTTATGACAAGTGGGTATTTCAATCCTGGGCTGTATTTCGCAGGGTACAATTTTGTTGACCATTCAGATAATAAATCAAAAGGATACAATGGTGCTCTCCCAGAAGCTTGGTAAAACCCGTGAATTGAATGTTCAGATATCAAATGTATTTATATAGCCCTTCTTACAACAGCACACAATGTAGGTGTCGAAGCACGGTGGCTAGGAAAGGCTCTGAGGGGTGGCCAGTCCTCTTCTGGCTGTGCCGGGTGGAGATTATAATCGAACATGGCAACGATGTTCAAATGTTCATGCATGGTCAAATAATAATCACAGTAGTTGTCGAGGGTGCAACAGGTCAGCACCTCAGGAGTAAATGTCAGTTGGCTTTTCATAGCCGATCATTGAGTATCTCTACCGCTTCTGCTGTCTCTAGAGTTGAAAACAGCCGGTCTGGGACAGGTAGCACGTCCGGTGAACAGGTCAGGGTTCCATAGCCGCAGGCAGATATAAATGTACTATGTAGCACACATGCCCCTCTGACATGCAAAATACGGAATCACATCAGACAACTGTTATTGGGGACACACTTCTATCTGCAACGTTATACAGTTTGCCCCCTAAACATGGCCCTCATTTTAATCTATTAGATTCTCACTAGTTGAGCGCCTATTGACAATATGTTCTGGCCGTGGTAGTTTTAATAGCGACTCGTGGTCGTAACTTTGAAACGCATCGCTTGCAGGTCTCTTTCTTTACTGCCATTTCCTTTCCAGGTGACTGGCTCTATGAGCGGGGTTCTGGAGTCTACTTCCTGGGTGATCCCATCAACATTGAGGCATCTGTCAGGGTTGCTCACCACACCAGAGTCTTTGTTAGCAGCTGCGTGGCCACACTGGACCCCGATAGCAACTCTGTCCCCAGATATGTCTTCATTGAGAGTGATGGGTAAGCAGGGGGGGAATGACTTAGAGCGACTATTATCCGGCTGGCCCGTAGAGAACGATAGAATATGCCATTTGAGGGCTTCCACCATTTTTGTGGTTTCTTTGAGACTTCTTAATTGGTTACTAAGGAAGATGCCCCAATATGTATTTGAATATTATCTCCCTCCAGGTGCTTGACGGATTCCCAGCTGCCTGGTTCCCGCTCTGGTTTCATGCGTAGGACCCAGGACAACAAGCTCGGGTTCCACATTGATGCCTTTAGGTTCTACCAGGAGGACAGGGCAGAGGTGAGGGCGGTATTTAATAAAAACAATGTTGTAGAGGTCATTATGGGTACTGTAGTTAAATGATTCTACAGGAACATAATTTACAGACATTGTGTAGGCTACTGTGATTCTGCATCTTTGTTTTGCTTATCCTGTTTTTCACAGCTGTACATCAACTGCCACCTTATGGCAGTCCCTGTCATGGACCATGCAGAGCCTAGCAACAAGGCATGCTCCTTCATTGATGGCAGGTGGGATAAGTCACATTTCCTTAGTTACTGTTACTGGGCTGTGACCTATTCACTGGAATAACCATAGCTTTTTAAGAAAGTGGTGTGTTCTTGGTCCATGAGTAGATCTTTCATACATTTCAGATGGAGGTCTGCTGATGAGAATGATTTGCTATGTGGGCGTTGTCCAAGCCTGAGTAGACAGAAGGGGGTTGATCAAGCTCCAGCACAACGTCCCCTCAGTCCAAGACTAGGTGGTAGCCAACTTGAACCTCGTGTCTACCGCAACAAACCCCCAGCCTCTGACAATTGGAGTATTGGGATGAAAGGTGTATTTGACATCTTAATCCCTCTATTCCATCACCACCTTCTCAAAACACATTGCAGGGGCGGGACCTTCTCCAATATGGAAATTGAGGGAAGACTAATTGAGTGTCTTGACTGCAAATGTATGTTTAATGTGTTGTCCTTTTAGTATGGGACCAGGATACTACTTTGGGCCCCATGATTGTCCTCCCAAGTAAACAGAAGAGTGCACCTCTATCTCCACGGATGAGTGGAGGTATCGATATACCTGGCTTCCCTGCCTCAACAGGGGACAGGAAGCCCGTATCACCTGGCAGTCGTTGGCGTGGCATGGACTTCAAGAGCGGTAATTTGACTCTGACATGGCATAATCTTATTCCTTATGTAGTGCACTACCTTTGAACAGGTAGTCTTGAGAACCCAACCCTAGGCAACAGCAGTGACTAGGGTCTGGTTTCAATGACTGACTCGTTTGGCAACTTCTCCCAACAAGTCACGAGGCAGAACGTCATGATTTGAAACCAAATTTTGCAGGGAATACCTTTGCAGTGGTTTTAGTGAAGGTAGTTGAGGTAAACTAGCCACTTGAATAATGCACTCATTAAATATACCTGATCTCCATCTTGCTAGCTACTATTTTGTATGAATTAGAGTGGATTTTATTTAATCTATTTCACCTTTATTTAACCAGGTAGGCTAGTTGAGGACAAGTTCTCATTTACAACTGCGACCTGGCCAAGAGGAAGCATAGCAGTGTGAACAGACAACAGAGTTACACATGGAGTAAACAATTAACAAGTCAATAACACGGTAGAAATCAAGTCTATATACATTGTGTGCAAAATGCATGAGGAGGTAGGCGAATAATCACAATTTTGCAGATTAACACTGGAGTGATAAATGATCAGATGGTCATGTACAGGTAGAGCTACTGGTGTGCAAAAGAGCAGAAAAGTAAATGAATATAAACAGTATGGGGATAAGTTAGGTAAATTGGGTGGGCTATTTACCGATAGACTGTGATCGGTTAGCTGCTCAGATAGCAGATGTTTGGTGAGGGAGAAAAGTCTCCAACTTCAGTGATTTTTGCAATTCGTTCCAGTCACAGGCAGCAGAGAACTGGAACGAAAGGCGGCCAAATGAGCTGTTGGCTTTAGGGATGATCAGTGAGATACACCTGCTGGAGCGCGTGCTAAGGGTGGGTGTTGCCATCGTGAACTGAGATAAGGCGGAGCTTTACCTAGCATGGATTTGTAGAATACCTGGAGCCAGTGGGTCTGGCGACGAATATGTAGCGAGGGCCAGCCGACTAGAGCATACAGGTCGCAGTGGTGGGTGGTATAAGGTGCGTTAGTAACAAAACGGATGGCACTGTGATAAACTGCATCCAGTTACCCGAGTAGCGTATTGGAAGCTATTTTGTAGATTACATCGCCGAAGTCGAGAATCGGCAGATTAGTCAGTTTTACTAGGGTAAGTTTTGCGGCGTGAGTGGAGGCTTTGTTGCGGAATAGAAAGCCGACTCTAGATTTGATTTTAGATTGGCGATGTTTGATATGAGTCTGGAAGGAGAGTTTACAGTCTAGCCAGACACCTAGGTACTTATAGATGTCCACATATTCTAGGTCGGAACCATCCAGGGTGTTGATGGTAGTCGGGCGTGCGGGTGCAGGCAGCGAACGGTTGAAAAGCATGCATTTGGTTTTACTAGCATTTAAGAGCAGTTGGAGGCCACGGAAGAGTTGTATGGCGTTGAAGCTCGTTTGGAGGTTAGATAGCACAGTGTCCAAGGAAGGGCCGGAAGTATACAGAATGGTGTCGTCTGCGTAGAGGTGGATCAGGGAATCGCCCGCAGCAAGGGCAACATCATTGATATATATATACAGAGAAAGGAGTCGTCCCCGAGAATTGAACCCTGTGGCACCCCCAGAGACTGCCAGAGGACCGGACAACATGCCCTCCGATTTGACACACTGAACTCTGTCTGCAAAGTAGTTGGTGAACCAGGCAAGGCAGTCATTAGAAAACCGAGGCTACTGAGTCTGCCGATAAGAATATGGTGATTGATATAGTCGAAAGCCTTGGCCAGGTCAATGAATACGGCTGCACAGTACTGTCTTTTATCGATGGCGGTTATGATATCGTTTAGTACCTTAAGCGTTGCTGAGGTGCACCCGTGACCGGCTCGGAAACCAGATTGCACAGCGGAAAAGGTACGGTGGGATACGAGATGGTCAGTGACCTGTGTTCACTTGGCTTTCGAAGACCTTATATAGGCAGGGCAGGATGGATATAGGTCTGTAACAGTTTGGGTCCAGGGTGTCTCCCCCTTTGAAGAGGGGGATGACTGCGGCAGCTTTCCAATCCTTGGGGATCTCAGACGATATGAAAGAGGTTGAACAGGCTGGTAATAGGGGTTGCGACAATCGCGGCGGATAGTTTCAGAAATAGAGGGTCCAGATTGTCAAGCCCAGCTGATTTGTACGGGTTCAGGTTTTGCAGCTCTTTCAGAACATCTGCTATTTGGGTAAAGGAGAACCTGGAGAGGCTGGGGGGCGGAGCTGTTCGCCGAGGTTGGAGTAGCCAGGAGGAAGGCATGGCCAGCCGTTGAGAAATGCTTGTTGAAGTTTTCGATAATCATGGATTTATCGGTGGTGACCGTGTTACCTAGCCTTAGTGCAGTGGGCAGCTGGGAGGAGGTGCTCTTGTTCTCCATGGACTTCACAGTGTCCCAGAACTTTTTGGAGTTAGAGCTACAGGATGCAAATTTCTGCCTAAAAAAGCTAGCCTTTGCTTTCCTGACTGCGTGTATTGGTTCCTGACTTCCCTCAACAGTTGCATATCGCGGGGACAATTAGATGCTATTGCAGTCCGCCACAGGATGTTTTTGTGCTGGTCGAGGGCAGTCAGGTCTGTAGTTCTGCATTTTTTTGAACGGAGCATGCTCATCTAAGATGGTGAGGAAGTTACTTTTAAAGAATGACCAGGCATCCTCAACTGACGGGATGAGGTCAATATCCTTCCAGGATACCCGGGCCAGGTCGACTAAAGGCCTGCTCGCAGAAGTGTTTTAGGGAGCGTTTGACAGTGATGAGGGGTGGTAGTTTGACTGCGGATCCGTAGGGGATAGAGGCAGTGATCGCTGAGCTCCTGGTTGAAGACAGCGGAGGTGTATTTGGAGGGCCAGTTGGTCAGGATGACGTCTATGAGGGTGCCCTTGTTTGCAGATTTAGGTTTGTACCTGGTGGGTTCCTTGATTTGTGAGATTGAGGGCATCTAGCTTAGATTGTAGGACTGCCGGGGTGTTAAGCATATCCCAGTTTAGGTCACCTAACAGAACAAACTCTGAAGCTAGATGGGGGGTGATCAATTCACAAATGGTGTCCAGGGCACAGCTGGGAGTTGAGGGGGGTCTGTAGCAGGCAGCAACAGTGAGACTTATTTCGGGAGAGTAATTTTTAAAATTAGTAGTTCGAACTGTTTGGGTATGGACCTGGAAAGTATGACATTACTTTGCAGGCTATCTCTGCAGTAGACTGGCAGTTCTAAGGGGGAGGAGTTGCAGTCTTGACGGAAAATGTTATAGTTGGGTATGGAAATCTCAATTTTTGGTGGCCTTCCTATGCCAGGATTCAGACACTGCAAGGACATCAGTGTTAGCAGAGTGTGCTAAAGCAGTGAGTAAAACAAACTTAGGGAGGAGGCTTCTGATGTTGACATGCATGAAACCAAGGCTTTTTCGATCACAGAAGTCAACGAATGAGGGTGCCTGGGGACATGCAGGGCCTGGGTTTACCTCCACATCACTCGCGGAACAGAGGAGTAGTCTGAGGGTGCGGCTAAAGGCTATCAAAACTGGTCGCCAAGAGTGTTGGGGACAAAGAATAAAAGGAGCAGATTTCTGGGCATGGTAGAATATATTCAGGGCATAATGCGCAGACAGGGCTATGGTGGGGTGCGGGTACAGCAGCGGTAAGCCCAGGCACTGGGTGATGATAAGAGAGGTATCTCTGGACATGCTGGCTGTAATGGGTGAGGTCCCTGCATGTGTGGGAGGTGGGACAAAGGAGCTATCAGAGGTATGAAGAGTGGAACTAGGGGCTCTATTGTAAACTAAAACAATGATGACTAACCTGAACAACAGTATACAAGGCATATTGACATTTGAGACCTACAGTGAGGCATACAGTAATCGCAGATGTTGATTGGGAGAGCTAGCTAAAACCGCGGGTGAGACAACAGCTAATCAGCTAGCACAACAGCAGGTAAAATGGTGTTGAGTAGGCAGAGCGGGTCGGCTTAACTACACACAGGTTACGGTAGTGACATAGGCCTCTATGCCAAACTCGCATTCTAGTACGTACAGAAGTGGGAAGCCAGTTTTTAAAATGTGTGGGAAGCAACCAGGATGTCCAGACTATTGCCCAGACCATGATGTACTGGTCAAAAGTAGTGCACTCTATAGGTCATCGGGTGCCACTTCGGACACCTGTCTTTTCCTATCCCTATAGGCTAGCAATTCTGCCAACACTGGCTGTGTTAATCTGTTACATTTAATTCCAGGACCTTATTTCGCCCAATCCCAAAATGAGGTTAGTCCCTTGGGCCCAAGGGTCGGACCCAACAACCCAAGTAATGACAGTACGTTGCTGTTTTGAATGAAAATTGCATGTAGGCTCTGTGCTAAATCGTCTGTTCTCAGAGCTGGAGGCCACTCCAGACCCTGAGTTGATTCCTACACCTGAGCCCATTGGAGACCTTGAGGTTACCACAGAGAAAGAGTATCTGGGTGAAGAGGAGGATCAGTATGAGATTGGAACCTATTGAAAGGGTATGTATGGGATGATGGTACTGCTATTTTAGAGGGAAATAACCTGCACATGGCAAGCAGGTTAGCACTTATTGGGATGGCTCCGCAGAATGTTCACTAGCTGGCACAGCCACAAAGTAATAAAATATGATTTTTAAACATTAACCTCACTGCCAACCCTAATGCCTAACATTAAATTAAAAGCATACATTGTTACAATGTAGCCAATTTTGACTTTCCATCTGGCACAGCTAGTGGAAATCGCTCAGTTCTGCCTCCAGGACAATACCGTCTCAATAAATGTCAACCTGCACATGGCAATTGCCAGTATCACTTTTAAATATCTGCTTTTGATGTGGTTTCATAAAGAAGGGATATGTTTCACCAGTCCACTATCCAATTTCTAGAATTGGAAGGCGCTGTTGTCGTGGTGGCCCATAATAGACTTGCTCCAAGCAGCAGCACACTCCAACTCACTGAGGTTGGTGCCGGTCCTGATGTCCCAGCACACAAGGAGGATGACCCTACAACAAAGTGACATAAGCACCACATCTGCTCCTGGCGAACTCAACCAGTGAAGGGACTGAGACGAAATCTCAAGAGATGCCTGTTAATCTCTTTGAAAAATAAATGATTTAATGTTACTTCGACTGACTTTCTGTCTTCACCATTATGCACTAAATGCTAGAGTACTCTGAAATATTGCCTTCATTTGTTAAAGTGAGAGCCTGTTGCTGCCAACTGACATTTCCTAGTTTAGTCTTTGGTCTGTATTGGTGTTTGCGTAGCCAGACATCACATGCTGGATTAACGTGACTCTGTCCCAAGGTTCCTGATTGAGCATGTAAGTTACAGGGAATTCTGAGACATTGGGCTTACTATGAAGGGTCTGAGGAATGGGTGGACTGCACAGGAGGTTGGTGGCCCCTTAATTGGGAAGACCGGGCTTGTGGTAACTGCAGTGGAATGGTATTAAACCCATGGTTTCCAAGTGTTTCACGGCTTCCCTCAACCTCCGCTAGCGGACTGGAACCAGAAACCGGCACTGGCATTTCTAACTGGTCCTTTTCCTTAATCCGACCCTTTTTTGAGAGACTTCCAATATTATCCAGAAGGATAATTTAGTGCTAAAACCCAAGTGTTTGGGTTTAGTGTGGTGTAGGCCTAGCCTCAATCAATGGAAAGTTCCTCCCTGACTACATTGCAGATGCCTGCCAGATCTTAAAATGCCTGGCTATGTATTTAACAAATCAACTAACCATACAGCACTGTTGATGACGTGGCACACAACCACTGGTTGCAATGCTTAAGCATCTAGTTGGGCAGGCGCTACGGGATTGCCACGGTACCTGTTCTGAGTTCAAAAAGCCAGAGATGAGAGATTCAGGTGCCAATTCACACAAATGAGCAGAATTGGGCTGCCTGTCTAAACGCAGCCGATGGCCTTAGGGTTCTAGGCCCATATTCCCAAAGCATCTCTGACTATAGAACAGCTTATCAATGGATCGGTTTTGCCTTTTAGATCAGTGCACTAGAGCCTTGTTCACACTGCAAGGCCTCATACTCACATCTGTCTTAAAAAAATAATGTATTTCACCTTTATAACCAGGTAGGCTAGTAGAGGACAAGTTCTCATTTACAACTGCGACCTGGCCAAGATAAAGCAAAGCAGTGTGACAAACAGGGTTACACATGGAATAATCAAACATACAGTCTACACAATAGAAGTGTGTATATACAGTGTGCAAATGAGGCAAGGCAATAAATAGGCCATAGTGGCAAAATAATTACAATGTAGCAATTAAACACTGGAGTTATGTGCAGAAGATGAATGTGCAAGTAGAGCTACTGCGGAGCAAAAAATATATAACAGTATGGGGATGAGGTATTTACAGCTGAACTATGTGCAGTGATCTGTGAGCTGCTCTGACAGCTGGTGCTTAAAGTTAGTGAGGGAGATATGAGTCTCCAGCTTCAGTGATTTTTTTGCAATACGTTCCAGTCATTGGCATCAGAGAACTGGAAGGAAAGGTGACCAAAGGAGGAATTGGCTTTGGGGGTGACCAGTGAAATATACCTGCTGGAGCGCGTGCTGCTTTGTTGTTTTGGAATGCTGATTCTCCAAGCTAAGATGACAAAGCCTACCATGGATGTTCCCAGTTACTTTGAATGTTAAAAATGATCGTGTTAGAACACTTAAAGCCTCAAAGGACAATGAAACTATTTCAATACGAGTCCTTTCTGGCTCGCCACAGCAGTCAACTAGGTAGCTTTCTAGCACATTCAATAATTTGTCTGTAAGCAATACATGTTCTTGTCAACTGACTAACTAGCAAGCAACAAGATATGTAAAATAGCAGTTTAAAAACCACGAGGGCAAATAGATCAAATTTGACCGTTAGACACATGTCGCATGGCCAGGAATCAAATTGGTATCTGATTTCAAACCACCTTGGAAGGTCAGGGCCAGCACCAGACAAAAGCGGTCGCTTAGGGCCCCCGGACACTAGGGGGCCCACTACCCAAAAGGTTTATATACAGTACCAGCCAAAAGTTCAGACACACCTACTCATTCAAGGGTTTTTCTTAATTTTTTACTATTTTCTACATTGTACAATAATAGTGAAGACATCAAACTATGAAATAACACATGGAATCATGTAGTTACCAAAAATGTGTTAAACAAATCCAATTTATATTTATTCACCCTTTGCAGTGATGACAGCGTTGCACACTCTTGGCATTCTCTCACTTAACATCATGAATGCACCAGGAATGCATTTGAATTAACAGCTGTGCCTTTTTCAACTAGGCAAGTCAGTTAAGAACAAAATCTTATTTTCAATGATGGCCTAGGAACACTGGGTTAACTGCCTTGTTCAGAACGACAGATTTTTACCTTGTCAGCTCAGGGATTCGATCTTGCAACCTTCCGGTTACAAGTCCAACTCTCTGACCACTAGACTACCTGCCGCCTTGTTAAAACATTGTTTGTAGAGTTTCTTTCCTTAATGCGTTGTGTTGTGAAAAGGTAGGGGTGGTAAACAGAAGAAAGCCCAAATTCGTGAAAGACCAAGTCCATATTATGGCAAGAACAGCTCAAATAAGCAAAGAGAAAGGACAGTCCCTCACTACTTTAAGACATGAAGGTCAGTCAATCTGGAAAATTTAAAGAACTTTGAACATTTCTTCAAGTGCGGTCGCAAAAACCATAAAGCGCTATGATGAAACTGGCTCTCATGAGGACCGTCACAGGAAAGGAAGACCCAGAGTTACCTTTGCTGCAGAGGATAAGTTTATTAGACTTACCAGCCTTAGAAATGGCAGACCAAATAAGAGTTCACAGTGTTCAAGTAACAGACACATCTCAACATCAACTGTTCAGAGGAGACTGCGTGAATCAGGCCTTCATGGTCGAATTGCTGCAAAAGAAACCACTACAAAAGGACACCAATAAGAAGAAGAGACTTGCTTGGGCCATGAAACACTAGCAATAGTCCATATTTGAGATTTTTGGTTCCAACCGCCGCTTCTTTGTCAGACACAGAGTAGGTGAATGGAAAATCTCCACGTGTGGTTCCCACTGTGAAGCATGGAGGAGGAGGTGTGATGGTGCTTTGCTGGTGACACTGTAGGTGATTTATTTCAAATTCAAGGCACACTTAACCAGCATGACTACCACAGCACTCTGGCTCATCCCATCTGGTTTGCGCGCAGTGGGACTATCATTTGTTTTTCAACAGGGCAATGACCCAACACACCTCCAGGCTGTGTAATGGCTATTTGACCAAGAAGGACAGTGATGAAGTGCTGCATCAGATGACCTGGCCTCAACAATCACCTGACCTCAACCCAATTGAGATGGTTTGGAATGAGTTGGACCGCAAAGTGAAGGAAAAGCAGCCAACAAGTGCTCAGCATATGAGGGAACTCCTTCAGGATTTCCTCAAGAAAAAGCATCCAGGTGAAGCTGGTTGAGAAAATGCCAAGAGTGTGCAAAGGTGTCATCAAGGCAAAGGGTGGATACATTGAAGAATCTAAAATATTTAATGCTGACCAGCAAATGTCACTAATGTGCATTGTAAACAGACAATGAAGCTCTGAGTAATTAACCGTTTTTCGGCCCAATTTGGTGAAAGCGCCGAAGTCTACAAAAAGATTTGGTTTCCCCTCGCTGCATATTGCTATAACATATGATTTGTAAGCTGATATGTAAAATACCTATCCAGGAGTTTTAAGATCTGCCACGTATCAGCGACGTCTGGGCAGAGGAACGCGGCCAACAAGAACGCGTTCCTCTGATGGTGTCGACAGAGATGGTCGGTTCGCTTCGAGTCCTTAGGAAACTAGACAGTATTTTGTTTTTTTAATGTATTATTTCTTACCCCAGGAAGTCTTAAGTCTTATTACATACAGCCGGGTAGAACTACTGGATGTAAGAGCGACGCCAACTTACCAACATTACGACCAGGAATATGACTTTCCTGAAGTGGATCCTCTATTTGGACCACCACCCAGGACAATGGATCTGATCCCAGAAGCTGACCCAAGACAAAGGCACCGCAGAAAGGGCAGACGGAGCGGCCTCCTGGTCAGGCTCAGTAAACGTGCACATCGCCCACCTCTCCCGAGTATACTACCTGCCAATGTCCAGTGTCTTGACAACAAGGTAGACAAATATGAGAAAGGGTTGCCTTTCAGAAAGAGATCAGAGATGGTCATATTCTCTGTTTCATGGAAACATGGCTCTCTCGGGATATGTTGTCGGAATCGGTTCAGCCACCGGACTTCTCCATGCATCGCGCCCACAGAGATTAACACCTCTCTGGGAAGAGGAAGGGCGGGGGTGTATGCTTCATGATTAACGACTCATGGTGTAATCATAACAACATACAGCAACTCAAGTCCTTCTGCTCACCCAACCTAGAATTCCTCACAATCAAATGCCAGCCAAATTACCTTCCAAGAGAATTCTTGTCAGTTATCTTCACAGCTGTGTACATTCCCCCTCAAGCAGACACCAAGATGGCCCTAAAGGAACTTCACTGGACTCTATGTAAACTGGAAACCATATATCTGAGGCTGCATTTATTGTAGCTGGGGATCTTAACAAAGCCAATTTGAGAACAAGGCTACCTAAATTCTATCAGCATATTGATTGCACTTTGTGCGGGGGTAATACCCTCCACCACTGCCACTCTAACTTCCGCGATGCATACAAAGACCTCCCTTCAGGCAAATCCAACCACGATGCCATCATGCTCCTACTGTCTTATAGGCAGAAACTCAAACAGGATGTACCAGTGACTAGAACTATTCAACGCAGGTCTGACCAATTGAAATCCATGCTTCAAGATTGTTTTGATCACGCGGACTGGGATATGTCAGGATATGTCAGCCGGAGTCAGGCTCAGAGAAAAACATTGACCTTTACGTTGACTCGGTGAGTGAATTTATAAGGAAGTGCATTGGAGATGTTGGACCCACTGTGACTATTAAAACCTACCCTAAACAGAAACCGTGGATGGATGGCGGCATTCACGCAAAACTGAAATCACAAAAAATCGCATTTAACCATGGAAAAAGGTCTGGGAATTTTGGCTGAATATAAACAGTGTAGTTATTCCCTGCGCAAGGCAATCAAACAAGCGAAATGCCGGTACAGGGACAAAGTGGAGTCCCAATTCAACGGCTCAGACATGACATGTATGTGGCAGGGTCTACAGGAAATCACGAACTGCAAAAAGAAAACCAGCCACGTCACGGACAACGACGTCACACTTCCAGACAAACTAAACACCTTCTTTGCCCGCTTTGAGGATAATATAGTGCCACCGCCGTGAGCCGCTAACAAGAACTGCGGCACCCCTCTTCTTCTCCGTGTCTGACGTGAGTAAAACATTTAAACGTGTTAACCCTCGCAGGGCTGCTGGCCCAGACCTAGCCGCGTCCCTCAGAGCATGCACAGACCAGCTGGCTGGTGTGTTTACAGACATATTCAATCATTCCCTATCCCAGTCTGCTGTCCCCACATGCTTCAAGATGGCCTCCATGGTTCCTTTACCCAGGAAGGCAAAGATAACTGAACTAAATGACTACCGCCCCGTAGCACTCACTTCTGTCATCCTGAAGTGCTTTAAGAGACTAGTCAAGGATCATATCATTTCCACCTTCCGGCAACCCTAGACCCACTTCAATTTGCATACCCCCCAAACAGGTCCACAGACGATGCAATCGCCATCACACTGCACACTGCCCTATCCTGTCTGGTCAAGAGGAATACCTATATAAGAATGCTGTTCGTTGACTACAGCTCAGCATTCAACACCATAGAAACAAAACAAAAACACTCAACAAAACAAAAAAAAGAGATGATCGTGGACTTCAGGAAACAGCTGAGGGAGCACCCCCCTATCCACGTCAACGGGACTGCAGTGGAGAAAGTGGAACGCTTCACAAACTGAAATGGTCCACTCACATAGACAGTGTGGTGAAGTAGGCGCAACAGCACCTCTTCAACTTCAGGAGGCTGAAGAAATTTGTCTTGGCTCTTAAAACCCTCACAAACCTTTACTGATGCACAATCAAGAGCATCCTGTCGGGCTGTATCACAACCTGGTATGGCAACTGAACCATCCGCAACCTCAGGGCTCTCCAGAGGGTGGTACGGTCTGCCCAACGCATCACCGGGGGCAAACTACCTGCCCTCCAGGACACCTACAGCACCCGATGTCACAGGAAGACAAAAAAGATTATCAAGGGCAACAACCACCTGAGCGACACCCTGTTCACCATGCTATCATCCAGAAGGCGAGGTCAGTACAGGTGCATCAAAGCTGGGACCGAGAGACTGAAAAACAGCTGCTATCTCAAGGCCATCAGAATGTTAAATAGCCATCAATCGTACATTAGCGGCTGCTGCCTATATTCATAGACTTGAAATCACTGGCCACTTTAATAAATGTAACACTAGTCATTTTAATAATGTTTACATATTTTGCATTACTCATTTGTACACTACCGTTCAAAAGTTTGGGTTCACTTAGAAATGTCCTTGTTTTCCATCAAAACATACATGAAATGAGTTGCAAAATGAATAGGAAATATAGTCAAGATGTTGACAAGGTTATAAATAATAATTTTTAATTTAAATAATTATGGTGTCCTTCAAACTTTGCTTTCATCAAAGAATCCTACATTTGCAGTAATTACATCTTTGCAGGCCTTTGGCATTCTAGTTGTCAATTTGTTGAGGTAATCTGAAGAGATTCTACCCCATGCATCCTGAAGCACCTCCCACAAGTTGGATTGGCTTGATGGGCACTTCTTACGTACCATACGGTCAATCTACTCCCACAACATCTCAATAGGGTTGAGATCCGGTGACTGTGCTGGCCACTCCATTATAGACAGAATACCAGCTGACTGCTACTTCCCTAAATCATTTTTGCATAGTTTGTAGCTGTGCTTTAGGTCTTTGTCCTGTTGTAGGAGGAAATTGGCTCCAATTGAGCGCCGTCCACAGGGTATGGCATGACATTGCAAAATGGAGTGATAGCCTTCCTCAAGATCCGTTCCTCAAGATCCCTTTTACGCTGTACAAATCTCCCACTTTACCACCACCAAAGCACCCCCAGCCCATCACATTGCCTCCACCATGCTTGACAGATGGCATCAAGCACTCCTCCAGCATCTTTACATTTTTTCTACATCTCACAAATGTTCTTCTTTGTGATCCGAACACGTCAAACTTAAGATTTGTCTGTCCATAACACTTTTTCTGTGTTCTTTTGCCCATCTTGTCTGTGTTCTTTTGCCCATCTTAATATTTCATTTTTATTGGCCAGTCTGAGATATGGCTTTTTCTTTGCAACTCTACCTAGAAGGCCAGCATCCCAGAGTCGCCTCTTCACTGTTGACGTTGAGACTGGTGTTTTCCATATACTATTTAATGAAGCTGCCAGTTGAGGACTTGTGAGGCATCTGTTTCTCAAACTAGACACTCTAATGTACTTGTCCTCTTGCTCAGTTGTGCACTGGGGCCTCCCACTCCTCTTTCTATTCTGGTTAGTGCCCGTTTGAGTTGTTCTGTGAAGGGAGTAGTAGACAGCGTTGAACGAGATCTTCCGTTTCTTGGCAATTTCTCGCATGGAATAGCCTTCATTTCTCAGAACAAGAATAGACTGACGAGTTTCAGAAGAAAGTTCTTTGTTTCTGGTCATTTTCAGCCTTTAATCAAATCCACAAATGCTGCTGCTCGAGATACTCAACTAGTCTAATGGGCAGTTTTATTGCATCAGCACAACAGTTTTCAGCAGTGCTAACAAAGGGGTTTTCTAATGATCAATTAGCTTCTTAGCTAACACAACGTGCCATTGGAACACAGTAGTGATGGTTGCTGATAATGGGCCTCTGTACACCTATGTAGATATTCCACTAAAAAAATCTGCCATTTTCAGCTACAATAGTCATTTACAACATTAACAATGTCTACACATAATTTTTGATCAATTTGATGTTATTTGCTTTTCTTTCAAAAACAAGGACATTTCTAACTGACCCCAAACTTTTGAACGGTAGTGTATATACTGTACTCTATTCTATTCTACTGTATCTTAGCCTATGCCGCTCTGACATTGCTCGTCCATATATTTATATATTCTTAATTACATTCCTTTACTTAGATTTCTGTGTATTGGGTATATGTTGTGAAATTGTTAAATATTACTTGTTAGATATTATTGCTCTGTTAGAGCTAGAAACACAGGCATTTCGCTACACCCGCAATAACATCTGATAAACATGTGTATGTGACCAATAACACTTGATTTGATTTGTTTTTCAACAGGACAACAACCAAACACACCCCCAGGCTGTGCAAGGGCTATTTGACCAAGGAGAGTGATCGATTGCTGCATCAGATGATCTGGCCTCCACAATCACCCAACCTCAACACAATTTAGATGATTTTGGATGAGTTGAACCGCAAAATGAAGGAAAAGCAGCCAACAAGTGGTCAGCATATGTGGGAAGTCCTTCAAGACTGCTGGAAAATCATTCCAGGTGAAGCTGGTTGAGAGAATGTCAAGAGTGTGCAATGCTGTTATCAAGGCAAAGGGCAGCTACTTCGAAGAATCTCAAATATAAATGGTCATGGTTACTACATGATTCCATATTTCATAGTGTTGATGTCTTCAATATTATTCTACAATAAAGAAAATAGAACAAATAAAGAAAAATACTTCAATGAGTAGGTGTGTCCAAACTTTTGACTGATACTGTATATCTTTTTTTGTGGAACTTAGTCAGACTCTCAATTTACTGTTGAGAGTTAGAATAGTAGAATACAGAAAGTGCAAGTTTGAAATTTGTTTGTGCATCAGCAGTTTTTATCTTGTTTTGCCAGTCGCTGACAGTCACTCACTTAGCCATGTCAGCAAATTAAAATTGATTGGTAAATTAGTCTCGGCAGTTATCTAAACTTGTAATCATTGCCTAATACCAACCGGGCACGCAGGGCATGTGCACAGGGGCCCTGACTTCCATGGGGCCCCATTGATTTTGTTAGTCACTCTCACTCAGATATCATTTTTTATTTATTTTTATTTCACCTTAATTTAACCAGGTAAGCTAGTTGAGAACAAGATCTCATTTACAGCTGGCATAAGTCATGGCAAAATGTGTAGAATTGCAGGAAATTAGCTTTAAAACTGCAACATTTTCTCTCCGCCCCATGGCAAAATGTGTAGAACTGCAGAAGACTTCCTTTAAAACTGCAATGTTTTCTCTATGCCCCATGGCAAAATATGTAGAATTACAGGAAAACCTTTAAAAGACAATTGTTTCTCTACCGTCAATAGGGGGGCACAAAAAAAATTGACCCACCACCAAATCTTGCTTAGGGTCCACAAAAGGATAGACGAAGGTGGTTCGAAATGTGGCTTGAAATATCTGATTCCATGTGCTTTTTGGCTGTTCAGACTGCAGGAAAATGAACCGATTCGAATCGGATATACAAAAGAATAGGATTTGAGTCACTTCATTCTGAGAAGCCATGTGAATACAGGCCCTGAACTCTAGGGACAGTGTAGGCAGTTGAGTGCCAATCAGCAACACACTGTCAACCATCGTCATCATTCACGACTTGATTGGTATCAGTTGTGTTAGTTAGTGCTAGCTGGAACAAAAATCCTTCACCCACACCAGCATTGGTTTCGTCAAACATTCATGTGTGGTAGGGTATCAGAATATTTTCTCCCTTATCAAATACAATTGGACACTCATTGTTCTTTGTATTGACTGGAGAGTTTATACTTCAGATTAGGAGTGTGGTTCCCTTGAAGAAACCACTGTCTAATTCTTAATCACTTTCTATTGTTTTCTTTTGCTTATGTTGCTGGTGAAGAACAGTATGAGGATGTATGAACTTGTCATCATTGAATTTTGCTATTGGCATTTAGTGTAGAAAGCTGCATTTGTTTGTTGAAAAGAGGGGCCGATGATAGATGCATGGACAGAGAATATAAAGTTACCCAACTGAAGCATTTTGAAGAAGGTCAAGGAGTGCCGTCAATTGGGGCTTACACCATCTGTGTAGAATATACTGAGGACGACTATGATCATATCGATGAACTCAGACAACAACAATGGCCGCCGTGTGTCTCTGGATGAACTGGGCTGTATTCAGTAGTCGGATTCCGTTGCTAAACATTTTGTCTGTCGCAAAACGTTTTGCAACGGAAAACCGTTTACCATTTACTCTAGGAACCAAACAGCACAAAAGGAACATTTTCCGTTTGGAGGAACAGACAATGTTTTGCAATGGAATACACCCATTTTTAGGTCATAGAACAAAATGGCTCTCAGAATTCAAAAGCCCTCATGATCTCAATTCTCTTTATGGAACCCTCAGATTCTATGGTCTACTCAAACAAGTTGTGGTTCTCACAAGTTCCAGATAATAATGTCATCACCAGGGGGATTCGTGTTGAATAAATTAATGTGTAAAATTGTATTTCAGAATGTAGTGATACTCCATATTTAGAGCACACGATTGAGTATAATGACACCAAGGTGTGGTCTGTATCATGTACAGTTGAATCAGAAGTTTACATACACCTTAGCAAAATACATTTACACTCAGTTTTTCACAATTCCTGACATTTAATTCTAGTAAAAATTCCCTGTCATAGGTCAGTTAAGAGCACTACTTTATTTTAAGAATGTGAAATGTCAGAATAATAGAGAGAATGATGCATTTCAGCTTTTTTTTCATCACATTCCCAGTGGGAATGTTTACATACTAATTGAGTTTACATACTAATTGAGTGTATTTGGTAGCATTGTCTTTAAATTGTTTAACTTGGGTCAAACATTTTGGGTAGACTTCCACAAGCTTCTCACAATAAGTTGGGTGAATTTTGGCCCATTCTTCCTGACAGAGATGGTGTAACTGAGTCAGGTTTGTAGTCCTCCTTGCTCACACATGCTTTTTCAGATCTGGCCACAAATTTTCTATAGGGTTGAGGTCAGGGCTTTGTGATGGCCACTCCAAAACCTTGACTTTGTGGTCCTTAAGCCATTTTGCCACAACTTTGGAAGTATGCTTGGGGTCATTGTCCATTTGGAAGACCCATTTGCGACCAAGCTTTAACTTCCAGACTGATGTCTTGAGATGCTGCCTCGATAAATCCACATAATTTTCCTGCCTCATGATGCCTTCTACTTTGTGAAGTGCACCAGTCCCTCCTGCAGCAAAGCACCCCCACAACATGATGCCGCCACCCCTTCACTTCACAGTTGGGATGGTGTTCTTCGGCTTACAAGCCTCCCTTTTTCCTCCAAACATAACAATGGTCATTATGTGTAAACAGTTCCATTTCTGTTTCATCAGACTATAGATTTCTCCAAAAAGTATGATCTTTGTCCCCATGTGCAGTTGCAAACCATAGTCTGGCTTTTTTATGGCGGTTTTGGTGCAGTGGCTTCTTCCTTGCGGAGTAGCCTTTCAGGTTATGTTGATATAGGACTTGTTTTACTATGGATATAGATACTTTTATACCCGTTTCCTCTAGCATCTTCACAAGGTCCTTTGCTGTTGTTCTGGGATTGATTTGCACTCTTCGCACCAAAATATGTTAATCTCTAGGAGACAGAACGCATCTCCTTCCTGAGCAGTATGATGGCTGCGTGGTCCCATGGTGTTTATACTTGCGTACTATTGTTTGTACAGATGAACTTGGTACCTTCAGGCGTTTGGAAATTGCGCCCAAGGATGAAGCAGACTTGTGGAGGTCTACACATTTATTTCTGAGGTTTTGGCTGATTCCTTTTGATTTTCCCATGATGTCAAGCAAAGAGGCACTGGCTATGAAGGTAGGCCTTGAAATACATCCACAGGTACACCTCCAATTGACTCAAATTATGTCAAATAGCCTATGAGAAGCTTCTAAAACCATGACATCATTTTCTGGAATTTTCCAAGCTGTTTAAAGTCACAGTCAACTTAATGTATGTAAATTATGACCTACTGGAATTGTGATACAGTGAATTATAAGTGAAATAATCTGTCTGTAAACAATTGTTGGAAAAATTACTTGTGTCATGCACACAGTAGATGTCCTAATCGACTTGACAAAACTATAGTTTGTTAACAAGAAATGCGTGGAGTGGTTGAAAAACTAGTTTTAATGACTCCAACCTAAGTGTACGTAAAATTCTGACTTCAACTGTAAGTTCACAGATCATTGGTCTTACAGAGGGAACGTATAGGCCTAAAATGGCCACTTTTATCATGTTTATCTATTTTATTGTCTTTGTTACAATACATGTAAATAGCATATCAAACATCCTAACTCACGGGAACTTCCTATTTTTGAGAATTGCCTGAACAATCTGAGAAATTGCCCCTGTCTATTCATTTGCCAGCCCAATTACTATAGATAGATTTTTCAGTTGATTAAGGAATCTGTAAGTAGCTGCTACAGATGACTTCTTAACTACTCTAACAACATAACATCAAGTGTCAAGTGCAAACAAGTCCAACTGGGGTAAATGGACCATATTTTAATGCTGATGCTTCTCCCTTCTGATGTGGAATAATCAGGGAAAGAGGTGATTTACACATTTGACTGTCCAGGATTTATCAACAAGCATGATGATTATTTATAGGTGTATGTGTGTGTGTCTTCCACTTATTACAGTATACGGTTGTTTTTAATATAAACATGTAATTCTGAACTTTAAGCCTCAGTTAGAATGTGAGCTATTTATATTGATAAATTATTAAACGCATCAGCAGTTGATTAGTCCAGATGTTGGATTGAAGACACCCATGGACATATCACCGTCGACGGTGTTGAGTTACCGACTAACAAAAGGGTGTACCTGATTCTTCAGACACGCCCTGTTGCTGCTTGGATAGCGTCGAAGGAAACTACGCGTAGTTCAACAACGTTTTCAAGTAACTTGTTGACATTTTGGGGTTTTCTTCGTTTAATTAGGACTGGGGTATTCGTTCTAAACTGAAATGGGAGCGTGTATGGCATTGTGTTCAATCGCTAGCTGTGTAAGTATAAATTATATAACTTCCTATCCCATTTTGCTCACTTTGTTAGAGTGAGCGTATGCAACGACGTTTGTTTTTGGGTCCTTATGTAAACACAGACACTGTTTTCCCAGTATATTCTAATATGTTATGTTGATCTGAAGTGGTTTAAAATACTTTCGTTTGAAAACAGACACTTGTTTTGTCGGTCAATTAACATGGTTTTATTTGCTGAAAAAGTCAGCAGTTTCATGTTAGGCTAATTTCCGGTTTCTATGCAGTTTCAGTGCGTCACGCTGTCCCCTCCCACCCCAAATCATCTGCGTGACTGAAATTATTCCTTTTCATATTCGATGCCATGTTGTGGGCGAATTCAATAATAATGTTTAGTATATTTGTTAGTCACTGAACGTTTTCTAAGCCTGCTTGAGCAATAGAAAAAATCATCCAATTTTGGGGACCCCCACACCACTAAAATGACCATGCAGAGAGTGTTCGGCCTATTGACCCTTTCTATTGAAGAGTTTATAGCACATTCTTACGTCACCATAAAGCCCTGTGTCTGTTTTACCTACAATGGCTACACCCTTTGAGAAAAAGCTTGTAACTACTGCTGGTGCATACAGCCTGCATTTGGAAAGAATTCAGTAACATTTTGTTACTTTACAGCCTTATTCTAAAATAGATTTTTTTTAAATAATCTCAATCTACCCACAATACCCCATAATGACAAAGCGAAAACATGTTTTTAGAAATTTTAGCAAATGAATTCAAAATTTAAAAAACAGATGCCTTATTTACATAATTATTCAGACCCTTTGCTATGAGACTTGAGCTCAGGTGCATCCTATTCCCATTGATCATCCTTGAGATGTTTCTACAACTTGATTGGAGTCCACCTGTGATAAATTCAATTGATTTGACATGTTTTGGAAAGGCATACACCTATCTATATAAGGTCCCACAGTTGACAGCTCTGAGACAAGATTGTGTTGAGTCACAGATCTGGGGAAAGGTAACAAAACATTTATTCAGCAATGAAGCTCTCCAAGAACACAGTGGCCTCCATCATTCTTAAATGTAAGAAGTTTGGAACCACCAAGACTCTTCCTATAGCTGTTTTTCAGGGACTGGGAGACCAGTCAGGATTGTGGGGGAAAGATGGACGGAGCAAAGTACAGAGAGCCTTGATGAAAACCTACTGCAGAGTGCTCAGGACCTCAGTCTGGGGGTGACGGTTCAACTTCCAACAGGACAACAATCCTAACCACACAGTCAATTTTTATGTCCTTGAGTGGCCCAGCCAGACCCCATACTTAAACCCAATCGAACATCTTTGGAGAGACCTGAAAATAACTGTGCACCGACAACTTGATGGACCTTGAGAAGAATGGGAGAAACTCCCCAAATACAGGTGTGCCAAGCTTGTAGCGTCATCCCCAAGAAGACTCCGCTGTAATCGCTGCTAAAGGTGTTGTAACAAAGTACTGAGTAAAGGGTCTGAATACTTATGTAAATGTGAGATTTCAGTTTTTTATGTTATATACATTTCTAAAAACCTGCTTTTTTTTGCTTTGTCATTATGTGTATGTTGAAATGGGGGGGAATAATCTATTTCTGAATGCACTGTAACTTGCAATCATTTAATGAAGGATGGCTGATCCTTCCCAGCTACCACATCATAGGCTTCCCTGTGCTTGACTAAACTATGCTTCCCACATCTCTGGCCTGATCCAGCCTATACCTCTAGTTCACACAGCATCTCTTGACTTGACAGTCTTCATGAATCATCAGAGAGCAGTGAGATGCCTCCCAAGGAGCATTGTCCTTCTGTGACCTCATACAACACTTACACACCACTGGGGTCTTCCTCAATTCATCAGTCCTGATTGCTCCAGTTCCCCTCCACGCTTCTTCTTAAAACACATTGGAAAGGGACCTTGGATCTCCACCAATATGTTATGAGGGAAAACAAGAAATCATGAGAAAATCTTTCTTGAGAAAGAGCATGCACCAGACGGTTGTGTTAGTGTTCATTGCTGTACTGTAATTGTATGAGTGGCAGCCTCTGTCATTGTCACTGGCAGGATTACCTTCAATACAACAGTTGTCCGGGCTCATTTGGATGGGAAACGCAATGGTTCCCGTGACTTTTTATTTATTTTTTAAAGCATATCAAATTGTCACTTAACAGTGAAATGCTTGCTTAAGAACCTTTCCCAACAATGCAGAGTTTTATATTATTATATAGTAACCAACACGAGGAATACAATACACAGGAATGGAGCTGTATAAAGGGAATAACAGGCAGTGGCGCACAGTAGATTTGTTGCAAACACACAAACCATGCATGTATTTGCCAGATTATGCCATCTCTCTCTGGCACAACAAAAATTTGACTTGTCTGTGCAATCTATCTAGGCATCATGTCTGTGTGGCTCCGCTCCCTGTCTGCTGTCAGGATGCTGTCCCTCCACCTACAACTCCACTGTGTCCCGGCTGGCCTTCTCCTTCCTGCTGCTGCTGGGGTCCCTGGTCTCTGTCATCATGATCCTACCTGGCATGGAGGCTCAGCTCAAGAAGGTAACACCACATAACACAACCCTGGTCTTGGTTGCTTGATGAGGAGCCTTGCCTGAAACCTACAAATTTGTGTTAGCTCCCTGAACTAGTGCCAAGGTCTTAGCTCAGTGGGCTAACAAAGACTTGTGGCTTGCAGGAGACTGGTTCTTACCCAGTTGGTGTCACAAGTTGGTGTAGAAGGCCCTGTGGTTGACAACTTTGACCTGTGTTACGTAGATTGTTGGTTCAATTCTTACTATGTTTCTTCACTGATCTATCAGATACCTGGGTTCTGTGTTGGTGGAACTTCCATAACCATACCAGGCATTGAAAACAAGGTGAACTGTGATGTCATCGTGGGCTACAAGTCTGTGTACCGCATGTGCTTTGCCATGGCCTGCTTCTTCTTCCTGTTCTCCATCATCATGATCCGTGTTCGCAGCAGCAAGGACCCCCGAGCCTCACTACAGAACGGGTATGTAGCAGACTTTTATTGTAGTGGATAGTGATATTTGGGAAAACATTGCCCTCTGCTGGCCAGACCAGGACAGTGAAGCATCTCCCCCACACCCCTATTTGTTTACATACCAGTATAAAATATTGCATTCTCGTTTGTATCATGGCAAGGAAACAAAACACGAAGCGGATATAACTTCTTTAGGAAAGAAACACTAATGTTGGAAACAAACATTGTGGTGTCATCCAGAGTCACATTTATTTATTTTACAAGCTATAGCACAATGTTTTACATACAGCAGGAGCAAATAGGTTGGCCTGCTAAATTCATTTTTTTAGCCATGGAAAAAAACATTGCGATATTGCCCTATAAAATATGACCAGTATTTTATTAATGGCGTACAGACGCAGGACTTGTTTTTTTTGTATGAAGTGATGTATTGAATGAATGCCTGTGGCTTTGTCCTCTCAGATTCTGGTTCTTCAAGTTCCTTATACTGGTGGGGATAACTGTAGGAGCCTTCTTCATTCCAGATGGGACATTCAACACAGGTATACTCTATTATATGACTTCAATGTTAAATAGCTTCCTCCAAACACTAATAACCATTGGCAATTTTCACGAAAATATTGGTGGGGAAAACGCAATCAACGAAGCTCATGCATCAAAACTACGACACTGGCTACACATAGAATGCACTAATAACCAATCCCAGAAATTAGTTTGGAGTTACAACATTTGGGTTATGAACAGTTTAAGGCTACTTCCCTTATCTTTAGCTCATATTGCACGAAAGACCACAGTAATCGAGCATACTTTTTATAGGGTAAACTTAGCTAGTAATCGGTCTGCAATATTGCAACACTGCGTGTGTCTGCCTGTTACAAAGGGGCCTGGTTAACAATATGCAACATTTGCATAAGGGAAGGCTATTCCCTTCATCTATTGTACAGTTATATCAAAGATGTATAACTCTTCTTCTACATGTGGTTCCATGGGTATTAGTTTGCCATCAAACATCAACAATAAGACATAGTCTATAGGATATTATAGCTAGCCTACCTTAAAATAGATGTTAGCCACTGCTTCATGATCCACCACCAACCACATAATGATAAGTTTGAAAATGATTTGCTAGGAGATAGCAAAGTTAGTTGACATTAGAGGTGGACCGATTTTAGGATTTTTCAACACCGATTATTGGAGGACTAAAAAAGTCGATACCGATTTTAATCAGACGATAAATACATTTTTACAAATTTAATTTATTTGTAATAATGACAATTACAATTAATGAATGAATGAACACTTATTTTAATATAATACATCAATAAAATCAATTTAGCCTCAAATAAATAATGAAACATGTTCAATTTGGTTTAAATAATGCAAAAACAAAGTGTTGGGGAAGAAAGTAAAAGTGCAATATGTGCCATGTAAAAAAGCTAACGTTTAAGTTCCTTGCTCAGAACATGAGAACATATGAAAGCTGGTGGTTCCTTTTAACATGTCTTCAATATTCCCAGGTAAGAAGTTTTAGGTTGTAGTTATTACAGGAATTATAGGACTATTTCACTCTATACCATTTGTATTTCATATACCTTTGACTATTGGATGTTCTTATAGGCACTTTAGTATTACCAGTGGAACAGTATAGCTTCTGTTCCTCTCCTCGCTCGCACCAGGAACACATCGACAACAGCCATCCTTGAAGCAGCATTACCCATGCAGAGCAAGGGGAACAACCACTCCAAGTCTCAGAGCGAGTGACGTTTGAAACACTATTAGCGCTAACTAGCTAGCCCTTTCACATCGGTTACACCAGCCTAATCTTGGGAGTTGATAGGCTTGAAGTCATAAACCAGAGACGAGCTGCTGGCAAAACGCACAAAAAAACGGGTGGCATCCAGAAGTCTAAATATTCCTGTTGCATTGCACAACCTTTAATGTTATGTCATAATTATGTAAAATTCTGGCACATTAGGTGGCCCAAACTGTTGCATATACACCGACTCTGCGTGCACTGAACACAAGAGAAGTGACACAATTTCACCTGGTTAATATTGCCTGCTAACCTGGATTTCTTTGATCTAAATATGCAGGTTTAAAAATGTATACTTCTGTGTATTGATTTTAAGAAAGGCATTGATGTTTATGGTTAGGTACACATTGGAGCAACGACAGTCCTTTTTCACAAATATGCACCGCATCGATTATATGCAACGCAGGCCACGCTAGATAAACTAGTAATATCATCAACCATGTGTAGTTAACTAGTGATTATGATTGATTTGTTTTTTAAAAGATAAGTTTAATGCTAGCTAGCAACTTACCTTGGCTTACTGCATTCGCTTAACAGGCAGGCTCCTCGTGGAGTGCAATGTAATCAGGTGGTTAGAGCGTTGGACTTGTTAACTGTAAGGTTGCAAGATTGAATCCCAGAGCTGACAAGGTAATCTGTCGTTCTGCCCCTGAACAAGGCAGTTAACCCTGTGTTCCTAGGCCGTCATTGAAAATAAGAATGTTCTTAACTGACTTGCCTAGTTCAATAAAGGTGTAAAAATAATAATCTTCCAAATCGGTGTCCAAAAATACAGATTTCCGATTGTTATGAAAACTTGAAATCAGCCCTAATTAATCGGTCGACCTCTAGTTGACATATTTCACCTAGCTTGAAGACATGGTAAACAACTAGCTAGCTATGACGTTGACACATCAGTCCAATCAAAATTACGCAGCATAAAACCTTGCTTTATCTGTGGCCAATAGCATTGAGCCTTCATGGGTGGGCACTTCTACTGTAAACCAATGGAGCACTGAATAAGGGCCTCTGATGGCTCGCTCTCCCAGTAGATGCTGCGGTCAGGTAGTGTCCCCGTGAGTGGACATACCCTCAGCCAAACACACGCAACCAGAGAAGTTCAACAACGCCTGCGCTCTGTACTTTCTTTGTCTGACCCTCCACCACAGAAAGCACTGAGCAAGGCTGGAACAGTTGCATTTTGGGGTTGCATTTTGGGGCTGCCTGACTCGACGAAAATGTACCAATACAATGGGAAAGCGACCACATACTTTATTAGATCAAGCTTCTTTAAAAAATATATTTAAATTGTTTGCCAACTGATATGATTATTGTGACATGAAATAACAGAATTGCATGCAAATCTCCTGGATATTGGTGGGCCCGGCCCAAGTGACGCATCGCCACTGCCAATGACGTGTAGTCAATTATGGTCAATTAATCACCCATTGCACATTTAGTCTTAACAACTCATCCTGTGTTCCAGTGTGGTTCTACTTTGGCGTAGTGGGTTCCTTCATCTTCATCATCATCCAACTGATCCTGCTGGTGGATTTTTCTCACACCTGGAACCAGTCCTGGCTGGAGAATGCAGAGGAGGGAAACAGCAAGTGCTGGTTTGCAGGTACTGATTGTTAATACAGTCTGCTAATTTTAAATTAGTGTTGTCTACCTCCATTTAAATTGTACTTTTTGTCAATGTTTTCTCCAGGTTTGGGGTCAGTTCTATTTTTATTCAGTCAGTTCAGGAAGTAAACTGACATTTCCCTGAGAGAGAGTTCCTGAGAAATATTGCTATTTCAGTTTAATTCCTGAATTGAAGAGAAATTGACCCCGGTTTTCTAGTGCAAATGAAAAATAATTTAATAATGTGATATTCTTGTGTTTCCCCTCCCACAGCTCTCCTGTCGTTCACGGTGCTACACTATGCCCTGGCCTTCTCTGCTGTGGTCTTGTTCTATATCTATTACACCACGGGAGATGACTGCACTGAACACAAGATCTTCATTAGCCTTAACTTAATCTTTTGCATCATCATCTCCATTGTTGCCATCCTGCCCAAAGTTCAGGTGAGGTTTCAGTCTCGAAAGATCGAAACATGCACACTGAAAGTTCCCACAGTTTTATAGAGTACAATGTTTCTTTGAGGAACAAGACTGAAACAGCCTGCACTCCTTGAAATACATACACATACTGAAGTTCATTCTGGAGTGTAAATTTTAGCAATGTTAGCAATTATCAAAGATCATCAAAATGTTAACTACAATATGTAACTGAGCTATAGATCTGTTATTCTCATTGAAAGCACGTTTAAGTGGTAGATCTGTTCTATCTGCGCTTTTTCTATGCTTAAGTTTAGTTTTTGTCTTTTGATTTTGTACACCTGTTTCAAACAGCTGAAAATACAATATTTTTGGTAATGGAAATTATATTTCACAGCTGTAGTGATACAAGGATTTTCTACACAATGACTGCTTGTATTGTCACACAGAAATTAGGCGAACTGTTTGAACTTTAGCAACCAGGAAATGGCGGTGCAATTTCTGCATATTGCACCTGTAAACAATTTGTTCATGTGAATGTTGTTGAACAGAGTTAGACTAATGTGTCGTGTGTCTGTCTTGTTTATTTACTTATTTATTTTCCCCCAGGAGGCCCAGCCTAGCTCAGGCCTGCTCCAGGCCTCCCTCATTTCCCTCTACACTATGTATGTCACATGGTCTGCCATGACCAACAACCCCAGTAAGTTTCATCATGACCCTACTGATGACCCTGTTTAGAATTATGGTTTACAATGCTCGTAACCCTGACTCACATGGCTGCATACTGACTCATGGAATTCATGTAATGGGAAGTCTGCAACTAAGACTGTGAAGAAGCATATTTTACCTGAAAGGTCAACTTGGGTCAGTGATCACTTCATCCAACATGAAATGAGTTGCAGCCAAAAATCACGAGAGAGAAAAATAGATGTGACTCTGGTTTTAAAAGCATAACATTTTGTCCTTCATCGTTATGGCAGTATTATCTTTCTTCCTACAGACCGTAAGTGTAACCCCAGCCTGCTGAGTCTGGTCAACAACACACCCAGCCCTACACCTTCCCCAGGACAAGAGGTCCAGTGGTGGGATGCACAGGGCATCATAGGACTGGTCATCTTCTTCTTCTGCACACTGTATGCCAGGTATGACATCACAACCTAGAGTCAGGTTCTCTCCAATCCTGGGGACCCACAGGCAGTGGTGGAAAAGGTACCCAAAAGCCATACTTGAGTAAAAGTAAAGATACCTTACTGAAAAACGACTCATTTAGAAGATAGTCACTCATTAGACTATTACTTGAGTAAAAGTCTTAAAGTACATTTAATATCAGCTACTTTAAGTATGAAATGTTAGAGCCGTAAATCTGAAAAGCAAAACAGACAGATCTTTTATTTGGTTTGAGCTTTTCTGGAAGGTAAGTCTTACGGATGCAAAAAGTGCTCAGATAACACTTAAAAATACAGACAAAATATAGTATATAGCCACTAAATATAAATATAGTATATAGCCACTAAACATAAGCAGTTACAATCAGTCACTTTGCTTGAGAATTTGTTTTGTATAGAACCCTATAGTTCGTTTCTTTAAAAAACATTTTTTTTAGGTAACTCAAAGTACATGTACAGATCTGCACACAACCTCACTGTAGGAATATGAGGACATCACCACTGATGGAACTGGAGTGTCAGGTCATACCTTTAACATGGACACCTATGACTTGTGAATTTTAAATGTGACAAAATGCATAAGGCATCCCTTTCCTTGGGCTTGCTAGCATTAAGGTGTCATTACTTGAAGTTGAATTTCAGGTTCATCTTCAGTAAAATATGTTTTTCAAAGTTTCTGGAATCCAGCCCTGCTCTCATTGGGCTGAAAACAAATCCTGCAATGCTGAACAGCCTTTCACATGCAGTTGAGGCAGGCAAGGGTGTGTTCAACCTCAGACTGTTGGGAAGGACTTGAGCAACTCCCTATGATCAGCTGAACAGGCCAGGTATCTGTCCAGCTGTTTGGAGCTTAATTGTGCTTGAGATGTCTTCATGCCACCAGTTCATCAGAAGGTCTTCTGCCATCACCTAGCTGCAGGGTTCTTCCATGTGGTCCTTGATGTAGTACATTCCTGAAATACAAGGAAGATGACAATAGAAATCATGCAGTTATGTTTTTTGTGAGCCTACATTAATCCATCCCCCATCTATATAAATCGAGCAACAAGGCGAAGTAGGCTGCCCATTGGACTGAACTTCAAAGTCAGGATTGTAGTTTTTAAATGGCTGCTTCTCAAATCTATGATGTGTCAAAATGTACACTATACAAAAGTTGTTTCTGAATAAAATATTGTTAATGAACCACATTTTGTCTTAACCATTCTGATGGTGGCGTCATCCTTCGTCCAAGTTGTTGTGAATTTGGGGAAAAGGATTGCAGCTGCGATCAGCTCAGGTTCTTGAAACATGGCTGACGTGCTTCGTCAGTCCCAGTTATAGCGCTTCCACTAGAGGCTTACAGTACTTCAGGGACAACTTGATTCGGTCAAGTTTTGTGATCAGCAAGTTGATAGCTGGAAGTAGCCACCCCACCTGGACATTGCTTTCAGCCTGCAGGATGTTGATGGCCTTTTCCCCTGGGCTCATGGTAGAAGCATACTCTGTGAGGAAGGCGACTTCAGCTGGATTGAACCTGTGGAAGAAAAAAAATACTACGGTTTCCTAACCTACAAAGGGGACCACTAACAATTTCACCTGATTTAACAACTGTAATCAATGGCTGGATGAGTAGTTGACTAAATGATAGTGTATGGCAACAATATGTGAAACGGTTATTCCCCAAGCAAAGGGTCAGGAAATACTGCAACCTATTTATGATATTGAAGACCTTACATTATCAAATACAATCCTTACTTACATTGGAACCTTGAAGTCTGTGCAGAGAACTGACGGCCGCCTCTCCTTTGACGATCCTCAGTCTTTCTACAACCATGAACCAGGAGTTCCACCTTGTAACATTCGGGCGTAGCAGTTGGAGGTCGCAAGTATTGGTTTCGGCTACAAGTGTAGATCTCCTGCATTTGTTCCAAAGTGCTAGGCACTTGCCAAATGTTGAACAGAACACTTTATTTTGTATGCCTCACTGGATGTTGCTTTCAGAGCATTGCCTGTAGAGCCTTAGTGGAGTAGGTGGCAAGCACAACACTGGTGCTTCGGCAGCTGGTACTTTCAACCATCTACATTCAGGATCGTTGCCACATCAAACTTCACTTCAATCTCCTCTTGTTCCTCTTCACCATCATCCTGGCTAGCTCCCTCACCACCACCACCCACTGCTTCGACTGCCTTGTTGTTTTCACCTTCTCCAAAAACTTGTAAAGCTTTGAATAAGGTAGTCATTTTTAGAACAGACAATCTTCCTCCGAGTTTCGAACTCAGAATGGATGTCATTTAGGGCGCCTGCCAATACTTCAAAGGTGTGCAATCCTCTCAACTGTCTACAGGCCAGGGCTGCAGAGCATCTGAGACTGTCAGGGTCTATCCAATGGGCTGTAACACCAATGAAGCTCTGTCTTCTTGCAGACCAGCAGTCAGTGGTGGTGGCGTTGTGGTCAACTCCTCTCATGCCCTCAGTCACCTTCATTTCCTTGGATGCTTCATTAATCCTGGAGTGCAGTGTGGGCCTTTTAATGGTTCTCGTTCTACTACAGCGAATAGTTGGAGCCCAAGGACCATATACTTCACCACAGCTTTGTCGATGGAGTTGAGACGCTGCCTTCAATAATGTGCTCTGCTTTATGGTGGCGGGAGTGTGAGGCATGTTCTCTTCAATGTGTTTGCTGTCAGTTCTCTAAAAATCTTTAAGATGGTGTACGTGCTTTCTCTGAAATAATAATAATAATAATAATAATAATAATAATAATAATAATAATAGGAAAAGACCGTTAACTAGGTAACTACCATCACCAAATACTTCAGGTATAGGATCCTAATTTTAACGCTATAAACAACATTAGTTAAGTGAGTTTGACCAATGAATATTACGATGTTCATTGATCTAGCTAACGTAAGTCTACAGTAATTAGCTAGGTGAGAAGAACAACTTTATCAACTAACACAAGGAATAACATTTCTAGCTAAACTAGTGGGTGTTAGCTAACATTGGAAACCTAACGTTAGCTACCTTGACCAGGAGTGTTTTAGAGAAAAGGGTATTTAGCTTGACTAACGTTAAATGCTGACCACACCGCTCACGTCGCGTGCTCGAGCGTTGCAAAATAAATGTAAAAATCTGTTATTCAATTATTGCGCCAACGAGCGTCTGCGTTGCCATCTCCTCATTGGTTATACCCACATGGGTAACTTTCATAAATTGGGTGCATTACCACCACCGACCTCATTTGTCTTTGTCACCCACGTGGGTATAACAGATGAGATGGCACGTGGGTACCTGCTTCAATAAACCAATGAGGAGATTGGAGAGGCAGGACTTGCAGCACGATCTGCATCAGAAATAGAACTGACTTCTATTTTAGCCCTTGGCAACGCAGACGCTCGTTGGTGTGTGCTGTAATTGAATAATATAGATTCCTAAATGTATTTTGCGACGTGAGCGGAATAGTCAGGTGGTAGAGCGATGTCGGACATAATTGAGTAGATTACTGTTTTGCGAGTGACAGCCTCCCAGTGGGTGGGGTTTATACTTAAGGGCCCTTGGGTTTGCCCAAACATATGAGGATTGGCTCAACTCTGCTTGTTTGTCGTCGCCTGCTGCCTAGCTAAACGAGTTCACCCATCAGTGCGCCGACTCACCGATGTTGCTTGTCTTTTTTTTTTCTCCAACATTATTCTTTTTTTCATTTTTATTTTTTTCAGGTTGATTTGAATTTGTAGCGAGTAATGAAGTTGTCGGGAAATGTATCGGTGTGAAAGTATACATTTTCTTTTGAAAATGTAGTGAAGTAAAAGTCAACTAATATAAATTGTACAGATATACCCTAAACTACTTAAGTACAGTAACAAAGTAGAAATACTTTGTTACTTTACACAACTACCCACAGGACTGGACCGGGTACTCTTCGTAGCAGCCCAGACCAGAGACACCTGATCAAAGTACCGTGCTAGATTAAGCCTGTGGATCCTCAGGACTGGATTTGAGAAACACTGGTTCAGAGCTCTTTCAAATGAAATCCAGACCCTTTGAGCCTGTCCACATCACTTACCTTTTTTTTCCTGACGGGTTTCCTGCTCTTTCCCTCTTCTCGCCTGCAGCATCCGTTCGTCCAACAACACCCAGGTGAACAGGCTGATGCAGACAGAGGAGAACCAGGGTCTGGCTGCAGACGACCACGAGGCGGCCATGGGGGAGGACGGGGTCAGACGGGCTGTGGACAATGAGGAAGATGCGGTCACCTACTCTTACTCCTTCTTCCACTTCAGCCTGTGCCTGGCCTCCCTATACATCATGATGACACTCACCAACTGGTACCAGTAAGTAGCTCTGGTTTTCTTTGGTTATATGTGATGGGAGAGGAATAGGAATGTGTACAAGTATAACTGCGGTGATTCACATTGTTTAAGACCTGGATACATGCGTCAGCTCCCCAATTTAATGCCAGGGCTTTAGGTCAGCAGGCTAACAGTCTTGTGGTACTCAGACAACCTGATTTTTCAAACCAACACAGTCTACTATGTGGTTTTGAGATGGTAAATAAAATGTGATTGATTCTGATTTCTCCCCAGACCTGACGCAGACTACCAGGCCATGCAGAGCAGTATGCCAGCAGTGTGGGTGAAGATTAGCTCTAGCTGGATAGGCTTGGCTCTCTACCTCTGGACCTTGGTAGCTCCTGTCATTCTCTCTAATCGAGACTTCAACTAAAGGCATACACCTTCCATCCAGAGCTGTCCCAAATGTTACCTCTATTCCTAAGTAGGAATAGGGTAGGTGTCTTTTCAGATTTGCTTTACTGTTTGGCATGTTATGAGTCACACTACTGGGTAAAAACATTTTCATTGTGCTGCTTGAAGAAGGGGACCACTGTCATTTTCTTATGTCCAGGCTTGTCTCATTGACTGGACATAACATATCAAGAATCTGGGACACTCAAATGAGTATGATATGCAGCGTTAGGTATGATTACATAAAACCGGTTACAAAAAACAAAAGGAGGGTGGTTGGCTGGGTGGGTGAATCATCACGGACAATTTTAGATCATTGGCAACTTTGTGACGACTTAATTATTTTTAGCTACTTTGCAAGTACTTAGCATGCTAGCTACCTTTTTTAACCTTAATCCTTAAGCGTCTAGATGGTCATACCAAGGATCATTTAGCAACTTGATTTAGAATTTTAGGACCCCTTTCGGTATACATAAAATAATGATATCAAGCTTTAATTATTTGAAACAGGTGTGTAGTGCTTGGGCAAAAACCAAAACGTGCACCCCTTGGGATCCCGAGGACTGAGTTTGGGAAACTCTGGTGTAGAGAATCATTGTAACATCTAAATCCTTGTGAAATATACCTTTTTTTTCCATAACCAAAAATATTGTATTTTCAGCTGGTTGAAGATTGTGTACAAAACCGAAAGTAACACACACAAATGAAACTTCAGAATGGGAAACATAGAAGTGTGGTATAGATCTGTCACTTTTCTATCTGAATTTGGCCCGGTAGCCCAAAAAGTTACACATTGCATACTTCCATAAATGTTTTTACTAGTATCGGGCTACCTTCAGACGAGGCTTGTGGGCATCCTAGCAAAACAACCGACGTGTTCGGGAGAGTCACTTCATCGAGGGATCATATTAGTGTTTAGCCCAAACTGTTCGGACGCTACAGACTGAAATTGGCAGATCGTCAGTACTGACTTCAGGCGAGTCCCGTGGGGATTGTGTTAATGAGTCATCTCTCTGTAGTGGTCATATTAGTTTCTAGGCCAAACCGTTCAGACGCTACAGACGTTTTCGTGAGGAACGATTTATTTTATTTCTTTATTTTCCCCAAGGATGTCTCATGGTCTGGCAAACACCTCTAGCTTGGACACCTTCCACCACAAATGCGGAAGGCTGCCATTGGTGGGTGTGGTGGATTGAGACTCAGCCCACGCAAAAAAAACGTATTCTTTAATAGACAGCTTTGATGGTGTTTTTTGTTGTTGAAATTATTATGCTAACTACATTTCAGCAGATGTCGACTCTAGGGGGTAACTACTAGCCTAGCCAATGTTAGCTGCCTAGCTAACGTTAGTCGCAATAAATTTGAATTTTTAACATTGCATATTGTACAAATTACAATTGGAAACATACACATTCATATCATACGAAATGGAATATTTCACATACACAAATTAATACCTACCATACCAAACATCATACTAATTTCTGTTTTCCATTTACTATTTTAAGTCAACCTATGAGTCCAGGTTGTTGTTGTTAGCCATGAGGTTGGTTTTATCATTCAGTTTTTTTATATACATGCATACAAAAACATGAGCTTGGTTTGATGCTTTTAATAATAATTCTCAACATATCTGGTCAGCGACTCTACTAAAACGTAAAAGTGCCTTTTTAAACCTACAGATTTGCTACACAATAAACAAGCTTTATATTCAAATGTGTATATGTTTTGTCATACCTTAACAGATTTGTATCTCTAATGCCTCTCCTTATGTTCAAATGTAATAAATCTGATCATCTTTGAAATGTCGTGTTCTATTGTTATTTTAAGCATTCATGGGATCCTGTAGGTGGGACTGTTGCCAATCAAATTACTGTATTTCTGCGAGATTCTCTTTGAGATTGTTCTATGCACCTCTTTCATATAAGTAGAAAGTGCCCTTAGTACTTCTTTTGGGACATATTTAAGAATTGGGTCCCTGCCATTCTCCCTCAAAAGTGAAAAATGTTAGCTCAATTCACCAGGACAACCAATGCATAATGCCGTCTACGAATTAAATGGCATTTCCCATGTAATGGCTGCAGCAACTTTAATCAAGTGCTTTACTCCGTTCAACACTACTCCTACTTCATTCTGTCCGCGGGACATTCCAGCACAGGAGAAGTAAAGGAAACAGACCAAAGACATGTCATCACATGACATCATCGGTCTAAGCCAACAGGGATTCCAGATCCTCCCATAGCCTCTGGCTTCATTCCATCACCTGACCACAATCACGCTCCAATAGGATTATTCTTATTTCCTTGTGACGCAGGATTTCTCTCTCGAAGGAGATAGAGTTCCCCATCACTAGATCGGCATGAGGGGGTTTTACACAAGTCCAACAGTGTATTTATTGAGGACCAAATGGGTTCTGCTGGGGAGGAGGAGCACAGAGAGATGGGTCTGTAGCCAGTCCTTGAATCAAATCACTGCCGGCAGACCGTTTTGAGTGTGAGTTTACGCATAGCCAAATTAAACACTGACACACACTGAAGTACTACACACAGTGGAAAATAGTGCCATGCCATATTAATTTCAGCTGACTGCTTTATGGTGGTCTATGTTAGTTTGGGCTTATTTGCACATGCTTTCATTTAATCACTTTGAGATCCTTCCTTTCGCTCTTTTACAGGAAATATCTGAGTGTTTTTCGGTCCTGTGGACTAGTAATTATATTTATATGATCTTGAGTGGGTGACCTGTGTTAGTGTGGTGATCCTGGGTCTCTGTGACAAACTGTTCGATAGCGGTGGAGTTCCCCTTACAGCAGGCAGGCAGACCAAGCCTACATAATGCTGCTATATAACTGCCTGGCTGGGGGAACATGCCATGACTCTGTCTGGGGCCTCCACTGTGGTGCGGTAGAGGAGAGAATGGTCTGTTGCATAAACCAGTTAGGATCATGCTCTCACTGGGGATGAGCACTCCCACTGCATTTGGATACCTCCTGTAGGTTCAGATGAACACAGGTAGAGGGAAAATGTATATTCTCGAGCAGGGCTGTACAATCCTGTTCTTGGAGAGCTACCGTTTTGTAGGTTTTCACCAGAACCCTAATCTAGCACCCCTGATTCAAAAAATGTTGCTGCTTGATGAGCTGAACCAGGTTAGGTACACTGTTCCAGTGAGCTACTGGCTGTGCAAGCTTTTTCTTCAGCCCTGCTCTGACACTCCAGATTCAGTTACTCAAGGTCATCGATCTATTACTGTAGATTAGAATCAACTGTGTAGTAGGGTCAGACCAGATTCATGCAGGAGGGAGGATGGCTACTAGCATCCCAGGAGGATTGCTTGGCAACTCTCTGGTATAGAATATAACCCGGCAACTCTCAGTATAGAGAGCTACTGTCAGGTTATAATCTATACCAGTGGGTTGGCAGGTTAACCTGGCAGCTCTAAGTATGTAACCTAGCAACTCTGGCATAGTATATAACCTGGCAACTCTGGTACACAAGTGCTTTCAGAAATTATTCAGACCCCTAGACTTTTTACACATTTTGTTACAGCATTATTCTAAATATAATCAGAAATACCTTATTTACATACGTATTCAGACCCTTCGCTATGAGACTTGGTCAGAGAGGTAACCAAGATCCCGATGGCTACTCTGACAGAGCTCCAGAGTTCCTCTGTGGAGATGGGAACTCTGCAGAACTACACCAATTGGGCCTTTTAAGGTAGTGGCCAGACAGAAGCCACTCCTAAGTAAAAGGCACATCACAGCCTGCTTGGAGTTTGCCAAAAGGCAAATAAAGGACTCTCAGACCCTGAGAAACAAGATTCTCTGGTCTGATGAAACCAAGATTTTATTATCTGTCGTGAATGCCAAGTCTGGAGGAAATACGGTGAAGCACGGTGGTGGCAGCATCATGCTTTGAGGATGTTTTTCAGTGGCTGGGACTGGGAGACTAGTCAGGATCGAGGGAAAGATTAACAGAGCAAATTACAGAGAGATCCTTGATGAAACCTGCTGCAGAGCACTCGATCTCAGACTGGTGCAAAGGTTCACCTTCCAACAGGACAATGACCGTAAGCACAGTCAAGACAATGCAATGCTCCCCACCCAACCTGACAGAGCTTGAGAGGATTTGCAGAGAAGAATGGGATAAACTCACCAAATACAGGTGTGCCAAGCTTGTATGGTCATACCCAAGAAGACTCGAGGCTGTAATCGCTGCCAAAGGTGCTTCAACAAAGTACTCAGTAAAGGGTGTGAATACTTATGTGAAATTTCTGTTGTTTAAAAAAAAATACATTAGCACAACTTTACTAAAAACCTGTTTTTGTTTTGTCTTGATTGGGTATTGGGTGTAGATTTGATAAGAGGGGAAAAAACTATTTAATCCATTTTTGGAAAGGCTGTAATGTAACAAAATGTGGAAAAAGTCCAAATGTTCTGAATACTTCCCGAATGCACTATAGAATATAACCCGGCAACTCTCAGTATAGAGAGCTACTGTCAGGTTATAATCTATACCAGTGGGTTGGCAGGTTAACCTGGCAGCTCTAAGTATGTAACCTAGCAACTCTGGCATAGTATATAACCTGGCAACTCTGGTACACAAGTGCTTTCAGAAATTATTCAGACCCCTAGACTTTTTACACATTTTGTTACAGCATTATTCTAAATATAATCAGAAATACCTTATTTACATACGTATTCAGACCCTTCGCTATGAGACTTGGTCAGAGAGGTAACCAAGATCCCGATGGCTACTCTGACAGAGCTCCAGAGTTCCTCTGTGGAGATGGGAACTCTGCAGAACTACACCAATTGGGCCTTTTAAGGTAGTGGCCAGACAGAAGCCACTCCTAAGTAAAAGGCACATCACAGCCTGCTTGGAGTTTGCCAAAAGGCAAATAAAGGACTCTCAGACCCTGAGAAACAAGATTCTCTGGTCTGATGAAACCAAGATTTTATTATCTGTCGTGAATGCCAAGTCTGGAGGAAATACGGTGAAGCACGGTGGTGGCAGCATCATGCTTTGAGGATGTTTTTCAGTGGCTGGGACTGGGAGACTAGTCAGGATCGAGGGAAAGATTAACAGAGCAAATTACAGAGAGATCCTTGATGAAACCTGCTGCAGAGCACTCGATCTCAGACTGGTGCAAAGGTTCACCTTCCAACAGGACAATGACCGTAAGCACAGTCAAGACAATGCAATGCTCCCCACCCAACCTGACAGAGCTTGAGAGGATTTGCAGAGAAGAATGGGATAAACTCACCAAATACAGGTGTGCCAAGCTTGTATGGTCATACCCAAGAAGACTCGAGGCTGTAATCGCTGCCAAAGGTGCTTCAACAAAGTACTCAGTAAAGGGTGTGAATACTTATGTGAAATTTCTGTTGTTTAAAAAAAAATACATTAGCACAACTTTACTAAAAACCTGTTTTTGTTTTGTCTTGATTGGGTATTGGGTGTAGATTTGATAAGAGGGGAAAAAACTATTTAATCCATTTTTGGAAAGGCTGTAATGTAACAAAATGTGGAAAAAGTCCAAATGTTCTGAATACTTCCCGAATGCACTATAGGATATAAACTGGCAACTCTCAGGTATAGAATATAACCTGGCAACTCTCTGGTATAGAGTAGTATATAACCTGACAACTCTGGTAAAGAATATAACCTGACAACTCTGGTAAAGAATATCACCTGGCAACTCTCTTGTATAGTATCCAACCTGCCAAATCTCTGGTATAGTATATAACCTGGCAATTCTCTGGTATAGTATATAACCTGGTACCTCTCTGGTATAGAATACAACCTGGCACCTCCCTGGTATAGAATACAACCTGGCACCTCTCTGGTATAGAATACAACCTGACACCTCCCTGGTATAGAATACAACCTGACACCTCCCTGGTATAGAATACAACCTGGCACCTCTCTGGTAGAGAATATATACAGTTGAATTCAGAAGTTTACATACACCTTAGCCAAATACATTTAAACTCACAATTCCTGATATTTAATCCTAGTAAAAATTCCCTGTCTTAGGTCAGTTAGGATGACCACATTATTTTAAGAATGTGAAATATCAGAATAATAGTAGAGATAATTATTTATTTCAGCTTTTAATTCTTTCATCACATTCCCAGTGGGTCAGAAGTTTACATGCACTCAATTAGTATTTGGTAGCATTGCCTTCAAATTGTTTAACTTGGGTCAAACGTTTCGGGTAGCCTTTCACAAGCTTCCCACAATAAATTGGGTGAATTTTGGCCCATTCCCCCCGACAGAGCTGGTGTAACTGAGTCAGGTTTGTAAGCCTCCTTGCTCGTACACGCCTATTCAGTTATGCCCACAAATGTTCTATGGGATTGAGTTCAGGGCTTTGTGATGGTCACTCCAATATCTTGACATTGTTGTCCTAAAGCCATTTTGCCACAACTTTGGAGGTTTGCTTGGGGTTATTGTCCATTTGGAAGACCCATTTGCGACCAAGCTTTAACTTCCTGACTGATGTATTGAGATTTTGCTTCAATATATCCACAGAATTTTCCTCCTCATGATGCCATCTATTTTGTGAAGTGCACCAGTCCCTCCTGCAGCAAAGCACCCCCACAACATGATGCTGCCACCCCTGTGCTTCACAGTTGGGATGGTGTTCTTCGGCTTGCAAGCCTCCCCCTTTTTCCTCCAGACATAACGATGGTCATTATGGCCAAACAGTTCTATTATGGCCAAACAGTTCAACTCCAGCGTAGATTTGGTCTTGTGTTTTAGGTTATTATCCATCTGAAAGGTGAAGTAATCTCCCAGTTTCTGGTGGAAAGCAGACTACCAGGTTTTCCTCTAGAATTTTGCCTGTGCTTAGCTCCGTAGTTTTGGAGCAGTGGCTTCTTCCTTACTGAGCGGCCTTTCAGGTTATGTCGATATAGGACTCGTTTTTACTGTGGAAATAGATATTTTTTTTATCTGTTTCCTACAGCATCTTCACAAGGGCCTTTGATGTTGTACTGGGATTGATTTGCACTTTTCGCACCAAAATATGTTCATCTCTAGGAGACAGAACGCGTCTCCTTCCTGAGTGGTATGACGGCTGCGTAGTCCCATGGTGTTTATACTTGCGTACTATTGTTTGTACAGATGAACATGGTACCTTCAGGCATTTGGAAAATGCTCCCAAGGTTGAGTCAGACTTGTGGAGGTCTAAAAAAAAATTCTGAGGTCTTGGCTGATTTCTTTTGATTTTCCCATGATATCAAGTACAGAGGCACTGAAATTGAAGGTAGGTCTTGAAATATATCCACAGGTACATCTCTAATTGACTCAAATTATGTCAATTAGCCTATCAGAAGCTTCTAAAGCCATGACATCATTTTCTGGAATTTTCCAAGCTGTTTAAAGGCACAGTCAACTTAGTTTATGTAAACGTCTGACCCACTGGAATTGTGATACAGTGAATTATAAGCGAAGTAATCTGTCGACAATTGTTGGAAAAATTACTTGTGTCATGCACAAAGTAGATGCCCTAACTGACTTGCCAAAACTATAGTTTGTTAACAAGAAATTTGTGGAGTGGTTGAAAAACGAGTTTTAATGACTCCAACCTAAGTGTATGTAAACTTCCAACTTCAACTGTATGTTAGCCCACTATATCCCTAGTGGGCTAAGCCGATATGGTGGCTTGGTGGGAAAAGGGAAGTGTGTGTGGACTGAGCGAGAGCGGGAAAGACCAGAGGGATCACTACACACAGTACTATTTTAATTATATTAATTTAAATGCTAATCCTTTCCACATGAACACTCACTCATTCGGGAATAATTGCAATCAAGATATATACAGTGGGGCAAAAAAGTATTTAGTCAGCCACCAATTGTGCAAGTTCTCTCACTTAAAAATATGAGAGAGGCCTGTAATTTTCATCATAGGTACACTTCAACTATGACAGACAAAATGAGATTTTCTTTTCAAAAAAAAAATCACATTGTAGGATTTTAATGAATTTATTTGCAAATTGGCCAAGACCAAAGAGCTGTCAAAGGTCACCAGAAACAAAATTGTAGACCTGGCGACTCTCAGTGGTTAGAGTGTTGGACTAGTAACCGGAAGGTTGCAAGTTCAAACCCCCGAGCTGACAAGGTACAAATCTGTTGTTCTGCCCTTGAACATGCAGTTAACCCACTGTTCCTAGGCCATCATTGAAAATAAGAATTTGTTCTTAACTGACTTGCCTAGAGGTAAAATAAATAAATAAACATTCTGATCTATGATCATCAAGTAATTAAGGGTTCAAGCGGCGAGAAACCCTATTGTATTTGTTGGCAGTCATTAATAATATTACATAGTAATTATTGAATTAGGGTACAGAAAAGTAATTCAACATTTATTTACGTTGTCTATTGTGTTACACTGTAACATAACTCATTTATACAGTAATTTTGGCTTTCAACAGTAAACTCAAACATTTAACTACATAATACTGTAAATGATGGTGCATTGTGGGAAAATGTATGTATTTTAATAGAATAATAGTCCATTTTACAATATTGTACTGTCATTACACAGTACTTGCTTTGAGACTGTATGTATATTATAGTAGCAATACTGTAATATGAAATACAGAATTGTACTTGCCACTAAGCTGCCTGTCAAATTCATGGCAACCACTACAGTGTAGGCCTGATATTATCCATTGTCTCAGTCCCTCACCAGGATTTGTTCAAACTGAGATTATATGAAATATATAATATCATAGGCCTACTTAAAACTACATTGAAGGCTAATACCATACCAGAGAGCCTTTACTGAGAAACAAAAGGCATAGATAGGCCTGTTTCTCCACTGTAGTGACTACAGTATGCCACTGCCAGCACTGCAAGTTGTTAAAGTGGGCGGAGTATGTCTCTGGTCTCGTGAGTGCTAGTGCGGTGCACTGGAACTGCGTGGATCGAAGCAGCATGTTTTTCGCGAGGACCAGCTGTGTGTGTGGGACATTGGCGCACGCTGCTGTGTGAAATCGCAGCATCAGTTTGAAAAGGGACAATGAGGAGAGAAGAGGGGACCATCCATCCCGATCCCGCCAGCGTCAAGAAACATAACACTTCTCAACCTGGGGCAGTCCGTTTACAGGGTAGGCTAGATTCTGAGAAAGTCTGCTCTGTTTCAGAATAGCCTACATGGCTCAAACGGTGCAGCTATATTGACAGGTAGCAAATTTACATTTTAGCATCTGGCTTTATTACCATAATTTTGCATGCCGGTATGCCCCTGGCTGATAAGCAAGGAGGTGATCTGTGGAGGAGACACGGCAACTGCACTGCAACGAAGTGAAGTTCACCACCAGCGGCTCTGCAGGTACAGTAATGCTGGATACATTGTATCATTGTTTGAAACCTTCAAGAGCTCGCTAGCTACAGTAACTGTTTTTCACAGGAGATGATGATAGGTTATTGTGCGTTCTCGCGCGTTGCAGGTCGCGTGCATAACACCTTCTATCCAACAAAACAGCGAACTATGAGAAATGTGTTATGTTTTTGTGTATGAAGCAGAATGCCTTGTGACGCTCGTGGATTGCGTGTTGTGTGCATGTGTAGCTACTAGTTTATACCTACTGCTTCTGTTTTGTACAGTATTGGGTCCATTCCAATGATTGGTTTGTCATTGTTCAAGTGTAATAGGTAATAGTGTAATAGAGAAAAGGAAGAGCGAAACCAGTGTTTCAGCTTGCCAACCACACAGTCGCCAGGCAACATTATGCAGATAGGAAACGGAACGACCATGTGTTTTTATATTTTTATCAGCCATTATTTTACAGTAGCCTAGGCTATTGACTCATCAATAAAATAACGGAAATAATTATGTATGAATAAGAATATCCTCTAGTTGTGTTTGTCTTACAAAGACATCTTGGTCAAATATTATGCCATTTGCTTTTTCGAATAATTTGTCATTCGATTATGTCATGATGTTGCCAATGTGCATCTCACTAATGTGAGTCGCTCTCTCAGGAATGCAAGAGCCCTCAATCCCACACCAGCATCCACAGGACAGGGATGCCATGCTTCATTTTCTCCTCCAATCTCCGAAAGCGAGAATAGGAAAATGAATTTACAACATAAAATGGAGGTCAAATAACGTAGGCCTATTTCATAACCATTTTAGAATAGCCGGAAATGTAGTGGTCATTCTGCAGAGCATGCCCTATGAATTGACTTATTCTGTGCATGGAATTCTAACCTGCTAGAATTCAATGTGACTGACGACGGCAGAGAGAACATCCCGTACAGTCCGCGGGAATGTCAGCCGCACAAGAAATCATATCGTTAACAATAAATATTAGTATACATAATCACAATTGCTCGGCTCAGATTGCGGCTCGTTTGGGTTTAATATTATGTCACTGCGGATATACTGAAGCATGCAATGTCAGTAGTCAATATCTATCCACTGTGCCTGTCTGTCTGCACAGATCCGGACCCTATTCATCAAATTTGACTCTATTGGCCAAGTCAATTGTCAGAAAATGACAATGGTAAGAATTAGATCGCCTATAATAGACTCCAGCCGCGTAGGTTTCTTGGAATGAACGATGGCGTAACGCTGCCGCACCGCAGTCAGTGGCACTGTTGTGGACGACACTGCTGCGTCCATCCATGCGCCCCGGTGACGCTTTCTCCATTCTCTAGCACGCACATAGCCTTCTGTTTGTTGCAAGCACCCCTTTCTTGGTGAAATACGGATACATATTGGCCGCGATGTATCTGTTAATAGTGCATTATAAGAAGTATTACCCATGTGACAGTTGGAGTCCATCAACAGCTCAAGAGTGCTTCGATTTCCAATACCACGCGCCCCTATAGTATTAACTATCATCTTGCGTGTAATCAAGACGATGGACTGTCGTAAAGACAGAGGGCATTTCAGGCCAAACTGTTGAAATGTCGATTTTAGACACTTCAGAAATGTTTTTTGCTGCTTTGAATTTATAGAGAGAACAATACATATGTGTTCCATATCATAGTGTATTTTATTGATGCAGATATGATTTCCAAAATAATAGGCCTTGGACAAATAAATGGTTCCCAAGGATTCAAACTCAACACCAAAACCTTGTTTTCTTCATCAAAGCTTTTTTTGTTTTGGCATTTTCGACATGTAGCAGAGCATTGAAGCTTTTTGACCAGTTTTTACTTGTTCAGTTTTTATAGTTTTTTTAATCCTCTTATGTTGTGTAGTAAATGTTTTCATGCAAAGTACATTGTGTTGCATTCCATGTCTAAAATGTGCTGTATAAATAAAGCTTGATTTTATTTAGTTGGTTTAGCTGTTGCTGGTATTTAACTGCTACAGTATTTAAAGTTGACGATTTAGGGCCAGGAATCTGGTGCCCCCAAACTGATCAGTCCTGACATCCCATGGCACCTAATGCTGTGCAGGGTTATTGGGTGTCAGTTTGGCATGCAGAGGGAGGAGAGAGAGGGCACACAGTCTCACTCCCTTGCTGTGGAAAGGTGGGATGTTTGGCATTCTTCTGACTGTGTGTGTGTGTGACTTCATAGAGGGAATTTCCCCTGTGGCTTCATGGAGAGCCCAGTGGCAACATTATGATTTATTTTCTCCAAGGCGTCCCTCCTCCTTACTCTTAGACATATAACAGCAGGAATAGGTGTGTGTGTGTGTGTGTGTGTGTGTGTGTGTGTGTGTGTGTGTGTGTGTGTGTGTGTGTGTGTGTGAGAGAGAGAGAGATCATGTGAGATTCTAATGGTAAGTGTTGATTGTATGCTGTTGCATAGATCTCCACTCCAACCCAGTTATTGGTGATGATGATGATGATGATCACAAAGCTGCTACTGAGGGAGGCTGTGACTGATTAATATTTTGTGACCTCGTATTCAACTAGCCTCTAACAACACTAGTAGACATTTGTCCCAGATTCTATTTGTGTGGTAGAATAGAAATTCCCCTCTCTCAGCTGTGCCGGTGACTGGGGAGAGGAGAGACCAAGGACATCAGGACAATCACACTAACGTAAACTCACCCCATTCCGTACAAATGTGTGCAACCGCAACATTCAAACGAGGCTTCAAAGAAAACTAATGGGATTGTAGCAACTGTGTTGACATCAAAATCGGGGGTGTGAACTAGGTTTCTATTCAAGCGTTGATCGACATGGTAATGGCTCTATAGTAGTGGAGAAAAGTTGAAAAAACTGACCCTCCGTTACATCTTGACATGTCATGTCGTAACGTACAGCACGCATAAAGCAACTATTTCTGTCTTACAATCTCTCTCCACCAGGTGTAGAACTTCTATCATCCTTTAAAAACAAGAAATGGACAGTGACGGGGGTAAGGGGGGATACCTAGTCATTTTTTGCGTCATCACTGCATGCGATCATCATTCTCAAAGCCGAAGTTTACTTCTAAGATCACTTTAGCACCGGCCTAAAAACCCGATTCAAATTCGACACAAACCTTCAAATAGGTATGTAATGACACATTATATAAACTCTTTATAGTGTTTTATTTACATTTTAGAGGCGATAAGGTGATAGGTTGGACAGATCGAGTGAAAAAAAGTAATTTTCCCACACAACATCTCTCCTCACTATCACGCATTAGTTTCGCTTCCCCACCGCCATTTTTTAAAAGATAAGACGGAGCTCATTGCCTTCTAGAATTATGCAGCAATGGGCAGCGTTTAGGTCATGTAATGGATTCTGTTGGAAAGGGGAGAAATTGTGCTTTACAATCGTATTGACATTACAGTTGATCTGGAAGTATTATTTTGGGGGGGCGCTAAAATAAGGGCAATTATACGAACTAAGGCGATGTACGAGTTTACGTTAGATGCTATTGAGGAAAAACACCTGTACAGAATAACCTAAAAACCTAAGGGATCAATGCAGAACAATAACAATATGAACATTCGCACAGGTAAAATACCTTTTATATAAAACTTGAATAACCACAGTTTCACTTTCCACTTCCCACTTTCCACTATAGTATTTAGCCAAAGCAAGAGCATAATGCTGTGACTGTGACACTGATTGGCACAGAGCCCAAAAGGCACTTACCATGTTTGCCATTAGGACCAAAATGGAATGCAGTTTGTTCTTGATACTGAACATGAGCACACTTTGAGAAGCAACACAGTCTCACGAGTTTTCCAGCTTGAGCCAAAACACATACAGTGGTGGTATGGTAAACATTTAAGAAGGAACGAAGAGTCTCCAAAGTGCGGTCCTGAAAGTGTGTGTATGTATATGTGTATATGTGTGTATGTATGTATGAATGTATGTATGTATGTATGTATGTGTGTGTGTGTTTTGCACGTGTGTATGTGTGTGTGTGTGTGTCAAAGGTGTCTCTGTTCAGCCAAGATTAGTTCAGCCTGGTGAGGACAACATTGATATTCATCCTACACTTGCTTCTGGATGCCCTGTCAGTTTCCTCATCCCTCAGGTGTCCGTCACTAGTGGGGGTGTGTGTAGTGTCAGTCATAACGCTGACCTTGGGAGCAGGTGAATAAGAGGAAACATTCTCTGGAAACTCCTAATCCTTGGTCCTAGACATAATAGTACACGACCAGACATCCTTCTAGAGACCCAGTGAACCAGATGACTGATTATAGCCATGCATATGGCGTAATGCTGATAATAATCTACAGGAAATATCAGTCAGTTCAGTCCACCATTGATCTGTATGGTCCAGTAGGCTACATTGTGTCCAGCACTCATTACTCTAGTAGCCACCTGATTAGAACAACTGTTTGTTTCCATTATACAGTATCTTGAAATTCCTGCCCACTGTCCTAACCAACTCACACACTAACACACTCACACATTTCACTACTATTGAAAGCAAAACGAAGCAAAATGAATAGTCACTAGTAGAGGTCGACCGATTAATCGGAATGGCCGATTAATTAGGGCTGATTTAAAGTTTTCATAACAATCGGTAATCTGCATTTTTGGACACCGATTATGGCCGATTACATTGCACTCCACGAGGAGACTGCGTGGCAGGCTGACTACCTGTTATGCGAGTGCAGCAAGGAGCCACGGTTAGGTGCAAGCTAGCATTAAACGTTTCTCATAAAAAACTATCAATTTTAACATAATTACTTGTTAACTACACATGGTTGATGATATTACTAGTTTATCTAGCTTGTCCTGTGTTGCATATAATAGATGCGGTGCCTGTTAATTTATCATTGAATCACAGCCTACTTCGCCAAACGGGTGATTTAACAAGCGCTTTCGTGACAAAAGCATTGTCGTTGCACCAATGTGTACCTAACCATAAACATCAACGCCTTTCTTAAAATCAGTACACAAGTATATATTTTTAAACCTACATATTTAGTTAATATTGCCTGCTAACATTAATTTATTTTATCTAGGGAAATTGTGTCACTTCTCTTGCGTTCTGTGCAACAGAGTCCGGGTAACGCTATAGGCAGCAGTTTGGGCTGCCTGGCTCATTGCAAACTGTGTGAAGACCATTTCTTCCTAACAAAGGCAGCCAACTTCGCCAAACAGGGGATGATTTAACAAAAGCGCATTTGCGATAAAATTACAATCGTTGCACGAATGTACCTAACCATAAACATCAATGCCTTTCTTAAAATCAGTACACAAAAGTATATTATTTTAAACCTGCATATTTAGTTAAAAGAAATTCATGTTAGCAGGCAATATTAACTAGGGAAATTGTGTCACTTCTCTTGCGTTCATTGCACGCAGAGTCACGGTATATACAGTTTGGGTCGCCTGGCTTATTGCAAACTAATTTGCCAGAATTTTACATAATTATGACATAACATTGAAGGTTGAGCAATGTAACAGCAATATTTAGACTTATGGATGCCACCCGTTAGATAAAATACGGAACGGTTCCGTTTTTCACTGAAAGAATAAACATTTTGTTTTCGAAATTATAGTTTCCGGATTTGACCATATTAATGACCTACGGCTTGTATTTCTGTGTGTTATTATATTATAATTAAGTCTATGATTTGATATTTGATAGAGCAGTCTGACTGAGCAGTGGTAGGCAGCAGCAGGCTCGTAAGCATTCATTCAAACAGCACTTTTGTGTGTTTGCCAGCAGCTCTTCGCAATGCTTCAAGCATTGCGCTGTTTATGACTTCAAGACTATCAACTCCCGAGATTAGGCTGGCAATACTAAAGTACCTATTAGAACATCCAAAAGTCAAAGGTCTATGAAATACAAATGGTGTAGAGAGAAATAGTCCTATAATAACTACAACCTAAAACTTCTTACCTGGGAATATTGAAGACATGTTAAAAGGAACCACCAGCTTTCATATGTTCTCATGTTCTGAGCAAGGAACTTAAACGTTAGCTTTTTTACATGGCACATATTGCACTTTTACTTTCTTCCCCAAAACTTTGTTTTTGCATTATTTAAACTAAATTGAGCATGTTTCATTATTTATTTGAGACTAAATTGATTTTATTGATGTATTATATTAAGTTAAAATAAAATACTTAATTGTTCATTCAGTATTGTTGTAATTGTCATTATTACAAATATATATATAAAAATCGTTTGATTAATCTGTATCGGCTTTTTTTGGTCCTCCAATAATCGGTATCGGTATCGGTATCGGCATCGGCATCGGCATCGGCGTTGAAAAATCATCATCTGTCGACCTTAGTCACCAGTAAATCCTGAGTTCTACCAATGTTTGTGTGTGTGAGAGAGAAAGACAGAGATCAAGAAAGAGTGTATTGTTACTGTATCAACGTCACTCTCTTAAACAAGTGTCAATTTATAGACACTCAGACATATCCAATAAGCCAGTTATTGAAGCAGACAGAAGCCACAGTGAGGTTGAGGAGGACCTGATCTGAGAAGGGACTTGTCTTGGCCATTAATCAGGAGGGCTTCCCTGGGTCATCACGGCGACAGCAAAAATGTTGAAACAGCTCTAAGTGAACATACTTCCTTCCTGTTGGCACCGGCTTACAGGACGTCACGAGTGGAAATTACACCCCTCTCTCTTTCTTTTTCTATATCATCCTCATGAATGAAAGGGCACACAAACGTGTGTGTGTGTGTGCTCGCCCACGCATTTGTGTACATAAACATTTCTAGGCTAGTGTGTGTGTTCATGTGTTTACACTATGTTTGGGAATGAGCTCACATGTTGACTGGGTGCTGTGTTTGGCCTGGAGCCCGACCTGTACGTAGCCTGTAGCCCAGTCCTGTCAAGGGTTGGATAGTACTGAGTGACCCTGGTGGGGAGCATATGGACCCAGCCTGCTTTCACAGTGAGGTGGAGGGGCACTTTCTCTGCCCAGCCTGCCTTCTCACCAAGGTGAAGGGCTTGGATGGTTCTGTTATCACACTGTGAGCTTGGTGGGGAGTGTATGTACCCAGTATGAACCCAGAATGGTTTCTCAGTTAGGTGGAGGGGTGGATGGAGATCTCTCTGCTCTCCCTCTCCCGTGGAGTGCTGTGTTTGGACCTGAGCTTGTCTTGTCAAAGGTTGGATGGTTCTAAAACCCTGGAGGAGAATGTATGGACCCAGTATGAACCCAACCTGGCTTCTCAGTTACGTGGAGAAGCTCTCTCTTTCTCAGTGCTCCCTTTCTCCTGTGGAGAGAACTTTGGCGGAGGGATCCCCTCTCTCTCTCTGCCCAGCCTGCCTTCCCAGCTAGGTGGAGAGGTTGGCTGGTTCTGTGTGACCCTGGAGGGTATTTTTCTCTCTGCTTTCTCTCTCGTTCAGTGTCCAGCTTGCCTGCAGTGAGGTGCAGGACCAAGCTCTCTCTGCTCTCCCTTTGTCCTGTGGAGAGAGCAGCCGGTCAGGCCAGAAGGCCATCAGCTGTAGGGCTCATTCACAAGACACCAACAGCACACACACACACTCTACTGTTTTCATAGTTGATGAAGGTCATGTGTTCTCTGGGTTGGGATAGAGGACTATCTGCCAGTGTGTTAAAACAGGGCCTACAGTCAAGCTACCAATGCCAGTAGCTATAGCAAACCTATTATTTGTTTGTGTCCTCTTACAGTGGGGATTGGTTGCAGCTTTGTGGAGAACAGTTTTTTAAAATTGATTAATTGGTCTTATCAAGTCTTAAAATGTTAACGTGTCAAGCATAGCTGTGGCTGCCAATAAGGGCCACTTTTATCGACATCTGTGGCAGGCTTCATTGATAGACGTCAAAAATATTTTCCTCAGTGCTTCCCTGTCCACGGTATCACTGCCCTACTCTATCTTACCCTCTATCTCTCCTCTTATCCACTTTTCTCTCTACCCCCTTCTCTCTCTCGTTCTCTCTCTCTCCTCTTACCCCTTCCCTTCTTTCTCTCTATCCTTTACCTCCTCTTACCCCCCCTGTAATTGCTATAGATTCCTGGACAGGGGCTTGTTGGCAGAATGCCCCAGTGTGTTGGTTCTCTGTTGGTGAAATAAGAGAACATATGGCTAGTCCCTCTCCTTCTATCCCCACCCCCTTCCTCTCTGTCTCTATTTCTCTCTCGTCCTCTCTCCTCTCTCTTTTTTTCTGCATTACATCATCTTGATATGGGAGCTGATTGGTTTGGCATTACTGCTCTGTGAGAGCAAAGGGACCAGGAGAAAGCACTGGATCTGAAAGTGTGTTATTGGAGCTCAGTTCAACCAAAATGTGCTCATGCAACAGAGGTGGTTCGGTGAACCGCACACACTCTTGTGATGAGTAACCTTGCCAGATACCCGAAGACGTGTTTCTCATTGAAGTAATGCCTACGCTTTAGTTCAGTGGGTTAAAAACAGAGTCTTGTGGCGCTTCCTGGAGAACCGGTTTCGAAACCCTGGTCGGTCGAACTCCTAACTCACGCCGAGTCAAAACGATGTGTGTCAAAGTGAACTTGATACAGAGAAAGAGAGGGAGCCAACTTGGTGAGTTAGTGTGTTGTGTGGCAGGCTTTGTCTTCCCAACAGTTTACTGCTGGACATCCTGCTGAACCCCTCAGCCAGCTAAATGCATCACATCTACTCACTCTACTGTGTTTGGATCGATCCCTCTGATGGTAGTTACATCATAGCTCTCACTGCTGCCCAGTGTGTTTTGTGTGAGTGTGTTTTAGTAATGTGGAGTTACATCATATAACGCTGCTTCACATTGACGAAATCCAGAGTAGACTGCCTGTTAAGCCTTTCTGCATGATGGTTGTTATCAACTCTGTGCAATCAGCTTCCTGGCTCTGTTCCTAGTGGTTGGTGTTGGTGCTTGTGTGCGTGTGCGTGTTATATTCTGGATCACATGACCTCATCTTTGTCACTACCTCTTCTTTTCGTCAATGACAGTACTAACAGGTGCAAGTACAGACAGACACAATATAATGTTGACATCCTCATAACACCTTCTTCCTGGTGACTGTTGAGTGTGTATGAATAATGTCACAGTTTCCTTGACATGAGTTGGTGTTAACCCCCCCCCCCCCCTCCTTCCCAGACTCACACCCACGCACTACGTTAAACCTGAAGTGAAGCATGTGGGTTCAAAGAAAGAACTAGTGTGGGCAGTGACACTTTCTAAATGTAGCAGTTCCTCTTTCTACAGTATGTTCTCTAACCACACAAAGCCTCCCATTCATGTCCTCTTTGATTTCCTTCATGGTCCTTTTTTTGTCCAATTCTCAGTCTGTCTGACTGTATTTATAATACTATCCCATAACAGATTCTTTGTGTGTGTGTGTGTGTGTGTTTGTGTGTATTTTTATGATTCCACAAAAACCCTATATGTTCTGTTTATTGTATTTTCACTGTATTTGCGTAATGATTGCCCTGTGGTAAGACTCATACACTGAACAAAAATATAAACGCAACATGCAACAATTTTAAAGTGACATTTCATATAAGGAAATCAGTCAATTGAAATAAATCCATTTGGCCCTAATCTATGGAATTCACATGATTGGAAATACAGATATGCATCTGTTGGTCACAGATACCTGAAAAAAGGTAGGGGTGTGGATCAGAAAACCAGTCAGTATCTGGTGTGACCACCATTTGCCTCATGCAGTGCGTGACACATCTCCTTTGCATAGAGTTGATCAGGCTGTTAATTGTGGCCTGTGGGATGTTGTCCCGCTCCTCTTCAATGGCTGTGCGAAGTTGCTGGATTTTGGCAGGAATTGGAACACGCTGTCGTGTCAATCCAGAGCATCCCAAACATGCTCAATGGGTGACATGTCTGGTGAGTATGCAGCCCATGGAAGAACTGGGAAATTTTCTGCTTCCAGAAAGTGTGTACATATCCTTGTGACATGGGGCCATGCATTATCATGCTGAAACATGAGGTGATGGCGGTGGATGAATGGCACAGCAATGGGCCTCAGGATCTCGTCACGGTATCTTTGTGCATTAAAATTTCCAAAGATTAAAATTCAATTGTGTATGTTTTCTGTAGCTTATGCCTGCCTACTCATACCATAACCCCACCGCAACCATGGAGGACTCTGTTCACAACTTTGTGAGCATTTGCCTACTGAAGTCGGTTATGACGCCAAACTGCAGTCAGGTCAAGATACTGATGAGGACGACAAGCAAGCAGATGAGCTTCCCCAAGACGGTTTCTGACAGTTTGTGCCGAAATTATTTAGTTGTACAAACCAACAGTTTCATCATCTGTCCGGGTGGCTGGTTTCAGATGATCCCACAGGTGAAGAAGCCAGATGTGGAGGTCCTGGGCTGGCGTTACACGTGGTCTGCGTTTGTGAGGCCGGTTGGATGTACTGCCAAATTCTCTAAAACAACTTTGGAGGTGGCTTGAAATGAAATGAACTTTTAATGAGCATTTAAAATGAACATTTAATTATCTGGCAACAACTCTGGTGGACATTCCTGCCATCGCATGCCAATTGCACGCTCCCTCAAAACTTGAAAGATCTGTGGCATTGTGTTGTGTGACAAAACTGCACATTTTAGAGTGGTCGTTTGTTGCCCCCAGCACAAGGTGCACCTGTGTAATTATCATGCTGTTACATCAGCTTCTTGATATGCCACACCTGTCCTGTGGATAGATTATCTTGGCAAAGGAGAAATGACCACTAACAGGGATGTAAACATATTTGTGCATAACATTTTTCATAAATAAGCCTTTTGTCTGTATGGAAAATCTTTTCATTTCAGCTTATGAATCATGGGACCAACACTTTAAACGTTCCATTTATATTTTTGTTCCGTGTATATTTTGCCCAGAAACCGCTGGCTGAGATTGAACGTGATAAACTTTGATTGTTATTGTTAGACTTGTGGAACGTCGTCATAGTAGCTCTACTAAGTGGTTCATAATGGTGCATTATTTCATCATGTGAAAGGAACGTTCTAGATGACTAGAACCACATGGTGTGGTTCTGGGTCTGCATAAGGGTTCTGATTTCTTCTGTTCTGTAGAAGAAATAGCCGCAGAAGAGAGAGAGAGAGAGAGAGAGAGAACATCCAAATCAGAATCAATTAGACTAAATGAGGTGAGCAATGTATACCCATCGGGTTTCTATTTCCAAATGAATCTCTGAAGTGTCCTTTGTACAGACTGAGTAAATACATGCACCACATACATGTAATTAACCTGTTATTGGAACAGTTAATAACAGGGTTCCACAGAAATGGGTCACCCACCACACATAGCCCTACAGTAGTATACATGTCAACATGGTGGCGTGTCAGATTGGTTAGATCATAGGGGAACATACAAGATCCTGTCTGGTCAGGTACTATTCAGAACTTCATATGGGCCTTCCACTGAACAGGGTCTTTAAGATGGGCGACCACATGACGGTCATGTCGCCATTTCATGTGGCTGTGAGGGAGGGTCTCTGTGTGTGTGTGTCTGGGTCTGTGTTTGTGTGTACCTGGGTCTCTGTGTGTGTGTTTGTGTGTGTCTGGGTCTGTGCTTGTGTGTGCTTGGGTTTGGGTGTGGGTGTCTGTACATGTCGGAATACATACCACCTGGCTAGCTGATATTAGACGGTCATACACTTGCTTCATGCCATGTCCATACCAACATACCACTTAATACACATGCCCAGTACATTGATCCATTCTACGTAGTGGCTAGTGTGGATATTGGGGACAGAGACAGTATGAGCCTTTGAGCTGCTACTTGGGGTGTGTTCTGCCAGGCAGAAGGTTATCTGTCTTTTATCCTGGTTGACTCCTGCTACGGCTGCTGCTGCTGCCTATTGAGTGGATGACCATTAGGCCTATAGTTAATTGATTGATATGATGGACAATGGGAAGATGGAGAGCGGAAATTCGAGCATGGGTATAGACAGCAGCAACCGGGAGAGACAGGACATTAAGCCTTGTATTTTATGTACGAGCTTATATTAACACTGCTTTGACATAAGGATAGCTGAATATAAACTCAAACACTCTCAAAGTAAAAATTGACACAACCAGTGGAGGCTGCTGAGAGGAGGATGGCTCATAATAATGGTTGCTATGGAGTGGTATCAACCACATAGAAACCACGTGTTTGATGTGTTTGATACCATTCCATTGACTCCATTCGATCCATTATTATGAGCTGTCCTCCTCTCAGCAGCCTCCACTGGCCACAACGTGTGATTGCACAGGATTGATTCTCCTTGTGAGTGTATGTGTGTTTTATTATTTCACCCCTTCATCATCTTCTCTCCCAGTTAGCTAACTGCTAGTAAATTTACTGTCTTGCTCTGAGGCGGGAACAGTACAGTACAATGAATGCAGTGAGTGTCTAAGTCAGTGAGGTTAAGGAGAGACAGGGTGGGGACTAGGGAGACTCAGACAAGCTGGGTGTATCTCTGTGATGTTATTCAGTGTGTGTGTGTGTGTCCCCAATCAATATGGCAACTAAAGTAACAAGTTGGTGGGCAGATTGAGGCTGGCATCGCGTTGTGGCAAATAGCCGTCCCATTCAAGGCCCAGCTGCCTGTGGAGGGCGAGGGAACACAACACACGCACACTGGCAGCTTTGTCACTGGCGTTATTGCTGTGATGCTGACAAGGACTCTCTCTGTACTGCCTGCTACTGCTGCAGAGGGATGAAGACCTTGGTTAGGGCTGCCTCCTGTTTCTCTCTCCACTCTCCTACTGCCTCTGCCTTTCCTTTGAAAGCCAGCCAGTTTGTGTGTGTGTGTGTGTGTGTGTGTGTGTGTGTGTGTGTGTGTGTGTGTGTGTGTGTGTGTGTGTGTGTGTGTGTGTGTGTGTGAGTGGCCGTTCTTTAGCTACCCACTGCCTTGATGGCATTCCTTCAACACTCCACATGTCAGCAAGCTTTTAGCCTTTTGAAAAGTGAAACTAGAAAAAAGGAAAAAGAACCTCCCTCTCTCCCTCCCTCCCGTGGTATAAAGAGAGGAGTAGTGATGTCAGAATCACTGAATTGCCTGGACTGTGTTCAGCAGGATCTGTCTGGAGTATGCAGAGGGGAACGGTGTGTGTGTGTGGACATTCTCCACAACCACTCTGTAAACCTAGGAATCCTGTGAGCCTGTTATTTACACCTGGGTCCCTGTGTTTTCAGCTTTTCCACTAAACCAATAGGTAACTGCTCCCCCGCCTATTGAAAGTGAGAACTGAATGGGGAAACTCTCGGTTCTCCTTCTCTGCCAGCTGGGCAGCCTGAGATCCCTGCCAAGATTAACATGGCCTGACGTCACCCTCCAAATAAGGAGATCCCACTTCACTTTTACAATGAGCGAGAGAGAGAGAGTTGGGTCCGCTCACCAACCAAGAATTCACAAAATGCGACAAACACCAAATTGAGACTCTGCTAGCAGAATTCTGAAAAAATACACTCCGTGTACAACGTAACACCAAATAATGCAGAGCAGAATTAGGCCGATACCCATTAATGATCAAAAACCAGAAAAGAGACGTTAAATTCAACAACCACCTAAAAGGAAGTGATTCCCAAACCGTCCATAACAAAGGAAAACAAAAAAATCACCTACAGAGAGATTAACCTGGAGAAGAGTCCCCTAAGCAAGACCCCATAGAGCCCCAGGACAGCAACACAATTAGACCCAACCAAATCATGAGAAAACAAAAATATAATTACTTGACATATTGGAAAGAATTAACAAAAAAACGGAGCAAACTAGAATGCTATTTGAATACCTGACCACTGTGACTGACCCACAATTAAGGAAAGCTTTGACTATGTACATACTCAGTGAGCATAACCTTCCTATTGAGAAAGGCTGCCGTAGACAGACCTGGCTCTCAAGAGAAGACAGTCTATGTGCACACTGCCCACAAAATTAGGTGGAAACTGAGCTGCACTTCTAAATGTATGACCATATTTGCCAAATGTAGAGACACATACAGTACCAGTCAAAAGTTTGGAAACACCTACTCATTCCAGGATTTATTTTATATTCTTTATTTTTGCTATTTTCTACATTGTAGAATAATAGTGAAGACATCATAACTATGAAATAACACATATGGAATCATGTAGTAACTAAAGAAGTGTTAAACAAATCAAAATATATTTTAGATTCTTCAAAGTAGCCACCCTTTGCCTGGTGGAAATCTTTCATTTGATCTGATGAGTCCAAATTTTTGGTTCCAACTGCCGTGTCTTTGTAAGACACAGAGTAGGTGAACATATGATATCTGCATGTGTGGTTCCCACCGTGAAGCATGGAGGAGGATGTGTGATGGTGTGGGGGTGCTTTGCTGGAGACACTATCTATGATCTATTTAGAATTCAAGGCATACTTAACCAGCATGGCTACAACAGCATTCTGCAGGGATACGCCATCCCATCTGGTTTGCGCTTAGTGGGACTGTCATTTGTTTTTAAACAGGACAATGACCCAACACACCTCCAGGCTGTGTAAGGGCTATTTGACCAAGATGGAGAGTGATGGAGTGCTGCATCAGATGACCTGGCCTCCACAGTCACCCGACCTCACCCCAATTGAGATGGTTTGGGATGAGTTGGACCCCAGAGTGAAGGAACAGCTGCCAACAAGTGCTCAGCATATATGTGGGAACTTCTTCAAGACTGTTGGAGCAGCATTCCAGGTTAAGCTGGTTGAGAGAATGCCAAGAGTGTGAACTTTGAACAATCTAAAATATAAATATATTTTGATTTGTTTAACACTTTTTTTGGTTACATGATTCCATATGTGTTAATTCATAGTTTTGATGTCTTCACTATTATTCTACAATGTAGAACATAGTGTGTCCAAACGCTATTCTGGCGGCAAACTGTACTTACCTCAGATTACACAGACCCAACAAAGAATTAAAAAATAAATCCAATTTTGATCAACTGCCATATCTATTGGGTGAAATGCTACAGTGTGCAATTACTGCAGCATGATTTGTGACCTGTTGCCTCAAGAAAAGGGCAACTAGTGAAGAACAAACACCATTGTAATTACAACCCATATTTATGTTTATTTATTTTCCCTTTTGTACTTGAATTATTTGCACATCGTTACAACACTGTATATAGACATAATATGACATTAGAAATATCTATATTCCTTTGGAACCTTTGTGAGTGTAATGTTTACTGTTCATTTTTATTATTCATTTAATTTTCACTTGCTTTGCAATGTTAAACATATGTTTCCCATGCCAATCAAGACCCTTAAATTGGAGAGAGAGATCCCTCCTGCCCATTCATACACAGACCGAAAGACAAGCGTAATAAACAAACTATTTGTCAGCTCAGTGCACAGAGTAGAGTGGTGTCTCAGTGCACGTACAGTAGAGTGGTGTCTCTCAGTGCACAGAGTAGAGTGGTGTCTCAGTGAACGTACAGTAGATTGGTGTCTCTCAGTGCATAGAGTAGAGTGGTGTCTCAGTGCACGTAGAGTAGAGTGGTGTCTCTCAGTGCATAGAGTAGAGTGGTGTCTCAGTGCACGTAGAGTAGAGTGGTGTCTCAGTGCACGTAGAGTAGAGTGGTGTCTCTCAGTGCATAGAGTAGAGTGGTGTCTCAGTGCACGTAGAGTAGAGTGGTGTCTCTCAGTGCACGTGGAGTAGAGTGGTGTCTCATTGAACGTACAGTAGATTGGTGTCTCTCAGTGCATAGAGTAGAGTGGTGTCTCAGTGCACGTAGAGTAGAGTGGTGTCTCTCAGTGCACGTGGAGTTGAGTGGTGTCTCGGTGCATGTAGAGTAGAGTGGTGTCTCAGTGCACGTACAGTAGAATGGTGTCTCTCAGTGCACAGAGTAGAGTGGTGTCTCTCAGTGCACAGAGTAGAGTGGTGTCTCTCAGATCACAGAGTAGAGTGGTGTCTCTCAGTGCACAGAGTAGAGTGGTGTCTCTCAATGCACGTACAGTAGAGTGGTGTCTCAGTGCACGTAGAGTGGTGTCTCAGTGCACGTAGAGTGGTGTCTCTCAGTGCACGTACAGTAGAGTGATGTCTCTCAGTGCACGTGGAGTAGAGTGGTGTCTCTCAGTGCACGTAGAGTAGAGTGGTGTCTCTCAGTGCACGTGGAGTAGAGTGGTGTCTCGGTGCACGTAGAGTAGAGTGGTGTCTCAGTGCACGTACAGTAGAGTGGTGTCTCTCAGTGCACGTACTGTAGAGTGGTGTCTCTCTGCACGTAGAGTAGAGTGGTGTCTCTCAGTGCACGTAGAGTAGAGTGGTGTTTCAATTACCATTCATTCATACTCTTTTGCTCTGTTCCTCTGTCTCCCTCTCTCACGCTTGCTCTCTCTCTCGCTCTCTCTCGCTCTCTCTCTCTCGCCGCATCTCTTACTTACCCTCTTTCTGTCAGATGTGGAGGGAAAACCACCTGCCTCCAGGTAATGGACATTGATATCCTCTAACCTTTTACTGTTGATAACTGTGTTTTGTTCCACATTGTTAATTTACTAGATTATTGCCTGGTTATTGGTGTGTGTGTGTGTGGTGATTCTGTGAATGGTTTCCATGTGTGTTGTTTGTCCGTCCATACTCCAGCACTCTGTCAGAGACCCCTGGGCCTCAAACACACACCAGTGTGCGCCCACACACACACACACACACACACACACACACACACACACACACACACACACACACACACACACACACACACACACACACACACACACACACACACACACACACACACACACACACACACACACTCACAGCCCTAGGAATGTCAGCATTGCACGTGTGTGTGTGATGGCCCCAGGGCTCTGCTTCTGTCTTTCTGACAGACTGCTGATGAAGCTGTGGTCAGTTTCTGACTGAATGTCCTGCTAATACTGTTCCTGAGATAATGTAAGAGGGAGAGAGAAAGAGAGAGGGAGAACAAGAAAGAAAGAGGGGGAGAGAGCGAGAAAGAGAAAAAAAGAGAGAACTGGCAGATTGAAAAAAGAGACATTTCATCTTGAAATAATACATTCTCTGTGAGAGTAGGGCCGGACGATGTGGCCAAAATATCATATCACAGTATTTTTCACATTTTTGACGGTATGAAATTATTTGACGGTATTTTATGTTTTTGCATAATAAAAGTTGTACATTTGCTTTATGAGTAGTCCGTGACCCTAGCGTGGCAACACATATTCTAAATGATTTCAATGGGTCTTTCTCCATTCTGATTGTTTTATACTGTTCAATTCAACTTCAACTTAAAATAATTTCCTGCACTCATTTGAGATAATGTCCACACTGCCACGTAGGGCTGCATGTTATGGGCAGCAAAACAAGGCATTATTTTTAACCAAATGTTGCAATTGTGATTTGACTTGTGATTTAGATTAAAACACTTGGGTGAACTGTTGGAATCATAGAAATCATAGAGTTATTTTTAGTAACTACTTTCTTAACTCCTAACTTTTCTTAACTGCATTGTTAATCTAACGATTAGCATTAGTGGCTAACACGATTTAGCTAAAACTTTAGCAATATTTATATTATACAACATCTTTGTCATCCACATTGTTTCATGTGCTGCATTGACCATGCAGATTGAACACAAGTGTCTCCTGGTCACGCCACAACAAACCAAATCCTTGAGTGACAGGGCGGGGCTAGGTCTGTGTGGAAAGCGGAATGGAGAGAGAGCAGAGAGGAATGACTCAAGTAGCATAAAAAGGGATGGTACATACAGCATATCACATTTAACAAACCAAACATTCAAATACCATTATAAAAGGTCAAATAAAACCCCCAAAGAGGTCCGTGCATCAATACCGGTATATAGTAAAATACTGTAATGACCCTGGGTTTATCTGCCGCTCGAGCATGCTTTTGCAGAACAGTCGATAGCGCTCCGGACCTCGGGCTAGAAGGTCGAGGGTTTGAGACCTGCTCCCTGCTATTTCATTACAATACGGTATACCGCCCAGCCCTATGTGAGAGTGATGGAGGGAAAGAGAAAGAGAGACAAAGAGATGTTTCATGTTGTTATTGGAAAAAAAGTATTGTTACATAAGCCATTACAAAGAGTTTGGTGACACAATTAACAAAATGTTGTTGTTTTTTGGCAAGGTCGTTTCGCAGAGTATCTGTGCACAGTGTTATTAATGCTGTTGAATTATGTTGTAAATTCTTGATGTCAAAATGTATTTTCAAATTTAGATATTACATTTTGTATTTACTATGGTTTCTTAATTCTTCGTTGTCATCTCAAGAACTGGATCATATTCTCAGTTTCTCTTCTGGTGGGATACATGTCTGTAGAGCGGCAATTTAAAGCCACGTATTGATTTTTGGATTTGTACATTTATTTGTCCAAAAAGATACGCTTTGTGGGAGGGAAGCATCTCAATTGGATTTCTCTCTCTCTCTCTCTCCCTCTTTCTCTTTCCAGCTCCCTCTCTCGCCCTCTCTCCGTCTATCTCTCCAACCCTTTCCCTCTCTCTCTTTCCCTTTCCATCTGTCTTTCTCTCTCTTTCCATCTCTCTCTCTCCCTTTCTCAACGACGATGCTGGGAGATATATTTAGCTCTCCTTCCCTCCATCTGCTGTCGCTCTGCGTGGTTTAGGGGCGTCACCATAGCAACCACCACTGGGTGCATATAGGTACGAGAGGAGGGACATTTACTGTGTTTTTAAAAATGTGTTTTAAACTAAAACATATTCAGTTTGGTCATGGTTGAAATATGATTTGAATATGTAGGAGACTAGGTAGTGGTACTAACCAAGTTTACTATCCTTGAGAATGAGATGCCATTTCTGGTGTTTGAATGAGATATCAGAAAATCTGGTTCTCTCTTGTGCTGATATGGATGTGTGTTATCGAGTTTAAGGATTGTGTGAGATATTATACTGAACAAAAATATAAACTTAACATGCAACAATTTCAAAGATTTTACTGAGTTACAGTTCATATAAGGAAATAGATAAATTAATTTGGCCCTAATCAATGGATTTCACATGACTGGGAATACAGATATGCATCTGTTAAGATTCCTTTAAAAAAAGGTAGGGGTGTTGATCAGAAACCCAGCCAGTATCTGGTGTGACTACCATTTGCCTCATGCTGCGCGACACATCTCCTTCGCATAGTTGATCAGGCTACTGATTGTGGCCTGTGGCATGTTGTCCTACTCCTCTTCATTGTCTGTGTGAAGTTGCTGGATATTGGCGGGAGCTGAAACACATTGTCGAACACTTTGATCCAGAGCATCCCAAACATGCTCAATAAGTGACATGTCTTGTGAGTATGCAGGCCATGGAAGAACTGGAACATTTTCAGCTTCCAGCAATTGTGTACAGATCTTTGGGCATGGGGCAGTGCATTATCATGCTGAAACATGAGGAGATGGCTGTGGATGAATGGCACGACAATGGGCCTCAGGATCTGGTCACGGTATCTCTGTGCATTCAAATTGCCATCGATAAAATGCAATTGTGTTTGTTGTCCGTTGCTTATGCCTACTCATACCGGAACCCCACCGCCACCAAATTCTGAAAAAATATGTTGGAGGTGGCTTATGGTAGAGAAATTAACATTATATTCTCTGGCAACAGCTCTGGTGGACATTCCTGCAGTCAGCATGCCAATTGCATGCTCCCTCAAAACTGAGACATCTGTGGCATTGTGTTGTGTGACAGAACTACACATTTTAGAGTGGCCTTTTATTGTCCCCAGCACAAGGTGCACCTGTGTTATGAGAATGCTGTCTTGATATGCCACACCTGTCAGGTGGATGGATTATCTTGGCAAAGGTGAAATGCACGCTAACAGAGATGTAAACAAATTTATGCACAGCATTTGAGAGAAATACGATTTTGTCCGTATAGAACCTTTCTGGGATGTTTTATTTCAGGTCATGAAACATGGGACCACCACTTTACATGTTGCGTTTATAGTTTTGTTCAGTGTAGATTGAATATCAGGTAGATCAGGATGTTTGCTGCTGCCTACAACAAGCATCGTATGGACAATGACCTGCTTCTCTGAGCCCAGGCAATAACTGTGAGATGCCAACACCTGACGAACACACAGTTTTACGGCACGCAAAATGTATACACACAATGAACACACTCCACTTGTTTGACAATTTGCACTGTTAACACTTGTTTCAGATTTAACAAAAGAATGTCACCTCTGTCTCAAAGTGTAAATGAATATCTTACTGTAGAAAGCTCTACTCTTCTACAGTAAATATACAGTGTTGGCTTCTATAATGGTTTTGTCTCCTCGTGACTGTTTTGTAGTCTCTTAGTCCACCTGCAGTACAGTATCTGTCTGACCTACATTCCATCATCCACTCTTGAAATGCACTGTAGAGGTTGGACACTGATTTGCACGTCAGAGGAACACCTAACACACTGAATGTCCATACAGATGTACTGTCCTCTCTTAAGGGCATTTGGAAACAGAAGTAAAATATCTGACCGAAAAACTGTGTAGTTATTTACTCAGTTTATCACTGTGCTCAACATGATATCAGTTGTTTTACATTGACCAGCAGCTAGCTCCTCCTGTGGTTTTGCCCTCTTCCAGAGGAACTTTGGTGCAGGCTGCAACCAACTGGTCAGTGGCTCTGTTCAAATACCATCCTAGCATACTTCCTAGTATGAAGCAATGTATTGGGCATGCATTCTAGGTGGTACAGTTGTGTGGATATTAGAACACACCTAGTGTATGGGATGACTGGGTTGTTGCTACAGTGCAGTGTGTTGGGGCAGAGAAAGTAGTCCGTTTATTTCCTCCCATATTGGATTCTGCACAGTGTCACCTTGTATATTATCCTCATGAGAAACAGAGAAGCTAAGATGGCAAAGATTGTTTGTATTTGGCTGCCTGGGTTTAGACAGTTATAGTGTTGGAGCCATTTAATGTATAAAAAATTATTTGGTGAAATGTATATTACTTAATGGGCTTTCAGTGAATTGCTGTCATTAGAGAAGTCTGCTTGTTTGACAGTGCAAAGGCGGAATAAGGATAAATAAGAACCCAAATGTGTTATTTGTAGATGGTTATTTGACTAGATGCCGGAGTATATTTTCTTCCCAGCTGAATGACGTAATCCACTCCCCAATGGGAGAGGTGTTGGTGTTATCTTACGGCATTGTCTCGCTGCAGACTACAACATTTGCATTTGGCCTAATTCTTTTTAGCTAGCGTAAGCAGCAGGGATTTGGGAGACTTTTGGGGAGTCTGGATGAATGAAACTATTGGCTCTTCTGGGTTCATGAGTTGGGCAATCAAGAGGAAACATCAGTCTCCCTTGTCTTAGGAGTGTGATCCCTGAGAAACACATAGTAGCTTATGATTGAGCAATGTGCAATGCACACGGCTGATTGGGAACTATTCAAGGGGTTATTAGTTGCAGAATCTGAAAATGGATGCTTTGACTTGTGAGTGTTTTTCTTCATAATAGTCAGGTAAATGAGATGTTAGTTGATGTAACCAGATTCCAAATCACTGTTGGTAACTAACACCTACATTTTAGGTGTATGTTTTTGAATTTTTATATCATGCCAATGTTTTTTGTTGTTAACAAAGTGCATGAGAAATGAGAAATGTGCCCCTTTAATATGACCAAACTCCCAAGTTTTGTTTCCAACTTGTTCATCCCATCTTGAAGAAATAACAGTGATGACAACCTTGCTTTTTAGCTGTTTGGTTCCCTCCCTTCAACAGTCATGTTTTTAGATCATAGTGGGCAGAGAGAGACTGCCATCTGTCTCCATGGTGTAATTTCATTTTGTGTGTGTGTGTGTGCATCCATGTGTTCGCACTATGTGTGTGTGAAAGACAGAAGGAAGGAAAGATAGAGACTACCCCTCAGGTGGGTCTGTCAGTAATCTGATATTTTCTTTTTCTTCTTTTAGATCTTCTGGAGTGAACCAGAGGACACAGACATCCAACCAAAAGTCCTGAAAACTGGATCTGAAAACCTGAAGGCCTGACACAAGAACGGGTTAAACCTAGTATCTGAAAACCTGAAAACAGGACTATCTGACAGGACTGCCTCGGAAGCTCAGAGGACAGAGTTGTTGACTCTGGGAGCCAACAGAGCTCCAGGATGGGTGGCTTCGTTGGCTCAGGATGGAAAAGTTCCCTATCACCGCATGACAAATCACAGTTGTTGCCTAGCATCCGTTAAATGAATGGCTTGACCTGAGTAAGTACTAAGTATGAGTACAGACAGCCTGAAAGCCAGTATAAGACAGATATAACTAAGGAACAAAATACTCATCATACATCAATCCCAGAGTCTGTTAAATGAATAGGCTTGACCTGTGTGGCCTGTCTCAGGCTCAGGCGGAGGGGTCCCAGGTGTCTACCTGAGGTTGTTGTTCCGTTTTATGGAGGCGTTGCACAGCCATAGCTGCTTGCCGACTGGGGAGCAGTCCGGAGTTCACGACCAGCCTCAGCCAGGAGAGTCTGCTCTGCCTCTCCCAGACCCTCAGCCTCCCAAATCTCCCTCCTCCCAAAACCATGAACCGCAGACACAACAGACTCGCTCCAAACAAGGAGGCCCTCAACAACAACAACAACAACAGCAACACCATGGACAACACCACAAACTGCCTAATAAGCGGGAGCGCAAGCGTCTCAGACATCAGAGGCAAAGCGTTGATTCCGACACCCCTCCGGCAGAGGATGGTAAGCATGCAAAGGCAGAGGCAACACCAACCAGAGTGGCTCGGACCTCGTCTGGCGGGACCAGGGCGACTCCCTCCTCATCATCCACCTCCACCCAGTCTACAGAGGCTCCTGACACAGAGGAGAACCAGGAGGGCACCCTAAAGCAGAAACGGGAGCGTAAGCCTGGAAAACCTGGGAAATATGTGTGCTCTTACTGTGGCCGTGCCTGTGCCAAGCCCAGCGTCCTGCAGAAACACATCCGCTCCCACACCGGAGAGAGGCCCTACCCTTGTGCTCCCTGCGGATTTTCTTTCAAGACCAAGAGCAACCTCTACAAGCACCGGAAGTCCCATACCCACAGGGTGAAGGCCGGCCTCGCCTCTGGAGAGCCCAGTGCTTTAGAAGAACCGGTTCCAGAGTCAGAAGACGAAACTAGACAGCCGTTGTCTGCTGCTTCTTCCAACATGGAGAGACAAGGCAGTGTAGCCAATGAGAAGACCCATGAAGACACTGAGAGGTCTACAGAGCAGTCCAGCGGGATGGACAACTCCTACGCCGTCAAGAAGAGGCTGGCTATGCGTTTGAGCCGAGGGAAACGTGGCCCTCTAGGCTCGTCTGACTCGATCAGTTCCTCGATGGGTATGGGGAGTAGAGGCAGCACAGAGTCTGGCTATTTCTCTCGTTCTGAGAGCACTGAGCAGTCACAGGACAGCCCACCCAACGTAACCAAAAGTGCCAAAAGCTATGCAGAGATCATCCTGGGGAAATATGGCCGTCTGGGCCACCTCCAGAGGATGTCCCGGCATCAGGACCAGCAGCCTTCTGGAAGCCAGGGACAGCAGGAGAAGAGCATCCCATTCACAGTGCCCAAGAAGCAGGTCATTGACCACATTACCAACCTCATTACCATCAATGAGGCTGTTGTGGACACAAGTAAGATCGACAGCGTCAAGCCCAGGAGGTTCTCTCTGTCTAGGAGAAGTAGCACAGAGTCTAAGGTTTCTTTATCTCTGAAAGAGTCGCCTGTAGTCCACCACAGCACCAACAGCCCTGGAGACCCAGGCTTTAAGAGCAGTGGTTCCATCACTATGGGTGTTCCGTGTGAGAAGTTTCATCATCACCAGTCACTACACGTGGATTCAACGGCAGGCCAGACATCCACTTCCATGGCTCCTCTTCTGAGAAGCCTCTCTATGCCCTCTGCTGCTAGTTCTACTGATGCCTCCTCTGGCGCCTGTCCACGAAACTTCCGCCTTAGCCAATCTTTTGATGAACGGTCTGAAACACAGTCTCGCCACATTGGGATGCTACGACGCCAGCCTGCTATCGAACTAGGTGCTGAATTCAATAAAGAGGAACCTAGTTTACACAGTAGCTCCAACACGCTCTACAATCACAATATGTCCATCGTGCCTCCTGACCATAAACAATGTCAACCAGAGCCGTACGAGTGTGAGACCTGTGGCGTTGGATGTAAGAACTGGGAAGGTTATAAGGCACACAAGAGAAGTCTGTGTATAGCACGACTTCCCCAAGAGAGTCTTGGTACAACAATATGCCAGCTGGACCGTTCACAGTTGATACACTGTCCGATCAACAGACCAGGGGTTTTGGCAATGCGCAAGAGAAGGAAAGAGGAGAGTTTTGAATCTGATGATCCATCCTCTCCTGTCTCCATACCCACCTTGTCCACGTTGGTGCAAGGCAGAGACGAAAGAAGCGTAGCATGCAATAGAAACTCATGGTCACGATTAGAGCAGGATTGGGGAGGGACATCGAAAGGTTTCTCAGTGATTCAACATACTAGTTCATTTGAGAAACAGGACACTTTGTTTACAGAGAGTCAAGGTAAAGAGGAGGCACATATTCAATTCCCATCTCATGAGGATGCGTCTCAAAAACAACTGCAGGAACACACGTCCAAACCAACACCTCGCAAACTGGTGCGCCAACGCAATGTTCAGGTCCCTGAGATATTCATCACTGAGGATTCCAACACCAATGTTATTGAGTCTGTTCAGACACAGTCAGAAATGGCCTCCATAATGCCTAAACAGACCAAGAGGACAGAGGAGTTCCAGTGGCCACAGAGGAGCCTCACCCTGTCTGGGGTCCCCATCGAGAAGCTGCCCCCGAAGAAGAAACGAATTCGCCTTGCCGAGGCCGCCCAGTCTTCAGGGGAGTCCATGTCCAGCTTTGACTCCATCTCCCTGCCTCGCAGCCCCAGCCAGGACAGTTGCGCATCCCACGCATCTAGCCGCTCTGCATCCTTTGAGGAGTCCACCAGACCCGGAGACATGGAGACCCTGGCTGGGATACCATTGAGGAGGTCCAGGGCGCCTAACATGTTGACCGTCCCAGGGCTGCATCATCACAAAAGGGAGATGCGGCGGTCGGCCTCAGAGCAAGCACCTCACGACCCACAGCAGCAGTCTGTCCTGATGGCGATGTCGGAGATGCGGAGCAAGTCCTTTGACTACAGCAGTTTGTCCCCTGAGCGCTCTGCTGCCGGCTGGAGAGACAGACGCAAATGTCTCCTCATGAGACACACTCCGGTCAGGGACCCAGAGGAGGAGGAGCAGCCTGCCAAACCTGCAGAACTGAAGCAGAACCCCAGTTCCTGCATTATTGCCAAACACACAGCACTAAAGGTGAACAACCCTTCTCACTGCAGCCCCAGTCCTGACCCTGTCAGTCCAAGCACCTTATCTAGACAAAGCCCAGGTCCTCAACACCTTAGTTCGGCAGCTGGTTCCCCTCTGTCAGGCGTTACATCCTGTAACCCTGTGCAAACTCTTTGCGGAGAGCCTCCCTCACAATGGAAACTGGATCAAAGTATTCAGTTAACTGGACATTGCTTTGAAGTTCTACCCTCTCAGAAGTCTGTAGAATCTCCTGATCCCCTCCAGAGGGTAGCCCCATCACCTCTCTGTTCAGGGAAGCCTGTAATTATCTCCCTCCGCCCTGTCCACACCTACATCCACCCTGCCCAACCCCGCCCTGTCTACCCTCCTCACCCCCTCCCCACCCAGTGCCCATTAGGGATTGCTAGGGCCCACTACCTTCCAATATCCACAGGCCTGAAGCTGGAGATTCCAGTCCCAACTCACAGTCATGATGGACATTCAGAGTTTGTAACACATCCTCCGCAGATCCTCCACCCTCACCCTAACATCACACTCAGCCCAGAGTTACTCCGGCCCTCCATATCACCAGCAGTAGCAGTAGTCCGGCTACAGGCAGACACCAACACCCTAGCCAGTGCCATATACACCACTCTGTCCCAAACCACAAAATCTAGGTCCCAGGAACCTGTTTGTTCTGCATTAAACAGTGGCAATAGAAATACCCCAACGTCTGAACACAACAGCCACCTGGTCATGACTCCTGTAAGCATTAAGAGGTTGTCTGAGACTCTGCTACCAGTCAGCCAGTTGACTCTGCCTCCAGGCAACCACTTGGCTTTGCCTCTGCCCCCAGGCAGCCAGTTGTGGTCTGAGGAGGGCTGTAGATCTTCAGGCTCAGGAAGCTACAAGCGCATGTTATCCCCTTCAAACAGTGTCGATTTTAGCCCTGAGTCTAAACAGCAGCAGAAACGAGTGAAGGAGGAAGAAGAGGAGAGTTGTGTAGGAAACATAATCGCAGAAACATCAACAAAAGAAGAAAAGGTTGAGATTCCAACATGTTTACCGAGGGTGTGTACTCCCATAAGTCCAGAAGGACCTTCATATCCGACCCTCCAGTCCACCACCTCTCACAGCTGGTGTTATCTGAACTACGTAAAGCCAAACCCCTCCACCTCGACTGACCAGCCCTCAGTGTACTCCTCCTGGTCTACCAGCGAGTATGACTCCAACCCTCCAGGCCTCTCCACCAAGACAGCCCTGTCCCTGTTGGACTGCAAGCAGAGGGTCAGCTACACCATCTATACCATGTCTCCCATGTCATCCACCCCGGCAGAGACCCCACCAGAGCCTCCCGACATGAAGACGTCATGCCCTTCTGAGGTAAGTAGACTTTACTGGAGGCCTCCTCATAGAATGGCCAATGTGAAATAGGAAGTACTGTATGTAGTTATTTGACCTTGTCCCATACTGTACTATGTGTTGTAGTCTTTCATACTATATTTTGTTTTTGACCCAATACAGTCTTACATTTTGGCCCTAATTCTCATTTGAAGCGTGTAGGTCAATATTGTAAATTGTAATGCTACAGTATAATTTAGATAAGTACTGAAACATATAAGTTATGATGAATTCTTCCCATCCCTGTCTCCTTGGCCTGATGTTGCTGGAGCAGGGTTGGTGAATTTGCCCTACATGTCTCTCTCGAGTGTAGGTACATGCCACTCTGCCCGGCGACAGCCACCGTGTTGAGACAACAGAGCAAGAGCAGTCCGCAGAGGACAAGGAGCCAAAGAAAGAACGAGAGGAGGAGGAAGAGAAGGAAGAGAAGGAAAAAGAAGAGGAAGCCCAGTCAACCAGCAAATGTAGAGAACCTGCACCACGAATCTGGATCTGTGAGGGAGGGTGAGTAGTCTATGACTGATTACATTTTAGAATTGAAATAGCACTCCACAATATTACATCATTTAAAGATGCAAAGCTTCATTAGCTTTATATTCATAAAGACATTAGAAACTATACTCAGCCTTACAAGTGTGTCTCTGCACAGTGCAAACCATGGTACATGTGTACTGTAAGCTACTAGTCACAGACAGTGAGGGTATTTGGTCTCCGTGTCGATTGTGTCGTGCTGGGAAGTGTTGTCGTTCCCCTCTGCAGGACATGAGGGGCTAAGGGTTGGCTGTCTGACTACACCAACAGAGCCCGTCTGTTGAGTGTCCCTAGCCAGGAAATGACCAACAACTACCCAGCTTCCTCTACTGTACCCTGTAGAGGCTCACTTACACCCAACACAGTCAATGGTTCTGGTCATTCAGCTGTAGAGGGGAGGAGTGGCTGATTTCATTCCCATTTTAGATGGGGATTGATTGAATGAATGAGAACTTACACATGAACGAAGATGCACAAAAAATCATGTATCTACAGTTGAAGTCAGAAATTTACATACACTTAGGTTGGAGTAATTAAAACTTGTTTTTCAACCACTCCACACATTTCTTGTCAACAAAATATAGTTTTTACTTGTCGGTTAGGACATCTACTTTGTGCATGACACAATTACATTTTACAACAATTGTTTACATACAGATTATTGCACTTATAATTCACTGTATCACAATTCCAGTGAGTCAGAAGTTTACATACACTAAGTTGACTGTGCCTTTAAACAGCTTGGAAAATTCCAGAAAATTATGTTATGGCTTTAGAAGCTTCTGATAGGCTAATTGACATAATTTGAGTCAATTGTGGATGTATTTCAAGGCCTACCTTCAAATTCAGTGCCTCTTTGCTTGACATCATGGGACAATCAAAGAAATCAGCCCAAAAATTGTCTGGTTCATCCTTGGGAGCAATTTCCAAACGCCTGAAGGTACCACATTCATCTGTACAAACAATAGTACGCAAGTATAAACACCATGGGACCATGCAGCCGTCATACCACTCAAGAAGGAGATGTGTTCTGTCTCCTAGAAATGAATGTACTTTGGTGCGAAAAGTGCAAATCAATCTCAGGAACAACAGCAAAGGACCATGAGTAGATGCTGGAGGAAACAGTTACAAAGTATCTAGCATCACCACCCTGGATGGTTCCGACCTAGAATATGTGGACGTCTATAAGTACCTAGGTGTCTGGCTAGACTGCAAACTCTCCTTCCAGACTCATATCAAACATCTCCAATCGAAAATCAAATCAAGAGTCGGCTTTCTATTCCGCAACAAAGCCTCCTTCACTCACGCCGCCAAGCTTACCCTAGTAAAACTGACTATCCTACCGATCCTCGACTTCGGCGATGTCATCTACAAAATGGCTTCCAACACTCTACTCAGCAAACTGGATGCAGTCTATCACAGTGCCATCCGTTTTGTCACTAAAGCACCTTATACCACCCACCACTGCGACTTGTATGCTCTTGTCGGCTGGCCCTCGCTACATATTCGTCGCCAGACCCACTGGCTCCAGGTCATCTACAAGTCCATGCTAGGTAAAGCTCCGCCTTATCTCAGCTCACTGGTCACGATGGCAACACCCATCCGTAGCACGCGCTCCAGCAGGTGTATCTCACTGATCATCCCTAAAGCCAACACCTCATTTGGCCGCCTTTCGTTCCAGTACTCTGCTGCCTGTGACTGGAACGAATTGCAAAAATCGCTGAAGTTGGAGACTTTTATCTCCCTCACCAACTTCAAACATCAGCTATCTGAGCAGCTAACCGATCGCTGCAGCTGTACATAGTCTATTGGTAAATAGCCCACCCTTTTTCACCTACCTCATCCCCATACTGTTTTTATTTATTTACTTTTCTGCTCTTTTGCACACCAATATCTCTACCTGTACATGACCATCTGATCATTCATCACTCCAGTGTTAATCTGCAAAATTGTTATTATTTGCCTACCTCCTCATGCCTTTTGCACACATTGTATATAGACTCCCCCTTTGTTTTCTACTGTGTTATTGACTTGTTAATTGTTTACTCCATGTGTAACTCTTTGTTGTCTGCTCACACTGCTATGCTTTATCTTGGCCAGGTCGCAGTTGCAAATGAGAACTTGTTCTCAACTAGCCTACCTGGTTAAATAAAGGTAAAATAAAATAAATAAATAAATACAAATCTATATCCACAGTAAAATGAGTCTTATATCAACATAACCTGAAAGGCCACTCAGCAAGGAAGAAGCCACTGCTCCAAAACCGCCATAAAAAAGCCAGACTATGGTTTGCAACTGCACATGGGGACAAAGATCGTACTTTTTGGAGAAACGTCCTCTGGTCTGATGAAACAAAAATCACGAGGAAAATTATTAAGTGAACATACTGAAGCAACATCTCAAGACATCTCAAGACATCAGTTAAAGAGACCAAGTTAAAGCTTGGTCTCAAATGGGTCTTCCAAATGGACAGTGACCCCAAGCATGCTTCCAAAGTTGTGGCAAAATGGCTTAAGGACAACAAAGTCAAGGTATTGGAGTGGCCATCACAAAGCCCTGACCTCAATCCTATAGAAAATGTGTGGGCAGAACTGAAAAAGCGTGTGCGAGCAAGGAGGCTTACAAACCTGACTCAGTTACACCAGCTCTGTCAGGAGGAATGGGCCAATATTCATCCAAATTATTGTGGAAGCTTGTGGAAGGCTACCCGAAATGTTTGACCCAAGACAATTTAAAGGCAATGCTACCAAATACTAATTGAGTTTATGTACACTTCTGACCCACTGGGAATGTGATGAAAGAATTAAAAGCTGAAATAAATCATTGTCTCTACTATTATTCTGACATTTCACATTCTTAAAATGAAGTGGTGATCCTAACTGACCTAAGACAGGGAATTTTTACTAGGATTAAATGTCAGGAATTGTGAAAAACTGAGTTTAAATGTATTAGGCCAAGGTATATGTACACTTCTGAATTCAACTGTATTTGTAGAGAACATAAGAGGGATACTATTTTCAGAGGAGAGAGAGGAAGGTATATACTTAGATGAAGAAAGTGTTGTTTGATATTAATAATGGGACTTATGTAGGATGTGTCAGATAAGAGAAAGAGCTGCGAGAGATTGAGAACACCGTGAATAGTCTATGTTCATTTACGCTAATCCACACAGGTAGATTGAATCACACTGGGGTTATAAATCAGACATAACTGAAATTTCTGAGAACACTTGGTCTCCTCTATCTTATCTGTGATTGTGCCACTGAGGTGCCATCTGTGCGTTCCTCTGCATCTTTCCGAGTACCCTTGGGAACCTGTTGTTTTTTTCATGACTTCCTTCTTCTCATCAGTCACAACCCAGCTAGCACATAACATTCCGAGAACCATATGTTTCTTAGAGTTTGGTCAGAGCGTGGTTGTCCTATGGCCGTGATTATCCCACAACTTTCTGGGAATGGAGCAGGACAGTTGCTTGGCTTTGGAACATTCTCAGCACATTTAAGGAATTTGAGCCCCCAAAAATCTAAATTTTCTTGCTATTTCATTAATTTAACAGAACATTTCCTAAACGTTCAAACATGTTTACATTTCATTTCAATTTTGGAAATGTTCTAGGAACATTCTCCTACATGCTCCTCCTCCTAGAAACGTCATCTCACTGTCAACTGTTTTTATTTTCAGCAAACTTAACATGTAAATATTTGTATGAACATAACAAGATTCAACAACTGAGACATAAACTGAACAAGTTCCACAGACATGTGACTAACAGAAATTGAATAATGTGTCCCTGAACAAGGGGGGGGGGTCAAAATCAAAAGTAACAGTCAGTATCTGGTGTGGTTGCAGCTGCATTAAGTACAGTGCATCTCCTCCTCATGGACTGCACCAAATTTGCCAGTTCTTGCTGTGAGATGTTACCCCACTCTTCCACCAAGGCACCTGCAAGTTCCCGGACATTATTTCTGGGGGGAATGGCCCTAGCCCTCCGATCCAACAGCTCCCAGACGTGCTCAATGGGATTGAGATCTAGGCTCTTCGCTGGCCATGGCAGAACACTGACATTCCTGTCTTGCAGGAAATCACGCACAGAACGAGCAGTATGGCTGGTGGCATTGTAATGCTGAAGGGTCATGTCAGGATAAGCCTGCAGGAAGGGTACCACATAAGAAAGGAGGATGTCTTCTCTGTAATGCACAGCGTTGCGATTGTCTGCAATGACAACAAGCTCAGTCCTATGATGCTGTGACACACGTGCCAGACCATGACGGACCGTCCACCTCGAAATCGATCCCGCTCCAGAGTACAGGCCTCGGTTTAATGCTCATTCCTTCGACGATAAACGCAAATCCGACCATCACCCCTGGTGAGACAAAAGCACTTGTTACCAGTCCTGTATGATCCAGCAACGGTGGATTTGTAGGCAACGTTGTTGCCGGTGATGTCTGGTGAGGACCTGCCTTAAAACAGGCCTACAAGCCCTCAGTCCAGCCTCAATCAGCCTATTGCGGACAGTTCCACAGGTGCATGTTCATTAATTGTTTATGGTTCATTGAACAAGCATGGGAAACAGTGTTTAAACCCTTAACAATGAAGATCTGTAAAGTTATTTGGATTTTTACTAATTATCTTTGAAAGACAGGGTCCTGAAAAAGGGATGTTTCTTTTTTTGCTGAGTTTAGTTCAGAGAAGTTAACTAACAACATTCTTCTGTGGGAATTTCAGTACTTCAGCGTAACGTCTCTTACAGGTTTCCTCATGGTTATATTTAAAGTAATGTTCTCAAATTGTTCCGCGAACGTTCAGGCTTTAGTAACGTTCATAGAACGTTCTAAGAATGTTATTTAAAAACATACATTCCGTCTCAGAACCAGATTCTCATAGGCGGCACAAGGGCACGTGACCAGCCAGCACTGTCCTTTTTAGTTTTTGTTTTAGATGAATTAAAACCCCCTAGGGTCTATTGTTGCACCTGTGCCTCACACAGTGATGTCATTTTGATTATAAACAGTATTGCAGAGGCTACAGCTTTATCCCCTCTTTCCGTCGATATAAAGTTTGTGCATATTCCATAATAGGGGGCTTGTAAAAGCTGTGTTTTTCTCTACGGCATCCACAAGCTTTACGGCAGTCGTCTGAACTCTTTAACGCAGACGTCCTAATTTCTAAGAGGTTTAACCACAAAACCGATTGTCCAGAACAAACCATTTGAGCTAACTAATATACCTACAGCGGTTCTAAAATTCCAAATCAAATAGCTGAATGATACAGTTTATGACCATCGTAAAACAATTCCATATGTTAGCTATTGTGATCTAAGTGCTTAGACCTACAGGGGTTTTTAATGACTAAACTTCATTTTAAGCACACGTTTGATCAAATAATTATATCAGTGGTATTTTTTCTCCGTAATAAAGCCACCTAGCAATTTTATGAAGTTGGCTTTAGCTAGCTAGCTAGATAGGTTCCCAATCTTCCAACCTCATATATATCTACCAAGCCATTACAGGCAATCAAACAAGTTAGAGTAGCTTGTCTAGCTATTTTACACCTCAGGTCCACTATAAGCGTTGCTTTGCCATCGGCGTCGTGTTAATTTTGACGTTCTACCTCCTACACAGAGTGAGTTGTCTCGAGAGCTGAGAGGAACAGAGGGGAAGAGTGTCTTTATTCTATTTCCACCTACTGTCCCATATTCATTGATTATGCATAAAAACAGAGCTTTCAGAAGGTATTCACACCCCTTGACTTTTCCCTCATTTTGTTTGTTGTGTTAAATTGATCCGAAACCCCATAATGTCAAAATTGAATTGTTTTTCAAAATGTTTACAAATGAACTGAAAATGAAAAGCTGAAATGTCTTGAGTCAATCAGTATTCAACCCTTTTGTTATGGCCTAAATAAGTTCAGGAGTAAAAATGTGCTCACATAATAAGTTGTTTGGGCTCTGTATGCAATAATAATGTTTAACATGCTTTTTTAATGACTACCTCATCTCTGTACACCACACATACAATTAACTGTAAGGTCCCTCTGTCGAACATTGCATTTCAAACACAGATTCAACCACAAAGAGCAGGGAGGTTTTCCAATGCATCGCAAAGAAGGGCACCTATTGGTAGATGTGTTAAAAAAACAGTCATTAAATATCCCTCTGATCATGGTGAAGTTATTAATTACACTTTGGATGGTGTAATAATACACCCAGTCACATCAAAGATACAGGCGTCCTTCCTAACTCAGTTGCCAGAGAGGAAGGAAACCAATGGTTTCTTTAAAGATGCCAATGGTGACTTTAAAACAGTTAATTTAATGTCTGTGATAGAAGAAAACTGAGGATGGATCAACACCATTGTAGTTACTCCACAATTTTATACAATTGATATGCTACTATATATCAGTGTGGCAGTTGTGAACTCATAAGGCATAAAAGTTATTAAATTAATAAATGTGCTTCATTCATTAAAATGACAATTGAGAAGGTCAAGAGGTATGCTTAGATAACCTATGCAGAAAAATAGACATTTGCGACATAGAATTAGGCATAATGATTAGTAGGCATAATGAACACCTCCCCCATTTCATCCTAATGTACTTCGTGCCCCCTTTGAAATAATGGGTGCTTGACGTCCCTGCTCAGAATGTTAAGAAAACGTTCCTTAAAAATCACTAGAAAACTTAAGTAACGTTCAGAGAATGTTCTTACCATGTTATTTAGAAATTCATACATTCCATTCTCAGCATCAGCATCATCAAAACTATCTCTTGTTAAGTGTGTTCAGGTGTGTTGGCCACGCCCACTCATTTGCTAAACCTGATCTTAATGAGTGCTTGTTTCCTTTGTAATGGGGTCCGTTTGAATAGACTAAAATGAACAGATATGTTTCCGTAAAAAAACATGGCATGCTAGCTCCATCCTGGTGGCGCAGTAGACTCTTTCCATGGTTGGAAAAAATATGATTATGGGTTCCAATCTCACTGATGCTGTGTCACAATAAAACATGTATGTGTTTGCATGATTAATGCCTAAAGAAATTAATTTCCGTGTGTCCTATCTGTGCTTGGAGTTCAATAAAGTTAACTAGCAGTGTGTGTTATTAAATCTTATTGTAACATTCAGTGAAAGGATGTTATTCAAAAACCTCCAAATAACCTATTATTTCCGTTATCAGAGTGTTAATGAAAAACTTCAAGGAACCAGAGTAAAATGTTCTCAGAAGAGGTGAAATTTCTACTTCTGTTCTCAGAACGTTTTAAAATCGTTCAGTTTTACCGGTCAGGAGACGTATGGCTTCGTTCCCACAACCAATGTGAAACCAAAAACATACGTTCCCACAACTTCCAAGAAACCCAATGTGCTAGCTGGGAATGACTCATCTCTCTTCCCGGCTGCGCTGTGTGGAGCTCTGAACCCACCAACTCCATCTGTTGGGGCTGGTGTGTGTGAGGGATGATAAAACAAAGCAGTGAAAGACAGAGGAAGTCAAACAATGAACTTTCCGTATGGCTACATTACGGGGGAGTGAGGGCTGAGTGAGGGAGGATTTAGTGTAGGCTGTCTCGCTGAAGATAAAGCTAGGGGCAGGATCTATGAATGGGTGTCAGAGTAAACTATGAATTGCGAGTGGGTTGGTGGCCCTCAATGTGCTTACATGCTGTATATCAGTTCGACGTGGGATTTTATGTCAGTGGGCACGTACACACTCATGCATCAACACACAAACACACACACACACACACACACACACACACACACACACACACACACACACACACACACACACACACACACACACACACACACACACACTCACTCACACACACACACACACACACACACACACACACACACACACACACACACACACACACACACACACACACACACACACACACACACATTTGAAATGCTTTATTTTAATCCACATTAAATCATAAAGGATTCAAACATTTCAAAGGTTGTTGATACAAGGACACTTAATAAGGAAACAAAAAGCTCATTCACCGCCACACAGCTACGCTGCCCATAACATCTGAAACAGAGCAGTACCTAGACAGTGGTTTTGCTCTACTCTTAGGCAGGCCTGCAATATGAAGGCCACAAACCGTAAGCCTATGTACACTGCCCATGCTGCCAAATATCAATGCCACCCAGGCTGTCCAAGCCTAAGGAGCTTTTCAGAAAAGGCATGCTCCATGTAACTATCAACACACACACATACACACACACACACACACCGTTAAGCATGTTAGCTATCATTGTAATTACCATTCCTATTAATAGAAAGGTGTTTTATTTTCTGTTTATTTGGAGCAGCTGGTCTGAGCCCAGGGTTTCCCTCCCTCTCTGGTCTGTTTTTATTGGCTGGCTGTTCCAAACCATGTGTTTTTATTGGCTGGCTATTCCAAACCCCGGCTGATGTCGCAGGCTCTCTGTGTTTGGACTGGGGTTGGGTGATGGTGGTGTGAGAGGGTGGTGATGGGTGTTAGAGTGCCACTGCAGTGCCCCCACTTCAGCTTCACACAGAGGGGCTTTTATAACCCCAAACCAGAACACATTCCAGGCCAGAAGCGCACACACACACACACACACACACACACACACACACACACACACACACACACACACACACACACACACACACACACACACACACAGATGGGTGGACCCCCTATCCAGCCAAAATGATACAGTGATAAATAGAAACATTATAGCAGCGTGCAGGTGCTATATACAGTATAAAGAACCAATGCTTATTTCAGACATATGGCCCTTGGTTTCATCAGGGGTGGAAATGAACTCACCACAAAAAATTGGACCCGGGATTCAGTTCAAAAGATCACAACTTTTGGAACTCTGTTCACTCAGGTTCCTCTCCATTCCTAGATGTTATTGAAAGAGCACTAGCATCAAGTCACAAGGTTTACGGTGGTAGCATTACCTATACATAATAAAATGACACTACACTGCATATATTCAAAGTATCTCTCTCTCTTGTCCTTTTAGCTACAGGTCTAGTGAGGAGTACGTGTATGTGCGGGGTCGAGGCAGAGGCAGATATGTGTGTGAGGAGTGTGGCATCCGCTGTAAGAAGCCTAGTATGCTGCGTAAACACATCCGCCTGCACACTGACTCACGACCCTACGTCTGCAAGCATTGCAACTTTGCATTCAAAACCAAAGGTGAGCTATGGATAGACAGGACTGCTGCCTTGGGGTTACAGATACTTACAGGACTGCTGCCTTGGGGTTACAGATAGACACAGGACTGCTGCCTTGTTGTGGTTACAGATAGACACAGGACTGCTGCCTTGTTGTGGTTACAGATAGACACAGGACTGCTGCCTTGTTGTGGTTACAGATATTCACAGCACTGCTGCCTTGTTGTGGTTACAGATATTCACAGCACTGCTGCCTTGTTGTGGTTACAGATAGACACAGGACTGCTGCCTTGTTGTGGTTACAGATAGACACAGGACTGCTGCCTTGTTGTGGTTACATATAGACACAGGACTGCTGCCTTGTTATGGGTACAGATAGACACAGGACTGCTGCCTTGTTGTGGTTACAGATAGACACAGGACTGCTGCCTTGTTGTGGTTACAGATAATTACAGGACTGCTGCCTTGTTGTGGTTACAGATAGACACAGGACTGCTGCCTTGTTGTGGTTACAGATAGACACAGGACTGCTGCCTTTTTGTGGTTACAGATAATTACAGGACTGCTGCCTTGTTATGGTTACAGATAGACACAGGACTGCTGCCTTGTTGTGGTTACAGATAGACACAGGACTGCTGCCTTGTTGTGGTTACAGATAGACACAGGACTGCTGCCTTGTGGTTACAGATAGACACAGGACTGCTGCCTTGTTGTGGTTACAGATAGACACAGGACTGCTGCCTTGTTGTGGTTACAGATAATCACAGGACTGCTGCCTTGTTGTGGTTACAGATAGACACAGGACTGCTGCCTTGTTGTGGTTACTGATAGTCACAGAATTGCTGTCTTGTGGTTACAGATAGTCACAGGACTGCTGCCTTGTTGTGGTTACTGAAAGTCACAGGACTGCAACTTTCTAGTGGATATAGATAGGTGGATAGGTACTGGAATTGCTGCCTTATTGGAATCAGGTCTCACTTATAAAATAGATTTTTAAGGAAAGGGTACTGCTGACCTGCTTGGAGTTGACATCTCTGTTCATCCAGTGTGTTGTTAGTGATGTCTCGGGATGGTAATGTGATGGTTCTCTGTTGTTCCAGGGAACCTGACTAAACACATGAAGTCCAAGGCCCATGGGAAGAAATGCCATGACGGGCCAATGACTGGCTCTTCCCTGGAAGAGGCTGAGGAAGGTAGGATAATGTTATGTTGCTGTGTCTACCTCTTACTGTATCCAATAATACTTTGCTGTGTTGTGTTGCCTCATACTCCCCCCCTTCCTCTCAGGAGGCAGTGAAGACTGCTTAGTCTGGCCAGAAACAGGACAGGGCGAGCACCAACACTCTGACGTCAGCGAAACTGAAGAAGACGACGATGACAACGAGTATGATGATGAAGATGATGATGGTGAAGAGGAGTCCTGGTCCCATGAAGACCCTTCCTCCACAAGCCACCTGAAGCCACCCAAACCCCCAAACCAGAACAGAACCACACCAGACCGGGACAGGACCAGACCATCTGGGTCAAGCCAGCCCAGCCAGCCTCAGAGGCTGAATCCCCAGGAGCCAAGCCTCTGTTACCTTGCTGGTTCCCCCAGCAAGAAGAGAGCTCTGTTCTCCCGGAGGAGGCACCTGGACTGCGCTGGTCACCGCTCCCCACGCCACTGTCCATCACCAACCCTATCTCCATCTCCATCTCATCGCCTGTCCTCATCTCCAGCCCTATCTCCATCTCCATCTCGTCGCCTGTCCTCATCTCCAGCCCCAGCCCTATCTCCATCTCCATCTCATCGCCTGTCCTCATCTCCAGCCCCAGCCCTATCTCCATCTCGTCGCCTGTCCTCATCTCCAGCCCTATCTCCATCTCCATCTCATCGCCTGTCCTCATCTCCAGCCCCAGCCCTATCTCCATCTCCATCTCATCGCCTGTCCTCATCTCCAGCCCCAGCCCTATCTCCATCTCCATCTCATCGCCTGTCCTCATCTCCAGCCCCAGCCCTATCTCCATCTCCATCTCATCGCCTGTCCTCATCTCCAGCCCCAGCCCTATCTCCATCTCCATCTCATCGCCTGTCCTCATCTCCAGCCCCAGCCCTATCTCCATCTCATCGCCTGTCCTCATCTCCATCTCAACACCTGTCCTCATCTCCATCTCATCGCCTGTCCTCATCTCCATCTCACCGCCTGTCCTCATCTCCAGCCCCAGCCCTATCTCCATCTCATCACCTGTCTCCTGCTCACTCCCTATCCCCTAGAGTGGACCTGTCTCCTCTTCGCTGCCCTTCCCCTAGGCATAACCTTTCTGCTGTCTCCTGCCACCCCTCTCATCCACCACTCTCATCTCTGCCCCCTAGTCATAAACTGTCCCCTGCCCCCTGTCACCCCTCCCCACCCTCCTCTCTGTCTCTGCTAGGTTGTCATGTCTCCCCCTCCCTAGAGAGACATCCGTCCTCCCTAAGAGGCCTCTCACCTATCAGGCCCAAGTCCCCCAGTGGTGGCTCCTCTGCCCCTCAGGTAACCATCCCTGCTCAACACAGAACCCGTCTGCCCAGAGACCCATCTTCAAATCCCCACAGGGACAGACCTGCTACAGCTACAAGCTCCAAGGCACGGCTGGTGAGTATTTCACAGTCTCTCTCTGTCAACCCTAGAACACAACACAGACACACTTTGTCTCCAACCTTGTTGATATTTGTTCAAGGTAGCTGTGGAAGACTGTTTGGCTCGCTTGAATTTTTGTTGTATAATTGAATTTAATGGATATAACGTGGGGACGGACTGGTTTGATAACCACAGTGCTGCTCACTCACCTGCAATGTGATCTGTCTCTGTTTGTTTAGTCGGTTTGGTTCAGAGATGAAAATAAACCATTTTCTGTACACAAAGCAGTTCCTGTGAGGGCTAAACAGCCACATTCAAGTAAAATAAACATCCAAAACAAATACAGATATGCAGGCGGGTACATTCAGGGTTATTTTAAAGTCACACCTTTCTAGGAAAAGGAAAAAGGGTCGTTTTATTTGATTCAAACCAAACCAACAACACAAAACCTAAAAATAATGCGAGAGATCCCAAATAGACACAAACAATTTGTTCTGGGCAGTCGGTGATAAAACGAGACACACACCTATCATTAGATGTCTTAGACTGTAACCACAGGGACTGTGTCATCAGCCTCTAAATTTGTGTCAATTTCTCAGTCAGCTCACCATGCATAACCATGGTATGTTTCTTCATAAGTCATGTTGCCGTTGTGGTTTGGTTGTGTTGTGGTTCAAACCTTTACACCCTTCCTTCCCCTCATCCCCACCCAGATGAAGAGCTACTCTGTTCAGGAGGATGACGAGCTGCGTCCCCCTCTCCTGTCCCCCAGGACTAGACCATCCCGAGGGGGCCAAGGGGGTGTCCTCAGCCACCTGCCTCTCCACTCCCAGCAGCTAGCCAGGACCGCCAACCTGCTGATCCCCATTGGGGGGATCCACATGGTACAGCCCAGGACCAGTCCACTCTACAGCTTGGTGACTAGCCCTGTGGCAGCAAAGGACACTCCTACTCCGGCAAGGATGGACCAGTCCATGACAGCCCAGAACACCCCTACCCCTTCAGAGATGGACCGGTCCAGGATCAGGAGAGCTGGACTGGATGAAGTGCCACTTAGTTGGCCTTCATCATTGAAGGACCATCAGAACAGTCTGAAAGAGGCTGCTAGGCCTAGCACTAGCATGCACACTAGTTACCAGGACAACAGGGTAGGAGAGGGAGAGGCGGGGGCCAAGTGCAGACAGTCAACACCTCTCCCAGACAAGGCAGGTATGGCCCATGTACACGTGTGCACCATGAGACCAGAGAATCATGGGAGTTTGAGTCGAAGGGAAGAGACTAAACTACTGTTCACTGGGACAGAGGTAGCAGGCAGCTCACACACTACAGGCACCCGGACGAGCACTTTGTCCAAGGGAACCACACCCACAGAAAGAGATACAGATACACACTTTAGAGAAGGAAGTGTTTTTCCAGTGACTACCCAAGGTCAAAAGGCGCCGCCTTCTTTCCAGACTAAACTCTGATAGGAGGACCTTTAGGGAACAGTGTAACAGACTTGTCTTGGGGACATCTGATATGGCAACGTATTTCCTACATCGGGGATACGGTGCCATTTCAGAGACAGCCATGATCGCAGAGCTAGAAACAATTCTGGTTTTGAGACTGAAGAAGACAAAAGGAATCCAAGAAGAGCACTCGGGAGCGTACGGCTTCTGACTATAATGTGATTATGTAATTATATGAATAATATATAGATATGTTGAATATGCAGTATATGTTTTGTAATCTTTTTTTACTCTCTTCGTTTGGTTAATGGCATTGCTGTTAATGTATTATTGATGTGCTCTTATGCAATTCGGTACTATCCTCTGTGAGATCTGGAATGAAATGTAGATAAAGATTTTATTTAGTCAATCTATTCCCCCGTCGACCCCTTTGATAACTCTATAATACATTATACTGCTCTTGCTGTTTTTATACTGTACGATGTACAGGTGTAAGGTCTTCATTTGACATATATTGTCACAGCAAAATGATCCTGCAGCAACAGGATTTGAACGTTTAGACTATAATGTTATTTGATCTGTGGGTGGGCTGGTCAGAAGGAGGCTACATGAAAAGTGCAATACTGTTAATATAACCGTTTGTTAGTGTGGGGTTACAGTGAATTTATGTAAATCAAAAAGCTAATCTGCATTTCCTGCGGTGCAGGGAAAGTCTCGGCAACAAAAGTGTGGTCAAATGAAGATCCTACTCCTGTACAACCAAATATAGAAAGGTACTAGACATCTCACCCTGACCAGTATTTTGAAGTGCAATTTCTGTCAAGATTGTGGCTTGGAATGTTATTCTTATTGGCTGTGATTTTTTGTTGATTTTAAAGCTGGAATCCTTGATGGTGAAACCAGCACGTCCGTGTGCGATATTACAACAACAAAGGAGTTACTGCAAATAACGAACACTGTTGTTTTTCACTCGAACATCATTGCACGTGCGATAGAACAGCAGAATTTACAACGGTGGGCCGACGCTCCTCACCTCCGCTTCGTCAACAAAACTAAAACAACGGCCAAGGGGCAGACAGTGGCACCGTTTTCCATACTGTGGATTCCATATTTAAAGATGGTTCATTTTTTATATGCTGCCTGGCTGTTTTGAAGAATCAGGGTTAAAATAATATCTTATTTTCTACTATCTCGTTGAGAGTAAATCTTGGAATAGGATCACGCATTCGGGGTAGAAAAGCTAACTCCACTCATTGAATATTCATACAAATATATCTTGTTTTGATCATCTGCTGTACATGATGCAGTCTATATTTATTGCCATAAACACAGTAATAACAGGTCGTTTTTATAAAGGAAGCAGTTTCCATTTTTGTCGTTTTCATGTGTCTTTTACCATTAAAATGAGTTTTTACAGATTTATAATTAAATGGTGTCCCTGTGTATTTTTTCTTTCGATCTACACATTTGGTTCTGTTTAATTCAATGCAGCATCATTCAACAGTGCTACAGTATATCTAGTATTTTATGTCGCCCTCTTGTGGCTGCTAGTGTTGGTCCCTCACTAGTCTCGTACATTTTTACTTTTGAGCTTTTCAGCAGATGCTCTGATCCAGAACGACTTACAGTTAGTGCATTCATCTTAACATAGCTAGGTGAGACGCACACATATCTCAGTCAGAGTGTATGGAGCAATTCAAACCCTTCAGAATTGTAATTCATATCTGCCACCCTCCAAATGTTGTCACCCACTGAGTATTCTATCGCTCTATCCCAAACAGACCCCTGTAGCCTTTACCTCTTAGTTAGCTATAGGACGTGAGACCTAACCAATATGGTAATAGTGCCACCTTATATGACAGGCAAAGTGGAACATTCGCCATATTGCTTGGCCCTATCCATTTCTCTCAGGGGCTATGGTGTGGACTTGGGATAGTGGCTCAACTACAATTATCCCCTACCCCCTTGTGGAGATCTGAGAGGATTATATACATATAACATAGTAATAGCACCACCGGCCAGGTGGAATTGTTGCCATATTGCTGACACCAATCTACTTCTCTCAGATCTACAGTATTGTATAGGGTGCATAGGGGTTATTTATATGGGTTGATTTGGTATGGTGCATCTACAGTATCTACTCTGGAGTAGCTGCAGCAGTTCAGGCTGTTTCTTTGTCTCACTATGAGGACAATGTCTTTGTCGGCCACTAGATGTCCCTAGCATCAAGCCACTGGAGACCGATGCTCAAGACTGCGGTTTGCTGGAAACAATGACATCATCTATTTAAGAAATTGGCCATCCGTCCCTACTGTATTTTCACCCAGAAATTGACATAAAGCATAATTATACATTTCCAATTATTTCAGCCATGGTTGCATTTGAATCTATATTTTCCCAACGTAATGTATTATTGGTAATTGCAGTAGTGTAACATTCTGATGAGAACATGTTGAAATGAAATAATGGAATATCTCAGCTACCAGATATAACATGGAAGATTCAAGTGCTCGTTCTTGGCCATGATATTCCTTACGTCAATGAGTATGTTGAGTGAGGCATTGGCCCTGCTCCAACATCCATACTAACCATTCCGCCTGTAAATATAATCTTTTGATGAGGTTTCGTGAATAGCAGTGAACCTGGTTGTACCAATACAGTCATCTGGCTGGCTAGAGATAGAAGTTAGTTACACATTCCCATATAATGTAAATGTCAAGTGTTGGTCCCAAGTTTTATGAGCTGAAATAAAATATGAAAGAAAATGTCCATACGCACACAAAGCTTATTTCTCTCAGATTTCTTGCCCAAATTTGTTTACATCCCTGTTAGTGAGCATATCTCCTTTATCAAGATAATCCCTCCACCTGACAGGTGTGGCATATCAAGACAGCATGATCATGACACAGGTGCACCTTGTGCTGGTGTAACAGTATAGCTTCCGTCCCTCTCCTCGCCCTGAACCAGGGACCCTCTGCACACATCAACAACTGCCTCCCACGAAGCATCGTTACCCATCGCTCCACAAAAGCCATCCAAGGGAAACAACTACTTCAAGGTCTCAGAGCGAGTGATGTCACCGATTGAAACACTATTAGCTTGCACACCGCTAACTAGCTAGCCATTTCACACCGGTGTCGTAACCGACGTCAGTGGGCAAATGTTAACCTTCGATGGACACAGGCATGCTAGAGAAGTGTGCTATTCACGGATTAATCCCGGTTTCAACTGTACAGGGCAAATGGCAGATGGCATGGTGTCGTGTGGGTGAGCGTTGTGAACAGAGTGTCCCATGGTGGCGGTGGGGTTATGGTATTGGCAGGCATTAGCTACAGACAACACAATTGCATTTTATCGATTGCAATTTGAATGCACAGAGATACCGTTATGAGATTCTGAGGCCCATTGTCATCACCTTATGTTTCAGCATTATAATGTACGGACCCATGTCGCAAGGATGTGTACACAAGTCATGGAAGCTGAAAATGTCCCAGTTCTTCAGTGGACTGCATACTCACCTGACATGTTACCCGTTGAGCATGTTTGGGATGCTCTGGATCAACTTGTATGACAGTGTGTTCCAGTTCCCGCTAATATCCCGGAACTTCACACCTCCATTTAAGAGGGGTGGGACAACATTCCACAGGCCACAATCAACAGCCTGATCAACACTATGCGAAGGAGATGTGTCACGCTGCATGAGGCAAATGGTGGTCACACCAAATATTGACTGTTTTTCTGATCCACACCCCTACCTTTTTTTAAAGGTATCTGTGACCAACAGATGCATATCTGTATTCCCAGTCATGTGAATATAGATCAGGGCCTAGTCAATTTCTTTCAATTGACTGATTTACTTATTTGAACTGTAACTCAGTAAAATCTTTGAAATTGTCGCATGTTTCATTTATAATTTTGTTCAGTGTATTTACAGTGCCTTTGGAGTGATAAGGACACCATCACTGGATTGCTCCTAGGCAGACATGATTCCTAGCAGGTGCCCCTGAATCACATATCACCATAGAAACACCATCAATTATTTTTGGAGGTGGGTGTTGATCCGAAACTTTGAGTCAGAAGCTGTTATTGTTTTCTTTCTTTGAAGTGTAGTAATTCACAGAGAGGTATGTGATGTGATGTTCCAGCGGATGTGTTGGTTATTATGGTCAGAGTTGGTTTCTAATGTTGATACAGGCTTGATACAGGCGTTGCTATGGTTTCAAGATTCAGCCATCATGGTTACACTCCCAACCCCCACTCATAAAGTGGTGTTGGGCCCACATTAAAAGACATGTTTACATTCTTTACCCTGTGTCATCTCTACACACTCATACCAATGGAATTGACAGGAACAGGCAGGTGTGTGTTTTAATTGTTCCCCCTTCCCCCCCCCCCAAACACCTCTGGCCCTTAGAATATAGAAACTGATGTCTTTTGTTCTTGTTTTATAGCAATCATTATCTCTCTCAGAAAAGTACGACACAATGCTAATATCTGGCCTGGTGATATCATCAAGTAAGCCACAGTCCTCCCACAATCTAACATTCCAAACTGACCATGACATTGCTCAGTTAATATTGCAATGGAATATTTCCTATCTTTCATTTGAGACATTATTTAACTCGAGTCTACATGCTGTTATCATTCAGTATGCTTGTCTATGCTACCCTGTCTGTGGTTTCCTTCATGCAAATAATATCAAGGGGTTTTTATTGGGTGCAGACAGATTAGTAATTGTGCAGATACTCAGATACTGTATGGTATTGACTGATTTGTTGCACTCAAATGCAGACGTCTCGTTTTATGAGTAAAATAAGTGTCAAAGATAGTGACTGCCCACCGATGTCTACCCATGTCTGTTGGATTATTCCACTTTGTTTAGTCACTTAGTTTTGTCATCGACTCGCTCTTTCTCTTTGTCTGTCTCTATGTCTGTGACCTGTTTTAATGAAGGGAGGTGATGATGATTGTGCCATCATCAGAATTTCAAAGGTCAGCTGATTAACACATTCTTTCTGCTTTAAGGTATTCCAAGGAATCCGCTCTCTGTTTGTCATCTCCCCGCCCTGCATTCCTCTCTCTCTCTCTCTCTCTCTCTCTCTCTCTCTCTCTCTCTCTCTGTCTCTGTCTCTGTCTCTCTCTCTCTCTCTCTCTCTCTCTCTCTCTCTCTCTCTCTCTCTCTCTCTCTGTCTCTGTCTCTGTCTCTGTCTCTCTCTCTCTCTCTCTCTCTCTCTCTCTCTCTCTCTCTCTCTCCCTCCCTCTCTGTCTCACAGGTCGGAAGTGGAAATGGATAAGGCCACATTTTTACACTGTGACTGCGTCCCCCCCTCGTGTTGTCTAGAAAGAACAAGGGAGAGCGCGGTTTGTGGAGATGGAAGGGTGGGGGGTCTTTCTCCAGACCGGTTCCACCTCGCCAGTCCATGCAATGTTGGACAAATATTTGCTTTGGACAACATTTTTTTCCTAATGGAACAAATTGTTTCTGAAATGCCATTGTTTTGTCCATTGTGACATCACTTTCCTCCATGGTCCCCCTCCCCCTTACAAAGACTGCATGTTCCTACAAAGTGTTTTTCCCTTATTGAAGAATGTTGTTTTCTGAGTTGAGGTTGAGGAGTGCACCTTTAGCTTGCCTTTGATGGTATAGCTATATCATGTCTGGCCAAACAGCAGCATACTGCATTGCATGCTTTTCCACATTGAACATATGGGGAATTTACAGTAAAAAACACTAGTATATAAAACACTGTGATTACTGTGCCCGAAGTGCTGTTGACATTCTGCAGGGAATAGTTTCAACATTTGGCTGCGTGGGTAACAGAGATAGGAGGTTTCAATATCCAAATGCTACTTATGGGTAATAGAGGCGTTGTCCGTATCCAAATGTCACTGACCACAGGTGAACTTGTTGCAGCTGATGCTATTTTCTGTACTCAACAACACTTTGTAAAATGCTTAGCTTAAGAGTATAGCATTGGAGTATGACATCACATAGCCTACCCCTCTGAACCTCACAACATAATGTTTTACTTTGTGGATGAATGAACATACCTATATTCCACTCTAATCAACAGTATTCATAGCAGTAATCCATTAAACTATGGATTTACATGCATTATCTGTTGGTACTCCTTTATCTGATACACGTAGTGCTTTCACTTCCACTGCCTGATCATGTGTTGCTGGAATTTACCACTGAATCACATAGTCTTCCTTCACGACTGATCGGAACAGGAATACCCAGGACGATTTGCATGACTTTACTAGTATTTTGTCTATCTAGATTGATACTCCACTCTACAGCTCTCTTGTGAGAGTGGAAGGACTGCGTGATTGACCATGCAAATGGGCGGAAGAGTGTATGTCTGTGTGTGTGTGTGTGTGTGTGTGTGTGTGTGTGTGTGTGTGTGTGTGTGTGTGTGTGTGTGTGTGTGTGTGTGTGTGTGTGTGTGTGTGTGTGTGTGTGTGTGTGTGTGTGTGTGTGTGTGTGTGTGTGTGTGTGTGTGTGTGTGTGTGCTTGTGTGGGCCCCATGGGGGTCATGTGGCGTGTTCTACATTATCTCTGTATCAGGGGTCATGTCACACGTGTGTCAAATTGACGACACAGATAGCGTGTGTCAGAGGGGTCTTCCCGGATGCGTCTGGCTATGACCTCTCTGTTCCATGGGGGCTGCTCCCTCTGCTGTGAACATCACCAGCCCTGAGGACCTGTAGTGGCAGCATGCAAAATCATCCCCATCATCAGACACTATCTTTACAGCCTTTCCTTTTACTGATGACACCAGGTCTTCACTCCGCCTACAGGTTTCCCTCTCTTGCCTGCCTTATGTTTGGAAAAATCCAAAGCATTCCCAGATTCCATGCCTTTTCTGGTGATTTCCTGTCTCTGTCTCTGTCAATGACAATGACCTCCATACTCCATAAAGGTTAAAACAACTACCCAATAGCAGTTCATTGCTTTTCCGTCTCTCTTCCTGTTGCCTGGAATGTGTCAAGAGTGAGAGGCAGGCAGGCAGTTGCTGAACGGTGATCATTGTGTAACAACATGGGCAGTAGGCGTGGTTAGGTGACATCACAAAGTGATGGGTATAAGTAGCGGGGCCAGGGGACACTGCAGCACAAAGCACCTGTTGCCTCTCTCTCGCTCTTTATTGGCATCACTCAGGACTGTAAAGCTGTAGCTACTATTACTGTTAACTCTACCAGTGTGTGTACTCTACTGTTTTGTGGAATCTTGGATATTATTGCATCCTGTGTCTTCAGAGATACTCTACCAGAGAATAACTATGGCTCTATCACTGAACTCCATCCTGGCTCTCACCATCATCACACTCTGTGTGCTCCTGCAGGGGGGTAAGCTGTCTTATCTATAACTTTCTATTAAACATTTATATCACTTTGTTGAAAACCTATTAGAAGGACTACGGGTGGTACATTACAATGCGGATGTGTATTCTTTAGTCATAAAAATGACTGACAGTGTGTATACGTTTTATTATGCAAGCATTACATTATTTTCATGAGGCTATTAAATGGAGCGTGAGGGGTCAGAGTTCAGTTGAGATGTCAGGGTTGGGTGAGGTGGTGGGGCTGAGAGATCCAGAATAACATGATACAACCCAGAATGACAAAATATGTTTTATTGTCACACCGGATAGGTGCAGTGAAATGTGTTGTTTTACAGGGTCAGCCATAATAGTATGGCACCACTGGAGCAAATTAGGGTTAAGTGCCTTGCTCAAGGGCACATCGACAGATATTTCACCTTGTCGGCTCAAGTATTCGAACCTGCAACCTTTTAGTTACTGGCTCAATGCACTAACCTCTAGGCCACCTCCCACCCTGATGCTAAAACTCCTGCTGCACCATGTATTCGTAGTATTGTTATTACTTCGTTTCCCTCTCAGAATGACAGCTCAGTTAATCCCTGCTCTGGCAGGTGTACTGAGAGGTGGGTGGCTAATGGCAATGCTGTAAAGTTTCTGCATGGCACACGCAGCCTGATGCCAGACTCTTTGACCTGCTCACACAGTTCCCCTTACAGAGATATAATACAAAGACAGACCCTGCTAGGCTGTAATCACACTCTCAATGATAAGATACAGATTATATTGGCACGGTTCAACTCCTATCACTTCATTTGACTGAAAACAACTCAGTCTTTGTTTGGCTTGGATAACATTTCATAACATATTAGTTATAAGTCAAAGTCCAAATGTGTTTGACAAGACCTGATGCATAGGAGAACGGGATGGCAGTTAGTCTACATGTACTTTTCTCTATCAGTGAAAAGAGATTTTGATTAGGATGTGGTTACTGTGTATTTGCTCGGTGCTGATTGCCAAATTGCACAGCCATCTGGTGATTCTGCTGAGTTATAACCAGGCTCTTAACCAATGATCATTTCTGTTTCTATAGGTTTTGGGCTCCCTGTCTCCAGCCAGCCTGAGCTCCCTGCCCAATCCCCGTCCCAGAAGATCCCACACCACACCAGGGTTAAACGATGCTCCTGCAGTAACTGGCTGGACAATGAATGCATCTACTTCTGTCACCTGGACATCATTTGGGTCAACACTCCCAATAAGGTCATCCCCTATGGTATTGGCAGTCCCCTGTCCCGACGTCGCCGCTCCACCGGGCGATGTGAATGTGCCCACCCAGCCGACAAGACCTGCTCCGGATTCTGCCACAACAGGTGAGCTCACCTTCAGAGACAAGGAACTTCTACCCCCTTCCCACCCTCATCCTCCCCTATTCCTTCCCCTCCCTACCTCCCTGCTAGATACCAGATTGTATCAAGCCAGTGACTATCTGTGTCGGTCAGTCGTTTCTGACCAGCCTGTATCAGGATGTATCAGGGCTGCTTGTGGATGAGATGCAGGGAGGAGGCGTATTGTCTTTAGTTGTGTAACTAGCGATGGGGGAGAAGGGAGGATGGGGGAAGGGTCTGCATGTTCTGGAGGCTTAGAGCCCCTTTACAGACAAGTCCATTAGTCATGACACTATGTTTGGAATGTTTTACCAGCGGGTATGTCTGTTGTATTGCCACAGTTATTGCTGTTATGACATACCAAGGTTGAGGATTAGCCTGTGTATCTCGACAAGGTTTTATCCTGCTCTGTGAAAAGTAATTGAGAACAGGCAGTAGGGCATGCAGTACTGACATTACTGGATTGAAATCCATAGCCAACCGTCTGTCACCGCTAGCATTGTAGAATTACGTAGTACAGAATCCAGTCTCATGCCCTTAAGGAGTAGTCTAAATAATGTTATCTTGGTTTGCTTTCATTTTGACATGGTTATTCTTTTTGTCTGCAGCTCAGAGAACCCCAGGTTCATAGTGGTAGGCCACTCAGACCAGACCCTGGACCAGACTGTTAGCAGTCCAGACACAACCAGCAACGACCTACTGACCTCTCTCAGGTAAGAGAAAAACAAGATACAATAACAACCTCTTAGGATCAGTTTCTCAGACCTAGGTTAATCTTATTGCTGGACTAAAAAGCATGTCCAATAGAGTTTCTCCATTGAGGATGTCTTTCAGGCCAGGAGTATTGGCCCATAGAGCGATCCCACGAACATTCAGCAAGTGTTTTTGTGTTATTGAAAAGACAACATGGAATCTTTATCTTAGCCTGATGTTTCTCTCTTTGTTCTTTACAGAAACATGTTTCGATCCAACATGGCTGCCATAGAGAAAGGTTCTCCCTCCAGGAAGAAGAATGCCTCCAGAGTCAACAGACTGAGCATCGGGTAGATGAGGAGGAGGGAAGAAGAGGAGCTTGAATAGCTCCAGAGCATTCGAACAAAGACCTCCTGGAGGAGTCTAGGGAGTCCTCCCCCGGGAAGACAGAGAGGTCCTGAGAGCAGAGGCCCTGAGAAGAGGGCAAAGATGGAACACTTCCCAATGGCTGCCTGCTGATTGTTGTATACCACACAGTGGACTGGATATGGACATTATCTGGATATGAGTCTTGGACTAATCTAGCTAAGAGTCTGGCTTAGAAGACTAGGGAGGTTTAAGTGTGTCCTCTGTGAACTGTGACAGTCTGGACTAGAATGGTTACTGACTGTTTGCTGGGCAGGGGTTGTCATCATGTTCTAAACATAAATACACTTTCTGTGTCTGAGCACATGAAATGGGTGGATGCAAGCCAAGGCATTCTGGAGTGATGTTTGCCTATGTTTACTTTACAGGCTTACTTCATTAGTGCCTTGAAAATATTGACCACTATTGTCATTTGGATTTTGATCCTTACTTTACCTGTCACACGACATCTACTATATCATAGAATAAAAATCAAAAAAGAATCCTCTGTATCAGAGATTAATTGCCAGTTTATAGTGATTGCCGTGCATGCTTTAAAATTACTTGAAATACATTTGACACATGAAGGACATGACTTTAAGGGACAGGGAATTACTATATACACAGCCTTCCTGTAGCAGCAGATAAAAGCAGGTCTATTGTGATGGCGGAAGTATTTATTGCATACTGTAGCCACTGTTGATTGTTTTGATTGTAGACAGAGTGAAGGCAGCAGGTTTCAATAGGTCTGCTCCTTGCCAACTATGCAGTGATTGTTTTTCTGCTTCCAACAAATGTCCATTAAATGTCAATGTCATTACCCATTAGGAAATTATGACACTGCACTTTTGTTCTAATGCCTACAAAGGAATGTGTTTTTATGTCCAGTAGGCTTTAGATGGGTTGGGCTGATAACTGAACTCCAGCCACTGTCTGACCACAAGGCATTTACTGTAAACACTACATCAAAAAACAAGTCTTCCACTGATGTTGAAGTCCAATAGCACAATGCCGTATATTTATGATATTATTATTTATTTATTTGTTTGTGTGTTGTTTCGAAACTTGTGTATCAAAATGCTGGACTGTGCTTATGTTTTATGAACTGTTGTTATCCCTAAGAAGGACAATTCACCCTCAATAGTCTATTTAGCAGTCAAGGACACCATAGGAAATGTTTACCCATGAATTGTTCTATTCCAAGCTATTCATATTATCTACTGTACACGTACAAAACTCTGAAATTATTTATTTAACTTATTTGTGGGGTATATTTATATATTTGTGTTGTGTGAGTTTATCACTTTTAATATGTGAGGAAATAAATACTAAAATGAATGCTGTTGCTTTGTTTGATTATTTCAAAATGACAATTGATCCTTGTTTCAAGTTGCATTGTCAAGTGCACAAGTACAGTGAAAGGCCTTTCTTGCAAGCTCGTTCCCAGAAATGCAGTAGTCAATATCAGTAGTACTATTAAAAAAAGTAAAGAAGAACAAAAACACACGAGAAATAGAAATAACATGAGAAAGTAAATAAGTTATATACATGGTCAGTTCCAGGGTCAGTGCCAATACCATATTTACAATGTTCAGGGATAGGAGTGGTATTGGGGGAAGTTGACTAGGCATCTGGATATACAGTATGATAAACAGAGCAACAGCGGTGTATATGATGATTGTATGGGAGTGTGTGTGGTGTGTATGTGTGCCTGTACTTGTCTTCCTACATTATCAGGACCCCAAAGTCCTAACATTTAACCAAAATGTCCTGAAAAGGTAGGAAAACAAGAACTTTGGTTAAGGGTTAGGGTTTTTTAGGGGTTAGGTTTAGGGGTAGGGATAGGTTTGGGGAAAATAGGATTTTTAGTGGTCAACATTTTTACCCTCCTAAAAGTCCTGAAATGTCACAAAAACAAAGCTGAGTGAGTGAGTGAGTGTATAGAGTGTGCATAGAATAGGTGCAAGAAAATTACATAAATAAATAGAAGGGTCAATGCAGATAGTCAATGTAGACATTTAGCAGTCTTATGGCTTGGGGATGGAAGATGTTCAGGAGCCTGTTGATGTCAGACTTGTTGCTCCTTACTGCTTGCAGTCCTGAAGCAGAAAGAACAGTCTTTGTCTCGGGTTGCAGGGAGCTCGGCCCCAGTGATTTAAATGGTTTTATTTAACCTTTATTTAACAAAACAAGTCAGTTAAGAACAAATTCTTATTTACAATGATGGACTACCCTGATCAAACCCTAACCCGGACGATGCTGGGCCAATTGTGTGCCGCCCTATGGGTCTCCCAATCACGGCCGGTTGTGATACAGCCCAGGATCGAACCAGGGTCTGTAGTGATGCCTCTAGCACAGATGCAGTGCCTTAGACTGCTGCACCACTCGGGAGCCAAAATGTATTGTGGTATTAATATTTCCCCCCAAATCTACCAGATTTCAATACCAGGAATAATTAATATTTATGCCAAGAGTCCCTGGAAATAGTGCAAACATCGGAAGTGCCCATTACAATCGTCTTAAACCGAGATGTGGTCACTCAGGGTTCTCCCAAAATAAGAATGATAGTTTTTGATCGCCAATGACATTATTTTCAATTGCCAAACAGGCAGTTCATCAATTCTGTGTTAACATGTTCCTCAATTAATTCAGCGTATTTCAGCAGCGCATTTCATACCCCAACTAGGTTATAGCGTTGTCGAATCATACAAACGTTTTAACGGCAGTCAAACAAACTTCCAATGAGTTGCTAAGCTTGCTAGATAACCTCCAACGAATGACAGAATATCTCCTATTTGGCAAAATCGAGTTGACTACACAGATAGCAGATCAGTTCATGGCCATCGGGGAGATGAAGAGCAGAAATTGCTTAAATATCAAGGTACAGTATCTTAATGGGGAGAAACTCAGTTTAGAAAAATATCCATAGGTTTATCCACTCTCATACCGTTTGTTGATCACACATTCTCTACGGAAGCTCTCATAGGGGCAGCAATACGAGGCAGCACAGTGAAATATTCTAGCGGTATTTTGACATGCATAGGAGAGACGTGCTTTGATAATGCAACCTATGGATTACAGAATTAAGTTAGGAATTTTCCTGCGAGACAGGAGTCAGGATTTGGGGTTTCAGTGGAATTGGGATGATAGGAAAATAGCCTAGGCACTATATAAGGCTACTACTACTTGAGTCAATAGATAGATAATACACTTGATTTAGGCTACATTATTGCATGCTAAATGTTTCTGATTAGTGATAGATGAGCAAATTATTAAATTATCTACCACTTCTCCAGCCAGAGATCAATTAACCAAATATACAGACAGTGAAACAAAACAAAATCACTTTGATTGATTATCAGACATGTCACAGGCTTTTGGTTGGGAGTAGGACAGGCCACTAAGCGAGTGAAGAGCGAAGTCCACTCGTATAACATGCAAGGAAAATGTTCTGATCAGCTTATATATGAGTAAACTAGAATACAGATGATCATTAGCACTCGCCTCAATTTAGCTAAAAATTCCCCAGCCTAATTGTTACCAAATATCCAAAGGAGATTCAGTGAAAACAAAGATCTGACATTGATTGATTTATCTACAGGAGACCCTGACGCTTAACCTTAAAGCTCAAAGCGCTGTCCCAATCAAAACAGTGCTGAAATGATCATCTAGGTGACCACACACGACTATTGCTTGAAATTAGTATAATGGTTGTATATAAGTTTCAGTATAAGCAAGAATTTGATACATGCCTTCAATTGCATTAGCCTTCTTCATTCCAATATTATCATCATTCGGGTGATCATAACTAAGGTGAGTTTTTCTCTCTCTGCGCTTTTTCTAGGTCCAAAGGCTGTTTCCTCATCTCCTCACTCCATTGCCGCTTCTCAACACTATATTAAATCAATATAGCCTTCTATTTTTATTGCAAATTTATGACGACTTTGTGTGAAGTAAATAAGTTGGGCTCAACGATTCCATGCCACAACCTGAATGGATAACGTGCTATTTTAATTTTGGTCAATCTGCTGCTACAGATGTTGTGTATTTTGTGGAGTTGCATTAGTGCTACATTGGGGGAAAATGCTGTAACTTCCCGGGAAATGGGAAGAATAGTCACGGGACAGTCCCGGGATCCCGGTTGTCCAAACCACTCTCTGTAGCGTAATGCGATCGAGGGCAGTGCAGTTTCCATACCAAGCAGTGATGCAGCCAGTCAAGATGCTCTCAATGGTGCAACTGTAGAACATTTTGAGGATTTGAGGGCCCATGTCAGATGTTTTCAACCTCCTGAGGGGGAGGAGGCCCTGTTGCCTTCTGTGCGACTTTGTGTATGTGTGGACCATTTTAAGTTTGGACCCCAAAGAACTTGAAGCTTGAATCTCTCGACCCGCTCCACTGCAGCTCCATCAAGGTGGAGGGAGAGCACCCCCCCCCCACATTGCCTGTAGTCCACGATCAGCTCCTTAGTCTTACTGACGTTGAGGGAGAGGTTGTTGTCCTGGCACCACCCTGCCACACAGATGTGGATGAATAGGGAGTACAGGAGTGGACTAGGCACACACCCCTGTGGCGCCCCCGTGTTGAGGGTCAGAGTGGTGGAGGTGATGTTACCTACCCTCACCACCTGGGGTCGGCTCGTAAGGAAATCAAGGATCCAGTTACAGAGGGGACTATGGTGTGGAACGCTGATCTGTAGTCAATTGACAGCATTTTAACATAGGTATCCTCTTATCTAGGTGGGTGACGGCAGTGTGCAGTGCAATTGAGACTGCGTTGTCTATGGATCTGTTGGTGTGGTATGCAAATTTGAGTGGTTCTAGGGTGTCTGGGTGTCTGGGATGATGGAGTTGATGTGTGCCATAATCAGTATTCAAAGCACCTCATTAATACAGATGTGAGTGCTACTTTTTATTTATTTATTTATTTCACCTTTATTTAACCAGGTAGGCAAGTTGAGAACAAGTTCTCATTTACAAGCAAAGCAGTTCGACACATACAACGTCACAGAGTTACACAAGGAGTAAAACAAACATACAGTCAATAATACAGTATAAACAAGTCTATATACAATGTGAGCAAATGAGGTGAGATAAGGGAGGTAAAGGCAAAAAAAGGCCATGTTGGCAAAGTAAATACAATATAGCAAGTAAAACACTGGAATGGTAGATTTGCAGTGGAAGAATGTGCAAAGTAGTGGGGTGCAAAAAATAATGGGGTGCAAAGGAGCAAAATAAATAAATAAATAAATACAATAGGGAAATAGGTAGTTGTTTGGGCTAAAGTATAGGTGGGCTATGTACAGGTGCAGTAATATGTGAGCTGCTCTGACAGTTGGTGCTTAAAGCTAGTGAGGGAGATTTCCAGTTTCAGAGATTTTTGTAATTCGTTCCAGTCATTGGCAGCAGAGAACTGGAAGGAGAGGTGGCCAAAGAAAGAATTGGTTTTGGGGGTGACTAGAGAGATATACCTGCTGGAGCGTGTGCTACAGGTGGGAGATGCTATGGTGACCAGCGAGCTGAGATAAGGGGGGACTTTACCTAGCAGGGTCTTGTAGATGACATGGAGCCAGTGGGTTTGGCGACGAGTATGAAGCGAGGGCCAGCCAACGAGAGCGTACAGGTCACAATGGTGGGTAGTATATGGGGCTTTGGTGTCAAAACGGATTGCACTGTGATAGATTGCATCCAATTTGTTGAGTAGGGTATTGGAGGCTATTTTGTAAATGACATCGCCGAAGTCGAGGATTGGTAGGATGGTCAGTTTTACAAGGGTATGTTTGGCAGCATGATTGAAGGATGCTTTGTTGCGAAATAGGAAGCCAATTCTAGATTTAACTTTGGATTGGAGATGTTTGATGTGGGTCTGGAAGGACAGTTTACAGTCTAACCAGACACCTAGGTATTTGTAGTTGTCCACGTATTCTAAGTCAGAGCCATCCAGAGTAGTGATGTTGGACAGGCGGGCCAGTGCAGGCAGCGATCATTGATGTATACAGAGAAGAGAGTCAGTCCAAGAATTGAACCCTGTGGCACCCCCATAGAGACTGCCAGAGGTCCGGACAGCAGACCCTCCGATTTGATACACTGAACTCTATCAGAGAAGTAGTTGGTGAACCGGGTGAGGAAATCATTTGAGAAATCAAGGCTGTCAAGTCTGCCGATGAGGATGTGGTGATTGACAGAATTGAAAGCCTTGGCCAGATCAATGAATACGGCTGCACAGTAATGTTTCTTATCGATGGCGGTTAAGATATCGTTTAGGACCTTGAGCATGGCTGAGGTGCACCCATGACCAGCTCTGAAACCAGATTGTATTGCAGAGAAGGTATGGTGAGATTCGAAATGGTCGGTAATCTGTTTGTTGACTTGGCTTTCGAAGACCTTAGAAAGGCAGGGTAGGATAGATATAGGTCTGTAGCAGTTTGGGTCAAGAGTGTCCCCCCCTTTGAAGAGGGGGATGACCGCAGCTGCTTTCCAATCTTTGGGAATCTCAGACGACATGAAAGAGAGGTTGAACAGGCTAGTAATAGGGGTGGCAACAATTTCGGCAGATAATTTTAGAAAGAAAGGGTCCAGATTGTCTAGCCCGGCTGACTTGTAGGTGTCCAGATTTTGCAGCTCTTTCAGAACATCAGCTGACTGGATTTGGGAGAAGGAGAAATGGGGAAGGCTTGAGCGAGTTGTTGTGGGGGGTGCAGTGCTGTTGACCGGGGTAGGAGTAGCCAGGTCGAAAGCATGGCCAGCCGTAGAAAAATGCTTATTGAAATTTTCAATGATGGTGGATTTATCAGTGGTGACAGTGTTTCCTATCTTCAGTGCAGTGGGCAGCTGGGAGGAGGTGTTCTTATTCTCCATGGACTTTACAGTGTCCCAGAACCTTTTTGAGTTAGTGTTGCAGGAAGCAAATTTCAGCTTGAAAAAGCTAGCCTTGGCTTTTCTAACTGCCTGTGTATAATGGTTTCTAGCTTCCCTGAACAGCTGCATATCACGGGGGATATTCGATGCTAATGCAGAACGCCATAGGATGTTTTTGTGTTGGTTAAGGGCAGTCAGGTCTGGGAGAACCAAGGGCTATATCTGTTCCTGGTTCTACATTTCTTGAATGGGGCATGCTTATTTAAGATGGTTAGGAAGGCATTTTAAAAAAAATACCCAGGCATCCTCTACTGACGGGATGAGATCAATATCCTTCCAGGATACCCCGGCCAGGTCGATTAGAAAGGCCTGCTCGCTGAAGTGTTTCAGGGACAGAACTCTGCAGGCTATCTTTGCAGTAGATTGCAACACCGCCCCCTTTGGCAGTTCTATCTTGTCTGAAATTGTTGTAGTTTGGGATGAAAATTTCAGAATTTTTGGTGGTCTTCCTAAGCCAGAATTCAGACACAGCTAGAACATGCTACAGGGCGGTAGTCATTGTGGCAGGTAACCTTAGAGTTAGTGGGAACAGGAATGATGGTGGTCACCTTGAGACGTGTGGACTGGGTCAAGCAGAGGTTGAAAATATGGTTGTATTTTGCCCGTACGGTAGAGCAAACATCCCGATAACCGAAAACCATTCAGACCCTTGCTGCATTACAGAACTCTAGATCGGAACAATAGACCAGTCAGAGCTTCCATTGCTGTCCACTTAAGGTTGTTTGTGTGAGGGAAAGAGGGTTACGTTGGGACAAACAATACTCTCTGACTCTGCACCTGGGTCTGCATTCATAGTTCACCCAATCACCTCCTTCCTCTCCTTTCCTCTCTTCCTTTCATATTTACAAACAGACGTCATTATAGATACCACAGGCCCCCCAGTGAGGCTTTACTAACTGTGGTTAAATAGCTGACTTAGTATAAGAAACCAAAACAGGATGCTTTTCCTACATTCCAGGGAAAATTCCCGACAGCGCAGGAGAGAACAGAAGAGAACAGGAGGGGAAAAACAAGGGAAAAACCGGGGCATGTCTGCTGCCAGGAGAACTGATACACAGCTGATATGGATGGAGACTGAATGTGGCCCAGTTAATCATTTGGTTGTCATAACATTGCTGTATTGTTTTCTTTTCTGCCCCTCTTATTAGTTTTTTTCCCTTCTTTATGCGATTGTGAGAAAATGATGTGTTGTGTGATTTTACCCACGGTTCACCTGTGTGAATGCATGCTTTTGTCTGTTCTATTTGCCTATGCAGTATGTGTGCATGTGTGCATATGTGTCTGATTGTGTGTGTGTGTGTGTGTGTGTGTGTGTGTGTGTGTGTGTGTGTGTGTGTGTGTGTGTGTGTGTGTGTGTGTGTGTGTGTGTGTGTGTGTGTGTGTGTGTGTGCGTGCTTGCGTGCATGTATGTATGTATGTATGTATGTATGTATGTATATGTACAGTATACAGTATGTGAGTGTATGAGTCGGCATTTGTTTGTGAGAGTTAGGGTGATTGTGATTATGATTGTGTGCATGTTGGTTTGTCTCAGTGTTTGTATGTTTGCTGTTATTCAACTCCAGCCATAAGGTCCAGCAGTACCCAGACTGCAGACTGTAGTTCTAGAACATTCCTTTACTTCCTGGGTTTGTTTCAGCCCGGGGACATTAGTGGAGATGACTGTTAGGGACCAGAGGGGGACATTCTGACAGGGCTATCACGGCTGTTTGAGCCAGACGCTGTCTCCTGATACTACTCAGCTATGTGTCTGGGCTGAGAGGACCTGAGATGAGCAACAAGGAAACACAACAAGGAAACAGGGGTTAGGGATCAGGTTTAAGGTCAAGTTGTTTTATTGGATAAAAGCCCGCAGCATGTCTTGTCGTGTAGGCGGAATGGAAGAGCTCTCTGTGGTAAACAACAACAGAACGGTAGAAAGAACAAACATGGTGCCATTTTTGTGACGAGGACTGTATTGCATTCCTCTACGCGTACTCACAAAGTCACAAAGTCAAACGATGAGCCATCATTAGCCATTCTATTCTTTTCCAAGTCTTTGTTACATTCTTAACCATCGCATGTCTTCTGTAACTTGCTAGTATGAAATTAGTCATTATAATTCAAGTTTACACTAACCCAGACCACTAAGAACAAACATTCCTTTATCTGTACGATACCTAAACTCAATGTGTTATTTTTTATAAAAACTGTCGGTCGATGACATGCCTGTACTGGATGGCATTTCTGCTTCATAGTTTAGATAGTCATCTGTGTTTCTGTACTATGTCCCGGCACACGTACACCTGATGGAGGTGATATCCACACGGTGAGAGAGAGAGAGAGAGAGAGACAGAGAGAGAGACAGAGACAGAGAGAGAGACAGAGAGAGAGAGACAGAGAGAGGGAGACAGAGAGAGAGAGAGAGAGACATAGAGAGAGACAAAGAGAGAGAGAGAGAGAGAGAGAGAGAGAGACATAGAGAGAGACAGAGAGAGAGAGAGAGAGAGAGAGAGAGACATAGAGAGAGACAGAGAGAGAGAGAGACAGAGAGAGAGAGACAGAGATAGACAGAGAGAGAGAGAGAGAGAGAGAGAGAGAGAGAGAGAGAGTGAGACAGAGAGAGAGACAGACAGACAGAGAGAGGGAGACAGAGAGAGAGAGAGACAGAGAGAGACAGAGAGAGAGAGACGGATGGATGGTCCGATGCTGTGCTACAGTGTTAACAACCTGCCACTCTGTAAACAACCAACTATCCTCCACTCTATAGCCACAGATGAACACCCACAGATGGATATCTTAATTTCCCATTCACATGTGTGAGTGATGCCCATCTCCTGTCCTCTCCAGCACACCAGAGGAGATAGCAGCAGACTGCAGACACAGGAAGCTGGAGAGATGGTGGACGGCCTGTACCCGTACCTGCATACCCCGCCACGGGGACTGTGTAGACCAGCACGTCCCCTGTGTCCAGGTGGACAGTGGATACATACACACATCCCTGGGATGAGGACTACACATTTAGGGTGTATGGTTATGCTGTACTGTATCTGCAGGTTGTGTGCATTGCAGGCGCTAGAGTGGCGCCGCGTTCATCTCAGTGCTTGAGGCGTCACTACAGACACCCTGGTTAGATTCCAGGCTGTATCACAACTGGCAGCCATAGGGTGGCGCACAATTGGCCCAGCGTCGTCCGGGTTTGGCCGATGTAGGCCGTCATTGTAAATAAGAATTTGTTCTTAACTGACTTGCCTAGTTAAATTAAGGTTAAATAAAATGAAAATATATACATACACTACCATTCAAAAGTTTGGGATCACTTAGAAATGTCCTTGTTTTTTAAAGAAAAGCACATTTTTTTGTCCCTTAAAATAACATCAAACTGCTCAGATACACAGTGTAGACATGGTTAATGTTGTAAAATGACAATTGTAGCTGGAAACGGCTGATTTTTTATGGTATATATACGTAGGCATAGAGGCCCATTATCAGCAACCATCCCTCCTGTGTTCCAGGTGCACGTTGTGTTAGCTAATCCAAGTTTATCATTTTAAAAGGCTAATTGAACATTAGAAAAGCCTTTTGCAACTATGTTAGCACAGCTTAAAACTGTTGTACTGATTAAAGAAGCAATAAAACTGGCCTTCTTTAGTCTAGTTGAGTATCTGGAGCATCAGCATTTGTGGGTTCGATTACAGGCTCAAAATTGCCAGAAACAAAGGAATTTCTTCAGAAAAACATCAGTCTATTCTTGTTCTGAGAAATGAAGGCTATTCCATGCGAGAAATTGTCAAGAAAATCTCGTACAACCCTGTGTACTACTCCCTTCACAGAACAGCACAAACTGTCTCTAACCAGAATACAAAGAGGAGTGGGAGGCCCCGGTGCACAACTGAGCAAGAGGACATAAGTGACCCCAAACTTTTGAATGGTAGTGTATATAAATGTGCTCTTTAGGCTACTGCTGTTAAGGCTACTACTACTAGACAGGCTACTCTGGGTAATGTACTGTATGTGGCTTACAATGTAGCAATCATCATACTTGTGTTTACTGCCGTCCAAGGTCAGTTAGGGCCGTTGATGTATGTTTTGGAAGGCTGAAGGCTGGAGAGTTGTCAAACCTCACACTTGTTATTTCCTCTCCCTTTATCTCAGAGAAAATGAGGAAGGCTGTGAAACAGTGAACCAGGTGTTTGCTCTCTTCGGAGAACGATAGAGGACATTGAAACTCCCTCCAAGAAAAATGCAAGGCCGTGATGATGTGTGTTGTTTAGGACTATTTGTAGAGTTAGGATTTCAGACGTTTTTGTAAGATGGGCAGGAACGATACTGTCCTAGCATCAGAGGAGGAGCCAGGACAGAGAATAGCTGATATTGAGTAGACAGACAGATGGTCACTGTATACTATGCTTAAATATGGCCATGGCTACATGTAAGCACATCACTACTTTTGCACAGGTCTAGAGCTTGTTTCTGTTACAGTTAAATAACCATGTTACCCAGTCACCACCACCAAGGTAAGGCCTCAGGCCATCTCCTTCCAGACTGCTGGGGGTCTTTACTCAGTTACTTATTAAGAATGTTATCAGCTTCTCAAGGCTGCAGGAGGGCAACCTAGCTCCTGTATGTGCCCCACAGAGAGAGAGAGGAAGGGGGAGAAACAAAGAAAGAGAGAGGCGAGAGAAAGAAAGAAAGAAAGAAAGAAAGAAAGAAAGAAAGAGAGAGAGAGAGAAAGAAAGAAAGAGAGATAGAGAGAGGTAGAGGGAGAGAGAGGGGGGTGGGGAGCACAAGAGAGAGAGGCATTCTCAGAATGTGTCCAGCATTATTAATAATCTAAACGTTCGACAGTCACACAATCTGCAAAATGTTGTTTAATTTGCTGGGTAGGGGGCATTCTGAAGAGCTTTGTGAAGTGGACACATTCAGGTCTTTCTCCTACCTGTTGCTTTCATCAGAGTAATTTATCTTCACATGATCAGTATTCCTGGACTTCATAAAGAAACATTTGTCTGTAACGGTGTTAAAGTTATTGTCTGGGGCTATCTTTCTCAAGTTGGCTATAAAAATCATGACAAATGTGTAAGAAGTTTTTGGAAGTTAAAGCTGGTTTCAGAAGCATTCAACATTCTGTTATAATACCTTTAAACAATTCCCTAAATGTGAATAAGAACTTTCTGGGAATCCCTCTAGTGCTGGTAAAATACAGTAAGATCTACAGGAAATGATAAAGGAGATGGTTTTGTTACATAAAAGGTGAAGGTTTCGTTCTTGTAACTTGGCATGATGGGGATTTTCCATTCTTGCCAAAAATAAATGTAACTGAGGCCTGACTGACTGCTATCTGTGAAGCAATGCCAGTTTATGTGTGATATAATCACTTTACTGTGGTGACACACATAATTCCAGATGACAACCATGACTAAATTCAACTACATTGTTTATGGATGTGAAGACCCATGTACAAAAAAAAGACTGAAAGATAAAGTAGTTACTACTTAGTAGTATTTACAGTAGTATTGTAGAATAAATTACACATACACATCACTGTTAATAAATGAAAGCACTTCATGTATCTAGTCCCCCCATTTGAAAGTGTCATAAGTATTTGTACAAATTCAGTTATATGTGTATTAAAGTAGTCAAAAGTTTAGTATTTTACACACCACAACTACCTCAAGCATATGACTACAAACTTGTTTGATGCATTTGCAGTTTGTTTTGGTTGTGTTTCAGATTATGTTGTGCCCAGTAGAAATAACTGGTAAATACTGTATTGTGTCATTTTGGAGTTACTTTTTTAGTAAATAAGACCTAGAATATGTTTCTGAACACTTCTATGTGGATGCTACCATGATTATGGATACTCCTGAATGAATTGTCAATAATGATGAGTGAGAAAGTTACAGAGGCATAAATATCATACCCCTGCTATTGGTAAAAGGAGAGAGGTTAGCGTGTTTTGGGGGTATGATCTTTCAAATAAGGGGACTAGACACATGAAGTGCTTTCATTTATAAACTATAAAACAGATATGTATGAAAATACTCAAAAAAATAGGTGACATTATGTACTGTCTCCTCATATGAGAATGCTGGAGTATAGAGCCAAATGAAACGTTTTAGCTTCACCGTCCAAATAAATGGGATGGCAGGTAGCCTAGTGGTTAGAGCGTTGTACTAGTAACCGAAAGGCTGTCATTGAAAATAAGTATTTGTTCTTAACTGACTTGCCTCGTTAAATAAAGGTTACAAATAAGTAGGGGAGTGTACACCTTCTTGTAGGTTGTAACTAGGACTGTTGATGATATTTAAAAATATATATTTCACCTTTATTTAACCAGGTAAGCTAGTTGAGAAGTTCTCATTTATAACTGCCACCTGCCCAAGATAAAGCAAAGCAGTGTGACACAAACAACAACACAGAGTTACACATGGAATAAACAAGCGTACAGTCAATAAATAACACAATATTAAAAAAGAAAGTCTGCTCATATATCACTCCAATGTGTGCAAATGATGTGAAGAGGTAAGGCAATAAATAGGCCATAGTAGCGAAGTAATTACAATTTAGCAGATTAATACTGGAGTGATAGATGAGCAGATGATGATGTGCAAGTAGAGATACTGGTGTGCAACAGAGGTAGGTAGATTAGGTGGGCTATTTACAGATGGACTATGTACAGCTGCAGCGATCGGTTAGCTGCTCAGATAGCTGATGTTTAAAGTTAGTGAGGGAAATGTAAGTCTCCAGCTTCAGCGATTTTGGCAATTCATTCCAGGCAATGGCAGCAGAGAACTGGAAGGAAAGGAGGCCAAATTAGGTGTAGGCTTTGGGGATGACCAGTGAGACATACCTGCTGGAGCGCGTGCTACGGGTGGGTGCTGTTATCGTTACCAGTGAGCTGAGATAAGGCGGAGCTTTACCTAGCATAGACTAGTAGATGACCTGGAGCCAGTGGGTCTGGCGATGAATATGTAGCAAGGGCCAGCCGACTAGAGCATACAGGTTGCAATGGTAGGTGGTATAAGGGGCGTTGGTAACAAAACGGATGGCACTGTGATAGACTGCATCCAGTTTGCTGAGTAGAGTATTGGAAGCTATTTTGTAGAGGACATCGCCGAAGTCGAGGATCGGTAGGATAGTCAGTTTTACTAGGGTAAGTTGGGCGGCATGAGTGAAGGAGGCTTTGTTACGAAATAGTAAGCCAATTCTAGATTTGATTTTGGATTGGAGATGTTTAATGAGTCTGGAAGGAGAGTCTAGCCAGACACCTAGGTATTTGTAGTTGTCCACACATGCTTAGTCAGAACTGTCCAGAGTAGTGATGCTACGGGCGGGCAGGTGTGGGCAGCGAACGGTTGAAAAGCGTGCATTTGGTTTTACTAGTGTTTAAGAGCAGTTGGAGGCCACAGAAGGAGTGTTGTATGACATTGAAGCTCGTCTGGAGGTTAGTTAACACAATTTCCAAAGAAGGGCCAGATGTATACAGAATGGTGTTGTCTGCATAGAGGTGGATCAGGGAATCACCCGCAGCAAGAGCGACATCGTTGAGATATACAGAGAAAAGAGTCGGCCCAAGAATTGAACCCTGTGGTACCCCCATAGAGACTGCCAGAGGTCCGGACAACAGGCCCTCCGATTTGACACACTGAACTCTGTCTGAGAAGTAGTTGGTGAACCAGGCTAGGCAGTCATTTGAGAAACAAAGGCTATTGAGTCTGCCGATTGATATAGTCGAAAGCCTTGGCCAGGTCGATGAAGACGGCTGCACAGTACTGTCTTTTATCGATGGCGGTTATGATATCGTTTAGTACCTTGAGCGTGGCTGAGGTGCACCCGTGACCAGCTCAGAAACCGGATTGCACAGCAGAGAAGATACGGTGGGATTCGAAATGGTCAGTGGTCTGTTTATTAACTTGGCTTTATTAACTTTAGAAAGGCAGGGCAGGGGGGATGGTAGGGGACGCCATGTGCGACTGACGTGTTTTCCGTTTGCTCCCGTGGTATTCTTAAAGTTTATGTGAATTCTGCAGCAGAACCATATTTATTTTCAAATATTAATTTGGTGATCCCTTTCCGTCAAAACCAAAACTACTTTGCTTCCGAATGTCAGCATGTCGACCAAACATAAGGCCAAAAGCATGACTTTGAGAAAACCCGGCCTACAAGACCCGCTCTCATCACCGCCCTCTCCTGAGTCTGAGGGCCCGGGGACGCACACTTTACCCGGGGGCGCGGCTTGGCCCGGCGGCGCTGAAATGAACATTCTCGAGGCCATCAAACTACTACGCTCTGAGATAGTTGAAATGAAAACACAGGTGGTTGCTACGATTGAGGCCAGAATACAGGAGGTTTCTGATACTTTAAAAGCAGATTTAACCATCCTGCGGAACGAGACTGTGCCAGCAATCACATTACTCAAAACAACAACTGCGTCACACACTACAACGATTGCAGCACTGGAGACCTCCGCTACTAATGTCTCCGATTTAACTACATCCCTGGAGGCTGAAGTTAAACGCCTAGCTGCGGATTTGAAAAAGTTGAAGGAGAGCTGTGTAAGTTTAGAGGGATTCTCTCGCCGCAATAAGAGACTTGTCTCGGTCCCAGAGTCCGCGGAAATGCATCACGCCACGGATTTCGTTTCAGGGCTGCTGAAGGATGTTCTTGCCTTAGATGAAAAGCCCCTGATTGATCGAGCCCACCGGTCGCTGCGCCCAAAGCCCCGGGATGGGGAGAGGCCCCGTGACATAATTCTTTGAGTGCACTTTTTTCATGAGAAGATGGAGATCCTCCAACGAGCCCGCAATACCACTCTGAGCTTTCAAGGACAGAGCTTCTCCATCTACCAGGACTACTCCCCCACTGTTTCCAGGCAGCGCGCAGCTTTCGGACAGGCCAAACGAGTACTTCGGGACCATCCAAGTGTGAAGTATGGACTGCGATTCCCGGCCCGTTTATGGATATCTCATGAGGGTAAAGACTACACATTTGAATCTCCGGATGAGGCTATGGCTCACATTCAACGTCACATCAAGAAGTCTTGAATATGCTCACAATTCAGCAACTGTTGCTTGCGAACTGTGGATAGTAAGTAACCCACCTGTGGTAAAATTATGTTTAGATATAACAGGCTAGTCTTGTATAGTTGGCGAAACTATTCAGGCTTATTTGATGTGATCTAATGTTTTGATCATCTAGTGTGCGTGCCTTATCTCGCTCACCTAATTTAGTTTGTTTACACATTGTCTCAGTGACTCAAAATATTTTTGGTTATTTGTTTACTGCATCCGTTTGCATTGACCCAGTAAACAGTAAATGTCTCCCGAGGCTACACGGTTTTTGGGGCCTCACTTTAATTTTAAAAGCTTTGAGCGTCATTTATGCCCAGCAAACGTTCAACGTTGCGCACATGTCGTTTTTTGGTACTGGTTGTAAGCTGTCTCAGCGTCAACTGGACTACTATTATAATTACTATTATTTTTGATTGTCTTACTACGATTTCCTTACTTCAAATTAGATTTTTGGCTGAGAGCCTTTATACATTTGATTTATTTTCTCTCTCAATGCCTGTTATAAGACTGGGAATACAATTATATACATCTGCAAGTGGTGCTTTTGACATTCCGTTTGCACAAGGGACATACAAATCTTTATTTTTGCTGCTTGATCCACTAACTTAACGCGACTTTAAAGAGTGGGACTGTGGGTTTAGGTTTAAGACCGCACTCTCACAGACATACTGTGCGAAGAGAACATGTTCTATTTAGGCTTGTACCTCGTTTGGGGAGGTATTGTCTGGGATGGGGGGAGGGGGTGGGGGGGCAGGTTGAATTGTTCAGTTCTAATGTTGTCATTCTGTCTTTTTTGTTTTTTTGTTGGTTTTTTTCAGTACTTTTTCCAAACATTTACCACGTACATTATTACTCTGAGACAAGTTATTCTGGGGGTTTTGGGCGCTCATTGCTTTTCCATTCTATGCTCTAATGACAGGGTTGAATAACGGGAATGCCCATAGGGGCAGAAATAATGCGATCAAGTACATTTCTTGGAACACCAAAGGGGTTAACAACCCAGTGAAGCATAAGAGGGTGTTGACACACTTAAAGGGTTTGAATGCAAATATTGAATTTCTACAAGAGACTCACTTGAGGACTGGTGAGCATTTTAGGATGCGTAAGGACTGGGTTGGTCAAGTGTTCCACTCGAACTTTCATAGTAAATCAAAAGGTGCTGCTATTCTGGTTGATAAAGCTACTCCCTTTGTAGCTTCTGAGGTTATTGCTGATCCTAAGGGACGATACGTCATAGTAACCAGTGAACTGTTTTCTACCCCTCTTGTTTTGGCTAGTGTTTATGCTCCCAATTGGGATGACACAAGTTTAATTTCTTCCTTTCTGTCTGCTATTCCCAATTTAGATTCTCATTTGTTGATTTTAGGGGGGGATTTCAACTGTAAAATGTCCCCAATTCTTGACAAGTCCTCACAAACAAATACAGGCCCATTTAAATGTGCCCTACTTATTCAATCCTTTCTTCAGAAATATGCTATGTTTGAGGCCTGGCGTTTCCTACATCCTACAGATAGACAGTATTCCATTTATTCTCATGTTCATCAAACATACTCCCGGATTGATTTCTTCTTTTTGGACAAAAGAATTCTGCTTAACCTTCGGCTGTGAACTCACGAGAGTATTGTTATCTCTGACCATTCACCATTAGTGCTTGAACTAGAGTTTCCCCAGCAACCTCCTATGTGTTATCAATGGCGTCTCCCCATTTTACTCTCAGATAAGGAGTTTGTCAATTTCATTTCTTCTGAAATCACCTTATTCCTAGAAACTAATTCAACACCAGGTATGTCCTGCTCTACCATATGGGAGTCTCTCAAAGCATACCTACGTGGGTAAATTATTTCTTATACAGCCAACCAAAACAAAGTTCGCTCCCAGCGACTTCGGGACCTGAGCGAGTCCATAGCCACATTGGATGAGAAGTATGCTACGGATCCTTCCTCTGATCTGCAAAAAGAGCGCCAACTACTCCAATCTGAATTTGATGAGCTTTCTACCAGGCAAGCTGAACAGCTCGATACAAAGTCTATGAACAAGGCGACAAGGCCAGTAAACTCCTTGCGCATCAGATCCGTAAATCTGAGGCCTCACGTTTAATCCCACAAATAAGGACCCCGTCTGGTGCCACCACAGTTATACATAAAGAGATCAATCGGATGGGGCCACAGTGTCTCCTGACCCCTCCTGTCTCAGCCTCCAGTATTTATGCTGCAGTAGTTTATGTGTCGGGGGGCTGGGGTCAGTTTGTTATATCTGGAGTACTTCTCCTGTCCTATTCGGTGTCCTGTGTGAATCTAAGTGTGCGTTCTCTAATTCTCTCCTTCTCTCTTTCTTTCTCTCTCTCGGAGGACCTGAGCCCTAGGACCATGCCCCAGGACTACCTGACATGATGACTCCTTGCTGTCCCCAGTCCACCTGGCCATGCTGCTGTTCCAGTTTCAACTGACCTGAGCCCTAGGACCATGCCCCAGGACTACCTGACATGATGACTCTTTGCTGTCCCCAGTCCACCTGGCCATGCTGCTGCTCCAGTTTCAACTTCCACCTGACTGTGCTGCTGCTCCAGTTTCAACTGTTCTGCCTTATTATTATTCGACCATGCTGGTCATTTATGAACATTTGAACATCTTGGCCATGTTCTGTTATAATCTCCACCCGGCACAGCCAGAAGAGGACTGGCCACCCCACATAGCCTGGTTCCTCTCTAGGTTTCTTCCTAGGTATTGGCCTTTCTAGGGAGTTTTTCCTAGCCACCGTGATTCTACACCTGCATTGCTTGCTGTTTGGGGTTTTAGGCTGGGTTTCTGTACAGCACTTTGAGATATCAGCTGATGTACGAAGGGCTATATATATAAAATAAATAAATTTGAAATTTGATCAATGATCAATTTAAACAATTTTACTCTGCGCTATACACCTCTGAATCCCCTCAAGATCCTTTGCTGATTGACTCCTTCTTTAATGGCTTGAATATGCCTTCAATTGATACAGACTCCCATGACTATCTAGAAGAGAATTTACGCTTGAGGAGATTGCAACAGCAGTGTCCGCAATGAAAAGTGGTAAATCCCCGGGTCCGGACGGTTTTCCAACCTAATTTTACAGGACGTTTTCTGGTCTGCTTTGCCCATTCTTGTCTCGACTATTTGCAGAGTGCCTCAATACTTCAAAGCTACCGCCTAGTCTTTATCAGGCTACAATTTCATTACTACTAAAGAAAAACAAAGACCCCCTGGAATGTGGATCCTAACACTCAATCTCGCTTTTAAACTGTGATTACAAAATCCTAGCTAAGCTTTTAGCCATCCGTATGGAAGGCTTGCTGCACCATAGTAATACACTCTGACCAGACTGGCTTTGTGAGAAATAGGCATTTATTTTTCAATATTAGGCGCCTTATGAATATACTGTACTCCCCAGCGTCGGAGGACCCGGAGGTGGTGGTCTCACTTGATGCCGAAAAAGCGTTTGACCGCGTTGAGTGGGATTACCTAACAGCTGCCCTTTATAGATTTGGCTTTGGCCCCAAATTCATTGCGTGGATAAAGATTCTTTATTTTTCCCCCATGGCTTCGGTACGGACTAATAACTTGTCCTCTGACTATTTTCCCTTGCACCGCGGATCCAGACAGGGTTGCCCACTCTCCCCCTTGTTGTTTGCTTTGGCAATCGAACCTCTCGCCATTGCACTACGCTCTAATGATGCCATTCAAGGCATAATCAGGGCGGTCTGGGAGCAGAAAGTCTCGCTATATGCTGACGACCTCCTTTTGTTTATCTCCAACCCCGATACCTCATTGCCACGTGCCCTATCTGTTCTTAAAAAGTTTGGATCAAACTCAGGGTACAAGCTGAATCTAGGCAAGAGTGAGCTTTTTCCGGTAAACAAGGCTGCTTTAAAGGGCTCTTTTACAAGTTCTCAGTTTAGGATTGTCCGGGATCAATTCACTTACTTGGGAGTAAAAGTGACAAGGAAATATTCAAATTTGTTTCAGGAAAACTTTGTTGCTCTAGCAGACAGATTGAAACAATCTTTTACTTTTTGGAATTCGCTACCCCTTTCTCTTATCGGAAGGATTAATGTCATTAAAATGAGTGTGTTGCCCAAATTTGTATATTTATTTCAATGTTTACCCATTTTTATTCCAAAATCTTTTTTTATTTCACTGGATCAAACATTCATGCATTTTATTTGGGATGGCAAGGTACCACGGATTGGTAGAAAACATTTACAGAAGCCTAGGTCATTGGGGGGTTTAGCTCTACCAAATTGTCAGACATACTACTGGGCTGCAAATTTCAGAGCCGTTCTGTACTGGCTGCAGACTGATCCTACTGGCCCTAGACCACTCTGGGTCCAGATGGAGTCTGAATCGTGTAAACCTGCAGCACTTTCCTCTGTGCTGCGCTCGTCTCTCCCAGTGTCCCTAGGCAAAAGGTGTGTCAACCCAATTGTAAAGCAGTCTCTTAAAATTTGGAATCAGTTCCGTTTAGCCTTTAGCCTCCGAGGCTTTTCTCTATCAGGCCCAATCAATCAGAACATTTTATTTCCTCCATCTTTGAATGATGGGGCTTTTGGCATTTGGCACTCACTAGGCCTCTCCTCGCTAGCCCAATTATTCTTTGATGATACATTTGCCTCTTTTTCTCAGCTGCAGGAAAAGTTCAATCTACCCCAATCCCACTTTTTCCACTATCTCCAGACTAGAAACTTTGTCAGAGCTAACACACCTGGATTTCCCAATAGGCCTGCGAATACAGCTATAGAGAGCATCTTGGAGCTGAACAAGCTTCCTGGGGCGCAATTTCAGATGTATATGCAATCATTCATGACTTACAGAACCCTTCTTCGGTGCCTTTAAAGACTCGATGGGAAAAGGATTTGGGGGAGGAACTTGGGGAAGACGCCTGGGAATCTGTGCTGCACAGGGTGCACTCGTCCTCTTTTAGCACTAGACACAGCCTCATTCAATTCAAGGTGGTTCACCGTATCCACTGGTCGGGGGCCAAATTTGGAAGAATATTCTCTGATTTTGATCCTACCTGTGTCAGATGTAAAGTGGAACCAGCCACACTGTTGCATATGTTTTGGGGCTGTCATAAACCGTCAGGTTTCTGGGAATTAATACTTAAATGTTTCTCTGATATATATGACACTGTTATAGATCCGTCTCCCCTTACAGCCCTTTTTGGAGTACTACCCATGGGTACCCCCCTATCAAGAATCCAGTCGGACACTGTTGCTTATACAACTCTTTTAGCTAGACGGCTAATACTACAGAACTGGAAGATGGCAGCTCCCCCATCTTATAAATATTGGGTGAGGGATGTGTTGTGCTCTCTGAACTAGAAAAAATTCAATTCAATTCACGTGGGAACCCCAAACTGTTTGATGAGGCTTGGGCTCCATTCCGGTCTTACTTTAAATAGTCCATCCTCTGATGGCATTCCAATTAATACTAAAATAAGTCTGTGACTTAAGGGTTGGAGGAGCTTCTCTCTGTGTTTTTGCTGGGGGGGCATTAAGGTCGTTGTGCTTATTGATTGTGATCCGCAGATGCCTTGTTCATCTTGCCCAGGCAGAGACTGAAGTGTGAGCTTGTTTTTCCCAGTTAGTATTTTTACATTTTGTTCACGCCTACATGAATAATCGTTCTATTTTTTAAATATCTATTCTAAAGCATTGTAAACTGTGGCCTGTGGCCATGACTCTCTGTGAGTGGTTGCATTTCTCCACCCTTATCCCTTGAATGTTTACAGGAACAATGGTGAGGTGTTTGCTCTGTCCCTGTACTATAGATTGCCCTTTAACCTCTGTAGCCTTCTGCCTGGTGTGTTTAACTTGTCTAAAGTCTGGGATCTTTAAAGACATTTTTTTATTTGTATTTTTTTCTAGTTGAGTATATTATTTATATTGCTTTGTCTTGTCTGTGTGTAAAACTTAATAAACAGAGTAATAAAAAAAAGAAAGGCAGGGCATGATGGATATAGGTCTATAACAGTTTGGGTCTAGAGTGTCACCCCCTTTGAAGAGGGGGATGACCGCGGCAGCTTTCGAATCTTTAGGGATCTCGTATGATACGAAAGAGAGGTATAACAGACTGGTAATAGGGGTTGCAACAATGGTCATTTTAGAAAGAGAGGGTCCAGATTGTCTAGCCCTGCTGATTTGTACGGGTCCAGGTTTTGCAGCTCTTTCAGAACATCTGCTATCTGGATTTGGGTGAAGGAGAAACTGGGGAGGAATGGGAAAGTAGCTGCGGGGGGTGCGGAGCTGTTGGCCCGGGGTTGGGGTAGCCAGGAGGAAAGCATGGCCAACCGTAGAGAAATGCCTATTGAAATGTTCAATTATCATGGATTTATCGGTGGTGATCGTGTTACCTAGCCTCAGTGCAGTGGGCAGCTGGGAGGAGGTGATCTTGTTCTCCATGGACTTTACAGTGTCCCAAAACTTTTTTGAGTTAGAGCTATATGGACTACCTTCAACCGTATAGGCTGATATTGAGTAGACAGTCAGCACACTCACTGTAGACGATGCTTACATATGGTAATGGTTATATGTAAGGATATCACTACCTTTGCACAGGTCTGGATGTTGATGACGTATATATGTAGAGTCTAGTCTGATTGCCATAACGTATAGTTGTCTTGTCTGATCGTGTTTGTTCAGTCAGAGATAATCCCCTAGTTATCTAAAGTGATGTAACTATTACAGACTATTACAGGAGGGCTCATTGTCCTTTGTACGATCACGGCCATTGGTGTAAAGTACTTAAGTAAAATTACTTTAAAGGATTTAATAAGTAATTAATAGTAATTAATAAGTCGTTTCTTGGTGTATGTGCACTTTACTTTACTATTTAGATTTTGACTACTTTTACATCACCACATTCCTAAAGAAAATAATGTACTTTTTACTCCATCCATTTTCTCTGTCACCCAAAAGTACTGGTGACATTTTGAATTCTTAGCAGGACAGGAAAATGGTCCAATTCACACACTTATCAAGAGAACATCCCTGGTCATCCCTACAGACTCTGATCTGGCTATTAAAAAATACATTTAAAAACACATTGACAATTGTGCCATCTGATTTGCTTAATATAAGCAATTTCAAATCATTTATACTTTTAATTTGATACTTAAGTATATTTTAGCAATTACATTTTCTTTTGATACTTAAGTATATTTCAAACCAAGTACTTAGACCTTTACTCAAGAAGTATTTTACTGGGTGACTTTCATTTTTAATTGAGTCATTTTCTATTAAGGTATCTTTACTTTTACTCAAGTATGACAATTGAGTACTTTTTCCACCACGGATCATGGCAAATTGTACGAATCAACATCATCTTGTAAGCCAAAAAATACCACAGCCTTGTCTAAAGTGAATGGTTTCCAATAGGACAAGTAGTTCTCCTACCAATGAGGGGGAGTTCATCACCTTTGGCCGTCATCATTGATACGTTCAGCTACACTAGCTGGCATGATCATTGTTGGCCTTTTACACATAAGCCCACTGGAATGTTCATGACTTGATGACAAAGAAGTATTTTCCCACACATTATTTTCACATTCCTACTGACATATAGCGATAATTGCCTGGAATAGCTTGAAATCCAATAATGGTAATTGTACTGTAATGACGACTAGGAATGGGATTATAACAACAGTAAAATAATTCATTTATAGTAACAATCCATAGGATTCTCATAATGCTGCACTGCTATCTTCACACCGGGTAGGTGCAGTGAAGTGTGTTGTTTTACAGGGTCAGCCATAGTAGTACAGCACTCCTGATGTAAATTAGTGTTAAATGCCTTGCTCAAGGCAACCAACAGATTTTTTTTACCTTGTCAGCTCGGGTATTCAAACCGGCAACATTTTGGTTATTAGTCCAATGCCCTAACCGCTAGGCTAGCGTTAGCTGTTGACATCACTGACCCTTCATTTACCCTCTGACATCTCTGTAGCCCTGTTTTTACTTCTAGCCAGATCTCCCATCTACAGGCTGTTCTGCAGGCTGCTGGTGGACTTTCTTTAGACAGGTGACGTCAATGCTGATGGCAGCCAGGTGACACCATGCCCTACCCATGTCTTAGCTGGCAGACAGGGCACAGTACTACTCTGTCTCCTGGTCATCTCTGTTGAGCATCTCACCAGATCTAGTGATTCCAGAGGGCCATGAACACCAACACTGTTTTACTGTGTTCTAGTTCTATTGATTGATTGACTGATGTTCTATTAAAGCATCTTGCACCATTTAAGATGCCAGACAGATATGGGTTTAGATTAGAATACACTAGTTTAAGAAGTATACAGTTTAAGCTATGGGAGTATAAGAATACAATTCTTTGCTGTAGCCAATGTATTATATTTCTATTCCTATGCTCAGCACACATTCACTACTGTAGCGTACGATAGTTAGAGGGATCCAGGCTGGTCCACTGAAGATGGTGATGTGGGGATGTTCATCCTGGACGCCTTATTAAACAGATATCATCAACATGATTTGCATCCAAATTGCATCCTTCATCACCCTTCCATTAAGTCACACAGGGAATCATCCGAATTATGCTGTTAATCTTCTAATGTCAGCATCCATGTTGAGATATGATATTTTCATGACCTTCCTCTGCAGTCACATGTGGCATTGAAAGGTTCACAACATTAGTGGAAAATCTTAATCAAATCTGGATAGGAGGATTCCCCATGGGTATCTTCCTTCTTCCTGGTTGGTGAACAAACATCTGAACGGAGACACTTGCGCACATACACAAATATGGATGAGCAGGCACACACCCGTGCCCACATGCACAGGCCTGCATGTGGGTGGGCGGGCAGGTGGGTGGGCGGTCAGGCCGGCGGGCGGGCACACACACACACACTCACAAACACACACATGCACACAAGCACATACGCATGCATGCACGCATACAGACACACACTCACACGTAGGCAAACACACATTTAGATCAAACTTTGCCACTTTATCGTTGTTATAATGTTACCCTGTTGCCGATGATATCTTGACCTGCAGAAAATGCCTCAAAGACATTGAAAGGTCATCATTGTGCATCACAGTAACACCTACATGGGAGAATGTTCATCCTCTTATTCACATTCCCTTTAGGCACATAGTACAGGATAAGTGAGCTAGGCCACTGGCCACCTGACACCAAAACATTGAAATGCCATCACTTTTCATCATAATAAAAACATTGTGTAATGATGTACACTCTTAGAAAAAAGGTGCTATCTAGAACCTTAATGGGTTCTTCGGCTGTCCCCATAGGAGAACCCTTAGAAGAAGCCTTTTTGGTTTTAGGTAGAACCCCTTTTGGTTCCATGTAGAACCCTTTCTACAGAAAGTTCTACATGGAACCTAAAAGGGTTCTATCTTGAACCACATAGTTTTTTTAACCTGTAACCAAAAAGGATTCTCCTATGCGGACAGCTGAAGAACCCTTTAGGAACCCTTTTTTTCTAGTGTACACAGTAATACCTAGTTCATACACACATTTCTCACATTCCATTGAGGCACATAACACTTTATAAGTGAACTAGGCCACTAGCCAAAACCCTGTCAAACCTTTGTCAGTGTTATGTGCCATGAATGGAATGTGAATGAAAGATGAGCGTCTGCTAAATGACTACAATGTAAAAGTTTAAATATTATTCTTAACCACATACTACAGCACTGGATAAGTTACAGTAACTAAGCCACTGGCCAGCCTATAAGAGACCAACATCTACACCAGGCCTGAACCCTCTGGCTGACATTCAGTGTCTACACTACTGGGTGGGTACCACCCAAATACCACAGCCTCAGACGCATTGTTTTCATTTTCCACTCTAAGTTTATCTGACATTTTCCAGATATTTGAGCCTCCTATTTTTAGTCTTTAGAACCCTCAGTTGAAAACCAAGACCCAAGCCTTAAATAACCTCCATTATCAAGGTTCCATGATGCATCAGGGGCCTCAGGATACAGGTTGTCAACCTATGATCCAAAGAGGAGGGGAAAAGAGGAGGGAAAATGAGGACAACATGAGTTTAAAAAATAATACATTGAGGACGACATGATATGGGTTGACATGTTGAGTAGTGGTAGAAAGGTGTACCCAATGGTCATACTTGAGTAAATGTAAAGATACCTTAATCGAAAATGACTCAAGTAAAAGTGAAAGTCACCCAGTAAAATACTGCTTGAGTAAAAGTTTTAAAGTATTTGGTTTTTAAATATACTTAAGCATCAAAAGTTAATATCAAATGTAAAAGTACAAAACATTTCAAATTCCTTATATTAAAGCAAACCAGATGGCACCATTTTGTGCCAGGGGCACACTCCAACACTCAGATATAATTTATAAATGAAGCTTGTGTGTTTAGTGAGTCCACCAGATCAGAGGAATTAGTGATGACTAGGTATTTTCTCTTGATAATTGTGTGAATTGGATGATTTTTCTGTCCTGCTAAGCATTTAAAATGTAACAAGTACATTTAGGTGTCAAGGAAAATGCATGGAGAAAAAGTAAATCATTTTCTTTAGGAACTTAGTGAAGTAAATGTTGTCAAAAATATATAGTACCAGTCAAAAGTTTGGACACGCTTACTCGTTCAAAGGTTTTTCTGTATTTTTTTAAATGACTATTTCCGACATTGTAGAATAATAGTGAAAACATCAAAACTATGAAATAACACATATGGAATCATGTAGATACCAAAAAAGTGTTAAACAAATCAATTATATTGAAGGTTGCAAGTTCAAACCCCCGAGCCGACAAGGTACAAATCTGTCATTCTGCCCCTGAACAGGCAGTTAACCCACTGTTCCTAGGCCGTTATTGAAAATAAGAAATTGTTCTTAACAGACTTGCCTGGTTAAATCAAATTAAAATGACAGCTTTGCACACTCTTGGCATTCTCTCAACCAGCTTCACCTGGAATGCTTTTCCAGCAGTCTTATAGGAGTTCACACATATGCTGAGCACTTGTTGGCTGGTTTTCCTTCACTCTGCGATTCAACTCATCCCAAACCATCTCAATTGGTTTGAGGTCGGGTGAATGTGGAGGCCAGTTCATCTGATGTAGCACTCCATCACTCTCCTTCTTGGTCAATGTCCTGTTGAAAAACAAATGATAGTCCTACTAAGTGCAAACCAGATGGGATGGCGTAATGCTGCAGAATGCTGTGGTAGCTATGCTGGTTAAGTGTGCCTTGAATTCTAAATAAATCACTGACAGTGTCACCAGAAAAGCACCACCAACACCTCCTCCTCCATGCTTCACGGTGGGAACCAAAAATCTCAAATTTGGACTCATCAGACCAAAGGACAGATTTCCACTGGTCTAATGTCCATTACTCATGTGTTTTTTGGCCCAATAATGTCTCTTCTTCCTATTGGTGTCTTTTAGTAGTGGTTTCTTTTCGGCAATTCGACTATGAAGGGCTGGTTCCTGCAGTCTCCTCTGAACAGTTGAAGTTGAGATTGTAAGGACCGACGCCGGAGATGAGAAGCATGTACGGGGAGTCAACATTTAATTTAACAGACAGGTAACAAGACAAGCGCAGCGTCGGCACATGTGTAAACAACGACATACGACAATCAATGCTGAAGCAGGGAACAGAGCGAGGAACCGGACATATATAGGGAAGGTAATGACAGAGGTGATTGAGTCCAGGTGAGTCCAATAATCGCTGATGCATGTGACGGGGGAAGGCAGATGTGCGTAATGATGGTGGCAGAAGTGCGCAATGCTGGGGAGCCTAGCGCCCTCGAGCACCAGTTGGGAAGAGCGGGAGCAGGGGTGCCAGAGATGTGTCTGTTACTTGAACTCTGTGAAGCATTTATTTGGGCTGCAATCTGAGGTACAGCTAACTCTAACGAACTTATCCAATGCAGCAGAGGTAACTCTGGGACATCCTTTAATGTGGCAGTTCTCATGAGAGCCAGTTTCATCATAGCGCTTGATGTCTTTAAGAAATGATGGACTGTCATTTCTCTTTGCTTATTTGAGCTGTTCTTGCTATAATATGGACTTGGTCTTTTACCAAATAGGTATATCTTCTATATACCACCCCTACCTTGTCACAAAACAACTGATTGGCTCAAAAGCATTAATAAGAAGGAAAGAAATTCCACAAATGCAAAGCTGTCATCAAGGCAAAGGGTGGCTACTTTGAAGAATCTCAAATCTCAAATATATTTGAATTTTTTTGGTTACTTTTTGTTTTTGTTTTTTGTTTTTTGGTTACTACATGATTCCGTATGTGTTATTTCATAGTTTGGATGTCTTCACGATCATTCTACAATGTAGAAAATAGTAAAAATAAAGAAAAACCGTGGAATGAGTAGGTGAAGTACAGATACCCAAAAAAACTACTTAAGTAGTGCTTTAAAGTATTTTTATTGAAGTACTTTACACCACTGGTAGTGAGGAGGCGTTTAGTTGTAGCACTGGTATGAGAGTTCGACAAGGTTTGGGTGGGCATTTAAGGTGATGTAATGGAGGGGGTTTGGTGAACCCTGCTCTCTCTGCTCAACCTTGCCTGAGTTTGTGTCAGCTCCTGAAGTTTAGCTTCACGATTTACCTCAGCAGGCTAATACAGTATAGCATGCAGGTGACACTGGTTGGTCACACTCTCCTGCAGCAGGAGTACGGGGCATCGCTAGATGAAGAAAATGTTGACTAGGGTCGTGAGTCAGCAATGACTAGGACTGGATAACGATTCCGTTCAGTTTTTGTTATTAGTGTAGAGCGCAGTAAACTGGGATAGCTTTCTGGCTACCTGTCTGTTCTTGGCAAGATCAGAAACATTCCATAATTGGTTGGCCTGTTGGATTAGTAAGAGGAAGAGAAACAAATATAACTTACAGTAACGTCGGGGGTATCTAACATATTTACTTGAGCATCTCCATGAGATCATTAATGTTGAAACCTCACCCTCTGACCTAATCACCTTTTTGGCCTTCTTCATACGAAACTAACAATGTGAAATAAATTAGCTTTGTGTTTCAGACAAACGTGCAGACGTCATACATGAGAGACTACAACTGATGGTATTAATGACTGTATCATAAATAACTTCACAAATATCTACTAGATGTCATAAAGAACTCACATGTTTCGTTCACCAGTCTGTCTGTCTCTCTGTCACTCAGTCAGTGGGGCTGTGTTTGCGTATGAATCGTCAGTCAGACCCACTCTCTCCAGTGACGTGGGTGTTGTCTGTACTGTCTGGGACGTGGAACCATGTACAGACCATGTGTCGTAACTACTGGGACAGGAAGGTCTAATCTATCTTAAAACACCACAACCACCCCCGTCTGCCTACTCTGATTGACATGGCTTTTATGCCAATATGGGTGACAATATGGCCGCTGTGCGTGTTGACTGGAACTTACGCATATTGACGAATGAAAAAGAGACCAGTGTTTGGCCTCTCAGACAGAGAACTGGTTAGCCCTGGCCCATTGTGATGGGAAAATACACTGTGATCATTGATAGAACTTGTTAAGCAATTTAGTCCATAGGTACAACAGTTTGTACTGTATGAGAATATGAATTCAAAGCTAAGTTTTAACAAACAGATTAAGCATCAAGAGCCTGGCCCAGGACTGTTAGATTTTCAGCAAATGGCATTGCGTCAATTGTTTCTGTGAAGAAGTATTTGAGTGCTGTTTCTATGATTAAATTCCTGTGTAGTGTCATGCCACACATACTCCTCCTTCAGTGTGTTATAATGCTCTCCTCCAACTCTCTATCAGTGTCCTCCATCCATTACAGGACTCTGTCTGTAATCCTACTACCCTCACAGCACGCCTCAGCAAGTCCTCTCTGACATTACAAACATGTCCTCCGTCTGTCTCCTTGTGCCATCTGATTCACCAGAGAAATCGTTCCACTGTTTTTGTTTTTTTAATAGGAAGGATAAGCGCTACTCTCCCTCAAGCGGTTGATTTTCTTAAACTTTTAAGTCATCAGAATGATAGACAAGGCTGTGTCTCCGGTTTCCAACATCATGTGGCAAAAAAACTGTCAGGAATCACTCTCTCTGTCTACTAATACAATTGTCCTTTGGTGAGGTCATGTGTCTATTGTTAACCACACAGGAAGGGACTGGGGAAGGGAGGACGTACATCTCCAGCAGTTTGTTTCAGCAGGTGATTAGTCAGACACTGCGTAATAGATTGTTTCTGAGATAGATCAAATTCAGATGTCCTTATTCTGTTATAATACATTTAAACAATTCCCTAAATGTGAATAAGAACTTTCTGGGAATCCCTCTAGTGCTGGTAAAATACAGTAAGATCTACAGGAAATGATAAAGGAGATGGTTTTGTTACATAAAAGGTGAAGGTTTCGTTCTTGTAACTTGGCATGATGGGGATTTTCCATTCTTGCCAAAAATAAATGTAACTGAGGCCTGACTGACTGCTATCTGTGAAGCAATGCCAGTTTATGTGTGATATAATCACTTTACTGTCACGGCTGTTGAAGGAGGAGGACCAAGGTGCAGCGTACATATTCTTTATTTATAGGATGCCGACAAAAACAATAAACACTACAAAACAACCCGTGAAGCTAAAGGCTATGTGCCCTAAACAAAGTCAACTTCCCACAAACAAAGGAGGGAAAAAGGGCTACCTAAGTATGGTTCCCAATCAGAGACAACGATAGACAGCTGTCCCTGATTGAGAACCATACCCGGCCAAAACATAAAAATACAAAATCATAAAGAACAAAACATAGAATGCTCACCCCAAATCACACCCTGACCAAACCAAATAGAGACATTAAAAGGTCAGGGCGTGACATTTACTGTGGTGACACAAATAATTCCAGATGACAACCATGACTAAATTCAACTACATTGTTTATGGGATGTGAAGACCCATGTACAAAAAAAGACTGAAAGATAAAGTAGTTAATACTTAGTAGTATGTACAGTAGTATTGTAGAATAAATTACACATACACATCACTGTTAATAAATGAAAGCACTTCATGTATCTAGTCCCCCCATTTGAAAGTGTCATAAGTATTTGTACAAATTCAGTTATATGTGTATTAGAGTAGTCAAAAGTTTAGTATTTTACACACCATGACTACCTCAAGCATATGACTACAAACTTGTTTGATGCATTTGCAGTTTGTTTTGGTTGTGTTTCAGATTATGTTGTGCCCAGTAGAAATAACTGGTAAATACTGTATTGTGTCATTTTGGAGTTACTTTTTTAGTAAATAAGAACTAGAATATGTTTCTGAACACTTCTATGTGGATGCTACCATGATTATGGATACTCCTGAATGAATTGTAAATAATGATGAATGAGAAAGTTACAGAGGCATAAATATCATACCTCTGCTATTGGTAAAAGGAGAGAGGTTAGCGTGTTTTGGGGGTATGATCTTTCAAATAAGGGGACTAGACACATGAAGTGCTTTCATTTATAAACTATAAAACAGATATGTATGAAAATACTCAAAAAAATAGGTGACGTTATGTACTGTCTCCTCATATGAGAATGCTGGAGTATAGAGCACTAGGCAGGTAGCCTAGTGGTAATGAGTATTAGACTAGAAAACCCTAAAGGTTGCAAAATCAAATCCCCGAGCTGACAATGTAAAAATCTGTCACTCTGCCACTAAACAAGGCAGTTAACCCACTGTTCCTAGGCAGTTATTGAAAATGCGAATTTGTTCATAGCTGACTTGCCCTAGTTAAATAAAGGTAAAGCATAAAAATAAGTAGGGGAGTGTACATTTACTTGTAAGTTGTAATTAGGACTGTTTATGATATGGACTACCTTCAACCGTATAGGCTGATATTGAGTAGACAGTCAGCACACTCACTGTAGACGATGCTTACATATGGTAATGGTTATATGTAAGGATATCACTACCTTTGCACAGGTCTGGATGTTGATGACGTATATATGTAGAGTCTAGTCTGATTGCCATAACGTATAGTTGTCTTGTCTGATTGTGTTTGTTCAGTCAGAGATAATCCCCTAGTTATCTAAAGTGATGTAACTATTACAGACTGATTTCTAAGGAGGGCTCATTGTCCTTTGTATGATAATTTTTTTGGGTGTATATGCACTTTACTTTACTTTACTACTTAAGAATATTTTTGCAATTATATTTACTTTTGATACTTAAGTATATTTCAAACCAAATATTTTTACTCAATAAGTATTTTACTGGGTGACTTTCATTTTTACTTGAGTCATTTTCTATTAAGGTACCTTTACTTTTACTCAAGTATGACAATTGAGTACTTTTTCCACCACTGATCATGGCCATTTGTATGAATCAACACCATCTTGTAAGCCCAAGAATACCACAGCCTTGTCTAAAGTGAATGGTTTCCAATAGGACAAGTAGTTCTATCAATGAGGGGGAGTCCATCACCTCTGAACACAGCTAACGAGGAAAACTATGAGAGGAAGAGGTCAAAGTTTAGCCATCATCATTGATACGGTCAGCTACACTAGCTGGCATGATCATTGTTGGCCTTTTACACATAAGCCCACTGGAATGTTCATGACTTGATGACAAAGAAGTATTTTTCCACACATTATTTTCACATTCCTACTGACATATAGCGATAATTGCCTGGAATAGCTTGAAATCCAATAATGGAAATTGTACTGTAATGATGACTAGGAATGAGATTATAACAACAGTAAAATAATTCATTTATAGTAACAATCCATAGGATTCTCGTAATGCTGCACTGCTATCTTCACACTGGGTAGGTGCAGTGAAGTGTGTTGTTTTACAGGGTCAGCCATAGTAGTACAGCACTCCTGATGTAAATGTGTGTTAAATGCCTTGCTCAAGGCAACCAACAGATTTTTTTCACCTTGTCGGCTCAGGTATTCGAACCGGCAACCTTTTGGTTATTAGTCCAATGCCCTAACCGCTAGGCTAGCGTTAGCTGGTGACATCACTGACCCTTCATTTGAACCCTCTGACATCTCTGTAGCCCTGTTTTTACTTCTAGCCAGATCTCCCATCTACAGGCTGTTCTGCAGGCTGCTGGTGGACTTTCTTTAGACAGGTGACGTCAATGCTGATGGCAGCCAGGTGACACCATGCCCTACCCATGTCTTAGCTGGCAGACAGGGCACAGTACTACTCTGTCTCCTGGTCATCTCTGTTTAGCATCTCACCAGATCTAGTGATTCCAGAGGGCCATGAACACCAACACTGTTTTACTGTGTTCTAGTTCTATTGATTGATTGACTGATGTTCTATTAAAGCATCTTGCACCATTTAAGATGCCAGACAGATATGGGTTTAGATTAGAATACACTAGTTTAAGAAGTATACAGTTTAAGCTATGGGAGTATAAGAATACAATTCTTTGCTGTAGCCAATTTATTATATTTCTATTCCTATGCTCAGCACACATTCACTACTGTAGCGTACGATAGTTAGAGGGATCCAGGCTGGTCCACTGAAGATGGTGATGTGGGGTTGGTCCACCTGGACACCTTTTTAAACAGATAACCTCAACATGATTTGCATCCAAATGGCATACTTCATCACCCTTCCATTAAGTCACACAGGGAATCATCCTAATTATTTTGTTAATCTTCTAATGTCAGCATCCATGTTGAGATATGATATTTCCATGACCTTCCTCTTCAGTCACCTGTGGCAGTGAAAGGTCCACAACATTAGCGGCAAATCTTAATCTAATCTGGATAGGAGGATTCCCCATGGGTATCTTCCTTCTTCCTGGTTGGTGAACAAACATCTGAAGGGAGACACTTGCGCACACACACACACACACATACACACACAAACACACACACACATGGATAAGCTGACACACACACACACGTGCACAAGAGCACACATGCACAGGCTTGCATGCGGGTGGGCGGGCATGCACACATACACACTCACAAACACACAAGCACATACCCATGCATGCACGCACACAGACACACACTCACACGTAGGCAAACACACATTTAGATCAAACTTTGCCACTCTATCGTTGATCTGATGTTACCCTGTTGCCGTTGATATCTTGACCTGCAGAAAATGCCTCAAAGACATTGAAAGGTCATCATTGTGCATCACAGTAACACCTACATGGGAGAATGTTCATCCTCTTATTCACATTCCCATTAGGCACATAGTACTGGATAAGTGAGCTAGGCCACTGGCCACCTGACACCAAAACATTGAAATGCCATCACCTTTCATCATAATAAAAACATTGTGTAATGATGTACACTCTTTGAAAAAAGGTGCTATCTAGAACCTTATTGGGTTGTCCCGGCTGTCCCCATAGGAGAACCGTTAGAAGAAGCCTTTTTGGTTTTAGGTAGAACCCTTTTTGGTTCAATGTAGAACTCTTTCTACAGCAGGTTCTACATGGAACCAAAAAGGGTTCTCCTATGGGGACTGCTGAAGAACCCTTTAGGAACCCTTTTTTGTAGTGTACAAAGTAATACCTAGTTCATACACACATTTTTCACATTCCATCCCACTGGTCCTGAACATAATTTCTTAAGTGCTGGACCTCAGCTGAATCTGGTAATGAATGGTGTGGCGGTTGAGGAGACTAAATCAGTTGGCGTTACCTTAGATTGTAAACTCTCATGGTCAAAACATATAGATTCAACGGTTGCAAAGATGGGGAGAGGTCTAGCCACTTTTTTGACACCACACTCCAAAAGCAAGTTCTGCATTCTTTAGTTTCTCCTAATCTTGATTATTGTCCAGTCGTGTGGTCCAGTGCTGCAAGGAAAGACCTAATTTGTCCCGCCCTGGTCTTAGTATTTTGTGTTTATATATTTATTTGGTCAGGCCAGGGTGTGACATGGGGTTATTTTGTGTTGTGGTATTGGGGGTTTTAGTAGGTATTGGGATTGTGGCTGAGTAGGGGTGTCTAGCATAGTCTATGGCTGCCTGAGGTTCTCAATCAGAGTCAGGTGATTCTCGTTGTCTCTGATTGGGAAACATATTTAGGTAGCCTGGGTTTCACTGTGTGTTTGTGGGTGATTGTTCCTGTCTCAGTGTGTTTGTATTTCACCAGACAGGCTGTATTAGGTTTTCGTCGTTCCACTTCATGATTGTGTCCCACTTGTTGTTGATTCTTCACAAAAAAATACAGTTGTATATCTTTATGTTTGAAGCCTGAAATGTGGCAAAAGGTCGCAAAGTTCAAGGGGGCCGAATACTTTCGCAAGGCACTGTAGTTAAAGTGACTAAGCATATAAGATAAATAGAGAGTAGCAGCAGCGTAAAAGAGGGGTTGGGGGGTGGGCGCACAATGCAAATAGTACGGGTAAGCATTGGTTACCTGTTCAGGAGTCTTATGGCTTGGGGGTAAAAACTGTTGAGACGCCCTTTTGTCCTAGATTTGGCACTCCGGTACCGCTTGCCATGCAGTAGTAGAGAGAACAGTTTATGACTGGGGTGGCTGGGGTCTTTGACCATTTTTAGGGCCTTCCTCTGACACCGCCTGGTGTAGAGGTCCTGGATGGCAGGCAGCTTTGCCCATGTGATGTACTGGGCTGTACGCACTACCCTCTGAAGTGCCTTGCGGTCGGAGGCCGAGCAATTGCCGTACCAGGCAGTGATGCAACCGGTCAGGTGCTCTCGATGTTGCAGCTGTAGAACCTTTTGAGGATCTCAGGACCCATGCCAAATCTTTTTAGTTTCTTGAGGGGGAATAGGCTTTTTCGTGCCCTCTTCACAACTGTCTTGGTGTGTTTGGACCAATCTAGTTTGTTGTTGATGTGGACACCAAGGAATTTGAAGCTCTCCACCTGCTCCACTACAGCCCCGTTGATGAGAATGGGGACGTGCTCGGTGCTCCTTTTCCTGTAGTCCACAATCATCTCCTTAGTCTTGGTTACATTGAGGGATAGGTTGTTATTCTGGTACCAGCCGGCCAGGTCTCTGACCTCCTGTCTCGTCGTTGATCAGGCCTACCACTGTTGTGTCGTCTGCAAACTTGATGATGGTGTTGGAGTCGTGCCTGGCCATGAAGTCGTGGATGAACAGGGAGTACAGGAGGGGACTGAGCACGCACCCCTGGGGAGCTCCAGTGTTGAGGATCAGCGTGGCAGATGGGTTGCTACCTACCCTCACCAACTGGGGGCGGCCCGTCAGGAAGTCCAGGATCCAGTTGCAGAGAGAGGTGTTTATTCCCAGGATCCTTAGCTTGGTGATGAGCTTCGAGGGTACTATGGTGTTGAACTCTGAGCTGTAGTCAATGAACAGCATTCTCACATAGGTGTTCCTTTTGTCCAGGTGGGAAAGGGCAGTGTGGAGTGCAATAGAGATTGCGTCATCTGTGGATCTATTTGGGCGGTATGCAAATTGGAGTGGATCTAGGGTTTCTGGGATAATGGTGTTGATGTGAACCATTACCAGCCTTCCAAAGCACTCCATGGCTACAGACGTGAGTGCTACGGGTCTGTAGTCATTTAGGCAACCTGTAGTCAGGTTGCCTTTGTGTTCTTGGGCACAGGGACTATGGTGGTCTGCTTGAAGCATGTTGGTATTACAGACTCAATCAGGGACATGTTGAAAATGTCAGTGAAGACACCTGCCAGTTGGTCAGCACTTCCCCGGAGCACACATCCTGGTAATCCGTCTGGCCCTGCAGCCTTGTGTATGTTGACCTGTTTAAAGGTCTTTCTCGCGTCGGCTACGGAGAGCGTGATCACACAGTCGTCCGGAATAGCTGATGCTCTCTTGCATGCCTCAGTGTTGCTTGCCTCGAAGCGAGCATAGAAGTGATTTAGCTCATCTGGTAGGCTCGTGTCACTGGGCAGCTCTTGGCTGTGCTTCCCTTCGTATTCTGTAATTGTTTGCAAGCCCTGCCACATCCGACGAGCGTCAGAGCCAGTGTAGTATGATTCAATCTTGGCCCTGTATTGACACTTTGCCTGTTTGATGGTTTGTCGCAGGGCATAGCGGGATTTCTTGTAAGCTTCCGGGTTAGAGTCCCGCACCTTTTTAGCGGCAGCTCTACCCTTTAGTTCAGTGCGAATGGTGCCTGTAATCCATGGCTTCTGGTTGGGGTATGTACGTACAGTCACTATGGGGACGACATCCTCAATACACTTATTGATAAAGCCAGTGACTGATGTGGTGTACTCCTCATTGTCATCGGAAGAATCCCGGAACATGTTCCAGTCTGTGCTAGCAAAACAGTTCTGTAGTTTAGCATCTGCTTAATCTGACCATTTTTTTTTATAGACCGAGTCACTGGTGCTTCCTGCTTTAATTTTAGCTTGTAAGCAGGAAACTGAAGGATAGAGTTGTGGTCGGATTTACCAAATGGAGGGCGAGGGAGAACTTTGTAGGCGTCTCTGTGTGTGGCGTACAGGTGATCTACAATTTTTTCCCCTCTGGTTGCACATTTAACATGTTGATAGAGATTTGATAGAACTGATTTCAGTTTCCCTACTAATAAAATACGAAATACATAACACTTTATAAGTGAACTAGGCCACTAGCCAAAACCCTGTCAAACCTTTGTCAGTGTTATGTGCCATGAATGGAATGTGAATGAAAGGAAGAGCGTCTGCTAAATGACTACAATGTAAAATTTTAAATATTATTCTTAACCACATACTACAGCACTGGATAAGTTACAGTAACTAAGCCACTGGCCAGCCTATAAGAGACCAACATCTACACCAGGCCTGAACCCTCTGGCTGACATTCAGTGTCTACACTACTGGGTGGGTACCACCCAAATACCACAGCCTCAGACGCATTGTTTTCATTTTCCACTCTAAGTTTATCTGACATATTCCAGATGTTTGATTTTTAGTCTTTAGAACCCTCAGTTGAAAACCAAGACCCAAGCCTTAAATAACCTCCATTATCAAGGTTCCATGATGCATCAGGGGCCTCAGGATACAGGTTGTCAACCTACGTTACAAAGAGGAGGGGAAAAGAGGAGAGAAAATGAGGACAACATGATTTCAATAATAATAATAAATTGAGGACGACATGATATGGGTTGACATGTTGAGTAGTGAGCAGTGGTAGAAAAAGTACCAAATGATCACACTTGAGTAAATGTAAAGATACCTTAATCGAAAATGACTCAAGTAAAAGTGAAAGTCACCCGGTAAAATACCACTTGGGTAAAAGTTTGAAAGTATTTGGTTTTTAAATATACTTAAGTATCAAAGTTAATGTAATTGCTAAAATATACTTAATATCAAAAGCAAAAGTACAAAACATTTCAAAATCATTATATTAAAGCAAACCAGATGGCAACATTTTTACATTTATGGAAAGCCAGTGGCACACTCCAACATTCAGACATAATTTACAAACGAAGCATGTGTGTTTAGTGAGTCTGCCAGATCAGAGGCAGTAGTGATGACCAGGGATTTTCTGTTGATAATTGTGTGAATTGTATCATTTTCCTGTCCTGCTGAGCATTTAAAATGTAACGATGTGCTTTTAGGTGTCAGGGAAAATGTATGGAGTAAAAAGTTAATAATTTTCTTTAGGAACTTAGTGAAGTAAAAGTAAATGTTGTCAAAAATATAAATAGTCAAGTAAAGTATAGATACCCCAAAAACTATTTAAGTAGTACTTTAAAGTATTTTGACTTACTATGTACTTTACACCACTGGTAGAGAGGATGCGGTTGGTTGTGGTACTGGTGAACTTACGTATGAGAGTTGGATAAGGTTTGGGTAGGATTTAGGGTGATGTAATGGAGGTGGTTAGCTTCACGATTTACCTCAGCAGGCTAACACAGTATAGCATACAGGTGACACTGGTTGGTCACACTCTCCTGCAGAAGGAGTATGGGGCATTGCTAGATGTAGCAAATATTGACCAGGGATACGCGCAATGCGCATACACAAGATCCTACACCAGAAAGTGGGGAACAGGGCTACCTAAATATGATCCCCAATCAGAGACAACAATAAACAGCTGTCTCTGATTGGGAACCATATCAGGCCAAAATAGACATACAAAACCCCTCGATATACAAAAACCCTAGACATACAAAAACCTAGAGTACTCACCCTAGTCACACCCTGACCTAACCAAAATATATATAAAACAGAGATATCTAAGGTCAGGGCGTGACACTCACTTGCATGAGAACTAAATACAGACACAGACTGTGTGTGGAAAATGTGTGGCACACCCTCCTTATGAACCTGTGGTGAGTCATTCACCATTTTTTGATTAACAAATAAGGTTTTACATGTAAGATGGCTAAATAAAGAGCAAAATTATTGATTATTATAATATTATTATTTCTGCCCTGGTCCTATAAGAGCTCTTTGTCACTTCACACGAGCCGGGTATTGACAAAAACTCACACTCATTCTCATTCACACTTATGCTTATGTTATGTATCATATAGTGTGTGTGTGTGGCAGGCTTACAATGATGGCAAAAAACAACATTTGAGAGTGTGCTGACCCTGGTGCAAGAGGGGGTACGCAGCTGGAGGTTGAATGTTTGAAGGGGTACAGGACTATAAAACGTTTGGGAACCAATGTTCTATAGGGATGTCAGACATAAGGAAGTGGTAGTGCTTCCTTTATCGAAACCCTAGTGAGACCCTCCCTTGGTTGAGCAGAGAGCAGACACACACGGCCCTGACAATGATGGACAAACATGCGCTCATCTCCATGTCCAATCTCCTACTGCCAGGGTTGTGAGTCAGCAATGACAAGGACTGGAAACCGATACCGTTTAGTAAACTGGGATAGCTTTCTGGCTACCTGTCTGTTCTTGGCAAGATCAGAAACGTTCCATAATTGGTTGGCCTGTTGGATTAGTAAGAGGAAGAGAAACAAATATAACTTACAGTAACGTCGGAGGTATCTAACATATTTACTTGAGCATCTCCATGAGATCATTAATGTTGAAACCTCACCCTCTGACCTAATCACCTTTTTGGCCTTCTTCATACAAAACTAACAATGTGAAATAAATTAGCTTTGTGTTTCAGACAAATGTGCAGACGTCATACATGAGAGACTACAACTGATGGTATTAATGACTGTATCATAAATAACTTCACAAATATCTACTAGATGTCATAAAGAACTCACATGTTTCGTTCACCAGTCTGTCTGTCTCTCTGTCACTCAGTCAGTGGGGCTGTGTTTGCGTATGAATCGTCAGTCAGACCCACTCTCTCCAGTGACGTGGGTGTTGTCTGTACTGTCTGGGACGTGGAACCATGTACAGACCATGTGTCGTAACTACTGGGACAGGAAGGTCTAATCTATCTTAAAACACCACAACCACCCCCGTCTGCCTACTCTGATTGACATGGCTTTTATGCCAATATGGGTGACAATATGGCCGCTGTGCGTGTTGACTGGAACTTACGCATATTGCCGAATGAAAAAGAGACCAGTGTTTGGCCTCTCAGACAGAGAACTGGTTAGCCATGGCCCATTGTGATGGGAAAATACACTGTGATCATTGATAGAACTTGTTAAGCAATTTAGTCCATAGGTACAACAGTTTGTACTGTATGAGAATATGAATTCAAAGCTAAGTTTTAACAAACAGATTAAGCATCAAGAGCCTGGCCCAGGACTGTTAGATTTTCAGCAAATGGCATTGCGTCAATTGTTTCTGTGAAGAAGTATTTGAGTGCTGTTTCTATGATTAAATTCCTGTCTCATGCCACACATACTCCTCCTTCAGTGTGTTATAATGCTCTCCTCCAACTCTCTATCAGTGTCCTCCATCCATTACAGGACTCTAATCTATAATAATATAATAGGTCTCACAGCACGCCCCAGCAAGTCCTCTCTGACATTACAAACATGTCCTCCGCCTGTCTCCTTGTGCCATCTGATTCACCAAAGAAAGCGTTCCACTGTTTTTGTTTTTTTAATAGGAAGGATAAGCGCTACTCTCCCTCAAGCGGTTGATTGTCTTAAACTTTTAAGTCATCAGAATGATAGACAAGGCTGTGTCTCCGGTTTCCAACATCATGTGGCAAAAAAACTGTCAGGAATCACTCTCTCTGTCTACTAATACAATTGTCCTTTGGTGAGGTCATGTGTCTATTGTTAACCACACAGGAAGGGACTGGGGAAGGGAGGACGTACATCTGCAGCAGTTTGTTTCAGCAGGTGATTAGTCAGACACTGCGTAATAGATTTTTTGTGTGAGAGATAAAAAATCCTGTTGAGCGGACGCTCAAGATTATAATTCATGTTCTTATTTAGACCAGGTGTCATCCACCCCATGATATTTCCTACTGCTACACCAGTTAATACTAATTTATGTTATGCCATTATGAATAATGTTACTCTTTAAAGCCCCAAAACAACACTCATAACAGTTACAGCTATACTGATATTATTGTTTGTCATCATTACTAATGTGGTCGATACCAAGTATGCCAGCCATATTGATATTGTAAATGTATGTTCTGTTTTGGATTTCATCATAGTTATTTAAATGTTTGCCTATGTTGAGCTTTGAGATAACACTGCTATGAAAAGTGCTATACAAATGACATGTGTTATTATATAAGATAATGACATCATTAGACAAATGTGGTCATAAATGAACTTATTCTTTCTTCTGATTGCAGTGAAAGTAATCCGTGAGGCGACCGACTGACAATGAATCACTGGAGATAAGGTTTTAATGACAAACAAGCGCTTGACAGACAGTGGCTCTATTGTGTTCTGTTATCACTTGAATCTGTTCTGATCAAGGCCATTGTCATGTGGTTGTTCTGAAGGACATCAACAGGGCCATAACTGTGAATCATGATCCAACACTAGTCTTTACTTTACAAGGAAATGGAAGTAGTCGCTCATCTAGTTTCACTGCCATCATAAATACCCTGTTTCCACAATGCTGATCTTATTGTTCCTCCGTCTATCTTAAGCCAAGGTAACACAGGAACACAGGAGTGAGGTTTATTGTCAGTACACTTGTTTCTCCTTCTCTCTAAATTTAAGCTGTCTTTTTTTTTACCTTTATGGTATGGTGAGTGTGTGATGGCTCCAGTAAAGTCTATGTAGCGCACATTGAGCATTGTGAGATTTATGAGTGATGGCCAGCTGGTCCAATGGATTGTCCTATGCCGTTGATATTGAACACATATCGCTTACGCTTATGCATGCCAGCTACGTTGTTATACTGTATAAGACTTCTGCACATGTCATTTTGCTCTAGTATTCAGCTGAAAAAAAGCATTTCTTGGTTGACATCGGTGAGAGTTTGACAATGTCTTTGTGTCTCGGAGTCCACATAAACATGTAAAGGAATGCATGAGCACAGTGCAGTAGGTCTCTAAGTGGGTCTTGGTCTTGCAGTGAGTCCTGCAATGTGGCAATTAATTGTTCAGAAGTGATCGTTTAAAATTCATTGTTTACTTTTATTTTGTTTTACCTTTATTTAACTAGGCAAGTCAGTTAAGAACAAATTTGACCATGGGAACAGTGGGTTAACTGCATGTTCAGGGGCAAAACGACAGATTCGTACCTTATCAGCTCAGGGATTTGAACTTGCGACCTTCCGGTTACTAGTCCAACACTCTAACCACTAGGCTACTCTGCCACCCCAACTTTGCATAGCGTTCTGTGATAAGACTGGTATGCTGGTCTAGTACTATACAGTACTGAGACACTCAGTTATGAGAGGGTATTTACAGTGCTTTACCCTATTACACATTGATAGTAAGAAACTGTAGACATCATTCTTATTAGCACACTTGACCCCAAAGCCTGAGATCAATAGGCTATCGGTTTATCTATATGGTACTCAGTAGGCCAATCGTTCATTAAGCTAGAGAAAGGTGACAGAGCTAAAGCAGTGCTTTTCAGACCATGAGACATCCCGAAATTCGGTCTTCTCACAAAACTTAGCTGATGGGACCACACTCCATGGGATAGGAGGACATGGCATGACATCTGACACTGCTTCAGAAAAGTCCATATTTGGGAAGCGTTATTTCTTCACGACAGCATTCTTTGGAGGCCGATTAAGGAGGGGTGAGACTGGGGGTGTCATAAATAAGTAACCAACTTCCTCCTCCATCCATCCATCTTCGTGACCCATATTCTCCATCAACCATGGCATTCTACATTCTTCACCAAATCATCCCAATTAGTCACAGGAAATTAATGTGTCCAGGAGAGACAAGCCAGCAGCTGTAGTATAATCTCCTGACCTATTTATATTCTAAGACATTTGGCAGAACCGAGCCAAACATGACATGTATTGTGTCCATTCTATGCACCATGAAATGGCCTGAATATCAGGCATATTTATAGTAAGTCTGTTTGGTGGGTACTACATTTCCTCTGTTTGTTCAACTGTTTCTAAATATGAGATGTGGGTATTTTCTGTATTAAATCACAACGCTGATTCATAAAATACTCATTTTTAGAGGAAACATGTGCAGGTACAGCACTACACCTTGTAAAAGGATTCAAGGCCCATATGGAGAAATACCCCAAAAGTGTGCAAGAATAGTTCAATGGCAGTCAACAGAGAGACGGAAATCTTACCTGTGACTGACTGTTTGATCTTATTAATAGCCTCAACATTAGAAGGAGACAGGAAACATTTCCAATCATTGTGTTTTCATTTGTAACTATTTTGCTGTCCCTGAAGAAAATACTGTGGAGAGAAAGGTTATCTGACAGAGGGCAGCGAGAGGGCAGAGGGCGGAGAGATGGAGGGAGGGGTGAATGGAGGGAGACACCGCCTTACAGTACAGTTGAGTGACACCGCTGTCTAGGATACCTCACATCTGGACTAGCTCAGTACGCCCAACGCAGGAGGGGTCAGGGTGCACCCAACCAACCACCCCATCTGTTTATCAACCAACCAACTCAACTTCCTATGGAATGCCACCAGTCTACCAACACCAGCCTAGACGATTACACAGGGATGACCCTGTCCATCTCCCAAATCCTTATCCCCAAATCCTTCTGCATCCCCCACCCCTGGGTCAGGGACCCCAGCCAGAAACACCCTAACTGAAGGGAAAGACTGCTATTTTTAGATATGGGGAGAAAGAGGGAAACATGGATAAACTGGGCCCAAAAAGAAGGTCACAAATACAATTTCTCTTTCTATGACTTATTCCTCCTGCTACTCAACAATCACATTACATTTCACTATAAGTAGTGAAACTGGTCAGCAGAGAATGCACTCATATATTGGCCATCTCTGAAACTCACTTACATAATTCATTTGATGATTCAGCAGTAGCAATACAAGGATGTAACATCTACCAAAGAGACAGGAGTGACTATGGTGGAGGTGTTGCTGTTTATGTTCAGAGCCATATTCCTGTAAAGCTTAATGTTGTCTAAGTGTTGTGGTTGCAAGTTCACCTGCCTCATCTAAAGCCTCTTATTTTGTGGTGCTGCTATAGGCCACCAAGTGATAACAGTCAGTATCTGGATAATATGTGTGAAATGCTTGATAATGTGTGTGATGCTAACAGAGACGTCTATTTTCTGGGTGACCTTAATATAGACTGGTATTCATCAAGCTGTCCGCTCAAAAGGAAGCTTCTTACTGTAACCAGTGTCACTGGGCTACACACAATGCCCCTAGTCCCTTGAGTCAATAAGTATTCAACCCCTTTGTACCCTACACATACAATTAACACATACAATTAACACCACAAAGAGTAAGGAGGTTCAACCACAAAGAGTAAGGAGGTTTTCCAATGCCTCGCAAAGAAGGGCACCTATTCAGTGGAGGATTTAGGCATAGGCAACATGGGAATCCGACCAGGGCGGCATCTTGCGGAGGGCAGCATGGGCACCCACACAAAAATAATAATAATAATAATGATAGATAAAACAAAAAAAATACAAAAAATAATATTCTGAATGGTGACATTTGCGCGATCGGTTTTCTATCGCTCATTTGCACTTCATGTCAATGATATCATGTCACTGTGTGGGACTGTGGGTCAATTAACCTTGTCGGAGTGGTGGCCCTGATTCTAGTTTGTGAGCTAGGCAGGCTACTGCCTGGGAAGGTCTCCCACTCAGAAGTAAGAAATGGAAGCCCGAGGTAGTGGGAGTGGGGGAATCTATCAAATAGCACACCTCTAACTTTGTAGAGTACTAATGCAATTAGTAATGCAATTAGTTGTGCAATTTAGTTTGTGTGTTTCTATTTTGAAGTGCAATAGTGTAATAGTCAGGTTCTCTTCATTATATGTGTGTTATTCTATTTGTGTATTTGTGCAATTTTATTTTATTTCTGTATTTTTTTGTTAGCATTTGTTTTTGTTAGCAATAGAACAATAGAGTAATGTAGCCTGTACAGAAAAACATGTATTCCAAATCATGCATCCTGTTTGCAATAGGCAAAATTAAAACAGCAAAAAAGGTAGCAAAATATTAACTTTATGTCTGGAATACAAAGCTTTATGTTTGGGGAAAATCCTCCCAAGGAGGATTTCCCTAGGAGAGGGGGTGACCTTGATAATTTATTGTTAAAACGAGAGGCTGCCTGGATCTTTAACTTAAAGAACCCTTCGGTCTCAACGTAGATTTTGATCTGAAGCCATTCTTGTGATTATTGTGACTTTGCCATTGTAATTGTTTGTAAGCTTGTGTAGTCAAATTAATCTATGATCGTATGCTATCCATTTGTTGTTTGTATGCTGTTCTTTGTATGACATTTTAATATTTGATAATTAACCAATGATATTAGGCCACTCCTGGCCATGATTACAGACACCTGTGTCTTTTGACACTACATAAACAGGTTTTGATATTATTGACCATCATTTGTTCAAATGAAAAAATATATATTTTTGACCATCATCTGCCATGTCATGGATGGAAAGCTTTCTATCTAATAGAACACAGATAATTTTTTTAATGGTAGCTTCTCTGGGGTAAAACATATAAAGTGTTGTATTCCACAAGGAACCTGTCTTGGCCCATTACTATTCTCTATTTTTACTAATGATCTACCACTAGCCTTAAACAAAGCCTGTGTGTCTATGTATGCAGATTCAACGTTATACAGTGAACAAAAATATAAACGCAACATGTAAAGTGTTGGTCCCATGTGGTGGTCACACTAGATACTGACTGGATTTCTGATCCACACCCCTACCTTTTTTTAAGGTATCTGTGACCAACATATGCACATCTGTATTCTCAGTCATGTGCAATCCAGATTAGGGCCGAATGAAATTATTTCAATTGACTGATTTACTTATATGAACTGTAACTCAGTAAAATCTTTGAAATTGTTACATGTTGTGTTTATATTTTTGTTCAGTCTATTTTTGGCTGTTTGAAGATGGTGTACAAAATCTATATTAAAAATGTATCTTAACGGGAAGCATTGAAATAGCTATGTAAACTTGGTCGGGTCATCAAAGAAGTTACATATTGCAGTTTTAAGTTGAAAAATTGATAATTGGTGGAGCACTGTGGATACTAATATCCCTGTGAGCCTCTCAGGCCAATGTTTTTAAATAGGGAGCGAATTTGTTTTGAGCATTTTATTTCCATGACTGATCAAAACTTGCTTTCTCATGGCTCGAATTTGTCCCTCTACAGCAGACATATCGTGAGCAATATGTTTGGAACATTGAATCGCAATAAAATCACAGTATGGAATCACAATACATATAGAATAGTGAGAATTGCCATACATATAGTATCTGCATCTAAGCATTGTGATAATATCGTATTGTGAGGTCCCTGGAAATTCCCAGCCCTAGTCTGTATCATGTCAGAGTAGTATTGAGGAAATTATCATTCCATCAAAAGCGCCTGGAAACCTCTATGCTTTGATGATGTACAGCAGGGTTCCCCAACTGGTGGTCTGCGGGCAGGATTCGGCCTGCAGGTGGTTTGATTTGACCCCCCAAGTTATTTTTTATTGTTTGACATAAGCAACTATAAAAACACCAGGAAATCAGCTCCAAGTGATTTTAATTTTGTTAATGTGTTCTTAAGTATTCCAACGCATAATAGAGAGACACTTGTGATCGTACACAAACGTAAGCAAGGTTTGAAATAACTGGCTAAAGTTGGCGAGCTTGTTAGCTACTTCCAAACACAAATGAGAGAACACCTCACTCTGACAATTTTACTCATCCTAGCAGATGTGGTTAGGCTGTTCTCATGTTAGCTAGAGCATTGACTGTAACTGTGCTGCTGGAAATAATTTAATAACGTTATTTTTGCTGACATTTATAATCAACAGGTGTTGCGTGTTCGTAAATTTATCAGTTATTCTGCGCTCTGATACACTCAGACGAGAGTGCTTTGAAATTGGAATAGATAGCCAGAGTGAATTTACGAACGCACTCAAAGTAATGGTTCATATAGTTCCTTTTCGTTCATTTTTTTAACCTTTGAAATCAACATCGTTTTTACATTTATGAAATGATATACTAGACATTAGGAATATTTTTGGAACAAAAAAGAACATTAGTAATCAGTTCTCAAGAGTTGGAAATAAAGGTTCTGTTCCAGAATACTAGAGATCACTTTCGTTCTCGGTACTGTTTATATTACTCAAAAAAATGTTGTTCTATTTCCAGCTTTCGGTTCTGTTCCCTGAACCGGTTCCAACCCCTGGTTATAATTGCCATGTTGTCTGTACAATCTAAAATGCCCTTGATCCAGAGAGTAGAGGGTATGCAAATGTAACAGGTCTGTTTCCAAATTGTACCGGATAAGCTCACCCCACAGCATTTTCGGTGGCTCAACTGGTTTGTACTTCAAGCAGAAGTGCGGTCATATGTGTTGGCGAACAGAGGACTATTGATTCGAGCCTAGTGTTTCTGTTTAATTTAAACTATTTAAACTCTATGGGATTGGCGTCCCCCCCGCGGGACGGTTGAGCTAATGTAGGCTAATGTGATTAGCATGAGGTTGTAAGTAACAACAAATATTTCCCAGGACATAGACATATCTGAGGTGGGCAGAAAGATTAAATTCTTGTTAATCTAACTGCACTGTTGAATTTACAGTAGCTATTATAGTGAAAGAGTACCATGCAATTGTTTGGGCAGTCTTGATACAACATTTTGAACAGAGATGCAATGGTTCATTGAATCAGTCTAAAACGGACACACACTGCTGCCATCTAGTGGCCAAAAGCTAAATTGTGCCTGGGTTGGAATAATACATTATGGCCTTTCTCTTACATTTGAAAGATGATGGTACAAAAAAAACTGCATGTTTTTTTTCTTTGTATTATCTTTTACCAGATCTATTGTGTTATATTCTCCTACATTAATTTAACATTTCCACAAACTTCAAAGTGTTTTCTTTCAAATGGTATCAAGAATATGCATGTCCTTGCTTCAAGTCCAGGCTTGAAAAAAAGTGTCTAATCCTTTTAAGAACAAATTCTTATTTATGATGACAGCCTACCCTGGACCAATTGTGAGCCACCCTATGGGACTTCCAATCACAGTCAGATGTGACACAGCATGGATTGAAACCAGGGGCTGCACTTAGATGCAGTACCTTAGACCGCTGCTCCACTCAGGAGCCAGTAGAGGAAGAAAAGAAAAATTCACACAAACACATCCCTTCTTTTATTGGAGATTAGATAAGACACATCAGATTTATTTTACTAGGCAAGTCAGTTAAGAACAAATTCTGATTTTCATTGATGGCCTAGGAACAGTGGGTTAGGTGCCTGCTCAGGGGCAGAATGACAGACCTTGTCAACTCGGGGATTTGAACTTGCAACCTTCCAGTTAATAGTCCAACACTCTAACCACTATGCCAACCTGCCGCCACATTTGATGTATAATAAAATAAATGTGTTCCTGTACAATAAAATAGCCAAGCCTTTTTGTGAAATAGCACAAAGGTCTTTACACTCTCGCTGTGCAATGGTGTCTTTCCCAAACGGCACCCTAGTCCCTATATAGTGCACTACTTTTGAGCAGGACTGTCCTTCCCGCTCTCCCTCGTTTCCCTGTCAGATCGTGCTGGTATTTCTAAATAATCCAGTAGGTGGCAGCCCAAGTAAAGTGTGGCCTTATCTTTACACTGCAATTTCAAAAAATGACCAGCAGAGATCAGAGTACTCACATTGTTGACAGCTGAAGAACAAGCATTTTAGCTTCGACAATGCAATTGACAATGCAATTTAAGATAATTTTATTGATCAATTGCACACAAGGTCCAACCGAAATTTTACTTCCGCTTTTAACCCTACCCCCTCCGAAAGACACATACATACATAGGATTTTGGAGAGGCATGGGGGGGTTTAAGTGCCTTGCTCAAGGGCACAATGAATGTGGGCAGACCCACGAGCAACTGCGCTCTCTCATGATGAGTTAATATGTTTTGTGGCCCTCACCCCCATCTATCGATAGTTAGGATAGGCCTATCATCATACAGTCAGTCATCTATGATATTGAAATCAACTCCAGTCATTTGGAGATGGGAAGGGATATTATTTTCCGTGGTCCAGCGAACACTAACAATGCACCTCACAGTCAAACAAACATTTTGTTGTGTCAAACTTTACGTGACATTTCATTACCATTCCATCATCGGAGTGGCCGCATTGTTTGTACGAGCTAAACATATCTACCCTCGATGTATACGTTTGTTTCCAGTGCATTCTTTCTTTTGATTCTCAATGTTTGGAAAGCACATCTATCTACAATAGTAGGCCGCAATAAAAAAACGAATAACCTACAGGTCACTGCAAAGGTGGAGCGCCTCATTTGACATCTTCAGTGCGCCTGTGCAGACTCACTAATCTGTCCACTTTCAACAGCGATTTCTGGGCACAGTTTTCAAATTGGTAGCTAGCTACTACGTAAGTTAATATATATATCTAAGCAGTCTATGTACAAATGAAAATGTATACACTATAGTAACCTGATATTAGTTGTTGCTTGAGTTTTGGCACTTTAGGTAGCTAAATTAGCTGGATATTTTAACTAGTTCCGGCGTTGTAGCTAACACGGGGATTTGAATCGAGCGACTCAGCTTTTGGAGCAATATTTCAAAGGTAAGTGCATAGCTAGCTATTATATCTTATTTTTCAAGATACACAACTCTCTCACTGAGAACATCCATTATTGTGTTCATTGTTAGGTCAGGAAAGTAGTTAACTGGTTAGTGAATAGCTAGTCATTCCGACATTAGCCGGAACTCTGAAAACTACAATAGCCACCTGTTGCTTGCTTACGTCAGCTATTTTACTAGTAAGTTCCAGTACTTTTACTATAGTAGTGTATCATATCACATACTTTTTGTGTATCAGCATGCTAGCTAACCTTTTCATTAACGTTATAGGTAAGGTCAATCTTTATTCTGTCTGACTAAATGTTCTTATAGCTAACCAGCTACAGTAACTATATGATAAATTAGTGCAACTAGCTTGCTGGCTATCCAGCCAGGTAAAGTCGGGTGTAATGCACAACCCCATTTTCCATAACATAACTCGTTTGCCGATTATTTTGTGCCATTATAACGTTAATGGCACAGCCAACATTTTGCCGACCAAATACTAAGTTGATGTTAAGTTAGTTAGCGCATTAGTTATTTCTGCTTGATGATACCCAGTCAGTGCCCTGCTCTGGTTTGCCCACCTGTAATGCCAAGTGCCAAAACAACAATATCTTATAGGTTTATTGAAGGCCGAATAGACTTGACTTTTACCACAATTTCACACTATATTTCCATCTGTATGCCATCAAATAGGCATAAAAGCAGTTTAACACACACACACACGTGCCAACAAAAGCTGTTTTAAATGGGCTAGGTCTATTTTGTCTACGACAGTCATCAGTTGGAATGTTTTCAGGACATTGTGTATCATCATGTCAGCAAAAAAACAGATGGAGCCATTGTTTACAGATGGCTCATTTCTGGGGTCCTTGATCAACCAAACCTAAACTATTAGTTTTCACCAAAATAACGTTTCATGTCGAGGCATATCTAATATCTCTTGGAACAATACTTACGATCCACCCCCCTACTATTTCGTGAACAAACGCTCACACTTGACTTTGCTGATAGTAAGTACATTTTAACTCAATAAAGTAACTATGACTGATATGTGGTTGTCCCACCTAGCTATTTTAAGATGAAAATACACTCGCTGTAAGTCACTGGATAAGAGTGTCTGCTAAATGACTAAAATATAAATCTCAGGTTAAATGTGTCTTTCGCTATCAAAGAAGTGTTTAAAACCTGTTTTTATCCAGGGTCTCTTGTAGTGTGATTTCATGGTAGCTTACTCTCGCATGGTCTAGAATGGACTACAATGGCAGCCCACAGGTAGAAAATGGGAGACTCTAAATACAACTTATTTTAAATGCTTATTTGATAGCGAAGGACACATTCAACATGCCAAATTGTAAGTATTGTTCCTAGAGATATTGGAAATGCCTCTGTTGATGGGAAACTTTATTTTGGTGAAACAGTAGTTTAGGTTTGGTTGATCAAGAATGCCAGGCTGTAAACAATGGCTCGTTGCAGGACTAAGCAAACAGTAATAACCCTTTGAGGGTTATCATTCAGCATTATTAGTTTCTCCAGTTTAATTACCCTGTGCCCTCATTCAGTTTGATCTCTCTGGTTTCATTACGGTTGTGATTTTAATTGAAAAGAGACTGCTTGTGTAACCATGTAAAACATAAGATTAGTTGACTGTCATGTTGCTGGGCGTTTTAGTTTCCACTCATTTAGAGAGTAGAGGAGCAAATACCTCTCAGGAATTCCTTTACAGCCATTTCTGCTTGTTCCAACAAGTGTCAAGTGCCTTCAGTGCTGACTGGAGGTGGTAAACAGCTCTGTAGAATAGGATACCTCAGGGTTTGGCTGAATCATCCGGTTCTTTTAGAGAGAAGATGAAAGAAAGGGATTGTTTTATCAGATCGAGGTACTCAATTGTATGCTAGTCAGTCGTTTTAAAGGTAATGCTATTGTTTCACTTTGTTTTATATAGGCTGCTTTAACACTTCACTGCAAAAGGTGATGGATATCTGTAGTCTGGGTTCAAGTCCATGGTTTTAGTGAGGAGGTTGTAACGTAATTTTTCTGAACAGAAAATGATAGATTTCTTCACTTTCCAATTCAGCACATCGTCACATCCATGCTACCTGATTAATAGGCCTACATGTAGTTAATTAGGGCCTATTTGTTTCCAATGGAAAGTTAATGATGTGTGGTTCATTGTTTCAGACTTTTAATGGTTACGGTTCTTCTGTCAGTTGGCTATATGAATAAATTATAACCCCCCCCCGCCTCCCTCTGTGTGTTGACATGGCCAGTGCTGCAGAATGAACCTGACACAATGGGTGATTGTACCCACCCAGGTCTTCCAAGCTCTTCCCAGGCTCGCAGCATTATGCTCTGCTCTAGGAACAAGCCTTTAATAAGATGTCAGGGAGTACAGAATAAGCTGCACTGGTTGTTGCTCTCTACAATATTTATGAACCTATCTCACAATGAAAATGGAGAGCAGATGATTTAGCACCAGAAGTAAATTTATGTATGCATTTTTAGCCTGATGTAGGTGTTTTGTTGCATCAGTTCAGTTGGAGAAGTTACTTTTCAAATGCCAGGTACAGGTGGCATTACTAATCTGTAGCCTAATAAGTAAAACATCAAAAAATTAGGTAGGTGCTTATATTTGTTAGATCTCACATGTACAAGTGTGTATTATACACGTGTGAATTGTAAATTAGTTTTTTGCTTATCGTAACTCCCCCTGAGACACCCTCGGATAGTAGGGTCATGGCCAGGGTCTGGCATTATCAATGGCAATCCTGACGCAATTAGGGTTAGGTGCCTTGTTCAAGGGCACATTTGCCGATTTCTTTTCTTTCTTAATGGCTCAGGGATTTGAACTAGCAACCTTTCAATTACTGGCCCATTCTTTAACTGCTAGGCTACATGTCGCCCATGTAGGCAATGTGTGTATGTAATTGGCACAGTCGAAGGAGCACCCACACGGTCACACACGCACTTTAATTTTGATGAAAGTACCCAAAATCTCATGGCTGCATCACCTTACCAAACCTGAAAATCTGGCTTCTTTCACCTGTCACTTCATTCCTTTTTGTGTCAGGTTCTGGTTTCCTGATGCAGGAGAGAGGCCATAGGACTCTAAAACGGTCAAACAATCACCTAAACATACCAATAAGCACAGAGAGATGGGTCATTACCTGCTCTGCTCACCATTTGAAGTTAAATGGTGCTAGACCGAGGTGTGTGTGAGACTATCTGTTACTTTTTCAAGTGTTCAGGCCAGGACCTATTGTGCATTATCGAGGCCTAGTCTAACCTCCTAGTTTACTCTCGGATTGGCCACACAAAGCAGCAGCAGCCAGGTAAACATTTTGTTTGCCTTTCCTGCCTGCTCATAACAGGTCATTTGTTGCTTTTTAAAAGCTAGCCTAGTCTACCTCTCCAGATCTGCATGGGAGTTGAAGTAGTCTATGAGCTAGGCCCTAATGCACAGCTTGGAATTTTGAGTATGGAACTGAGTGAAGCACAGATCTTTCTCTCTAGTGAACAATTTCTGGGCAACCTCACATTGGCTTTACTTGGGCATCCATGTGAAGGTCAAAGGCATTGGCTATATACATGTAGGCCTATAAGAAATAGTCTACTGATTATGCCATTCAATATAAGCAAGCATAATAACCAGGCAGATACTTGGCAAGCTCTGTCTAGTTCCACAGGTGCCTGAGCCTAATGCCCTGGCAGTGGGGATTAGTTAGGCTAATTTAAGTGGCGTACAGACGTACACTGCTACTGCCGTGGAGAATGACATCACGTGTGTCTGTTTCTGTGTCAGTGTCTACTCACTGCAGGGACATTGCCAAACCGGTTAGACAGAGCATAGCTGACCATGCGTGAGATTGCTGCAGCTGAAACAGGACGGCCTAGCCGATGTCCTGACTGTTCTAATGGTTCTTTACATCTCCAATGTGCAGCAGCTACGTTAGTGTTTAGGTTCATCAGTTCAAGCGGTGTGTTTTTCATGTTGTCAAGGTGAAGTTGTCATGATGTGTCTGTATTAGTCCCTAGTGACCGTCCCTGACCTTCTCCTTGGTAGAGATATTGATCTGTATGTGTTTTATCGGCCCCAGAGGGCTTCAGTGTTGTCAGCACTCTCTAGTACAGTACAGCGCTATACAAATCTGCAGTAGTAGTCACACCTCCAGTCTGTCAGGCTGTTTTCCATGAGGAGTATGTTATTTTGTTTGACCTTCACTAACTTTGTTTTTCTCTTTTTATATAGAAATAATTCAAGTCCTTCACAGAAGTCAGGAATCCCAGACACTACTTGGCTCTAATCACAGGAATTCCAGACACTACTACTGACTGGGGACGTTACAAGGCCTATGGTCTTCTGAAGTGAGTAAGTAACCTAGCTGACAACACTTTAGGGGCATTGCACTAATAATGGCGCTGACTAGGGAAACGTTCCCACTGTTCTGTTCTTAGTGCCAGTCTGTAGGTTCGAACTAAAACAATGTAATTAATAATGACATCTTTATGCTTTCGTTAGTCAAATAAAAATACTCTTTCGAAATGCGGATGTTTATTTAGTTATGGATCCATAATGAATTACTATCACTGAATTACAGAAATATTGCAACAAAGTTTTCTAATGAAGGTAAGCAAATTGTTGCTTACTGGGAAATACTTTTCAAACATACCGTTACGTTGTATGTACCATTATGGCTATTAGCAGGGCTATATTTGGGCCTTTATGGGTGGTGCACAATTGGCCCAGCATTTCTCTCCCTCTAAAACAGAAATAAATAAATAATTTTGCCTTTATTCAGATTACAATTGCTCTCTTTTGTGTTTTTGAAAACTAAATAACCTCATATCTTTATATATTATCAAGTTGATGACAGTCTTATAGCTGACACCTATATAAAGCTGAGTGACTCACTCATTCATGGCTTTAGATCAAAATAAATAAGTACCAACATTCTTTCTGATGTTTTGGTTATCCTGACCTGGACAGCATGTACAGTATTATAATAGCCCATTATGGGCTATTAGCAGGACAATATACCTTTACCAACACCTCTCTGTATTTTGATACTTTGTGGATGGGGCTCCGGAGTGGATGGTAAATTCTTATTTACAAGGACAGCTTACTCCTTCCTCCCCATCGGGGAACTGAACCCCGGTCTCCAGCGTGCCTACAGGACACTGGATTCTTTAGCTAAATAGACCAGTACTGTACTCCCGACCGTCACGTTGTACAGCGCCATATTTTAAGTTCCATCCTAATGGAAACCCAGAGGGTTTTTGTTTTCTTTGGAAGAGAAACAACCTACTATTAATTAAGCAAGTACCAGTCAAATGTTTGGACACAGCTACTCATTTCAGGGTTTTTCTTTGTTTTTACTGTTTTCTACATTGTGATGTCTTTACTATTATTCTACAACTATGAAATAACACATATGGAATCAGTTAAAAACAACACCTTATTTACGAGGACTGCCTACTCATTCCTCCCTGTCGGGGATTTGAACCCCAGTCTCCCGCGTGCCCGCAATCTCTAATACAGCTATTATTGCAGGCTACCAAATGCTTCTCAAAGATGCCCTCTGGTGGTCAAACTAGCACTAACTAGCATTAATGGTACCAGTGGTTCACACTTAAATAATGTGGCATAGAATTCTGCGGCATCATGCAAGCTACGCCGCAGTACGCTGCAACTTTTAAAGGAGGAACCACTGTATGTAGGTCAAAGATTTGACTTCCTGTTTGAGATTTGGACCCATGTTCACTAGGCACATGTTGATGAACGTTGCAGATAGAAATGTCATAGAGCAGACGAGTCCTTATTCTACATTTCAGAGGGCTTCTTTGTTCTACATGACGTGCAGTGCCTTCATAAAGTTTTCACACCCCTTGACTTTTTCCAAATGTTGTTTTTACGTCCTGAATTTAGAATGTATTCAATTGAGATTATTTGTCACAATAATGTCAAAGTGGGATGATGTTTTTCTAGATTTTTCAACCCCTTTGTTATGGCAAGCCTAAAGTTCCCGGAGTAAAAATGTGCAAAGTCACATAAGTTGCATGGACTCTCTGTTCAATAATAGTGTTTAACATGATTTTTTAATGACTACCTCATCTCTGTACCCCACACATACAATTATCTGTAAGGTCCCTCAGTCAAGCAGTGAATTTCAAACACAGATTCAACCACAAAGACCAGGGAGGTTTTCCAATGCCTCTCAAAGAAGAGCACCTACTGGTAGATGGGAAAAGAGAAAATCTGACATTGAATATCCCTTTCAGCATGGTGAAGTTATTAATTACACTTTGGATGGTGTATCAATACACCCAGTCATTACAAAGAGACAGGTGTCCTTCCTGACTCAGTTGCCGAAGAGGAAGGAAACCACTCGGTGATTTCACCTTGAGGCAAATGGTGACTTTAAAACAGTTAGAGTTGAATGGCTGTGATAGAAGAACTGAGGAAGGATCAACAACATTGCAGTTACCCCACAATACTAACTTCATTCAGAGTGAAAAGAAAGACGCCTGTACAGAATGCAAGTATTCCAAAACATGCATCCTGTTTGCAACAAGGCACTAAAGTAATACTGCAAAGAATTTGGCAAAGCTATTCACTTTTTGTTCTGAACACAAAGTGTTATGTTTGGGTAAAATGCAATACAACACTCTCCATAATTTCAAGCATAGTTGTGGCTGCATTATGTTATGGAATGCTTGTAATTGTCACATGCCAGATCCAGTGGGAGGCATGGTGCTGAGAATGCAAACACTCTTATTTAATGTCTGTACACTGTGAGTGTTGCTTTACCACTCTCCATCAGTGATGTGGAGTACACCCCTGCTGGTATGTTTTGTGCAGAGGGGGGCAACTCCCGCTTTGGTTTATTCACTGTTCCGAACAGGCTAGTCTATGCAATCAACTTGTCTGCCATGGAAATTGATGTGAAGTTGTCCGTGGTCACATTTCTGCCTTTGCCCATGTAAGGCTCCCCGAGTCTCAATGCCACAGTCTCGGACAGTTGCTCACCCGCTGGCCTTGTCTCATCTTTCCCCAGATATGAAAAGCCTTGGTTTCGACACTGGCGGCTAACCAACATTTTACTGAAGTCACATGCACCATGATCAGTTTCTATCTGGTTTCTAGCACCCATTCATTGATGACAAAATAGCATATTTTAATTTTACGATTATTATGTTACTAGTTTTTGCTTATAGTAGCCAGAGCAATTCTGCTGCGTGAGTGGTCATGTGCCAAATGCATGGACAACACGGATATTCTTTGAAAAATTGGCATTTGGACCTCTTGAATTTGGAGTTATTTGACAAAGGTAAGTGTCATAGAAACTGCAGAATATTATTTTTCGGATACTATATAGAAATCACAATGTTTTACCTGCATGGAGGATATGATAAAGCAATGCTCCTTTCCCCACATCTGTCAATTACAATATGCACCCTTCTCTTCATGTACAATTTCACAATTGAATTTCCTAATGTTGTCACTCATCATGTTATTGTCGATTTAACCTTGTCTATAGGTTAACTCTTATGTGTGAAATTAGTTTTGGTGTAATTTCAATGTGCAGGTTGACTGGCATCATTTGTTTCCCCCTCATCAACTTGGCTAGAGTCAAGGATGTTTTGTATTATTTTCAAGGCCTTCTGCAACACATGGCATGTTTTCATTTCCCTTACATTAAATTAGTAATAGTTACAGTAAATAAAACATTCCTGTAACAGCTTCTTTTTACAATGTAAAACGTCAGAGAATGGGATCAACCTGCAAGGTGTGCCATCAAATTATTAAAATGAGCGCCAACGCTGATAAATAGGCAGCTCATCATCACACTATTGTTCACACTACTCATCATCACACTACTACAGTCCTAATTTAAATTCTATTATGAAGTAACTTACACAGTTAACGCCCATTTGCCATTCATTAAGTGGGTTGGCATCGTTTGCTTTGCTAGATAGTCAAGTATATGTTTTGCATTATTCTAAAGGCCTACTGCAATATGTAGCATGTTTTTGTTTCCATTCCAATACATTTGATTAGTAATAGAGTTATAGTAAATAAAACAGTCCCACAACAGCTTCTTTTTACAAATTAAATCATAAAAGAGAGTGGTATCAACCTGCAAGGCATGCGGTCAAAAGATTTACTGCTGATTTTAATAGGCATAACACAAACTCATTGTGTTTCTAAATGAAATCAACCTCTTTACCCTCCTTATTCAGTTAGGCCTAATTTAAATGCAATTGTAAAGTAAGGTGCACAATTATCCATTTGTCATTCATTCAGTGAAGAGCAAGAGACTGCATTAGTGCCTGGCTGGGTTCCAAAGTCCTACAGCACATTGTGTTGGCTGATTTTAAGTTAGGAATAGGTGTGAGGAAAAACAGGTACAAGGGCTCATCCTTTTCAGTGTGTGATTTTCAATTTTGACAAATGAGCAGTGTAAAATACCAACCTTTTTAAGGAAAAGTCAGGGAAGGAGCAGGTCATAGCTTTTTTGTGGGCTGATAATTTAAATCATAATGTGGCCTACGGCAGTTCAAGTGTTTAACTGGGGAGTGTTTCAGGATAAAAAATAAATGCAATTGACCTAAGCACAGGCAAAATCCTAGAGGAGAACCTGGTTCAGTCTGCTTTCCACGAGACACTGAGATTAATTCACCTTTTATCAGACAATAACCTAAAACACAAGGCCAAATCTACACTGGGGTTGCTTACCAATAAGAGGGGAAATGTTCCTGAGTTAGCTTTTTTGTCTAAAAACTGGCAAGACCTGAGAATGGTTGTCTTTCACTTTTTATTTTATTTAACTTGGCAAGTCAGTTGAGAACAAATTCTTATTTGCAATGAGAGCCTTCACCGGCCAAACTCGGACGACGCTGGGCCAATTGTGCGCCGCCCTATGGGACTCCTAATCACGGCCAGTTGTGAAAAAGCCTGAATACGAACCAAGGGATCTGTAGTGACGCCTCAAGCACTGAGATGCAGTGTCTTTGACCACTGCGCCACTCGGGAGCCCCAGTCTTGCAATGATCAACTAATTTGACAGAGCTTGAAGAATAATGGACAAAGGTTTCACAATCCAGGTGTGGAAAGCTCCAAAGGTAATTCTAAATTGTATTGACTCAGAGGGTTACCTATCTAATCAAGAAATACTATTGTTTTTTATTATTATTTTATTTTTTTAAATGTAAAAATTTTGTTTGAGTATTTTGTGTACATTGTAAAAAAATATATTTAAAGACTATTAAATCCATTTTAATCCCACTTTGTAACACAACAAATGTAACCTTGTTTCTGCTCAGGTTAGTCACGTGGGCAGCAGGGAGGGATTCTTTTTATTTTGGTCAGGAGACTTTGTTCAGGGACTACTACATTCCAAAGTGCTGTACCTACCACTAACCGCCCTACCCATTTCCTGCTATGATATTCCAGGACCACACCTACTCCTCACAAGCTGGGTGACCACATCATTCTGTGTTGCTCCATTGAATGTTCAATTCTGTAGTGATCTTCATGGGATTGGCCCTTTCTGGTAATCACATTTGTCAGGTCCTTATCCAGCCCTGGGTCTGGTTGCATCTGCTTCAATGAACAAACAATCCCACTGACTGTTTCTCTCTCAGTTCAAAGAGCTGCTCTGAGCCTCCCTGTATACCCTGTTAAGCTGTCCTAAACTGTGATTACAGGAAAGGTATCTGATCACTTGAAGAGGTGATTGTTCCTGCTGGTCATATACAGACGTAGGCTTCCATTTAATGTAATAAGTCACCGGCTACACTTGGCCTGTCCCATTGTCCAGAATAGATAGAGAGTAACATAATTAGCTGGTGCTTTGTTTATACATTGTTTGTCATGTAATAGGCTGTAATAAAGAAACCCTACGTGATATTGCCTCCACATGTCAAAATCAAATTGTATTAGTCACATGCGCTGAATAAAGCGGGTGTAGACCTTACAGTGAAATGCTTATTAACCAACAATGCAGTTAAAAAAACATAAGAAATAAAAGTAACATAATTAAAGAGCAGCAGTAAAATAACTATGGCAAAACGAATATATATATATATATCACACACACACAGAGTCAATGTGTGGGGGCACTAGTTGAGGTAATATGTACATGTAGGTAGAGTTATTAAAGTGACTATGCATAGATGGTAAGAGTTGCAGCGGTGTAAAAATGTGTGTGGGGGGGGGGGGGCGGCAATGCAAATAGTCTGGGTAGCCATTTTGATTAGTTGTTCAGGAGTCTTATGGCTCGGGGGTAGAAGCTGTTTAGAAGCCTCTTGGACCTAGACTTGGTGCTACGGTACCACTTTCTGTGCGGTAGCAGAGAGAACAGTCTATGACTAGGATATCTGGAGACTTTGGCTATTGGGAGTTTAGGTCGGTGGCCGATAGGTCACTGGTTCTGGTCCCTGATTTGACTTGGTGGGAGATCTGTCGACATGCAGTTGGGCGGGGCTCTTGACCTTGGATCGCTCTGGGTGGTAGTCTGCTAAGGTTGTATGTTTGTTATGTTATGGTTTGGTGTTTGTTTTAAAAACAACTTGCTGCTGTCCCATGTGCCCAGAGTCCTAAATGAATCGTGTGTATGAGTAAACATGGCATGTGTTTCTGTGTCTGAAGTGGAAAGCTCAACATCAATTAATTTTTGTCCTGTCTGGTGAGGGTCCATTAACGCAGTGAACACCACAGGTAGTTAGCAGCCAGTGCAGCCAGAGGACTACGGGCCATGTTCATAACGTGGGACTGCCAGGGAAGGCGAGAGACTGATTTCTAAGCTCCATGTGTTAGAGACTCTGATAGACCATTTTGAATATGGGGCTAGAGCTATTCATTTTACGGTAACTAAACTGCTTCTTCCTGATTGAGGCTTGTCTTAGTCTGTTGGGGAGATGAGAGGAAAGCACCATTTTACTACTCTGTGGTTCCTCTCCCCCTCTTAAAGACAATGCTAGGCCTGCTGGAAAGATGATCTAATATGGTGTGAATTACTCTTTTTAACCAACACTCTTATGAGGGATAAGGACATCCGATGATGGTCTCCATTGACACACACACACACACACACACACACACACAGTCATCGCATTTGTTTGTGTCTGATGGTGCCTATTTTAATCTGTTGTTAATTCTACTTCCTCATTTGCTCAGTTTCATCCCTTGTTTTGTCTGACTCAGGAGCTGTTGTCTGCTGTGCTTTGGACTCTGTGATGGCAAATCGGGGTAAGAAAAGTATGATTTCTATGTAGGCCTGTATCCTATTCTATCATAGCCTACTCCTTTATGAAAATGGCTCCATTTCTAACATGTCATGCCCTTTTGTGTAAATAGCTTAGGCCTTGTCTAGGAAAATTAGATTTTTGTAAGTGGTGGTCTTACGGCAAAAGCTAAGTCAAAACATCTGAAAACCCACAGAAGACTGTTCTAGCCTAGCTAGTTCTGATAAGTCTCACATGCGACAGTGTTGTGCTTTGGAGATTACTGTCAGACATGGTATCAGGAAAGCCGAAAGTGGTGAGTCAACACTAATAGTATAAAGTGGCTGCGCTGGCGATACTCGGCAGTCCTATCCATTATGGGGTAGACTCAACGCGACACACAGCTCTGTTGAAACAGTCAGGGGCTATTTGATTGGGCCTGTCCCAGAGCACCCACCTGTATGGCGCTATCTGATTGGGTCTTTCCCCAAGCAGAGGGCACACCTGTAAAGGTTAGGAAACAGCTGTTTTTCTTTACCAGCCCCACGCAGCCTTGGCTCTAGTCTCTTGTTTCAACCGCAGAAGGACCTCCGTGTGAGTCCTTGGAAGAGGACATAGTATCTGGGTTAGACTCGTTAGTTGCTGCCTGTCCTTGTCGCAGACCTATCTGTTCTGTTAATTGATCTATGAAAGGCTCAAATGGTTGTACGATCAGAGTATAGATGTGAGTAAAATGCTGTTTCTGTTGGTGATTTTGTTTGTTCTGATGTTTTTTGTTCAACAGTTTCAGAAAAAAATACAATGTCAGTTATTTGTAAGGTGGTTTTATCTGAAAGACTGAATATGATAATTGAATGAGAGAGAGGTGTGACTTGTTTTTACTGGAAGCTGATCCACATCATGTGATGGTTACCTTGTGTGTGGCCTTCCTAAGCCAGGCAGTGAAAGATGTATGGGCTGGTCTGGGATCTCATTTATTAAACTGTGCAGAGGATTCGCGTCAAATGTTGGTGTACGGACAAGAATATTCTGATATATAACACAGTTATACACAGTGCGCACCCATGTCCCACGCCGGTTTCCCTTCATAAATCACGATCAACTCGAAATTTGGAGCGCCTTGTCCCGCCCTTTTTAACGGCCATAGTTTCCTAGAAATAGTCAGTGAAACGCCACTAATATTCATCCATACTGTGTGCATGACGGCAAATCCCGACACAAAGGCAAAAAAAGAAAACAATGGAAGTTCTTGTAGTGGAGGTTGAAGCAAGAAAATAAAATGAGTGTTTGGTGGACACAGTGTAGGCATTACAAATGCCAAAAAGGCACTTGTGGCAGATGCTCTGGATGCTGCTGCTCAGAATGTCGGACCCTCTCAGAAATGAAGTGGAGGCCAAAAGGCACAGCCTTAGACAAAGTGTTTGTGCCATGGGTGGGGTAAAGAAGTAGTAAACACTGCCGATTTTGCAGGTTATCAAAAACTCAATTCAGGTATGTAATTAGTTTTGAATTTTGAAAAGAGTAAATCAAATGCATTCAAGTTGTTTTAAACATTTATTTACACAAACAATTGGCATTTTCTATTGTTTTTGGTCGCTGCCTGTACCAACGGGGTCAGTGGAGCTGCAGCTGAGCAGGAGCTGAGTGCGCCCAGCCTCCACTGCACCTTGTGCGTCACAACCCTCCAGTGTCCGTGTCCACACAGATGCAGTCCTGCAAACGCAAAGAGACCCCATCGACGCTATTAACGAGACTGCCAGGGAGTCAACACAACCAACAGCGTCAGTGGGTAAAGCCACGTTCCTTAGCTGCGCCACATTATGTATATCACAGCACACAGGCCCAACAATGTCGCAGACCTATTCAGGCTTGTATAAAAGGTTTCCGCCTGAGTCGTCGAGGCAGTGCCATCTGCCCTTCAGAAGCCCGATGGTGCGCTCCACAACAGCACGTACCTGGCAATGGTGCACATTGTAGTTCCTCTGCGCTCTGTGGGTTGGAGAAAGGGGTGTGCAGCCACCGCTTGAGGGGATAGCCACTGTCGCCTGCAAGATTTAGTGAATGGATTAGGCACTGCAGTAGAGAAATTGCAATTGATTTAGAATTTCTACATTACTCATCCGTAACTAGAAGCCAGCCATCACGCACAGCTCCGGCCTCAAGTCTGCACCCAACACTGCTGTTTCTCCATATCAATGAGTCATGGGTTGACCCAGGCCACCGAGCAACTACATTAGTCAGTACCATGTCCGCATCACATTTGATTTAGACATTAATAGAATGCAAATGCTTTCGATTTAATGAAAGCTAATTCATTCTCACTCAGTGACCTTATAGCAACACGAGTGCAGTTAATAGCACCGAATACATTTGGGAAACCGAACATTGCTGCAAATTGCACTTTTTTTTATTTGCCTGTTCACACACCGTGTAAGGAAACTTTTATCTAGAAGTGCGTCAATCCAATTATACCTCCTAACACGTCTGGCATAACATGACTAAAGGTAGGTCAGGGATCTCAGCCAGTCAGCCAATTCCCTTTGAAAAGTGCCGGTTGCCAGAAATCCAAGGGTTGTCGGGACTTGAAGTAGGACAGGCATGGCTTGGTATCTGCGGGTGCTTCTCTGTAAAGCTGGGCCCACTACAGCACAGAGATCCAAGAGAACAGCTCTTGGTAATCCAAACTGCCTCATAAGTTACTCATCATTGGCCAGTAAATCTAGCTGGTCTCTGAAAATTTGCTCTCTCCAAATTCTTCCATTTGGCAAATCTTCCAACATTGCCAAAGCAGCCATTGTGCGTTATTACGCATTGTAATTGCATGTCTTTTTATACCCACCCATTTGTTTGTCACAGCTATCCAATTGCATATTATTTTGCAAAAACAATCTCTTTTTTATTATTAATGATCCTAAATGTTTTTTTTGTGTGCACTCCTTGGGAACTCTTCATATATAATATGTGAGATGTAATATTTTTTTTACACAATGGTATAAATTTCTAAGCGTTTCTCGAGTTTCATCCTCCTGCCATCAGTCGCATTTTCAAATTTCTCCAGTTTTTTTTGTTGTGTATTCTTATGGGTCAAAGTGTCCGTGGAGGACCGCACATTCTCATGTCAAGTTAGTTTTTTAAAATAAATGCCAAAGTTTGCTTACAGTGGCGTATGCCTTCCTTTGTGCCTATGGAACGTTTATAAATGAGGCCCTTGGACATGTTAGGGCCTGGTTGACCAACATACATTAGGCCTATAGCAGTCGTCACCAACCGGTCATCGCGATCCAGACCGCAAATTAAGTGCACCTGTAGGTCTACCGCTGGCCAATTAGATGGCTCAGATCACTGTGTCTGAAAAGTTTCCTCGTGCCATAGACTGTAAGAAGCCTCCAACGCAAAGTTGATTAATGTGAGATTTTCAACACTTTTTTAAAACCATGTCTAGAGAGACGCAATGAATACAACAAAGAGCTGCTGTTTATGAGTAAGTTTAAGTAGTTATCCTTTTACGGCTAGGGGTTCCATTAGCGGAACGTTGCGACAACATCCGGGGAAATTGCAGAGCGCGAAATTCTAAATAAATTATTAGAAATATTTCACTTTCATACAATCACAAGTGCAATACACCAAAAAACAGCCACCGTGTCAGATTTCAAAAAGCCTTACGACGAAAGCAAACCATGCGATTATCTGAGGACAGCACCCCATCAAACAAACACATGACAATCATATTTCAACCCGCCAGGCGCGACACAAAACTCAGAATAACGATATAATTCATGCCTTACCTTTTGAAGATCTTCTTCTGTTGGCACTACAATATGTCCCATAAACATCACAAATGGTCATTTTGTTCGATTAATTCCGTCGTTATATCCCCAAAATGTCAATTTTATTTGACGCGTTTGATTCAGAAAAACACCGGTTCCAACTCGCCCAACATGACTACACATTATCTAATAAATGACCTGTAATCTTGGTCCAAACATTTCAAACAACTTTCCTAAATGTAAATAATCAATAAAATGTAACAAATTTGTGGAGTAGTTGAAAGACAAGTTAATGACTCCAACCTAAGTGTATGTAAACTTCGAGACTTTAACTGTATATCTAATTACTGCCTCTGACTGACATTCCAGTCACTGCCAAAACCACCACCATTGAGATAAAAGGCCCCATTAGTGTCCTATACGGCTCTGGGCAATGACAGGGAGGGAATCCGTCATGTTTAAACACCTCTGTTGACAACAGTTCAAGAGACGGGTATCAAGGCCAGTCTGGCCACTAGGCCAGCCAGGGTGAGGAGGCCAGTCAGGGACAGGGTTGAGTAGATATGGCCTTATCTGTCCTAGCTAGTGGACAGTGTGTTCCCCTAGGTCAGTGGCCACCAACTTTTGAGTCAAGATCGCTTTGAGTCAAAATGCAAGCCCAATATGCTTGAATTGCCCTACCAATGTTGTTCTTCTCAAGCCATTTTAGAAAATGAGATTTCAAAATGTTAGGGATATGATCACACTGGTATAGATTATTTGTTGTAATACTTGAGGCACAGCTGAGTGAGCATAATAAGACTTATTATTTTACTGGACTGATGGCCTGCAGCTGATTGGCGGGAGGATCGATGAGGCTGCCTCTCACCCGACTCACCATCCCTCCTCTCGCCGCTGAGAAAAGGGGATATTCCTGCAGCTGATTGGCGGGAGGATCGATGAGGCTGCCTCTCACCCGACTCACCGTCCCTCCTCTCGCCGCTGAGAAAAGGGGATATTCCTATAGCTGATGAAGAAACTTAAGTCGCACTGCACTACTGCTGCCTAATGCACCAATCCATGTTACTCAAATGACCAGAGAAAGTTAAATACTCATCGATATTAAAAAAGCCGTAAATAATAAGCTTATCGGAACTGTCTTTTTATGGCTTTTAACTATGTGGAACAAAGTGTTGACAGTGCTGAATAAGACAGAATAAACTGTATTCAATAGCGGATAAAATGAAAGTGGAGTGAGCACGAGGGCGCACTCCCCAAACACAACAGTACACGAGACTCGACACTCGGTCAGAACAGTCATACTTCTTCATTACTCAAAAGAAAAACATCAACCAATTTCTAAAGACTGTTGTCGTCTAGTGGAAGCCCTAGGAACTGCAACCAGATGCCTCCAGATATCTAGATTCCCATAGAAAAGCAATTGAAAACAGTCACAACAACAAAATTGGATGGTTAGTCCTTTGGAGTTTCGCCTGCCAAATAAGTTCTGTTATAGTTTTAGAAACTTTAGAGTTTTCTATCCAAATCTACCAATTATATGCATATCCTAGCTTCTGGGCCTGACTAGTAGGCAGTTTACTCTGGGCACGCTTTTCATCCGGACGTGAAAATAGCGGCCCCTATCCCAAACAGGTTTTAACTTAACAAACTATAGTTTTGGCAAGTCGGTTAGGACATCTACTTTGTGCATAACGCAAGTACATTTTCCAACAATTGTTTAGACAGATTATTTAATTTATCATTCACTGTATCACAAATCCAGTAGGTCCGAAGCATAACATACACTAAGTTGACTTTGCCTTTTAAAGAGCTTGGAAAGTTCCAGAAAATTGTCATGGCTTTAGAAGCTTCTGATAGACTAATTGACATAATTTGAGTCAATTGGAGGTGTACCTGGTGGATGTATTTCAAGGCCTACCTTCAAACTCAGTGCCTCTTTGCTTGACATCATGGGAAAATCAAAAGAAATCAGCCAAGACCTCAGAAAAATAATTGTAGACCTCCACAATTCTGGTTCATCATTGGAAAAATTTCAAAATGCCTGAAGATACCACGTTCATTTGTACAAACAATAGCACGCAGGTATTAACACCATGGGACCATGCAGCCGTCATACCGTTCAGGAACAAGACGCTTTCTGTCTCCTAGAGATTAACCTACTTCAGTGCAAAAAGTGCATGTCAATCCCAGAACAACAGCAAATGACCTTGTGAAGATGCTGGAGGAAACGGGTACAAAAGTATCTATATCCACAGTAAAAGGCCACTCAGCAAGGAAGAAGCCACCGTTTCAAAACCGCCATTTAAAAAAGCCAGGCTATGGTTTGCAACTGCACATGGGGATGAAGATTGTACTTTTTGGAGAAATGTCCTCTGGTCTGATGAAACAAAAATATAACTATTTGGCCATAATGACCATCGTTATGTTTGGAGGAAAAGGGGGATGCTTGCAAGCTGAAGAACACCATCCCATTTGTGAAGCAAATGCACCATGTTGTGGGGGTGCTTTGCTTCAGGAGGGACTGGTGCACTTCATAAAATAGATGGCATCATGGGGAAAGAATGTTATGTGGATATATTGAAACAACATCTCAAGACATCAGTCAAGAAGTTAAAGCTTGGTCGCAAATAGGTCTTCGAAATGAACAATGACCCCAAGCATACTTACAAAGTTGTGGCAAAATGGCTTAAGGACAACAAAGTCAAGGTATCGGATTGGCCTTCACAAAGCCCTGACCTCAATCCTCTAGAACATTTGTGGGCAGAACTGAAAAATTGTGTGCGAGCAAGGAGGCCTACAAACCAGACTCTGTTACACCAGCTTTGTCAGAAGGAATGGGCCAAAATTCACCCAAATTATTGTGGGAAGCTTGTGAAAGGCTCCCTGAAACATTTGACCCAAGTTAAACAATTTAAAGGCAATGCTACCAAATACTAATTGAGTGTATCCAAACTTCTGACTCACTGGGAATGTGATGAGTAATAAAAGCTGAAATAAATAATTGTCTCTACTATTTATTCTGACATTTCACATTCTTAAAATAAAGTGGTGATCCTAACTGACTGAAAACAGAATTTTTACTAGGATTAAATGTCAGGAATTGTGAAACTGAGTTTAAATGTATTTGGCTAAGGTGTAGGTAAACTTCCGACTTCAACTGTAAGCAATAAGAAGACCATATTTGCCCTTGACTCCTGTGTGTGACTTGATAACACAACACAAATTCCACAATACTGATGAATTGAGTCATGCAGTAGCCTGTTTTTATTCACCTTAACTGTTTTTTTTTCAGTAGATGTGACGAGGAGAAAAAAATCTACCTATTCATTTTCACAGAATCTGTTTCCTTTGATATTAGGCTGGTATGGTTACCTATAGAGACCAGCTGACAGCCAGGGATGGTTCCCAGGGTAGCGGGCCTGATTAGGACCTTTTTATCAAAAATATCACCTATAGCCTTGCATTCCTAACATTCCTGCCTGTCATTTCCCCTTGAAAGAGCTCTTTTGTGTCGTTACCTGGTTCCACCTCTAGAGAGGGCTACAGTGGTGTGCGCTATAGCTCAATAGAGGCAAAGGTTTTGGAATGGAGTCGTGTCAGATTTGAGAAGACTCACGCACACACATTCAGTTTATTTTAAGTTAAGGTAATTCACTGTGGACATTCACACACTGACAACTTCATTCAGAATAGTTGGCTACTTGTATGGGTTCCACATGTAAAAATAGCTGTTTGAAACATTGACATAGGTTTGAACTTGTGTGAAGTAAGTTATCGAGCCATGAATTGTTCTACCTCTAATTGAACTGTTTAGGCACGTGTTATATGTTCCGTGTCAACTCATTGACTTCATCATAGTTGCCTGTGCCATTGAGGTGCTTTACAGTGTCAGCAAACAAGCTGCACATTCCCACAGACAACTAGTCTGTCAATCGTTCATTGATTTATGGTGTAGCTCAGTTATTAGAGCATGTCACTTGTAGGTTCAATTCCCAGCACCACCCATAAGTAAAAAAAAAAAAAAATGTTTTAACGGAATATGCGCGCATGCCTCTAAGTCACTTTGGATAAAACTGTCTGCCAAATGGTTATTATTATTACTACACTGTGGCCAGTTTGTTAGGTACACCCATCTAGTATTGGGTCAGACCCCCCTTTGCCTCCAGAACATCCTGAATTCTTTGGGGTATGGAAACATTGCTCAATTGGTATCAAGGGACCTAACGTGTTCCAGGAAAACATTCCCCACACTATAATACCCCTGCCACCAGCCTGTGCCGTTGACACTAGGCAGGATGGGGCCCTGGACTCATGCTGCTTACGCAAAATCCTGACTCTGCCATCAGCATGATGCAACAGGAACCGGGATTATTTCTCTTTCGACCTCTCCTCAAGAAGATGTATGCGCCCACAGGACTGGATGTTTTTTGTTTGTCGCACCATTCTCAGTAGCCCTAGACACTCATGCTTGAAAAGCACAGGAGGGTGGTCTGTTTCTGAGATACCGGAACCGGCACGCTTGTCTCCGAACATCAGACCTAGGGCTGTTACGGTGACCGTTTTACAGCCTCAACGGCAGTCACGAGTCACGAACGCAGTCAAACTCCACGTGACCGTTTTGTCACGGTAACTAGGCTTGTCCAAGCTCTGATGCTGCTGATGGTCATTAGTAGTCTACCAAACATGCTAACTGCCTGGTACTGAGCACTCTCTTGTCCCTCTCATCACTCTGACATCAATGCAAATGTAACGTTCAATCAAACAGTAACTGAACTATAGCAAGCCACAGCCACGTCTGTTAGCACAAACCATTTTATTCACAAAGTTCAACTCAGGCTATGTGAGTTTGGTTGTCTTTTTATTGTAGGCTAGTCTTTAATGGTTGAGTAAATGCAGTTCTGTGATTGCGTAGGTTAATTGGGCTACTCACTTAGTCTAGCTATAATTCCCTAAGACTAAGGGAAGAAGCAACTGTTGATTCCTTCATGCTCCCAGTCATATGAGGAGATGGACTTTCTGCACGTTGCTATTGGTATTACTTAGAGAAAACATCTATCTTCCAGCAGGGGTACTGTGTTTCATAGCAGTTTATCACATTTTTAGGTGGGCTAATCTGTTATGTTTTGCCACAGACTGAGTTTGAGTGTAGGCATTTATTCATCTCTGCAAGATTTATTTTCCAGGAGCGATTCAAAATCATCGCTAGTTTGTTAGGCTATAGGCCTAGCTATTCACAAATTTGCTTCGCAGTCGACCAGGCAATGCTGACTGGTCTGGCAATTGTCAAGTCTGCTGTTGATTGTCAGTAAATGGAATGTGTTTGCAGACTTGAAGGGGTTGCATCCCTAGACTAGTGCACAGCCCGCTCTGACATACCTTCTTCTTACCTCCATCCCTCTAACTAACCTTATCTCCTTAGCTATTTCTCCTCTCTCCCTTTCACTCTAAACAGACTGATTTACATGTAACCACACCACTCACTGCTAATACAGTTCAGTACAACAGGACTGAAGGAAGATTTGCTGTTCTCCATGCTCAACAGGGATTTCTGACTGACACATCATTAAGCATTCACTGAAATCTCCTGCCCCTCCGTCAGTTCACTTCCCCCAATAGTCCCACTGTAACAGAATGGATGGTTTTAGAAAGCAGAAACACCTATTGAGGAAATATGTGCTTCGGTTTAGAATTTAGCATGCACTGAGATATTGTGGTGTTGATTTAGCATTGTGTTGGGGCATCTTAGGTGAGCTGCTATGCTAGTGTCTTCTCTCCTCCTCAACAGTTCTCTCCTCAAGCTGTCCATCCAAACTAATCCATCCATAAAATAAGAAAAGTGTTTCAATTAAGCTGTCAGCAACAGCTCTAACATTCAGCTGGCCTTCTGTACAGCAACACATGCACATTATCGGCTATATGGTTGACTTCGGGTGTGCAACACGACACCTGAGTGACATCACATCCTCTCTGGCTGTTCAGAGCTCCACCTAGACTTGTCTCACCTTCCACCACTTCTCATGTTACAGAGAGAGGGAGAGACCTCCCCTCCAGTTACCAACCACTTCTCCTCAGGAGAACTGGGATCAAATACCATTTGAATTCTCTCAAATACTGTTTTGCCTCCTGTGAACTTTGCCATGAGGAATGACAGGCTTCGGAGTCTGCCGGTATGCAACTGCCTTAACTGGTGTACCTTATTTATGAAGTCATCTACACAGACGAGGGACTTTGCAAATTGTGAGAGTGTGTGTGTGTGTGTGTGTGAGAGAGCGAGACCGAAACACACAGTGAAATAGACTGAGGAAGGAAGGGAACAACGTGACCCGAGGGAGTAGGAGAGTCTTGGGTTACAGGAGCATTAAGGCGGTTGGGTTTTTTGGCGAGGATCTTAGCAGGGGATCTATTTTTCCTCTGTATCCCTCCTCCCTACCGTGGACACCTGGAGAGTTGGGGGCCGGTGGGTCAGAGGGGACAAGGGCGTGGGGTAGCATGGGACAGAGTGCCAGCGACGTGGAGACAGTGCCCCGGCAACACCAACCACAACCTGCTCAACACAACACTGGTGAGTCCAAGGACAGAACAGGAACCTGTACAGAACTTGAGGACATGAGCTTTTGTATTTGTTTTTGGAGGAGGAGTTTGAAGTAGCCTACTCAGAAAAGCGCTATTTGTTTGTTTTAGCATGGAAGAACCTGCTTTTGTATTGCTGCCTATGGAATAGGAGTTTGTTTGTCGAATGTTTTGTAGAGAACTGTTTGTATTAGCATGGAACAGAAAGGGTAGGTGGATATGCAAGATATGTGTTGCAGGGGTTTTTGTTTTGCAAAGCGAGACCGAGAGAGAGAGGAGGCGGAGATGGGCAGGCACAGACAGGTGAGGGAATGTATGCTGATGGAATGTGGTGATTGTGTAATACACCGACCTCACCGACCCACACTGCTGTCTAAACTCCTCTCCCCCTCCCCCCGTTTTTACAACGGAACATGGGATTTTTTTGTTAAGTGGTGCTGGGAGTGCAAGGCACCAGGCTGTATCACAACCGGCCGTAATTGTACGCTGCCCTATGAGACTGCCAATTGGCCCACTTCGTCCGGGTTTGGACGGTGTAGGCCGTCATTGTAAATAAGAATTTGTTCTTAACTGACTTGTCTAGTTAAAAGAAATCTGCCGTTGTCTGTTTCTCAGGATTCCATCATTAATTATGGTGCTGTACCGTTTGCCTAGCCTAAAGCCCCCATCGTTCCTCTAATATACAGAGACAAACACAGAAACCTGTTTTTGCCGCTGTGACTGTCTGTCAGAGGGCGGAACACATAACTGTTGAATTTGGACAACTTGACTGCTCCATAGTAAACTGTGTGCAGGGAGGGGTCTCTTGATGGCTCAGTGTAGTTTATTAGGCTGGGATTGTGAGTTGTAGTCAGTGAGAAGAACACATTACAGTTTGATTTAGGCCTAATTGTCTCTGTACCATTCTGAGTTTAGGTGGGGGTGGTGGCTCATCTGGGATTGTCTTACATGGGTTGGAATAAAGCAGCATGCTACTTTCTGTGGACAAAGTCATCTCCATATTATCCTGCTTCTTCTTGTGCTCAAGTTTATTGGGCTTGTATTGTGAGTTTCTAATTTGTCTTTAACTTAGCCCCTAGGTTTATTTGCTTAGTAAAAATGTGAACCACATGACACGGTCTGGTCAGTCAGTGTTTGCTGTGTCATGTTGTGGACTTTAATAGGTTAGCATTGTTTTGTTGTGCACTGTACTTTCAACTCTTTAATAACTAAACAAATTGCATGCCTTGGTTTAGCCATTTGTTTCTGAACAACTGGGTTTTATATTGGAGCCCGTTGGGGAATGTTAATCTAGTGTAGGCCTAGTATTAGTTGGAATTGCATACTTTATACTGACTTGGTAATGTAGTTATTAAATACAATAAACTTGTAACACATGGTGGCAAATACAGTGGAGCACATGCAGTACATTCAGAAAGTATTCAGACCCCTTCCCTTTTTCCACATTTTATGTTACAACCTTATTCTAAAAATGATAAAATAATGACCAAAGCGAAAACAGGTTTTTAGAAATTTGTGCAAGGGTATAATAGAACAGATACATTTTCATAAGTATTCGGACCCTTTGAGAAAAACCAAGCCATGAGGTTGAAGGAATTGTCCGTAGAGCTCCGGGACAGAATTGTGTCAAGGCATAGATCTGGGGAAGGGTACCAAAAAATGTATGCAGCATTGAAGGTCCCCCAAGAACACGGTGGCCTCCATCATTCTTAAATGGAAGAAGTTTGGAACCACCAAGGCTCTTCCTAGAGCTGGCCGCCTTGTCAAACTGAGTAAGCGGGGGAGAAGGGCCTTGGTCATGGAGGTGACCAAGAACCCGATGGTCACACTGACAGAGCTCCCAAGTTCCTCTGTGGAGATGGGAGAACCTTCCAGAAGGACAACCATCTCTGCAGCACTCCACCAATCAGGCCTTTATGGTAGAGTGGTCAGACTGAAGCCACTCCTCAGTAAAAGGCACATAACAGCCCGCTTGGAGTTTGTCAAAAGGCACCTAAACAAGTTTCTCTGGTCTCATGAAACCAAGATTGAACACTTTGGCCTGAATGCCAAGCGTCACAACTGGAGGAAACCTGGCACCATCCCTACGGTAAAGCATGGTGGTGGCAGCAACATGCTGTGGGGATGTTTTTCAGTAACAGGGACTGAGAGACTAGTCAGGGTCAAAGGAAAGATGCAAAGTACAGCGAGATCCTTGATGAAAACCTGCTCCAGAGCGCTCAGGACCTCAGACTGGGGCGAAGGTTCACCTTCCAACAGGACAACAACCCTAAGCACACAGCCAAGACAACGACAGGAGTGGCTTTGGAACAAGTCTCAATGTCCTTGTGGCCCAGCCAGAGCCCGGACTTGAACCCGTTCGACCACCTCTGGAGAGACCTGAAAATAGCTGTGCAGTGACATAGCCCATCCAACCTGGCAGAGCTTGAGAGAATCTGCAGAGAAGAATGGGAGAAAGTTCCCAAATACAGGTGTGCCAAGCTTTGTAATGTCATACCCAAGGAGTGTCGAGGCTGTAATCACTGCCAAAGGTGCTTCAACAAAGTACTGAGTAAAGGGGTCTGAATTGTTATGTAAATGTAATATTTTGTTTTATTCTTAACCTGTTTTTGCTTTGTCATTATGGGGTATTGTGTGTCGATTGAGGGGGAAAAAAATATTTCATCAATTTTAGAATAAGGCTGTAACGTAACAAACTGGAAGAAGTGAAGGAGTCTGAATTATTTCTTTATGCACTGTAAGTATAATTGTATTTCTTTAGTACAGTACTCTCCTGTGCATGCTTCCACTCCATGCATATATGGTATACCACCACCGTGCTATGCTCATAGCAATAGAATGTCATTCGAACTTCATGGTTACACTACTCAATGCAGTTGTCAGAAACTATGTTGACTCGGTGCGTGTCATGTCATTGTTATGGGGCATTTACCTTATGGACCATTCAGTATGACTGCTGGTTGAGTAAGAACAAACCAAGGCTTCTCTAGCAGCTCTCTCTGCTTCTCTCTGCTTGTCATGTTCACCACGAAACAATGGGTACATTCACCGTGACAATATTGTCACAGATTTCTGTTCAAACAAGACGTGTGTGTTTGTGTACTATTGGTGTGTTGTAAAATATGTAGCCTGCATGCCAGTAAGACAGTGCTCAGCCTGTAGATGGATGTCAAACTGTTTATTTGATGGCCTGTCAGTCTCTGTGGAGCAGTGGCCTGTCAGTCCCTGTGGAGCAGTGGTTACCACCAGTCAGTCCAGGGTTGTTTGACTGTGCCGTCACCTTTTATTCCCCAACTCTGATACCTGCTTTCTCTTCTCACGTTGTCGCGTTCTATTGTAACACAAGGACGCCTCGCCCCACACAGACAGAGCCCCTTCCAGCACCAATTAGTGTCTGTCTGTCCAGGAACAGCTGTGAGGCTAATGTGTTTGACAGAGGTAAGGTTCAACGCCCACCACCGCTCCCTGTCCCCCACATCACTGCAGTGCCATACAGTTCAGGTTAGGACCTCTTGGTCAACTGGGGATCACACGAGACCCATATAGGAACTAAACGGACAAACAGACTTGTTTATCTCAAAGAGATGCATGCATCTGACAACATGGTTGTGCATTTAAAGGGACTTAAAAAGGAACACTCATTTTGAATGAGATGAATCATTCACAGCAACGTAAACTAAGGCTTAGACTTAATCCAAAATGAGTTAATGTACTATACAGTGTAGCTAAGCTAACAGTTATGGTAACTTGGCATAGAGATTGCTGGTGTTGAAGTTCAGTTGGTATTGATCGTTCTGGAGACCATGATAAAGTATGATTCCTCAGCTGTTCCTGTATGGAACTGTCTGTATGTACCCAAATGAAATGTCATATCCTGAGCTTTGCTGCTGCTACATTTAGCTTAGACTAACCTTGAGAAGAACAACTGTATTGCTGGGAACTGCATCTCTGAGTGTTCACTGTTTCCAGACCAGCACAATTACCATGTGGCCTGGATGTGGAACTACAGTATTTACACTATATATTACGCATACTAGATGCATATTCTCAGATGAATATTGGCATCAGGTCTGACGTAATCTTCTGGCTACATGCTACTGACAAAACAACTGACCTCAAAGTTCTGGTGGGATTCTCTAATTGTTTTGCTTTTGCTGGCACTGACTGGCTTGTCTCGCTCACTCTCAAACTGTTTTCTGTGGAACTGGCGCCTGCCTGCCACAGGGATATCAACACTCTAATTTTTCCACTTATGAATCCTGGCCCCGTTTCGCACGACTTCCCATGTCTTGTCTCCGACCCCTCTCTTTTTGCTGTTTTGCTCTCCCGCTTTCTTTCTTTCCTCTCTCTCCCTCTCTCTACTAGTCTTTTATAACATTATCTATTTGTTTAACAAACACCCTTGCCCTCAGTGAATTGCACTGACTGGTATGCTGTTTTTATCATTTGTTTACTATTTAGGAGCATGATATACCTGTGTCTGTCTGTCTCTCTAAAATTATCAATCAAGTGAATTCGATCTGTTTCTCTCCGCTTACCTTTCATCCCTCTTACTCATGCCAGGGTGTTTTCTGGTAAGAGTCAGAATACAGGGGAATGAATGAATGAAATTGAGGATGCAAATTGCCACTGTCCCCCATAGACTGGACTGTTGTGACCTCATCAATATAAGGCCGATGACTGTAACATATGTCTGGTGTTTTTATATAGATCTCATGCTATTCAAAGCTTCCTGGTTTGTTCCTTAGGGTGTGACTCAGTCAACCATCAACATGCTGTATGTCCTAAGCACCGTCCTCTTGTGCAGCAAGTGTGTGTACGTGTGGTTGACTTATCACCTAAGAATGTGTGGATATTTCACGCCCATAATAAGTCTTCCTTGCTCTATTGCATGGTTTACAGCAGCATGTGACGTCATCAGCTGGAGACCAGTTATGAGTCATGATTTCTGGGAGACTAACCTTATCCTCTCCAATGTCTTGCTTGTTTGTTTATTCTGCTCTCTGTCTGCAGATTCTGTAGTAATTATGTTTGTACTCTTGACAGGAAGTGTGTTGGGCTTATGTTTGTATTGAAACCGTATTGAAACCATCCCATTCTCTTTCCATGCTGGTGGGGAGAAGTCTCAGTTCAATGTTAGAGACTCTGCAGCCAATAAGAGTGGAATTCAGAGCAGCCTTCAGCTTTAAGCCTGGCTAATTCTGTATTGTGGTCTAGTATAACACTCTGTACAGTTGTGGCAAAAAGTTTGGAATTACATAAATATTAATTTTCAAAGTCTGCTGCCTCAGTTTGTATGATGGCAATTTGCATATACTCCAGAATGTTATGAAGAGTGATCAGATGAATTGCAATTAATTGCAAAGTCCCTCTTTGCCATGCAAATGAACTGAATCCCCCAAAAACATTTCCACTGCATTTCAGCCCTGCCACAAAAGGACCAGCTGACATGTCAGTGATCCTCTCGTTAACACAGGTGTGAGTGTTGATGAGGACAAGGCTGGAGATCACTCTGTCATGCTGATTGAGTTCGAATAACAGACTGGAAGCTTCAAAAGGAGGGTGGTGCTGGGAATCATTGTTATTCGTATGTCAACCATGGTTACCTGCAAGGAAACACCTGCCGTCATCATTGCTTTGCACAAAAAGGTCTTCACAGGCAAGGATATTGCTGCCAGTAAGATTGCACCTAAATCAACCATTTATCGGGTCAAGAACAATTGAACAGAGAGCTGTTCAATTGTTGTGAAGAAGGCTTCAGGGCGCCCAAGAAAGTCCAGCAAGCGCCAAGACCGTCTCCTAAAGTTGATTCAGCTGCGGGATCGGGGCACCACCAGTACAGAGCTTGCTCAGGAATGGCAGAGGGCAAGTGTGCATCTGCATGCACAGTGAGGCGAAGACTAATGGAGGATGGCCTGGTGTCAAGAAGGGCAGCAAAGAAGCCACTTCTCTACAGGAAAAACATCAGGGACAGACTGATATTCTGCAAAAGGTACAGGGATTGGACTGCTGAGGACTGGGGTAAAGTCATTTTCTCTGAATCCCCTTTCCGATTTGTTTGGGGCATCCGGAAAAAAAGCTTGTCCGGAGAAGACAAGGTGAGTGCTACCATCAGTCCTGTCTCATGCCAACAGTAAAGCCTGAGACCATTCACGTGTGGGGTTGCTTCTCAGCCAAGGGAGTGGGCTCACTCACAATTTGGCCTAAAAACACAGCCATGTGTAAAGAATGGTACCAACACATCCTCCGAGAGCAACTTCTCCCAACCATCCAGGAACAGTTTGGTGACGAACAATGCCTTATCCAGCATGATGGAGCACCTTGCCATAAGGCAAAAGTGATAACAGTGGCTCGAGGAACAAAACATCGATATTTTGGGTTCATGGCCAGGAAACTCCCCTTACCTTAATCACATTGAACTTGTGGTCAATCCTCAAGAGGCAGGTGGACAAACAAAAACCCACAAATTCCGACAAACTCCAAGCATTGATTGTGCAAGAATGGGCTGCCATCAGTCAGGATGTGGCTCAGAAGTTAATTGACAGCATGCCAGGGCGGATTGCAGAGGTCTTGAAAAAGAAGGGTCAACACTGCAAATATTGACTCTTTGCATCAACTTCATGTAATTGTCAATAAAAGCCTTTGTAATTATACTTCAGTATTCCATAGTAACATCGGACAAAAATACCTAAACACTGAAGCAGAACTTTGTAGAAATTAATATTTGTGTAATTCTCAAAACTTTTGGCCACGACTGTACTTTAACATGACAGTGGAATGTAGCAACAACCAGCTCAGGCCTAGTTCATACTGTAACGTTACTGTTGAAGACATACTATAGAGTTAGTTAGGGCCCAGTCTATAGAGGAAAATCAATCCCTTTTTACAAATAGGGCAGCAGTAGGCCTATTATCATTTTCTATCCCTCTTGCCTTCATCTTATATCTTGTAATAAGCATCATGCCATTCCCCTCCCTCTCTCACTCCCTCTCTAGATGATGAGGTGGACTTGCAGCATAGTACGACAGGGAGCGAGGGGGGGAACTCATCAGGCGAAACCCCTCCCTCCAAACGCAAGGGCAAGTTCTCCAGCTTCGGGAATATGTTCAAGCCCTGGAAGTGGAGGAAGAAGAAGAGCAGTGAGACGTTTCTGGAAACCTCAATAGGTACCTACCCTTTAGAAATAGTAACCTTGATGTATGGATTGTACAACTGTAAGGACCTGTTATCTTAAGTCAGCTCAAGTCTTCATGGTCTCAGACAATGTTACTCATCAAGCCACCTCTGTTACGGGAAAATGAAAACATTTGTTTACTTTTAGTGTTGGAGAGGAAGATCTCAGTAAGGAGACCTCGTCAGGAGCTGATTGACAGGGGAGTGCTGAAAGAAATTCCAGAGAATGGTATGCAGACCAATGCCCGTATCCACAAAGCCCCTCCGAGTAGGAGTGCTGATTTAGGACCGGTTTAGCCTTTTAGATCATAATGAATATGATTATATGGAAAGATCCTAGCTCTGCACTCCGACTCTGAGATGCTTTGTGCATACGGGCCCTGACAGGTAAAGGACCTACAGAGATACTAGTGGCCTATATTTTATGAACGAGAAACAAAACTATAGTAGGGTAACAATTTTAGAGAATATTGATGTAGAGAATATCTTTGCTGACCTCAAATTCCTTATCCGTATGTGTTTCTGTGTGACAGAGAGCAACGATGTGAACCACTCCAAAGTTCCGGGGGTGAAGAATGGCCAGCCACTATCCATGGACGTTGACCGGGTCTCCGAGTCGGGGGTGAGGGGGTCGCGGGGGGAGCCAGGCCCAGGGCTCAACCCCACTTGGCTGCCCCAGGGAGTGGACCCCCGGCGGGGCACTGTACCTTCAGACGACCCCCGGAGCAGGATCAGGGTGCCCTCCGATGCCTCTCGCTCCAACCGAGCCCCACTAGACGTTGACTCGCACGCCAGGCTATCGGCCATAGATCTGGAGAGACGGAGCAGACTGCCCTCTGACGTGTCGGAGAGGAATGGAGGGTCACTACCGAGAGGACTTGCTCCGGAGGACGGGAAGCACCGGAGAGAGGGGAAAGAGGACAAGCAAGAGGAGAGGAGAGATGGGAAAGAGGAGAGGAGAGATGGGAAAGAGGAGAGGAGAGATGGGAAAGAGGAGAGGAGAGATGGGAAAGAGGAGAGGAGAGATGGGAAAGAGGAGAGGAGAGATGGGAAAGAGGAGAGGAGAGATGGGAAAGAGGAGAGGAGAGATGGGAAAGAGGAGAGGAGAGATGGGAAAGAGGAGAGGAGAGATGGGAAAGAGGAGAGGAGAGATGGGAAAGAGGAGAGGAGAGATGGGAAAGAGGAGAGGAGAGATGGGAAAGAGGAGAGGAGAGATGGGAAAGAGGAGAGGAGAGATGGGAAAGAGGAGAGGAGAGATGGGAAAGAGGAGAGGAGAGATGGGAAAGAGGAGAGGAGAGATGGGAAAGAGGAGAGGAGAGATGGGAAAGAGGAGAGGAGAGATGGGAAAGAGGAGAGGAGAGATGGGAAAGAGGAGAGGAGAGATGGGAAAGAGGAGAGGAGAGATGGGAAAGAGGAGAGGAGAGATGGGAAAGAGGAGAGGAGAGATGGGAAAGAGGAGAGGAGAGATGGGAAAGAGGAGAGGAGAGATGGGAAAGAGGAGAGGAGAGATGGGAAAGAGGAGAGGAGAGATGGGAAAGAGGAGAGGAGAGATGGGAAAGAGGAGAGGAGAGATGGGAAAGAGGAGAGGAGAGATGGGAAAGAGGAGAGGAGAGATGGGAAAGAGGAGAGGAGAGATGGGAAAGAGGAGAGGAGAGATGGGAAAGAGGAGAGGAGAGATGGGAGAGATGGGAAAGAGGAGAGGAGAGATGGGAGAGATTTGAAAGAGGAAAGGAAAGAGAGGAGAGATCCTTGTGATGAGAGAGAAAGAAAGGATCAGAGGGAGGAGAGAGACCGGGAGGGAGGCCAATGGAGGGATGATAAAGACAAGGAAAAGAGAGACAGGAGAGATGACAGGGAAAGGAGGGACAGAGATTATCGAGAGGAGGACAAGAAGAAGCGAGATGGGAAAGGAGAAAAAGATGACCGGAGAGAGGGAAAAGAGAAAAGAGACGAGAAGAGAGATGATCGAGAGAGGAGTGATGACAAGAGAATCGATTGTGAAAGGAGAGATGCTCGTGATCGCAGGGACGATGGGGAGGAGAAGGATAGGAGAAGGAGTCCTAGGGCTGGGAAAACAGAGACTATCTTGAGACCTGTAGAAGGGAGTCGTCCGGTGGTCAGACCCCACTCTGAGATGGAGCTGAGGCCCAGTCTCCAGAAGACCTCGTCAGAGGACCGCCGTAGCAGGGTCCGCCCTGCCTCCGAGACTAACTGTGGAAGCACCCTGCCCAGGTACATGCCATCTGAGGAGACCAAACGAGGGGAGACCCGCGGAAGAGCAGGTAAGAAACTGCCTGGGGTGTGTAAGTAAATCCTCTCACTTGTATGTCTGAAAGGTTGCTCTTCAGCTGTTGAAGTTCAACAATTATTAGTGGAAAAAAGCATTTTAAAGCAGTTTATTGGGCACTTTGCAAGGGCAATGTCTGCTAATTGAGTGTCTAGGAGATTCTTTCAAATCTACTGTGTTGTGTGTATATATGGTAACGTGTAAATCTCCTTGTTCTCACCCCTGTGAAAGGTGTGAGGACTTGACCAGTATCCGTCTTTAGTTAGTTAATCAGTTAAAAAGCTGCTTATTGTCTAACGTTGAGTTGCAGCTTATCTCAGCTCTGTGTTCTATGTGCTCAGCACTGTACAGTAACAGTGTGTGTTTGAGGCTGCACTTTGAGCCCAAGGACCAGGTGGAATAGAAACACTTATTATCCTTCTGACATCCGGTCTGTCTCTGTGTTTTGTCTCTGTCGGTCTCCGTGTTTTGTCTGTAGAGTCCACTGGTGTCCGCTTCGCCCCAGGCCCCACCCCAGACCCTGACTCCGCCTTTAACTCCTCTTCCTCCCGGAGAGCTCAGCCTCCTGCCAAACAGGCCATGCTCCCTCCCAAGGGCCAACCCACCACCACCTCCTCCACGGAGCCTGGCCGGACCTCCACCCCACCTTCCTCCTCCTCCTCCTCTACTTCCTCCACCTCCTCTGCAATAGCGGTGGCCAAGCCACCCAGGACTGTTTCCCTGGTCATCAGTGATGACCCTCCTCCCAGCCCCATCCCCCCTGCGCGGTTCAGCCATGTACCCCCATCCTTCATCCCGGGAGAGTCGGCCACCCCTCCCCCTGTACCCCCCCATGCCAAGCAGCCACCTGTACCCCCACCCAAACCCACCAACCGCAACAGCAACCTCGCTCTGCTTGGTGAGTTTACCCTGCCTCTGCTCCCTGTTTGTACTGCTGTTTCACTCCATTATGTTACTGGTTATCATTGTTTTACGTAGGTTTATGGATGAGGTAAGTCCGGTACCCCTCAAGTAAAGTGTTACAATTACGTTTGACCTTTTTGAACCCAAATCAATGACTCTGGTGTTTCTAAGTGTCCTGTTTCAACAGAATATGTCCTCCTGCAGTATAGTGGTTGGTCTCGATGTGTACTGAAACATAGGGTGTTCTATGCAGTACTTAGGCCTTTTCTCAATTGGATTTGCTCAACTCCTGCATCCTCTCACATTCTTTTGAAAAAAGTCTAAGTTAATAGAAGAGAGGGAATGTGGAAGATGAAATGTGAAATGACTGTCCTTTGCTCAGGCAAATTACTTTTACAGGGGTGGATGCCCAAAATAAATGTATAAAGTAATAAAAACAAATTGTTAGTTTAGCAAGACATTTTTATAGATAAAATGTTTGCATCATTTTTCTCCTTCGTGAAAACAATCATATGTGGCAGAGTTTAAAACTCTTCCGTAAAGGACTTGAGTAGGATATACTTGTGCTTCTTCGCCAAAACAAGGCTATTGAGGAGGGGAGGTCCATCTTCCATTTGCCTACTAACGAATTGACACGTTCCTCGACCACTCATTGGTTTTCCGGTCACAGAGGAGAGAGGGCGGAGGACAGACTTATGTCCAAACAAGAAAGGGCCCTAGTCTGCAGTTTGTGTACAGCGAGACAGTCTCCAAAGAGAGGGGCAGGCAAGGGCTTTTCTTTACCGGGGTTATTCAAGCTCACACACACACACACACACACACACACACACACACACAATGCTGTGCTGCCGCTCTTCCAACAGGCCTGGAGCAACTCCAGAGCATCCAGGGCTCTGATTTGCTGCCTCAGTTTTCCATATCCTCTGCCCCAGCTGCCCTAGGTCTGGAGCCCATTACAACAGTCTGTATAGTGACAGTTGTTGTGACTAGGGCTGTTGTGGTGACCGGTAATTAGTAGCCTACCAAACTTGCTAACGGCCGGGTACTCAGCACTCTATTATCCCTCTAATCACTCTGGCATCAATGAAAATCTAATCAAACACTTCATGAGAGCCCATGAGCTCATGTTGCGCAACATTTCTATAGGCTATCAAACGGTGATGGCCTCTATTAAAAAGAGGAGGATCCCATTAGATTTCTGTAGGCCAGACCTACTGTATTTCTCAACCTAATATTAAGCAAATATTAAGCACATTGCTTATCATTACAACAGGAGTATAGCCTACCTGGTTGGCATTAAAATGAACTACAGGAAAAGCATCCTCCATTCACTATTTAAGTGCAGAGATTACATGTGTTTTTTTCACCTGCCCCTGTTTTAAAACAGGTGCATGACAATGGTCCATTCTAAATCAAAACGGATTTCACACATATATTATTTAATATATGTAAAGACAAAATTAAATCAAGAATAGTCTGATGGGTGACAATATTAGCCTATCACTTGTGAATGATATATTATCACTTGTGAACGATGCCCAGCTTAAGGCAAGAAACAATGCCTTTTTTCTTATTTTAACTTTTCGAGTCCTAGTCCACACCTCATGTAGCCTAGCCCATAGGCCAATATGGTTTGCATCACAGCTAAAATGACCAAATTACTTCTTAAAATGAAGCACATGAAACCGCTTTCCAACCGGTGTGGAGCCTAACTGGCATACATAAGCAGCACGAGTTTCAAGTTTGGGGAAGATCATTTTCACCATAAAAATGCACCTTTATAATAAAAGCATTGCATGCATAACTGCAGTTGCGGTCACTTTTGATAATGGTGTTTTCCCACTAATGGAACATTGGTGCTTCTAGCCTACTGCCGTGTGCATTGCTGCGCTTATAGTGTGAAGCAGGCAGCACTCAGGGAGAAGGGCTGCAAAAGGCATGGATTCTTTTTACGGTACATTATTTCCACACAAAGAGGATGCCGCCGGGAAATTCAAAGCAGTATCAGATGCTTCTCAAATTGTGAATGAGAGACTGATGAAATGTGAACAGCCTGCGCAAAAAACAAAGCAGAGCTCATGCCTTTCAAGTGACTTTTTTGAAATCATCATTAGTTGCATCATGCAGCCTTACAATGTATTAAACATCAAAACATATAGCCCAGCGTTTGTAGAACAACTATAGTTACATTATTAACTCTGAATTAACCATATAAGAGTACCTATTTTGTTGTTAACCGCTCAGCACATGTCCGCACTTCCTCAAATCATTTGGAGAAAATATCCATTATTTTATTCAGCTTTGTTCAGTTGTATTCTTCATACTATAAAATAATACCTTGGAATTCTAAGCAAATCTTGTCTGCTAAATTAACTAGTGTAGCCCACAGCCATATGGCATAGCCAGATCAGTACTTAACATAAGGACAACTCGGTATGCTATTCTGTTCTTATGAAGTGGACTACATTTTCTTCATATGCATCTTCAGACCTGTCTAAAATAAGTAATGGATTTATTGTGAAAGTGTAGGCTATAATACATGGATTTATTAGACTTAAAATGTAGATGTTCCAAAGGTCAGCATCAGTGGTTTGTAGGCTGTGTGTGGAAGCCAGGAGATGCTTAATGTGTTTTTTAAATCAATGGTCAATTACCATGAGACCGACAGTTATTTTCTTGACAATCACCCTATGATGAAATTTCGTGACCGCCACAGCCCTAGTTGTGACACAATTAGGAAAGTCCTATGCCATTCTGAGTGCATATAATCCTCATAGATACGTTACTCCATTTCACAATCGCATCTGGCTGACAGAGTTGTGTACAGCAGAAATTATAGTATTCATTATGTGGATCTCCTCCCTGATAGGCTTTCTGAGTCTGTATTCTGATTGGCTGCTACACTGACACACAGTGCATGTCTCCTGGCTAATCCCAAGAGTGGCGTTTGTCGATGGTTATGTAACCCTGTCATTGGTCGTATACCATACAGGATCCACAGAATACAAACATCCATTCTGTCACTGCAAGAGAGAGCAGGTTTATGTATCACAGTATATACATACAATAGGCCAACGTCCTCACCAGTCTGTCAACAGACAGTCATGCTGCCTGGCAGTTTTCTATATCCGAAGCCTATCTTTAGGTTAGATATTAGATATAATAAGATGTTAGATATTGAGGTAACAATCTGCCTAGCTGGGCAACAGTGGCCAGTTATTCAGTGTCCCGCACCTTCAACCAGCCCGCTGAAAGCCTTGACCTCTGACCTCACTCATCTCTGTCAGCATCCACATTGAACGGAGCCTCAAGGGTCCACGGTCCCCATCCTCCGCACGACTGGACAAGTTGAAGGCAGGGGGAGCTGGGCCTCCTCTCCCTGTCCACCAACCTCTGCTACCGACGGGCTGAACAAGCCTCAGATACCCTGTCCTGAGGGGCACAAGCCTGCCATGCCACACTGTTACGCTGTCCGTCCATGGGCTTAGCACTGAATAACCGTAACCGTTCCACAGCACGTGTGGTGACACAACCAAGTCTGATGGGTTAGTCTGACAGGAACTGATGACACTGAAACAACTGTTCCCCGTTCTGCCCATAGCAAGTGATGTGATGCACCACCAGCAAAGATTGATCATCCCCCACTTTATTCATTGCATGTCAGATTGAGTTGTGGCTGAACTGACTGCACTAACTTGACTTGGTTGGAATGAAAACAATGCATGGAAGTTAGGCTAACTGCCAGGCAGTGTGCCCCAGCTTGTTGGTTGTCTTCTTTGACTTTAAAGAGAGGTCAAGAGAGACTGCTGAGGCATGTGAAATTACTTAAAAATAATGGATTAAGACTAATAAAATGCTTTTCAGGTTGTTTTCAAATTCCGGTGGTTTTCAAATTCCGGTTTTGATACTGCACGGAATGATTTTCATCTGAACCATAGGATAAGATATGGGCCATGCTGCTAATATCCAGATTTGATATCATCATGATTTTAAAAAATATATCCCATCCATCCACAGGTTAAAAATGCATTGTGCCTTCATGAAACTAAACAACTCATCATAATCCTTTTAACCAGTTTGCTTAAGTGTGAATGTGATGCTTTGATGCCCTCTCTCCCTCTGACCTCTGTCAGTTCTGTCCTTGTATATGACCAGTATTCATTCTGTTGTGTGTTTTTTGTTCCATAGCGGAGCTCTCTCAGGCTGGCAGTGGTGTCATCGTGTTTCCTGCCCCCACCAGGCGCTCTCCACCCACTCCGCCCAAGAGGATGACCCCCGTCTCCAAGAGCTTCTCCGACGACCCGTCCCTTGAGGCAGAGACCTCCTTCCCATCTAGTTCTGCCCCTGTTCCAGTCCCCATACCTACTGTCTCTGTACCCCCCAGCGCTGACCAAGATGCCAATCGGGACACCCTTAAGGCAGTAGGCTTCCAACTACCCACCTCTGACCCTGTACCACGACCTCTGTCCCATATACCCATGTCCACTCCTAGCTCCCACCCCCACCTACCTCTCCCCAACTCTGTCTCCGTCCCCCTCCCTATCCATCAGAAGGATCCTCCCAGCCCCACCACAGAGCCACCCAACCACCCCCCAGCCTCAGTCCCAGCCATCCCCCTGCACATCCTGATCCAGCGGGCCCTGTGCTCCCCCAGCCCGGCCCAGGCTAACCCAGACGGATCCCAGAGAGCCCACTCCATGCTGTTTGAGTCCCCTCCAGAGTTCCTCACTGAGGCTGGAGTCCGACGCTCTCTACCCGTCACCATAGAACTGCTCAGACTGTGAGTGCTGAACTTATCATGCTTCCATAATGTCACAGCATGTCTATTAACCACAATATCAACTGGAACAATATTGAGCTAAAAATGTGGCTCCAATCACAACAACAGAACAATTATAGACATACTTCAAACACACGATCACACACTATGCAACAGACTCAATTGTTGACATTTGTCCCTCTTTCTTTCGATCCCTCTCTCCAGACCTGAGGATGATGACTTCAACATGGAGGAGGAGTTGGAGAAGCTTCACCCCAGGCGGATGCTGCCCTCCCAGCCCCCCAGACCGCCTGAGCTGGAGCCCAGGAGCAGAAGGGGTCTGATGGGGGAACCCAGGGTCAGTGTGATCCCAGAGGGCCGGGGGCACGGAGACAGCAGTGAGGAGGATGAAGATGAGGAGACAGACTCTGACGGACCCATCCTCTACAGAGATGACGATGAAGACGAGGACGAAGATCCACCAAGTAAGTAGATCTGAAGTCTGTTGATGATATCACATGGGTTTGGTGTTTATTGTAGATCTGAAGTCTGTTGATGATATCACATGGGTCTGGTGTTTATTGTAGTTCTGAAGTCTGTTGATGATATCACATGGGGCTGGTGTTGATTGTAGTTCTGAAGTCTGTTGATGATATCACATGGGGCTGGTGTTGATTGTAGATTTGAAGTCTGTTGATGATAACACATGGGGCTGGTGTTGATTGTAGATCTGAAGTCTGTTGATGATAACACATGGGGCTGGTGTTTATTGTAGTTCTGAAGTCTGTTGATGATATCACATGGGGCTGGTGTTGATTGTAGATTTGAAGTCTGTTGATGATATCACATGGGGCTGGTGTTGATTGTAGATCTGAAGTCTGTTGATGATATCACATGGGGCTGGTGTTGATTGTAGATTTGAAGTCTGTTGATGATATCACATGGGGCTGGTGTTGATTGTAGTTCTGAAGTCTGTTGATGATATCACATGGGGCTGGTGTTGATTGTAGATTTGAAGTCTGTTGATGATAACACATGGGGCTGGTGTTGATTGTAGATCTGAAGTCTGTTGATGATATCACATGGGGCTGGTGTTGATTGTAGATCTGAAGTCTGTTGATGATATCACATGGGGCTGGTGTTGATTGTAGATCTGAAGTCTGTTGATGATATCACATGGGGCTGGTGTTGATTGTAGATCTGAAGTCTGTTGATGATATCACATGTGTTGATTTCAATCTCCGAAGTAAAAAGTACTATTAGGAAGACACTTTCATTATAAGTGAACATCAATAAGGGAAATTCAATTTGAGCCTGTCTCTTTCGATTTTCTTCCTTCATTGTATGCATTTTACTACTTGCAAATGAGTAGTCTCATGTGATGCAGAGCCCCAAGTTAAACTGTGTCTGTTTTTGTCTGCACCACCCAGGTGCCTTGGCCAGCCGTGTGACGAGGAAGGACACCCTGGCCCTGAAGCTGGAGAGACAGCAGGAGAGAGAGGAGCAGGGGGGAGGAGAAGGACAGGACGGAGGAGAAGGACAGGACGGAGTCGGCTGGCAGAGCAGAGAGCAGTGGGAGGCACTCAGGAACAAGATCGGTAATACGCTCAACAGGTAACTACATCCAGAGACGGGTGTGTGTTGGGAGGGGGGGGGGGTGTTCCCCTATCCTGAACGTGTGCGTGTGCGCTCCCCTATCATCAACAGGCGTGTGTTGTGTGTTTTCTTTAATCAGGAGGTTGAGTCAGAGACCCACAGCAGAGGAGTTGGAGCAGAGAAACATCCTTCCAGGTAACTCTCGCTATCATATTTTTTGTCTGCATTTTTATGTCAGGTTTTATTATAATGTTTCCAGTCGTCAATATCAACTTCATGCTTCATTCATTTCCCCTCCTCAGTTGCTTTAATGTCTGTTACATCTAGATAGACAAGCATCCCTCTGGTTTTACTAGTAACCAAAACTGTATCTAATACACTGTGAGATGTCAATGTGTTGTAGACATCTGCCATACATCAGTCTACCCTCTAGTGGTCTGTAAAAGTACTTCCATACAAGAAAAGATATGGCTTGCTTCACTGTGTAATTTGAACATTGCACCTGTTTGTTCTTGAGTTTAGCATTGGGACGAAAACGGTAGTGCCAACACTTTTTAAGAAGTTGAGATTATATTTTCGAAAACATATTTCTGCTCAGGTATCCAAAATGGAATGTTTTCACATGTCTTATGGTTGTCCTCAGACTATTCTGAAAGCGCTGCTTAAAAGCTTTGTCCTTAGACAGCTTTGTAAAAGGACTACACAATGTGCAGAGTTCGTCTTAGACAAAGGACGTCCTTGTCCCCGAGAGGGGAAAGACTGATTTAAAACAACTCCTGTGCTGTGTAGACGCCAGGAGAAGCTCAGGTCCCCCCTGACCATATAATCATATTCATTAGGATCTAAAAGGAAAAACAGATTCTAGATCAACACTCCTATTCTGAGACGCTTAGTGAATATGGGTGCTGTCTGTCTCTGTATGTCTGTCTGACTGCCTGCCAGCCTCTGACCGACTGCCTGTGTTTCTGTCTCTCTGTCCTCTAACCGACTGCGGTGTTTCTGTCTCTCTGTCCTCTAACCGACTGCGGTGTTTCTGTCTGTCTGTCCTCTAACCGACTGCCTGTGTTTCTGTCTCTCTGTCCTCTAACCGACTGCGGTGTTTCTGTCTCTCTGTCCTCTAACCGACTGCGGTGTTTCTGTCTCTCTCTCCTCTAACCGACTCCGGTGTTTCTATCTGTCTGTCCTCTAACCGACTGCCTGTGTTTCTGTCTCTCTGTCCTCTAACCGACTGCGGTGTTTCTGTCTCTCTGTCCTCTAACCGACTGCGGTGTTTCTGTCTCTCTGTCCTCTAACCGACTGCGGTGTTTGTCTCTCTGTCCTCTAACCGACTGCGGTGTTTCTGTCTCTCTGTCCTCTAACCGACTGCGGTGTTTCTGTCTCTCTGGCCTCTAACCGACTGCGGTGTTTCTGTCTCTCTGGCCTCTAACCGACTGCGGTGTTTCTGTCTCTCTGGCCTCTAACCGACTGCGGTGTTTCTGTCTCTCTGGCCTCTAACCGACTGCGGTGTTTCTGTCTCTCTGGCCTCTAACCGACTGCCGGTGTTTCTGTCTCTCTGGCCTCTAACCGACTGCGGTGTTTCTGTCTCTCTGTCCTCTAACCGACTGCGGTGTTTCTGTCTCTCTGTCCTCTAACCGACTGCGGTGTTTCTGTCTCTCTGTCCTCTAACCGACTGCGGTGTTTCTGTCTCTCTGTCCTCTAACCGACTGCGGTGTTTCTGTCTCTCTGTCCTCTAACCGACTGCGGTGTTTCTGTCTCTCTGTCCTCTAACCGACTGCGGTGTTTCTGTCTCTCTGTCTCTGTCCTCTAACCGACTGCGGTGTTTCTGTCTCTCTGTCCTCTAACCGACTGCGGTGTTTCTGTCTCTCTGTCAAATCAAATCAAATCGAATTTTATTTGTCACATACACATGGTTAGCAGATGTTAATGCGAGTGTAGCGAAATGCTTGTGCTTCTAGTTCCGACAATGCAGTAATAACGAACAAGTAATCTAACTAACAATTCCAAAAAAACTACTGTCTTATACACAGTGTAAGGGGATAAGGAATATGTACATAAGGATATATGAATGAGTGATGGTACAAAGCAGCATAGGCAAGATACAGTAGATGATATCGAGTACAGTATAACATATGAGATGAGTATGTAAACAAAGTGGCATAGTTAAAGTGGCTAGTGATACATGTATTACATAAGGATGCAGTCGATGATATAGAGTACAGTATATACATATGCATATGAGATGAATAATGTAGGGTAAGTAACATTATATAAGGTAGCATTGTTTAAAGTGGCTAGTGATATATTTAAATAATTTCCCATCAATTCCCATTATTAAAGTGGCTGGAGTTGAGTCAGTGTCATTGACAGTGTGTTGGCAGCAGCCACTCAATGTTAGTGGTGGCTGTTTAACAGTCTGATGGCCTTGAGATAGAAGCTGTTTTTCAGTCTCTCGGTCCCAGCTTTGATGCACCTGTACTGACCTCGCCTTCTGGATGACAGCGGGGTGAACAGGCAGTGGCTCGGGTGGTTGATGTCCTTGATGATCTTTATGGCCTTCCTGTAGCATCGGGTGGTGTAGGTGTCCTGGAGGGCAGGTAGTTTGCCCCCGGTGATGCGTTGTGCAGACCTCACTACCCTCTGGATAGCCTTACGGTTGAGGGCGGTGCAGTTGCCATACCAGGCGGTGATACACCCCACCAGGATGCTCTCGATTGTGCATCTGTAGAAGTTTGTGAGTGCTTTTGGTGACAAGCCGAATTTCTTCAGCCTCCTGAGGTTGAAGAGGCGCTGCTGCGCCTTCTTCACGATGCTGTCTGTGTGAGTGGACCAATTCAGTTTGTCTGTGATGTGTATGCCAAGGAACTTAACTTGCTACCCTCTCCACTACTGTTCCATCGATGTGGATAGGGGGGTGTTCCCTCTGCTGTTTCCTGAAGTCCACAATCATCTCCTTAGTTTTGTTGACGTTGAGTGTGAGGTTATTTTCCTGACACCACACTCCGAGGGCCCTCACCCTCCTCCCTGTAGGCCGTCTCGTCGTTGTTGGTAATCAAGCCTACCACTGTTGTGTCGTCCGCAAACTTGATGATTGAGTTGGAGGCGTGCGTGGCCACGCAGTCGTGGGTAAACAGGGAGTACAGGAGAGGGCTCAGAACGCACCCTTGTGGGGCCCCAGTGTTGAGGATCAGAGGGGTGGAGATGTTGTTGCCTACCCTCACCACCTGGGGGCGGCCCGTCAGGAAGTCCAGTACCCAGTTGCACAGGGCGGGGTCGAGACCCAGGGTCTCGAGCTTGATGACGAGCTTGGAGGGTACTATGGTGTTGAATGCCGAGCTGTAGTCGATGAACAGCATTCTCACATAGGTATTCCTCTTGTCCAGATGGGTTAGGGCAGTGTACAGTGTGGTTGAGATTGCATCGTCTGTGGACCTATTTGGGCGGTAAGCAAATTGGAGTGGGTCTAGGGTGTCAGGTAGGGTGGAGGTGATATGGTCCTTGACTAGTCTCTCAAAGCACTTCATGATGACGGATGTGAGTGCTACGGGGCGGTAGTCGTTTAGCTCAGTTACCTTAGCTTTCTTGGGAACAGGAACAATGGTGGCCCTCTTGAAGCATGTGGGAACAGCAGACTGGTATAGGGATTGATTGAATATGTCCGTAAACACACCGGCCAGCTGGTCTGCGCATGCTCTGAGGGCGCGGCTGGGGATGCCGTCTGGGCCTGCAGCCTTGCGAGGGTTAACACGTTTAAATGTCTTACTCACCTCGGCTGCAGTGAAGGAGAGACCGCATGTTTTCGTTGCAGGCCGTGTCAGTGGCACAGTATTGTCCTCAAAGCGGGCAAAAAAGTTATTTAGTCTGCCTGGGAGCAAGACATCCTGGTCCGTGACTGGGCTGGATTTCTTCCTGTAGTCCGTGATTGACTGTAGACCCTGCCACATGCCTCTTGTGTCTGAGCCGTTGAATTGAGATTCTACTTTGTCTCTGTACTGGCGCTTAGCTTGTTTGATAGCCTTGCGGAGGGAATAGCTGCACTGTTTTTTATTCGGTCATGTTACCAGACACCTTGCCCTGATTAAAAGCAGTGGTTCGCGCTTTCAGTTTCACACGAATGCTGCCATCAATCCACGGTTTCTGGTTAGGGAATGTTTTAATCGTTGCTATGGGAACGACATCTTCAACGCACGTTCTAATGAACTCGCACACCGAATCAGCGTATTCGTCAATCTTGTTATCTGACGCAATACGAAACATCTCCCAGTCCACGTGATGGAAGCAGTCTTGGAGTGTGGAGTCAGCTTGGTCGGACCAGCGTTGGACAGACCTCAGCGTGGGAGCCTCTTGTTTTAGTTTCTGTCTGTAGGCAGGGATCAACAAAATGGAGTCGTGGTCAGCTTTTCCGAAAGGGGGGCGGGGCAGGGCCTTATATGCGTCGCGGAAGTTAGAGTAACAATGATCCAAGGTCTTTCCACCCAAGTTTCCACACAAGTTTGACTGCGGTGTTTCTGTCTCTCTGTCCTCTAACCGACTGCGGTGTTTCTGTCTCTCTGTCCTCTAACCGACTGCGGTGTTTCTGTCTCTCTGTCCTCTAACCGACTGCGGTGTTTCTGTCTCTCTGTCCTCTAACCGACTCCGGTGTTTCTGTCTCTCTGTCCTCTAACCGACTCCGGTGTTTCTGTCTCTCTGTCCTCTAACCGACTCCGGTGTTTCTGTCTCTCTGTCCTCTAACCGACTCCGGTGTTTCTGTCTCTCTGTCCTCTAACCGACTCCGGTGTTTCTGTCTGTCTGTCTCTGTCCTCTAACCGACTGCGGTGTTTCTGTCTGTCTGTCTCTGTCCTCTAACCGACTGCGGTGTTTCTGTCTGTCTGTCTCTGTCCTCTAACCGACTGCGGTGTTTCTGTCTGTCTGTCTCTGTCCTCTAACCGACTGCGGTGTTTCTGTCTGTCTGTCTCTGTCCTCTAACCGACTGCGGTGTTTCTGTCTGTCTGTCTCTGTCCTCTAACCGACTGCGGTGTTTCTGTCTCTGTCTGTCTGGCCTCTAACCGACTGCGGTGTTTCTGTCTCTGTCTGTCTCTGTCCTCTAACCGACTGCGGTGTTTCTGTCTCTGTCTGTCTGTCCTCTAACCGACTGCGGTGTTTCTGTCTGTCTGTCTCTGTCCTCTAACCGACTGCGGTGTTTCTGTCTGTCTCTGTCTGTCTGGCCTCTAAATGACTGCGGTGTTTCTGTCTGGCCTCTGATGGCATGTCTTGTCTTATTGTAGCCAGGAATGAAGCTGATATCAGGGCAGAGAGGAGCGAGATCAAACGCAGACTAACGAGAAAGGTTAGCCTGACACACACACTGCAGAATGAAAACACACAAGATACAGTACATTATCCTGCATATATACACACACTCCGGTGACAAAACAATCTTACACAGATATACAAATAAAACACTCAAATGTAACTAATCACCATAAAGTGTTAACTTAGCCTTTTAGTTCCAGACAGTCAGTGTGTTTTCTTTCTACCCGGCAGCTGTCCCAGAGGCCCACCATAGCAGAGCTTCAGGCCAGGAAGATCCTGCGTTTCCATGAGTACGTAGAGTGTACCACGACTCAAGACTACGACCGCCGTGCAGACAAACCCTGGACCAAGCTCACGCCCTCTGATAAGGTGAGACTCAGTTAAAGGGCATTTTCAAAAATGTTCAACTTCATATTAATCATCTCCAGCACCATCCCAATATCATGTGAAAATGGTGCGTTTATATGTTTTGTGGAAGGAAGATGGATGTTTCCAATGACATCATCAGTGTGCATCATGTGATTTTGACCAACTATGAGTATGCATTAACTACAAATATCCTAATTGTCTCTAATTGATAGATGTCATATTTTTTTACTACAAAACATAAACCGCTATTTTCATATGTTGAGGTGGTCCTGGAGATGATGAATATAAGGTTGTAAAAAAATGGTAAGTGTGCTCCTAAACTGTAATAGAGAGTCATAGTAATAACAGCCTGTCATACACTTTTAAACCTTTGTACCTTTATTTATACCAGGAAGTCTTCTGAGGTTTAAACCTCTTCATACTGAGAGATCTTTTATCATTTCAGCAGGGTTTTGAATTCCAGACACATACTGTGTCAAACAAAAATCCCAAGAATGCAATATAATCGCTTCTTAATGGCTGTGCTGAGTTGTCCCCAGGATATTACCTGGTCCAGTGAAGCTAGGAGAAGAGGTTGAAACAGAAATTATAGCATACTTTCTGCTATACAGAGGTTTAAAATCCATCACCATTTCTTAGATGAGAACTGACATTTGAGGTTTTATTTTTAATTTGCAGAACTTTTATTGGCAATTTAAACTATTGAGAAGTTCATATTAATGATTGGATGGAAGTTCTGAGGTGCCAGGATTTGGATATGAGGCAGGATTTGGATACGTGTGCCATCGCAAAAAAACTTTGCAAAAAAAGAAAGGTCCTCCTACTGTCAACTGTTTTTTTTTTCAGCAAACTTAACATGTGTAAATATTTGTATGAACATAAGATTCAACAACTGAGACAAACTGAATAAGTCCCATAGACATGTGACTAATAGTAATGGAATAATGTGTCGCTAAACAAAGGGGGGGTCAAAATCAAAAGTAACAGTCAGTATTTGGTGTGGCCACCAGCTGCATTAAGTACTGCACTGCATCTCCTCCTCATGGACTGCACCAGATTTTGCAGTTCTTGCTGTGAGATTTCTGGGGTGAAAGGCCCTGGCCCTCACCCTCCGATCCAACAGGTCCCAGACGCGCTCAATGAGATTGAGATCTGGGCTCTTCCCTGGCCATCGCAGAACACTGACAAATCATGCACAGAACGAGCAGTATGGCTGGTGGCATTGTCATGCTGGAGGGTCATGTCAGGATGAGACTTCGGGAAAACATGAGGGAGGCGGATGTCTTCCCTGTAACGCACAGCGTTGAGATTGCCTGCAATGACAACAAGCTCAGTCCGATGATGCTGTGACACACCGCCCCAGACCATGATGGACCCTCCACCTCCCAATCGATTCTGGTCCAGAGTACAGAGCTCAGTGTAACGCTCATTCCTTCGACGATAAACGCGAATCCGACCATCACCCCTGGTGAGACCAAACCGCGACTCGTCGTTGAAGAGCACATTTTGCCAGTCCTGTCTGGTCTAGCGACGGTGGGTTTTTGCCCATAGGTGACATTGTTGTCGTTGATGTCTGGTGAGGACCTGCCTTACAACAGGCCAACAAGCCCCCAGTCCAGCCTCTCTCAGCCTATTGCGGACAGTCTGAGCACTGATGGAGGGATTGTGCGTTCCTGGTGTAACTCGGGCAGTTGTTGCCATCCTCTACCTGTCCCGCAGGTGTGATGTTCGGATGTACAGATCCTGTGCAGGTGTTACATGTGGTCTGCCACTGCGAGGACGATCAGCTCTCTGTCCTGTCTCCCTGTAGCGCTGTCTTAGGCTTCTCACAGTACGGACATTGCAATTTATTGCCTGGCCACATCTACAGTCCTCATGCCTCCTTGCAGCATGCCTAAGAAATGTTCATGCAGATGAGCAGGGACCCTTGGCATCTTTCTTTTGGTATTTTTCAGAGTCAGTAGAAAGGCCTCTTTAGTGTCCTAAGTTTTCATAACTGTGACCTTAACTGCCTACCGTCTGTAAGCTGTTAGTATCTTAACGACCGTTCCACAGGTGCATATTCATTAATTGTTTATGGTTCACTGAACAAGCATGGGAAACGGTGTTTAAACGCTTGACAATGAAGATCTGTGAAGTTGTTTGGATTTTTACAAATTATCTTTGAAAGACAGGGTCCTGAAAGAGATTTTATTTTTTTGCCGGAGTTTGTCTGACTCAGCTGGAGAGAAGAGCAGACACTGGCTTGCTTGTCAATTGATTCTCATTGAAAAAAGCCTGAAGTCTAGGCACTAATCGTTTGATCTCTTTGTCTGTACTGTACAGAATTACAAAGTAGAACTGCTCTAGGTTGTTCTTGCCAGTACAGTGATTCCGGTGTTATGTGATGCATCTTCCCCCTCTATTATTCTAGGCTGCCATCCGCAAGGAACTTAATGAGTTCAAGAGCTCTGAGATGGAGGTTCATGAAGAGAGCAGGATCTATACCAGGTTAGTGTCCTATACAACAACACATATCTATAAATTATTCAAAATGACTCCTCAGATTTAGCTGAACACTTCAACATTTCTTCCAATTTTATGGTTCATATTTTATTTACTTATATCCAGGCCCGGAACTCCAAACTAACCAGGATTTCTCTAAAACTCAACTGTTGTTGAATGTTGTAAGTTGCAGCCCTATATCTTCCTAGCCAGTGTGCATCATGACTTTCCTCCATCCTCACTCCTCAGATTCCATCGGCCTTAGCTGTGCTCCCTGGCCTGGCTGCAAAAGAAGAAGTTAAATGCAATACGGAGCCGGGGGTTTGCAGGACTCCAATATGGAACGCACAGACCCCCTGGTGACTGCAATACCCACATTCCCTTGTCCTGGAACAAGCCTGTTCCTCTCCCGGAAGGCACAGTATTGATGGCTGTATCTGAAACCATGGCCTATCTGTGACCATGGACTATGAATTTGTGGATGTGGTTCCTTGGTCAATCCAGTCATTGTTGAAGCCACGGACTAGAGGTGAGTCCCATCGGTCCAAGCCCTCAGATATGAAACCATGGGGCTACTGGTACTACTGTACTGCAGCGTTGAGCTTCCTGACAAGATGACCCATGGGGGAGCAGGAGGAGAACAACAGAGGTGGTGGTTTAGGCCTATTTCAGAGGACATTTTGTTACTTCCCTGTGCCAACACTGTGACTTACGATAGAAATGACAAAAGGGACAGAGATTGACAGAGAATGTCCTGTTTTGTTCATCACATCTACATTCTCTGTCGCTACCTAAGGTAAGAATATTCCCAAGAGGCCTTCTGCACCTGCTTTTTAGACTTCCCTCAACACTTTGCCATATTTGTATTTGAGAAGAGGAAAGAATTGTGTACGTATTGATTGTTGATCATGATGATGGTTGACATTCATACACGGTGGTACTAATGATTTAATGTCCAAATAAAAGAGATACTGAACTTTGTTAGACTACATGACACTGGTGAAACCCTCAAACGTGTGTGTGTGTGTACACACTAGTACTAGCCTTATCGCTGTTGGGACAATACATGGAGGGGTATGAAAACTGTACAGAGGAAATGTGAAATGGCTATATGTAGCCTACATATATCAGTGACGGGTTTAGTTAAAGGAAACTCAAATGTAGCCTCAACTAGTCCGCTAACTAGCTGTTTTACATAGACCTAGATCTTATTCAACAGCGCCATTCTCCCCATACACAATGATGTGCATTTTTACTGTATTCTGTACATTTTCTGACAGTCAATAATACAAGCTAACTAATAGTTTTTTCAGGCATAGTAATAAGGCACCATATTGTTAAAATGGGAATTTAAAGTAAAAAAATGTAATTGTACAATTTGAAACATTAGAATAATTGAATAAGACCTAACATGCACTATAATTATTTCACGGAGGGTGTTGAAGGCCTGCAGCAGGAACATGGATATATTTTTACTTAAACATTTTTTTATTATGTTACTTTTTATGTAGGCCAATGGTTGGCCTCAGCTGTATAAACTTATCCTGTAGATTTTACTTTATATTAAATACTGCATGTCTTCCTAATGTTAACAAAAATGTATTTTAAATGTAATTAAAGTATTACAACAGTGCTATTTTCTAATAATATTACAGAAATTGGTACAGAAAAAGCGTCCCCTTATTTTTCAGATGTTTTTTATGAAGAGATCTTTAAAATGATTTGCAAACCTATTGTATAAATGAATGGTCAACTTGCACTCAAATTAAAATAAATGGTTTATCATGAAGAATGTTGTCAACTTGTTATTTTCCCAACCATTTGCCTTTTAAAAAGTACTCCATGTGAGGGCAGTATTACACAAACTGTATAGTTTGTCTGCTACTTGCAACTTCTATCCTGGATGGAAAATACAGGGCATTTGTGTGTTTTTTTGGGTCAACAATAGCCTTGAAACTATTATGAGTCTTTCCTTTCGCCATACATGCAGATGAGAAGTGTAGTCTACCGTGTACCCTAACTATGGCAATAGAGTATTCTTGTGTATCTTCTTCGACCGCTGGTTCATGGGATAAACAGCCTTCCTCGATCAGACATGTTATATCATACTGCACATCGAGCCCCAAGTTAAATCGGGTCCTATTCGCTCCTCTCTTCAGCCTTTGAATTGCTAATCATGGAGTCGCGTAATAGAAATACATATTAAATGTGCCCATTCTACCTCATGTTAGTTCTTCTAAGCCAATTGGCCCAAGAATATTATTATGCCATTTTTTTTATATTTTTTTAGCAAAGTGAACTAATATCTAATACTCTTCCACCCTTTCTTTATTGCCTTTCATCTTTGTTGATGTATTCTGTTTTTAATGTTCAATTTTTTTTATTTCATTGAGTCTTTAGACTATCAATTGTGGACAATGTGTTCCACCCGCAATAGCCGTCAGTGGGTCCTTACCGATACCGACGTCATTAAGAACCGCTGCATCACCGAGAGTATCATGACTGGCTGCATAACTGCTTGGTATGGCAAATGCACAGCCCTCGACCGCAAAGCACTACAGAGGGTGGTGCGAACAGCCCAGTACATCACTAGGGCCGAGCTCCCTGCCCTCCAGGACCTCTATCAGGTGGTGTCAGAGGAAGGCCCAGAAAATTGCTGTAGACTTCAGCCTCCCAAGCCATAAACTGACTCTGCTACTGTCTGGCAAATGGTACCGTAGCATTGGCTGTCGAACCATCAGGGGAAGGAAACATTTTTAAATGAATGCACTCACTACTTGTAAGTCGCTCTGGATAAGTCTGCTAAATGACAAAATAGCTTCTACCCCCAAGCCATAAGACTGCTAAATAGCTCATTAAATGGTTACCTCGACCCTATTTTGCACAGACTCTATGCACGCTTTAGACGGGTTGGCTGACAATGTCACAAACGATGCCCGTGCATCGATGAGGCAGAAGGATGGGTGGTGTTATGATTCTGAAAGGTCAGATCTCTAGCAACAATGACAAGAAGCTGCCATGTTGGGAATCGTATGTGGCTCTGGAGAAAACCAGGCACAGCTCATCACCCGTCTAACACCATTCCTACCGTGAAGCATGGTTGTGGCAGCATCACGCTATGAGGATGCTTTAAATAGAGCCAAATACAGGCAAATCCTTGATGAGAATCCGCTTCAGAGTGCAAATGACAGACTAGGGCGAAGATTTACATTCCAACAGGACAACGACCCCAAGCATTCAGCCAAAGCTGGAATGGCTTCAGAACACATGTGAATGTCCTTGAGTGACCCAGCCAAAGCCCAGAATTGAATCCCATTTCAAATCTGAACTAAATTAAATTGCTGTTCACTGCCGCTCCCATCTAACTTAACAAAGCTTGAAAAAATCTGCTAGGAAGAATGGGAGAAAGTCCCTAAAACCAGATGTGCAAAGATGATATATACATACCCAAGATGACTGAAAGCTGTAATCTCTGCCAAATGTGGTTCTACAAAGTATGGAATAATGGTGTGAGATATAGTTCAGTTTCAATAAATTTGCCAAAATTTCTAAAAACACTTTTTTACTTTGTCATTATGGGGTATTGTGTGTAGATGGGTAAGAAAAATAAATTTCATCCATTTTGAATCCAGGCTGTAACAACAAAATGTGGAATAAGTCAAGAGGTATGAATACTTTCTGAAGGCGCTGTACACACACTCTCCACTGACACACAACCCACACAAGCATACATATACACATTTACACATCATTTGCTGCTGCTACTCTGTTCTTTGTTTTAGTTTTGTCTATCCTGATGCCTAGTCACTTTACCCTGCTTTCATGTACATGTCTACCTCAAGTACCTCGTACCTCTGCACATTGATCTGGTATTCCCTGTATATACAGTGGGGCAAAAAAGTATTTAGTCAGCCACCAATTGTGAAAGTTCTCCCACTTAAAAAGATGAGAGGCCTGTAATTTTCATCATAGGTACACTTCAACTATGACAGACAAAATGAGAAAAAAAATCCAGAAAATCACATTGTAGGATTTTTTATTAATTAATTTGCAAATTATGGTGGAAAATAAGTATTTGGTCAATAACAAAAGTTGATCTCAATACTTTGTTATATACCCTTTGTTGGCAATGACAGAGGTCAAAAGTTTTCTGTAAGTCTTCACAAGGTTTTCACACACTGTTGCTGGTATTTTGGCCCATTTCTCCATGCAGATCTCCTCTAGAGCAGTGATGTTTTGGGGCTGTTGCTGGGCAACACGGACTTTCAACTCCCTCCAAAGATTTTCTATGGGGTTGAGATCTGGAGACTGGCTAGGCCACTACAGGACCTTGAAATGCTTCTTACGAAGCCACTCCTTCGTTGCCCGGGCGGTGTGTTTGGGATCATTGTTATGCTGAAAGACCCAGCCATGTTTCATCTTCAATGCCCTTGCTGATGGAAGGAGGTTTTCACTCAAAATCTCACGATATATGGCCCCATTCTTTCCTTTACACGGATCAGTCGTCCTGGTCCCTTTGCAGCAAAACAGCCCCAAAGCATGATGTTTCCACCCCCATGCTTCACAGTACGTATGGTGTTCTTTGGATGCAACTCAGCATTCTTTGTCCTCCAAACATGAGGAGTTGAGTTTTTACAAAAAAAGTTATATTTTGGTTCATCTGACCATATGACATTCTCCCAATCTTCTTCTGGATCATCCAAATGCTCTCTAGCAAACTTCAGACAGGCCTGGACATGTACTGGCTTAAGCAGGGGGACACGTCTGGCACTGCAGGATTTGAGTCCCTGGCGGCGTAGTGTGTTACTGATGGTAGGCTTTGTTACTTTTGTCCCAGCTCTCTGCAGGTCATTCACTAGGTCCCCCTGTGTGGTTCTGGGATTTTTGCTCACTGTTCTTGTGATCATTTTGACCCCACGGGGTGAGATCTTGCGTGGAGCCCCAGATCGAGGGAGATTATCAGTGGTCTTGTATGTCTTCCATTTCCTAATAATTGCTCCCACAGTTGATTTCTTCAAACCAAGCTGCTTACCTATTGCAGATTCAGTCTTCCCAGCCTGGTGCAGGTCTACAATTTTGTTTCTGGTGTCCTTTGACAGCTCTTTGGTCTTGGCCATAGTAAAGTTTGGAGTGTGACTGTTTGAGGTTGCGGACAGGTGTCTTTTATACTGATAACAAGTTCAAACAGGTGCCATTAATACAGGTAACGAGTGGAGGACAGAGGATCCTCTTAAAGAAGTTACAGGTCTGTGAGAGCCAGAACTCTTGCTTGTTTGTAGGTGACCAAATACTTATTTTCCACCATAATTTGCAAATAAATTTATTAAAAATCCTACAATGTGATTTTCTGGATTTTTTTTCTCTCACTTTGTCATAGTTGAAGTGTACTTATGATGAAAATTACAGGCCTCATCTTTTTAAGTGGGAGAACTTGCACAATTGGTGGCTAACTAAAAACTTTTTTGCCCCACTGTTACTTCATTCTTGTGTATTTAATTCCTTTGGCCTTTTTTATTGCATTGTTACGAGTTGACTCGTAAGCAAGCATTTCACAGCTGGATTTGGCGCATGTGACAAATAAAATGTCCTTAAAATTGAAACCGTTTTTTATAGAAGACCATATTGTTAGATTGGTGAGGCTTTGTGTTCCTGTTATATTACTTCCATTGAGTCCCTTGTAGAGCTTAAAGGAGGAATCCTACAGCACATCTACCAGAGGTGATCATACAGCTTCAGGTTCTGAGACATTCGGTCCGAGCGATTGCTCTGTAATAGTGATTGCAACCTATTATGCCCCACCCCCTCCTTCAAAAAGAGAGTTAAAAGGATGACTAGATAAATGATAGGCTCTGTCCCAAATTGCTCCCAATTCCCTATATAATCACAACTTTTGATCATTTGGGACTCCGCCAGAGACTCCACTCACTGGTGTATAAAATGGATAGTAGAGTACTTATCTGGGGAGACGCAAGAAAATAAAATTGTGGCTTGCTCTTCAGCAGTAACCTACATTGCTATTATTTATAATGTATATTGGAGATCCATCTATATGCCCTTGTAGTTTTGTATTTCATCTCAAAGCATTTAGCCCGTGGGCCCTCCCTGGTTCTGCCTTGTTCAAGTTGCCATTGGAAACAATATGGTCCTGTTGAAAAAGTGTTAAATGCTGTTTCCTCTGAAGCAGATGATCAAAATCTTGTTAACCATTTCAAATACTGAAACAAAGGAAGGTATATTTAATGTACCTTCTTGGCTCCTGGTAATGGTGGACCTTTCCAAGCTACTAAGACAGTAAGCCTGATGTACTGTGAGATTTCCTTCTGGGTTATGAGAGTATGACACTTTAACAACCCAATACCGGCCATAACACTGACCCTACCTTTCCCTATGCAATGGACTGACAGTGGACGGATCTCTCTCTCTACCATGTAATTGTTGTTGTCATGTAGACTACTTTAGGCTTAGTTCCCCTTGACAGACGTTTGATTCTGGGTAACAAATCTATTCTATTGCACAACAGGTAAATGGAAGGTTTTGAAGTGTAATTAGTTATTCAGCTGAGCTGAATGTCAACTGGCACTATACCACTACTTACTTGTTCACAAAACACCCACTTATCTACCCATCTATTTCTGTCTATGTATTTGTTCACTTTAGTAAATTCTCCTGTACAGGACAATGTTGATCATGGATCTGAATTTGTGTTCATTTTGCTCCATTATAATGTTTTTATCAACACTATGCCTTTGGAACACAGTTGCTTGGTAACTATGGACAAATCTGATATATGGAAGGGATCATGGTTGTGTTGTCGATCTGGTATATTACAGTAATGAGAGAGAAATCCTTTCTCATACAGTTCTTCTCTCAGATGTATTACACTGTATATGTGAAGTGATACAACATGTGAAAGTGACACTTACTCTATCCTCATTTTGTAGGCTAAGAATGAACCTCAAATGTGCATAGTCAAAGTCATGAAAAAGTGGCCATTTAATCCATTTAATTCTATCGGTCACAATAGTGCCTTAATTTTCAATACATTGAATCCATGATGCTCATGTTATAATAAAATATCTTAATGGGAAAATACAATAGCTCAATTTCTTTTTTTTGTAGATTGAATTTTTGTTCGATTATAGATATACTTGATCAAGAGTTTACAGATCATTTTACCATTATCCATTAGCCTTTACATACAGTATGTTTAAATCAGTGATTTTGAGTGTGAAATGTCATATTTGTTTATTTCAGGGGGAATTGGCCATGTATAGACCCATAAACTGAATGAATGTAATATTTTAACAAATAAATAATATCAATAGGTTTGTTTAGTGTCTCTTGCACAATGGTAGTGGGTTTTGATGACTAGTCACAAGGGTAGACCTGGTTTATCAGAGTATTGGAACATAGCCATAGGAGCAAACCTGGTTCGTATGGGTATTTCCGCTGAGATATGCAGGAGTAGATCTGGTTTATATTAGTATTGGGACTAAGTCAAAGATGTAGACCTAGTCAGAGTACTGGAGCTGTGGTGCAGGGGTAGAACAGGTTTACAATTTTAGTAGTCAGGCTTTGTCACATTTAGACCTGGCTTAGTTGACTTATTGGTTTCAAGCACAGGTGCATACTGTAGGTATGTAAATTGGACAGGTGTAGACCTGTTTTTTATTAATATTGGGGCTGGAATGCTGAATTACACATGGCCTTTATGTAGCAGTGGTAGACCTGTGTTATTGTAGGGCATGCGCAGCAAAAGCCCCAGGTTTTTTCTTCTTCATATTCTTTAGCACACTACTCATCCAACACTGTTTAAGCTAGAAATGCTGTTCAGATGTCAAAACGTGTGGAATGGTCACACTGAAGTTGCTTGTATACAGTACAACTCTCTTCTTTGTCCTCCATCCGCTTTCATGGCATTTCTTCAACATTCTGAAGCTCTCCATTGCAGTGTTGCCAACTTAGTGACTTATTCAGACCCCTCTAGCAACACATTTTCAAAATAATCAACTAGCGACAAATCTAGCGACTTTTTCTGGTGTTATTGGAGACTTTTGGAGACTCTGACGTGAAAGCACGTATCGTTCTTACTCTTCTCAACGAGCAGTGGACGCTGCCTTGGGCCCCACCCCTGTCCCAAAGCACTCACAGGAGGCCCAGTCCTCGCGCAGCAGTCCCTCCCAGTTGCAGTCAGAGCAGGAGATGTTCACCCCTCCTCGTCCAGACTGCAAATGAATCGCACGTGCGGGAAGCAGCCAATTGGCTGATCCCACCCTGGCTTACATTCAGGGCGGGATATAAATGTAAAATGTTCTTTGTCTAAAATAATTCACTGCACAAAAATAAATCACTGCATTTAACTCACACAGCCTCAGTCACTTACTCACCTTGTCCACTGTGTGTGTGCCTCTCTGTGACATAAACTAAACATCTAGCTGGCTAGCTCATCATGTCTCAGTCTAAACTGTACACTCAAAAATACAGAAAGGAGTGGGAATCAAACCCTGAATTCAAAGGCTAGTTGAAGCCGTTTATTGGAAATGATACAAGGGCATACTGCCTGTACTATCAGGACGATTTCTAAGCCAAACTTAGTGATGTAAATAAACCCATGACAACTCTAAAACATACTCAAAAGGCAAAACCTTTTAACAGTTCCACCCAAAACAAGCTGCCATTTATGGTTAAAAAAATGACTCAGAAAAGGCTGAGGCCACCATGGCATTAGCTATCGCTGAACACTGTTCCATGCTGGCATGTGATCACATCAGAGAAGCATGTAGAGCTGCTTTCTCAGTCTCCACTGCTGTTACCCACTTCAAAATGCACAGGACAAAGTGCACAGATATGATTAATGGTGTTCTAGCACCATACTTTCTGAAAAAGTTGGTCGCCGATGTAGGTGACCAGCGTTTCAGCCTCCTCCTCGATGAGTCCACGGATGTGGGTGACCAGCGTTTCAGCCTCCTCCTCGATGAGCCCACGGATGTGGGTGACCAGCGTTTCAGCCTCCTCCTCGATGAGTCCACGGATGTGGGTGACCAGCGTTTCAGCCTCCTCCTCGATGAGTCCACGGATGTGGGTGACCAGTGTTTCAGCCTCCTCGATGAGTCCACGGATGTGGGTGACCAGCGTTTCAGCCTCCTCCTCGATGAGTCCACAGATGTGGGTGACCAACGTTTCAGCCTCCTCCTCGATGACTCCACGGATGTGGGGGCCCAGCGTTTCAGCCTCCTCCTCGATGAGTCCACGGATGTGGGTGACCAGCGTTTCAGCCTCGATGAGTCCACGGATGTGGGTGACCAACGTTTCAGCCTCCTCCTCGATGACTCCACGGATGTGGGGGCCCAGCGTTTCAGCCTCCTCCTCGATGAGTCCACGGATGTAGGTGACCAGTGTTTCAGCCTCCTCCTCGATGAGTCCACGGATGTGGGTGACCAGCGTTTCAGCCTCCTCGATGAGTCCACGGATGTGGGTGACCAACGTTTCAGCCTCCTCCTCGATGACTCCACGGATGTGGGGGCCCAGCGTTTCAGCCTCCTCCTCGATGAGTCCACGGATGTAGGTGACCAGTGTTTCAGCCTCCTCCTCGATGAGTCCACAGATGTAAGTGTTTCTAAGTACCTGGGGGTTGTGATAAGGTACTTTAGTGACACCAAGCAGACAATTGTATCAACATTTCTGGGGCTTGTTGAGTTGGAGGGAGGCGATGCCAAATCTATAGCCCCTGCTGTTGTGGCTTTCCTCAAAGTGTTGTCTTAAAAAAGAAAAACTCTTGGGGATAGGGACAGACAGTGCCTCTGTTATGACGGGGATTAACAATGGGGTCCATAAAGTGCTGAAGGAGGAGGAGTATGTTCTTATTCGCTGTGTGTGCCACTCTCTGCAGCTTGCTGTAAGTCATGCTTCCAATGACACCATCCCCCGTAGTGTGGAGTACTTGGTACGAGAGATTTAAAACTGATTTTCAGTGTCTCCAAAGCGCAGGCAGGCCTACAAGGACATATATGAGACCATCAACTGTGGGGAGAAACCTTTACAGATAACCAAGGGGTGTGCCACACGTTGGCTCTCCATTGAACCTGCGGTTTCATGCATTTTGGACCAGTGGGAGGAGCTTAGGCTGCATTTGGCAGTCACCAAGTCCAGTGAACACTGCTACATGGCTGAGGTTTTATACTCCATGTACAGTGATCCTCAAAACATTGTTTCTGACTTTATTGAAGTCAGTGCTGGGTGAGGTATAGTTGGCCATCAAGGCTTTTGAGGGAGAGCAAGTAGATCATCTTAAGCTACTTGACAGCTTGGTTAGCCTGATCAAGTCAGTGAGCAGCAGGGTGCTGAATCCACTGGCAAATGTTGATGTACTCAAAGGGCCAATAGATGGATACATCAGTCCCAAACCGTACCTTGGTTACCTTTTTGAGTCAAAGGCAGCTGAGCTCCACCTTGCGCCTGAGGATGACAACAATGTTCGAAAGCGGTGTGTAGCCTTCACCATCTCCCTCACTAATGAGTTGAGGGTGAGTCTGCCGGACAACATCGAAGCATTGCAGTACATCCATCTTAGTAAATGGAACGAGACAAAAACACACTGGGCTTCTGGAGTGAGATTTGGAAGTTCAGGGATGCAGCTGATATCAACCTGTTTCAAGAACTTGCCATGGCTGCTGTGTCTGTGTTGTCCTTGCCACACTTGAATGCTGAAGTCGAGAGAGTATTCAGCCAGATGAGTGTGGTAAAAAGCACACTTAGAAATCGGATGTCCTTGCAGACCCTTAACTCCATCCTGTAGATTGTTTATGTAGATTGTATACAAAAAAATGTCATGGTTAAAAATGTTCATGTTTTACTGTGACTTGTTGTAGGCTCCTAAGCTCCGCCAGAGTCTCTTTTGGGTCACTTTTGCCAGTCCCAAGCCCGGATAAAGGAGGAGGGTTGGAATTGTGACATAAAAAAACAAGAATCGACAGAAGAAAGTTCATTTGTAGTTCTAAACATAGTTTTTACTTACTTTTTGTCTCTCCCACGACGTTATTCCTCTCTCCTACAGTGTCCATCACAATTACATGCACATGGCAAATTAAGTGATGATGTCATTTAGCAACTTTTAGGACAGCCAATAGCTACTTTCTTTACTGAGGAGTTGGCAACATTGTTCCATTGTGACAACATCACTTCCAACAGCCATTCTCTCTGTACATGGAATAATGCAACTTTTGACCCAAATCAGCTACTTTGACCACTTTACAAGAAGCGTTCACATCTTTGTATAATTCTCTGCTACTCACATCTGGCGTTTGAACAAAAGATAATATTCTGATAAAAAGTTACAGCTGTTTAAGTAACTGCATACTGAACATTTTTGCGATTTTGACCACTACCCTCAACCAGTGAAGACAAAGTTAGAGTAAAAGCTATGCTTTATCTTGGCCAGGTCGCAATTGTAAATGAGAACTTGTTCTCAACTTGCCTACCTGGTTAAATAAAGGTGAAATAAAAATAAATATTCAAAGGCATGAAACCTTCACTGACTTATTTGCTTGTCAAATCATCTGTAACTAGAGCCGTTTTACGAACCCACTACCTGCTCTCTTTCTAGCTGCAGTAAATCATGTCATAGGCGATCAGATTAATTATTTACCAACAGCAGCTGCAATTTCCTATCAAACTACATCACGTTTTGAAGTTCACTATCCTTGCTTTGTCTCACAACACTATCATGAATCTAGCAAAGTCGTTTTGTGGGTCAGAGTGCAGTGTTTAGTTCATATTAAAGAGCAAACTAACTATCTTAGCCTGCATCTCTCTTGCTTTCGTCAAAAGGCAGCAGTGTTGCCAAGGCTACTGTTGCCTAGCAATGCTAGTTTGCCTGTCTCTGAGGAGAAGGGTGGGCTATACCCCTCTGATGGAAAAGAGCGGATTAGGAATAGCTTCCACCAATAAAAACTAAATTGTCTGTTGTAGTTTAGAGTGACAAAAAGTGGCATGCTGATGTCTATTAACCCTCTGCAACCCCTATTACTAGCCTGTTCAACCTCTCTTTCGTATCATCTTTCCAAAGATTGAAAAGCTTCCGCGATCATCCCCCTCTTCAAAGGGGGAGACACTCTAGACCCAAACTGCTACAGACCTATATCTATCCTTCCCTGCCTTTCTATGGTCTTCGAAAGCCAAGTTAACAAACAGATTACCGACCATTTCGAATCCCACCGTACCCTCTCCGCTATGCAATGTGGTCTCAGAGCTGGTCATGGGTGCACCTCAGCCACGCTCAAGGTCCTAAACGATATCATAACCGCCATCGATAAGATACATTACTGTGCAGCTGTATTCATCGACCTGGCCAAGGCTTTCAACTCTGTCAATCACCACATTCTTATCGGCAGACTAATCAGCCTTGGTTTCTCAAATGACTGCCTCGCCTGGTTCACTAACTACTTCTCTGATTGAGTTCAGTGTGTAAAATCGGAGGGCCTGTTGTCTGGACCTCTGGCAGTCTCTATGGGGGTGCCACAGGGTTCAGTTCTCGGGCCGACTCTCTTCTCTGTATACATCAATGATGTCGCTCTTGCTGCTGGTGTCTCTGATCCACCTCTACGCAGACGACACCATTCTGTATACTTCTGGTCCTTCTTTGGACACTGTGTTAATTAACCTCCAGACGAGCTTCAATGCCATACAACTCTCCTTCCGTTGCCTCCAACTGCTCTTAAATGCAAGTAAAACTAAATGCATGCTCTTCAAATGATCGCTGCCCGCACCTGCCCTCCCGTCCAGCATCACTACTCTGGACGGTTCTGACTTAGAATATGTGGACAACTACAAATACCTAGATTTCTGGTTAGACTGTAAACTCTACTTCCAGACTCACATTAAGCATCTCCAATCCAAAATTAAATCTAGAATAGGCTTCCTATTTCGCAACAAAGCATCCTTCACTCATGCCGCCAAACATACCCTCGTTAAACTGACCATCCTACAGATCCTCGACTTCGGCGATGTCATTTACAAAATAGCCTCCAATACTCTACTCAACAAATTGGATGCAGTCTATCACAGTGCCATCTGTTTTGTCACCAAAGCCCCATATACTACCCACCATTGCGACCATACTCGTCGCCAAACCCACTGGCTCCAGGTCATCTACAAGTCTCTGCTAGGTAAAGCCCCGCCTTATCTCAGTTCACTGGTCACCATAGCAGCACCCACCCGTAGCACGCGCTCCAGCAGGTATATCTCACTAAGTCACCCCCAAAGCCAATTCCTCATTTGGCTGCCTTTCCTTCCAGTTCTCTGCTGCCAATGACTGGAACAAACTGCAAAAATCACTGAAGCTGGAGACCCAAATCTCCCTCACTAGCTTTAAGCACCAACTGTCAGAGCAGCTCACAGATCACTGCACCTGTACATAGCCCATCTGTAATATAGCCCATCCAACTACCTCATCCCCATACTGTATTTATTTATTTATTTATCTTGCTCCTTTGCACCCCAGTATCTCTACTTGCACATTCATCTTCTGCACATCAATCACTCCAGTGTTTAATTGGTATATTGTCATTACTTCGCCACTGTCATGAAGTTGGCCTGGGGGTAGGTTTATGACAGTCATAAATACATCTTCCCCCCGTTTTCCTCTCTGTACCCTACTGATGTTACATTTGCAAACAACATGGTTAACATAGAGATTCTGGGAACATCAGAAGTTGGGGGGAAATTAACTATATTCTGGTAATCCGACCAATTGAACATATGCGGTGGTATTTAATGAATATGATGTCAGTTCGGTCGTCATCTGAGACATTCTCATCAATAATAAGATGACATAAACTCTACAATGGAAAGTCTACACATCAGAGTTATCGGATTCACTTGGAATTGTTGTTCAATTTAAATGTTTGAATATGAAATGATTCGTGATGGGATGAAATGTGATTTTAGCTTAAAAAATTTGAGATTTGGGTTTTTATAAGGTTAGGGATAGGCTCAATCAGTGGCCCGCCCCTGTGAAGGGACATGGGCTATAAAACTTTTCAAACACGCCCTCCTCTCCCTTCCTATATAAAGCCTTGACGACAATGTAACCTCCTGTTCCGACGATGTCAGGACGACGATCCGATGTCAGAATGGTTCAGATAATAACTACAGAACGAAGCCAACATCAGCGTGAGCTTTGGTTGCGAATGGTATGAACTTTAAACTCTTATTCACTACAGAAGTGATGCCTCCTAGCCGTTGAGTTAGCAACAGCCGCTGCAAACGATGGTTAGGAAGGAACAAACAGAGTATCCCGTCTATCACACAACGACCTTACTACAACGTATCCAATTGACCACCAGAAACATTCTTCAAAGGACTCGGTTTGTTAACACGGCCTTCCATCTACCACCAACCTACTGAAGCGCAGCTCAGAATAAATATTTATTGCATTTTTCTTTTCCAAATGGGCGGTAATTTAGAATGCATAAGATATTATATTTACGATAGCACAGCTTCACCCTTTGTTCCTCAGTATTCCCGCTCTTTCACTCAAACCCAGCCTCTTTTCTTTTGTGTAACAAGCTGTCATATCTGTTCCGCCCGCTAGGGACGTTTTCCTTTATGACATAATTTGTAATCAAGTTATGATTAACTATGTGTATGTGTAATTCTGTGTGATTAGTTAGGTATTTAGTAAATAAATAATTAAACCCAATTTTGTATTGCTGATTCAACTTGTTAGCCAGGGTTCGTGAAGAATTTACAACATTCAGATGAGATTGAATTAAGGTGACGATTAATATTGACTGCTATTGATGTAAAGTATTACTAGGTCTTTAAGAGTTTATTCGGAAGATAACAGCTCTATAAATATTATTTTGTGGTGCCCCGACTCTCTAGTTAATTACATTTACATGATTAGCTCAATCAGGTAATATTAATTACGGATAAATTATTTTATAGAATAGCATGTCATATCACTTAATCCGGCATAGCCAAAGACACGACACCACCATGGCCTATTTATTGCCTTACCTCCCATATCTTACCTCATTTGAACACACTGAATGTAGATTTTTTTTCTACTGTATTATTGACTGTATGTTTGTTTATTCCATGTGTAACTATGTTGTATGTGTTGAACTGCTTTGCTTTATTCTTGGCCAGGTTGCAGTTGTAAATGAGAACTTGTTCTCAACTAGCCTACCTGGTTAAATAAAAAAACAATAAATAAATAAAAATTAACATCTCTCTGTGTCATCATTGAGTTGCAACGGAGCCTTTGCTATGATACACAGACACAGAGCCCAAACATTATGAGGAGAGTGAAGAGGGACCACAATTACTGACCACAACAACACAAACAACTGAACCACACATCTACAGACCACAACCACACAACTACTAACACAACCACACAAATTATGACCACACAACTACTGACCACAACAACTGACCACAACCACATATCTTGTGACCACAACTACTGTCCACAACCACACAACCTCTGACCACACAACTATTGACCACAACTACTGACCTAAACCACACAACTACACAACTTGTGACCACATCTATTGACCACAACCACACAGCTACTGACCACAATCACACAACTTATGAACACAACTACACAACTACACAGCTACTGACCACAACCACATAACTTATGACCACAACTACACTATTGCTCTCCACCTCTAGTGACCACAAAAACATAACTACTGACCAGAACCACACCATTTCAGACCACAACTATACACAACTATTGACCACTTCTAGTAACCACAACCACACAACTTCTGACCGCAATCACACAACTACTAACCACAACTACACAACTATTGACCACTTCTAGTAACCACAACCACACAACTTCTGACCGCAATCACACAACTACTAACCACAACTACACAACTATTGACCACTTCTAGTAACCACAACCACACAACTTCTGACCGCAATCACACAACTACTAACCACAACCACACAACTGCTGACCACTTCTAGTGACCACAACCGCACAACTTCTGACCACATCTAGTGACCACAAACACACAACCTCTGACTGTAACCACACAACTCCTTACCACATCTAGTGACCACAACCACACAACTTCTGACCACAACTACACAATGTCTGACCACAGCTACTGACCACTCATTTACTGACCACAACTTCTGACCACAAACACACAATAAATGACCACAACCACACAACTTCTGACCACACATCTAACTACTGACCATATCCACACAACTTTTGACCACAACCACACAACTTCTGACAACAAATACTGACAATTGATGGGAATTAAACATTATTTCACTATTTGGATAATATAATCCAAGTACAACTTTGTAAACTTCTTTCACTAATATTTTTTTTAAAGAGCTTTAGCAAGCTCCACAACTTTACTTGTAAAGTTACCAACTAGTTGCAATCAATATTGGGTTAGACGTGCAGATGTACACCTGAGCTGTGTTCGAATACTCATACTCATACCGCAATAAACATACAATTTGTGACATAATTTGAGTATGTCATATGCTTATTGGTCATCGTGTGGATATAGTTAGTATTCCAAAAGTTCCCGGATGTCGTACTAAATTCGCCAAAATACAAAGTATACAAGCAGTGGACACTATTTCATTGCTTTTAGGGCCCATAATGCAATTCTTCAGAAAATGGCTGTTGCCTCGCAACGTTTTCAGAATTTAAGAAATTGGCGGAAAATATGCAGCCGAAGTCCAACGAGAGAGGATACAAATTCATTGCTTTAACTTATTATGACAAATGTTAAGAAAAAATTTAGCAATGTAGTAAAGTAATGACTTTTCAAATATGTTACACGGTATGTTGGCTAACAATGTGTTAGCTGACGCTATCCTTGCGAACCACATAGCATTACAGCAGAATGTTCCGTTATGTTAGCTAGTTACCTAACGTTAGTTGGCTACTAATACATGGAACTTGCCAGGCAGTATATTAACTATAAGCTATCTAACTAACTACCCAACGTTTATTGATTTGATTATTCAAATCATTATTAGCTAAATGGTACAGTCGTTGTGCTTTCTCAATGGACATTGTTAATTCTGGCTATCTACTCCGATTTCAGAGCACTCGTCTGAGAGTGCCAAAGCGCAGAATAACTGATGAATTTACGAACGCTCAACACCGGTTGAATATGGCCGGTGTCAGTAAACGTTGGCAAAAAAAAGTAATTCAATTGTTGTCAGCAGCACAGTTACAGTCTCCAACGCTCTGGATAACATGAAAGCATAACCAGCTCTGCTAGGGTGAGTAAAATGGTCAGCGTGAGGTTTTCTCTCATTGGTGTCTGGAAGTAGCTAGCAAGCTAGCATTTAGCTTGGTTGCTTGACTGCCGATGTGAGGTCAGAATGCTTGGATCAACACTACTCCTTGGCCGGAGCATCCAGTGTGCACTCTGAGAGCGAAACACTCTGAATTTAAATAAAATAAAATTGTATTGATCACATACACATGCTTGTGCTTCTAGTTCCGACAGTGCAGTAATATCTAACAAGTAATCCAACAATTACCTAATACACACAAACCTAAAGGGAAGGAATAAGAATATGTACATATAAATATATGGATGAGCGATGACTGAGCGGCACATGCAAGATGCAATAGATGGTATAAAATATAGTATATAGAGTTGAAGTCAGAAGTTTACATACACCTTAGCCAAATACATTAAACTCAGTTTTTTACAATTCCTGATATTTAATTCTAGTAAAAATGTCCTATCTTAGGTCAGTTAAGATTCCCACTTTATTTTAAGAATGTGAAATGTCAGAATAATAGTAGAGACAATTATTTATTTCAGCTTTAATTTCTATCCCCACATTCCCAGTGGGTCAGAAGTTTACATACACTCAATTAGTATTTCCTCCTGACAGAGCTGCTGTAACTGAGTCAGGTTTGAGGTCAGGGCTTTGTGATGGCCACTTCAATACCTTGACTTTGTTGTCCTTAAGCCATTTTGCCACAACTTTGGAAGTATGCTTGGGGTCACAGTCCATTTGGAAGACCCATTTGCGACCAAGCTTGACTGATGTCTTGAGATATTGCTTTAATATATCCACATCATTTTCTTCCTCATGATGGCATCTATTTTGTGAAGTGCACCAGTCCCTCCTCCAGCAAAGCACCCCCACAACATGATGCTGCCACCCCCGTGCTTCACAAATGGGATGGTGTTCTTCGGCTTGCAAGCCTCCCCCTTTTTCCTCCAAACATAACGATTGTCTTTATGGCCAAACAGTTGTATTTTGTTTCATCAGACCAGAGGACATTTCTCCAAAAAGTACAATCTTTGTCCCCATGTGCAGTTGCAAAATGTAGCCTCAATTTTTTTATGGCGGTTTTGGAGCAGTGGCTTATTCCTTGCTAAGTGGCCTTTGAGATTATGGCGATATAGGACTGTTTTACTGTGGATATAGATACTTTTGTACTGGTTTCCTCCAGCATCTTCACAAGGTCCTTTGCTGTTGTTCTGGGATTGATTTGCACTTTTTGCACCAAAGTACGTTCATCTCTAAGAGACAGAACACCTCCTGAGCGGTATGACGGCTGCGTGGTCCCATAGTGTTTATACTTGCGTGCTATTGTTTGTACAGATGAACGGGGTATCTTCATGCTTTTGTAAATTGCTCCCAAGGATGAACCAGACTTGTGGAGGTCTACAATTTTTATCTGAGGTCTTGGCTGATATCTTTTGATTTCCCATGATGTCAATCAAAGAGGCCCTGAGTTTGAAGGTAGGCCTTCAAATACATCCACAGGTACACCTCCAATTGACTCAAATGGTGTCAATTACCATATTAGAAGCTTCTAAAGCCATGACATAATTTTCTGGAATTTTCCAAGCTGTTTAAAGGTACAGTCAACTTAGTGTATGTAAACTTCTGACACACTGGAATTGTGATACAGTGAGTAATAAGTTAAATAATCTGACTGTAAACAATTGTTGGAAAAATGACTTGTGTCATGCACACAGTAGATGTCATAACCGACTTGCCAAATCTATAGTTTGTTAACAAGATATTTGTGGATTGATTGAAAAATGAGTTTTAATGAATCCAACCTAAGTGTATGTAAACTTCTGACTTCAACTGTACATATGAGATGAGTAATGTAAGATATGTAAACATTATTAAAGTGGCATTATTTAAAGTGACTTTTGATCCATTTATTGAAGTGGCCAATGATTCGAGTCTGTATGTAGGCAGCAGCCTCTGTCTCTCAAGGCACTTCATGATGACAGAAGTGAGTGCTACGGGGCGATAGTCATTTAGTTCAGTTATTGTTGTCTTCTTGGGTAGAGGAACAATGGTGGCCATCTTGAAACATGTGGGGACAGCAGACTGGGATAGGGAGTGATTGAATATGTCCGTAAACACACCAGCCAGCTGGTCTGAGCATGACCTGAGGATGCGGCTAGGGATGCCCTCTGGGCCGGCAGCCTTGCGAGGGTTAACACGTTTAAATGTTTTACTCACATTGGCCATGGAGAGGGGGAGCCTGCAGTCCTTGGTTGTCTTTTTGTGGTCCGTAATTGTAGACTCAGCCACATATGTCTCGTGTCTGAGCCGCTGAATTATGACTCCACTTTGTCCCTATACCGACATTTTGCTTGTTTGATTGCCTTGCGGAGGGAATAACTACACTGTTTATATTCAGCCATATTTACGAACAGACAATCTGACAAAGTCCTGGATTTACTCTGGCACTCCAGATTGATTTTACGAACACACCCAAAACTGTAAAATGTCTAAGTAGTCATTTGTTACACTAACAGGCTAGCAAGAGGTTGCATAGCAACATCATCAACTTCCGCTAAGACAGGCGAAGTGCTAGTACGCTTAACTGAAACGATACTGTTTGTTTACAGTACACTAAAATGAACTAATAGTATGTAATATATACTCATTAAGTATGTAGTATACAATATGTTAGTATGGGTATTCGAACACAGCTCTGGTCTTTCAGAATATTGAGGCTGAAGTACAAGTGTACACCTGGTTTGTATGAATGTTGCGGCTTGGGCAATGGGGTAGACCTGTTTTATATGAAGTATGCCAATGGATTTACATAGTTTATATGAGCAATGGGGTGAAGGGATACACAAGGCTCACACAGGGGTCTGGATTGAAGTCTGTTGCTCATTCAAATACTTTCTGGCTCCAAGTTTGCAGTATGAAAAAGCAAAGGGGGCTGGGGCACATGTGTTATACCACTGTACTAGGAGTTTACCTATGAAATTATTAGCATATAAATCTCAGAAGTCACAGGACTAAGATAAGCAAATACCAGGGTGAGGGTGTGCAGCGAATGGCTGGATCCTGTTGGTGACTTGGGGAATACAGGCCTAAGGAAAGTGGTTAACAGAGTTGAGATAGGCAAGTAACAGGGATGAGGTGTATTGGCAAAGGAACTGGGGTCTATGAGTAACAAATAGGGCCTTAGGGCTATGATATGAGTGTATCTGTACTTGATTGTGTCAATATTAAGGTATTGGCATGTGGGTTCTAGGGTTAGGGTATGGGGGTAAGTGGGCTGAGATAGTGGGGCTGAGGAATAGTGGTAAATGTCTGTTAATTTTATTATATTATTATTATTATTTTATTATAGGCAGAGGACTGCTTGTTCCCATCAGTCACAATCGTGACTGAGAATAATATATATCTATTTTTTTAACATACTTTTGATAAAAATAAAAAAAAGCATTATGGATTACTAATGGCATAAGATTTGCATAGTCGCACGTCTGGGAAAAATGTAGGGAACAAATAGGTTAAGATATAAAAATGTGTAAGTGTTTACAAGTAAATTTACTTACCATATGCCATATTTGACAGCCAAGATGAAGCCCGAAGCCGAAAAGTTTCATTACAACTACACACATGAACTACAACTACCACCAGCTATATATGTCTCACTTTTATTGAATTTAGTACTTGCTGGCAAATTTCAGTAAAAAAACCATAATGTAACATAAAACACATTAAATGTATTGGCCACTGGTCGGCCATATTGTAAGTGTCCATGATACATTAATAATAACTGAACACGACTCAATACAAAAATAACAAAGTGAATGGAAACGAAAACCGAAACAGTCCTGAATGGTGACACAAACAACAAAACAGGAAACAATCACCCACGAAACACAGGTGGGAAAAGGCTACCTAAGTATGATTCTCAATCAGAGACAACTAACGACACCTGCCTGACCATACTAAAACAAAGACATAACAAAGGAAAAAAAGAACAAAGAACGTGACACATATTGGTCCTCCCTAGTAAGAGTGGTATTCCATAGGAATGAGTGGAATTCTACACTATTTCAATTAAATGTTTCAAGGACAAATTACATGCATTTAAGTATTTTGTTGTTTTTGGTGGGACAGTAACATTAGTTCTCTAAAAATATAGATAATTTAAGGAAAATAGTTGTATGTATTATTTCATTTTTATGTTTAGCTCACAGTATAATTTAAAAGTCTGCATTAAGGTGTCTGTGATGGAATACCTCTTCAAACAGTATCTTAAATAATCCTCCTCCTCACCTCGACCTCCCCTCAAAAAACATAACCAGCACTTGCAGTTGACACCCCCCCAGCTCTGACTCTGCTGATAGCTACATTATTAGGGGAAATGTACTTTCTCTGCCTGTGATATGTGGTTGTCCCACCTAGCTATCATTAGGTGAATGCAGTTAACTGTAAATTAATCTTGAAGTCTAGTAAAGAGATTATGGAACACATCCAATGATTTATATACTGTACAGCCTACACTAGATGACTAATAGGGTGCGTTGTGTTGAAGCCACCCTGCCTCCATCTTGGCACTCCCCCACCATTGTCAAACATAGTTTAGAAGTAACATAAATGCATTTATAAATGTCTACATTAGTTTTTGCCACATTTTATTACAGACACAATGCATATGTTAAGTTATATTATGTAAGCTAAACATTAAAAACATGAACAAATATATATATTTTTTAAATACATCAGTAAATACTGATGTTACTGTCCCCAATACAAAAATATATATACTTAAATAGTTTGAATTTTGCCCTTGAAACATAATTGAAATAGTGTAGAATTCCATTCATTCCTATGGAGGACTGCTCCTACTGGCGAGTGCCAACATGGCCAACCGGTGGCTTCAAAGCCTTTCAATGGCCAATACATAGCATCAGCAACCCGTAAGTCTGGAGTAGGAACGAATCACATTCATATTGTATTAAAGCCACACAGTCTCCTTCCCTTCATTTAGTAGCTGATTAAAGGTCTTTGGTGATTGGGACATCCATCATGTTTTCATTAAGAAAAGCAATAACAAACTTATAGGGGAATATAGTATTGTGGCCTTCAATATGTTCCGACTGTATTATAGCAGCCCTGCAGTGACAGCCCAGTGTTTCTCCTTCTGCACTCTCTTTCCCTCCATCCCTGCCTCTGCCCTTATATGTCTCTCTTACACTCTCATCTCTTTTCTCCTTCTCTCCCTGCACAGTTCACATTCCCGTACAATAGTCATTTCTCCATCTCATGGCTCTTAAGTGTATAGAGTCTGCCTGATGCACTTTACTTTGCAGGGTTTTTACCCAGTGAGATTTCAAAAGTCACCTGGAAGCTGGGGCGAATGGACCTCTCTCTCACCATGGAGACAGGGAATAGAATGCCTAAGATGTATGGTGGATCTTGGCTTTTTTAAAATTGTACCTTTATTTAAAGAAGGCAAGTCAGTTAAGAACAAATTCTTATTTACAATGACAGCCTAGGAACCAAATGACAGATTTTTACCTTGTCAGCTCAGGGATTCGAGCTAGCAACTTTTCAGTTACTGGCCCAACGCTCTAACCACTAGCCTACCTGCCAGCTTGTGGGACTCTGAGATGGGAGATCAGAAAGATGCTTACAGGCTTCCTTCCCTTGAAGCAGGGATACAGGTGTTCAAAACACCTCTCATATGTCTGCTTAGAGAGGCCCTCTACCCCCCCTTCAAAAAAACTCTGTAGATGAGATGTTCCGTATCTTGCTGCAGGGGTACAGGTGCACAAGACAACATCATCCCTTTGTCTATTCATTGTTTAGTTTCTAGATATCATATGTATTTTCCTACAGAGGCTCAGGCAACTACCGAGAGTGATGAATACATAGCAGGCAACAATTCTAACTTCCTGTAATAAATGTTTGATATGATTAAATACAACCCTAGAGTAAGACTGTGAAGTCCAAGTATCCGGGTCAGCCCTGCCCTCAACACACACTCGAAGCCACAAAAGCCATGAAAGCAATCAGAACTCCTCAATTTGTCAGAAGCATTCCACAGGGATGCTGGTCCATGTTGACTCCAATGCTTAACAGAGTTGTGTCAAATTGGCTTGATGTCCTTTGGGTGGTGGACCATTCTTGATACATTTTTTTTTTAAATGCAGGGTTGCAGATCTTGACACAAACCGGTGTGCCTGACACCTACTACCATACCTTGTTCAAGGGCACTGAAAACTTTTGTCTTGCCCATTCATTCTCTGAATGGCTCACATACACAATCCATGTCTCAATTGTCTCAAGGCGGAAAAAAACATCTTTGACCTGTCTCCTCCCCTTCATCTATGCTGATTGAAGTGGATTTAAAAAGTGACATCAATAAGGTATCATAGCTTTCAAGTGGATTTACCTGGTCAGTCTGTGTCATGGAAATAGCAGGTGTTCATAATGTTCTATACACTCAGTATACAGTACGGTGATGTATAGGAGGAGCTGAAGTGGGCTATAGTCTGAGCCTGAGATTCATGGATGAAGCCTGGGTTGGTATGTGATTTTAATGACTGGAGGTGTAGAGGAGAGGATCCATTCTAATACCTCCCTCACTAGGCTCCTGCTGGTGCATTACAATGCACTTCGGGGCAACTGTAGGATAATCTCTATGCTGGGGCTTCCTTCCAGACAAACATAATACATACTGTATCATTTTTTTAGGATTTGATGTGTGTACATCTCCTCCTCTCTCTTGAGCTATACCTCCACACAGCCTCTCCATTTCCATCTCTCCTCCTCTCTCTGAGCTATACCTCCACACAGCCTCTCCATTTCCATCTCTCCTCCTCTCTCTGAGCTATACCTCCACACAGCCTCTCCATTTCCATCTATCCTCCTCTCTCTGAGCTATACCTCCACACAGCCTCTCCATTTCCATCTCTCCTACTCTCTCTGAGCTATACCTCCACACAGCCTCTCCATTTCCATCTCTCCTTCACTCTCTGAGCTATACCTCCACACAGCCTCTCCATTTCCATCTCCCCTCCTCTCTCTGAGCTATACCTCCACACAGCCTCTCCATTTCCATCTCTCCTCCTCTCTCTGAGCTATACCTCCACACAGCCTCTCCATTTCCATCTCTCTGCCTCTCTCTGAGCTATACCTCCACACAGCCTCTCCATTTCCATCCCTCCTTCTCTCTCTGAGCTATACCTCCACACAGCCTCTCCATTTCCATCTCTCCTACTCTCTCTGAGCTATACCTCCACACAGCCTCTCCATTTCCATCTCTCCTTCACTCTCTGAGCTATACCTCCACACAGCCTCTCCATTTCCATCTCCCCTCCTCTCTCTGAGCTATACCTCCACACAGCCTCTCCATTTCCATCTCTCCTCCTCTCTCTGAGCTATACCTCCACACAGCCTCTCCATTTCCATCTCCCCTCCTCTCTCTGAGCTATACCTCCACACAGCCTCTCCATTTCCATCTTTCTACCCCTTTCCCTGAGCCAAACATCCACACAGTGCTCCATCTCCCTCTCTCGCTCTCTCGCTGTCTCTGTCCCTCTGAGGCTCCCCCTCACCTTCCATTGACTATTCTCCTGAGCTGTAGCGGGTTTAAACACAGCCACCAATGGCCAAGTGCAGCGATCACCATTAGACAGCAATGCCAGAGAGAGGGAGGGCGTGTACGAGGGTGAGCTGCAGAACTTGTTAGACCTACGGTACACATTGTAATTACAGTCTTGCATCAGTGACCCAATCCCAGAGCTTCCCTTTAGGAAGGGACTGTTAGTTTCTCAGACTCCTCTCTGGATGTTTCATTAATGTACCCCTGTCCTGTCCTGTCCTCTCCCTCCATATCCATCTCTTCTTCCCTAAACACTGTCCTCCAGCCTTCCCCTGCAGTGGTGTTCTGGGAGGCGTGATGTCTCCACAATGTCTTCATTAACTGCATCAACAGCAATGTTAGCAGCCAGTGGACTTGATGCTGTTGGGACACAACAAGTGTTTGATGCCGTCAGAGAATGACCTGAAACTCCTGCTCTGTAGTAATCCTGAGAGACAGACCATAGCTCACCACTGGAGAGGAGACAACTTAATCTCTCCATGGATCTGATGAATAGCAACTCTGAAACCTCAGAGGGCAGCTAGGAGAGTTATTACTGTATAATAAATTTAGGATAATACTGTTCTGTGGTTGGAGGTTGTGATTGGATGCTCGTTGGGAGTTGTCTGTCTCGTGGATGAAACTGAATCCATACCCTTTCCTACTCTTGAGTCCCTGGCTGCTGTTGCATGAACAGTGTAAGAATATTCAAAGATAAATACACAACTCAGAGAACTAAAGGTCAAGAGGGAATTAATGATCAATGGAAATAGTTGTTTTTCTGTAATGGGGAACTGAAGATTAATGGGTTAGGGACACGGGAGGAATTTCCAACTCGGACTTATAGCTACATGTGGCAAGTTTTCGTTGGTTCGAATTGTTTATACATTGAGCCTGAAACGGGATACTTGTTATTTGGCCATCGGCCCAATTTCACTGCAAGGAATTCTAATTGGTCAACCACAGGTTAGGGTTGGGGTATAAACTACATCCTGTCTCTTTGTTCAGGGGAGAAAACATTGAGGACAGGGAATAATAAACATCTACCATCTACTTCCCATCATAACAACTATGATTTGTTCTCTTTGAATGAATATCATTTTCTCCCCCTGATTTGCTTTGGGGTCTGTGTTATTGAAGAATAAGATCAACTGCTAACAACATTGAATAGTCTCTGTGGAGGAAGACAAATGCCACATAAAATGGATAATTTTCTAACATCATCATGAATATTCAATGTCCATGTGGATCGATGCAGTAAGTAGAGCAACTATGTTCTGTTAAGAGACTAACTGTTGGAACTTTACCACAGACAACAGAAAATCCCTCTTGTTTCCTCAAGCTGTTTCCCATCTTGAAAAACTCAGGTCAAATATTCACTTTCTCCTTGTTAGTGACTTTTCTGTGAACACTTGTTCTAAGATCAGAGTTAGACATTACAGGGGGCTAATGAACCGTTTTCCATTAACCTCGATCCTCCACTTCAAATCAGCCTCCTCTAGCTTCACGCTAAATGCTTTTTATGATTTCCCCCCTTTATCCTATTTAAAAACAATGTTTACCATGAACCCCCCTGTGTCTGCTAACTGCTAGCCCCTGCTAACTAGCACTCCTTAGCCATTGTGTGTGTCCCCTATTCCCTCTGGGCCATGGTCAAAAGTAGTGCACTATATAGAGAATAGGGTGCCATTTGAGACACATCTATTGTTGACAGCTCCCTCAATCCCCTGGGTCCACCGGCTCTCCCTTCTGGTTTGTAAGTGGATCTTCAGAGGAGTGCTACCCTCCTCCTCCTCGCTCTAGCAGCCTCCACTGTGAATGTGGCTGTAATTAACAAAATGCTGCTTGGCAGTCTAAGGCTAATTAACTAGTAGAGCTTTGTTGAGTTCCTTATCCATTCCACTAGGAGTTTATAATGAAACAAATGAATAAATAAAACTCAAACATATTATTAAAACAACAGAATAGAATTTAGACCCATTCTCTGGAAATACTTATGCTTGATTTGTTTTCTCATATCATAGCTTTTCTTCTTTGTGGTTTAAAGGTGATTATATGCCCTCTTCATGTTGTCCATCATGACACTGCTTTGGTGACGTCAGTAGGCTTCTGATACATGACCTGACCTTTGACACACATCAATAATCAATCCATTAACACCTTTTCATCAATAATTTAACAAGACCGATCTAATGTGTGTATCGGCATAGCTATGTGTTTTTAGTCCTCAAAACATGATTCAATCTTTATTTTGTCTCCTCGTGCTAAAAACGAAATTAGGAATGGATCATGCTAAAGCTATTTAAGGAGATATGCGGGTTAATTATTTAAGAGGGAATGTATCAGCGTCATGCAGAACGTGCCACTGCTGGTTTTGGAAGGACCTCTGAGAACCAAGGACTATGAAGATGGTTTGTTTATGATTATGTCTGGAGTCTATGAAATATGTTAACATATATTTAGCTCAATCATCCACAGTGATTATGTTATCAGAGCAGACAAAACTCTCAAGATGAGCCCTTTATATCTGAGTCATTTTCTACAGGTAATTGCAACAGACTTGGGCCTACACAAATTGGACATTCAATGATAAAAGCATAATTGGTTATTACTTCATGCGTTATTACAATATGTTATTGTCTATTTATTTCCCCTCTTTTAACCCCTAGTTCAGAATGGGAACGGTGCGTCCCAGATGGTATCCTATTACCTATATAACGTACTACTTTTGACCAGAGCCTGGTCAAAATTAGTGTAATATATCGGGAATAGTGTGCATTTTGTTACATAGCTTAAGATGCTTAAGATGACTTGAAGTTAAACGGTAGCAGGGAGAAGAGTCACCACTTATGAGCACTCAAGCAGTAAGAGAAAGAGGCCTTCATTGCCACCCGAAAAATTGACTGAAGAAAAAACATTCAGGTTACTTTCTAAATGTAATCAGTTACAGTTACTAGAGAAGTCCATCAGGTCTTTGTATAGTAAAGTGTATTTACGATGCAGCAAGGTTATCAAAAATTATAATCAGTAATGTAACTTTTGGATTACCCAAACTCAGTAATGTAATCTGATTACTTTCAGTAACTTTGGATTACTTTCCCTTTAAGAGGCATTAATAGAAGACAAAAATGACCCATCAAATGCATTTGGTGTGTCATAATAGTGGTCTCTGACTTGTGGTCATACTTGCTCAGGTGGAACAACTTTAAACTTGTGATTTTTGTCAATGCTGAATTGAATGTCATTGAGAAAAATAGAAAGGTGTCAATGTATTTTTTCATAAACATCCTTTCTGAATTTAAAAGTAATCCAAGAAGTAATAATCTAGTTTTTCAAAAGTATCTGTAATCTGATTACAATATTTTTGCTAGTAATAAAACTGATCACAGTTACAGTTTTTTTGTAATCAGATTAAATCTATTTTTTACCCAGTACCCTTAGAATGTAAAAGAAGGCACCAAAGCTATTGTTAAGACGTTTCGAGGTTTATTGCTTCCTCTATCATGCAGAGAAGTCCATCAGGTCTTTGTATAGTAAAGTGTATTTACGATGCAGCAAGGTTATCAATAACTTCTGCTACTCAGAGAATGGCCATGCAGATGGCCATCAGCTCTTTGTATAGTAGAGTGTGTTTATGAAGCAGCCAGTGGGTTTGAATCGTGACTAGAACTGGTTTGGCCTTGCTTTTTGTCTGGGTTGGTGTCTGGATTTGTGGGTGGCCATGAATAATTCTGTATGATACTTTGGGCTGTTCTTGTGTGAGCTTTGTGTTTTCAATTTTGTGTTCTTTTACAGTGTATAACATGTTCACTTCTGAGCTCATCTTGCATAGCTAAATAACTCACATTGAAAGACATGAATAACCACATTCTACAAAGCATTGATTCGTAAAATGTGCTGTTGTGTAGACTTCTCTGTGAGTTGATGGGGAGACTTGGTGTGTAGACGGCTGTTGGGACACAGCGTGACATCCCTCACAGACTGTGGAGGCGGGGGACTGGCGGGACTGACATGAACAGGTGGAGGCATGGTGTGCATGTTTGTCTCGGTCACAGCGGAGTGCAAGCACACACAGTGTTATCTCAGCACCCATAAATCGATTGATGCTTTGGCTCGACCACACAATATGCCACTCGGCCTGTCAATCCTTATTATCAATCCTCTTCTATCACACAGTCTCTCTGGCAGGAGACATCACCGGGGCTAGACAGCCCAACGCCAGACATCTGACAGGTTCAAGCTTATTAAGGGCCCAATGCAGCAATTTTTATATCAATATCAAATCATGTCTGGGGAACAACTAAGTACTTCATTGCAATTGTTTTCCATTTAAATGGTCAAAAAGAAGCAAATATAGCTTTTTAGCAAGAAACTTTTTCTCAAGCAGGAACTTTGCTAAGACTGTCTGAGAGAGTGGTCTGAGTGGGGAGGGAGAGGGCACCTTAAAACTAATTGAGAGGTTTAGAACTCTCTTTGTTATTGATTGATTTACCACCAAAACTCCACCCATGCAAAACCTTAGGTCCTGTGATTAGAAGGTCCTGTGAAGGTAATATTTTCAACAAGCGTCTATCAGGAAATAACACTGTTATATTTTTTTCACACTTTTAAACAGACTTTTGACTGCATTGGTCCATGAAAGTATAGAACTGGCTGACAAGAATACATCAGCCATGGGAGACCCAAATATTAAGACAGTTAATTCAACTAAGCTCCTAGGCCATTTATAAGTGATATTCTTTAAGAATCAGTGGGTACATTATAAACATTTTATAGAAACAATCATAAATGCCTTTAAATATCACATAGTGGGCCTCTAAAATATATAAATGACAGACAAGAATCCATTAGCCATATGAATCCTTATGTTACAGGAGAAGCCCTCTCTCTATAACTTCTGTTCAGTATAATGAGGACTGTGGGAAGACACATTTCTTTCTCATTCTTTATCTCCTCTGGCTAAATGACAATGTGTTAGCTGCTGTTGGCAGTTATTGCTGAGGCAGAATATTGACCGTCCAGAGGAGTTAGGGAGGGAGAGAGCGAGCGAGAGACAGAGAGAGAGAGGCACCCTGGGTACCACTCGATTTTAAGTATGCTTGTCGATTTGCTCTGTCCTGAGGGCGATTTGGGCTGGGGGAAAAAAGGGAGGGGGGGGGGTATTGAAATTAAGCCAGCGATAGAGTGAGAAATATGTGTTTATTAGGCAGAGAGCCAGGTCACTTTGCCATTTGCCCTTCCTTCTGTCAACTCCATTTTCTGTCATCTCTGCTACCGCATGGCAAGCGGTACCGGAGCTCCAAGTCTAGGTACAAAAGGCTCCTTAACAGCCTCTACCCCCAAGCCATAAGACTGCTGAACAATTAATCAAATGGCCACCCAGACTATTTACATTGACCCCCCCCCCCCCAAACAGTCTTTTAGCAGTTCCCACATATGCTGAGCGCTTGTTGGATGCTTTTCCGTCACTCTGCGGACCAACTCATAGTAAACCATTTCAATTGGGTTGAGGTAGGGTGATTGTGGAGGCCAGATCATCTGATGCAGTACTCAATCACTCTCCTTCTTGGTTAAATAGCTCTTACACAGCCTGGGGGTGTGTTGGGTCATTGTACTGTTGAAAAACGAATTATAGTCCCACTAAGTGCAAACCAGATGGGATGCGTATCACTGCAGAATGATGTGGTAGCCATGCTGATTAAGTGTGCCTTGAATTCTGAATAAATCACTGACACCAGCAAAGCACCCCCACACCATCACACCTCCACCTCTGTGCTTCATGTTGGGAACTACACGTGCAGAGATCATCCATTCACCTGTTCTGCGTCTCACAAAGACACGGCGATTGGAGCCAAAAATCTCAATGTCTCTTGGTCCAACAAATCTCTTCTTCTAGTTGGTGCCTTTTAGTAGTGGTTTCTTTGCAGAAATTTGACCATCGCCGATTCACACAGTCTCCTCTAAACAGTTGACGTTGAAATGTATCTGTTACTTGAACTCTGTGAAGGATTTATTTAGGCTGCAATTTCTGAGGCAGGTAGCTCTAATGAACTTATCCTCTGCAGTAGAGGTAACTCTGGGTCTTCTTTTCCTGTGGCGGTCCTCATGAGAGCTAGTTTCATCATAGAGCTTGATGGTTTTTGCGACAACAATTGAAGAAACATTTTTTGATTGACTGATCTTCTGATAGATTGACTGATAGACTGTCGTTTCTCTTTGCTTATTTGAGCTGTTCTTGCAATAATATGGACTTAGTCTTTTACCAAATAGGGGTATATTCTGTATACCACCCCTACCTTGTCACAACACCACTGATTGGCTCAAAAGCATTAAGAAGGAAAGAAATTCCACAAATTAACTTTTATCAAGGCACACCTGTTAAAAATTTCTTAGGGCTGCAATCCCATTAATGGGAACAATATGACAACAGCCAGTGAAAGTGCAGGGCGCCAAATTCAAAACAACAGAAATCTCATCATTACAATTCCTCAAACATATACCGTTTTAAAGGTAATCTTGTTGTTAATCCCACCACAGTGTCCAATTTCAAATAGGCTTTACAGCGAAAGCACCACAATTGATTATGTTAGGTCACCACCAAACCACCAAACTGTTAGGTCACCATTTTTCCAGCCAAAGAGAGGAGTCACAAAAAGCACAAATAGAGATGAAATTAATCACTTCATCAGATGACACTCATGTTACACAATACATGTATGTATACATGTAATCTCAGTATACATTGGCGCGTTACGTTCACTAGTTCCAAAAACATCCGGTGATACTGCAGAGAGCTACATCATTTTACAGAAATACTCATTACAAATGTCGATAAATATAATTGTTAGACAAGGAAATATAGATATACCTCTCCTTAATGCAACCACTGTGTCAGATTTCAAAAAAACTTTACGGAAAAAGCAAACCACGCAATAATCTGAGACGGTGCTCAGAAAATAAATAAAATGATCCGCCATGTTGGAGTCAACAGAAATCACATTATAAATATTCCCTTACCTTTGACGATCTTCATCAGAATGCACTCCCAGGAATCACAGTTCCACAATAAATGCTTGATTTGTTCGATAATGTCCATTATTTATGTCCAGGTAGCTACTTTTGTTAGCGCGTTTAGTACACAAATCCAAACGCTCATGCAGATCCAGCCGAACGTCGGACGAAAACTTAAAAAAGTTATATTACAGGTCGAAGAAACTTGTCAAACTAAGTATAGAATCAATCTTTAGGATGTTGTTATCATAAATCTTCAATAAAGTTCCAACCGGAGAATACCTATGTCTGTAGAGAAGCCATGGAACGCAGGTCGCTATCATGTGAAATGCGCATGACCAGGACCTGGCTCTCTGCCAGACCACTGACTCAAAGAGCTCCCATCCGTCTTCACAACACAGTAGAAGCCTCATTCAAGTTTCTAAAGACGGTTGACATCTAGTGGAAGCCCTAGGAAGTGCAACTTTATCCATATCCCACTGTGTGTTCAATAGGGGCTGGGTTGAAAATCGACCACCCTCAGATTTCCAACTTCCTGATTGGATTTCTTCTCAGGTTTTTGCCAGCCATGTGAGTTCTGTTATACTCACATACATCATTCAAACAGTTTTTGAAACTTCAGAGTGTTTTCTATCCGATACTAATAATAATATGGATATATTAGCAACTGGGACTGAGGAGCAGGCCGTTTACTCTGGGACCTTTCATCCAAGCTACTCAATACTGCCCCTGCAGCCATAAGAAGTTAATGGAAAAGCATTCCAGGTGACTACCTCATGAAGCTGGTTGAGAGAATACCAACAGTGTACAAAGCTATCATCAATGCAAAGGGTGGCTACTTTGAAGAATCTCAAATATAACATCTATTTTGATTTGCTTAACACTTTTTTGGTTACTACGTGATTCCATATGTGTTATTTCATAATGTCGATGTCTTCACTATTATTCTATAATGTAGAAAATAGTACAAATAAAGGAAAACCCTTGAATAAGTAGGTGAGTCCAAACTTTTGACTGGTACTGTAAGTACTCAGACCCTTTGCTATGAGACTCGAACTTGAGCTGAGGTACGTCCTTGAGATGTTTCTACAACTTGATTGGATTCCACCTGTGGTAAATTCAATTGATTGGACATGATTTGGAAAGGCACACACCTGTCTATATTAGGTCCCTCAGTTGACAGTGCATGTCAGAGCAAAAACCAAGCCACGAGGTCGAAGGAATTGTCCGTAGAGCTCCAAGATAGGATTGTGTCGAGGCACAAGGGTACTAAAAAATGTCTGCAGCATTGAAGGTCCCCAAGAACACAGTGGCCTCCATCATTCTTAAATGGAAGAAGTGGTCTGGAACCACCAAGACTCTTCATAGAGCTGGCCGCCCGGCCAAACTGAGCAATTGGGGGAGAAGGGCCTTGGTCAGGGTGGTAACCAAGAACCCGATGGTCACTCTGAAAGAGCTCCAGAGTTCCTCTGTGGAGATGGGAGAACCTTTCAGAAGGACAACCATCTCTGCAGCACTCCACCAATCAGGCCGTTATGGTAGTGGCCAGACGGAAGCCACTTCTCAGTAAAAGGCACATGACAGCCCGCTTGGAGTTTGCCAAAAGGCACCTAAAGGACTCTCTGACCAAGAGAAACAAGATTCTCTGGTCTGATGAAACCAAGATTGAATGCCAAGCATCACGTCTGGAGGAAACCTGGCACCATCTCTACGGTGAAGCATGGTGGTTGCAGCATCATGCTGTGGGGACGTTCTATCAGTGGTAGGGACTGGGAGACTAGTCAGGATCTAGGGAAAGATGAACGGAGAAAAGTACAGAGAGGTCCTTGATGAAAGATGTTCCAGAGCGCTCAGGACCTCAGACTGGGGTAGAGGTTCACCTTCCAACAGGACAACAACTCTAAGCACACAGCCAAGACAACGCAGGAGTGGCTTCGTGTCAAGTCTCAATGTCCTTGAGTGGACCAGCCAGAGCCAAGACTTGAACATTTCTGGAGAGACCTGAAAATAGCTGTGCAGCTATGCTCCCCATCCAACCTGACAGCAGTTGAGAGGATCTGCAGAGAAGAATGGGTGAAACTCCCCAAATACAGGTGTGCCAAGCTTGTAACATCATACCCAAGAAGACTCTGGGCTGTAATCGCTGCCAAAGGTTCTTCAACAAAGTACTGAGTAAAGTGTTTGAATACTTATGTAAATGTGATATTTCTTACATTTGCAAAAATGTCTAACAACCTGTTTTTGCTTTGTCATTATGGGGTATTGTGTGTAGATTGATGAGGGATAAAAAAAAATCAATTGAATCCATTTTAGAATAAGGCTGTAACGTAACAAAATATAGAAAAAGTTAAGGGGCCGGAATACTTTCCGAATGCGCTGTACTTTCCCTAGAAACTAAAGGACCACAAGCAACACCTTTCAATTACCGAACCCAGGCTGTTAGCTAGGAGCAATCAAGGTCTCAGTTTCTTCAACTGTGCGTGTGTGTCCCTCAACTATATTGTCCGTTCTAAATTACGGCACCAGCCTTTTCCTTTATAGTGTTGAGTCAGTGAATGTAATGGGTCATAAAATGTGTCATACACTGCATAAAACAGCCCGGTCCAGACTGAAAATCATGTTTAAGTGTCTTTGGCTGCATCCGAAGTGGCACCCTATTACCTACTGCACTGCTTTTGAACAGACCCGTGGTCAAAAGTAGTGCACTATGTAGGGAATAGGATGCCATTTCGGATCTCCTGTTTTAAAGCCCCATCCGGAAGTGGATGTCAATGAGATGAGTTGATCACCTTCAGCTCCATCTGTGCTGGGAAGAGGAGGGACAGATGTCCCTGATGTGTTTGCACATAGCCTCATTATCTAGGTGACCCATCTGTTAATGCAAAGCGTTCTGCCATGGCAAAGTTATAGGACATCAACAGGCAATCTGTCCTTCTGTAAATGATAGCAACCATCAATCGCTGTTGCGGTATATCTTGATCGTTATTTCCAACTCTTTGCTGAGAGATGTTCGTGGTTGAGGCCAGAGAAGATTTGGATATTTGAAAGTGGACAAATGCTGTATACTCTTGTGTTCCTGGAATAGATGAAAGATGTTGTCTCCCTACAAGAGTTGAGAGCAAAAACAATTATAAGTGGTTGTTCAAGATGTCTTTTGAGTTACTCCAGGAAGTGGTCACCATGGCGTAGTCTGCATCCCTAGATGGTCCCTGGTCAAAAGTAGTGCTTTTTATAGGGAATAGTTGCCATTTTGAGACGCAACCACAGTATTTTCTGCACCTAAACACTCTAGAAGCAGCAACAGAATGTACTGCAATGTCCCGTAATCTATTGTAATGCCTGTTATACCCACACAGCTAGAATGAGATTATATTTGCATGTTTATCTGTTTATATTTCTGCTAGAAGGTAGTTATAGTGTTTGTAGGTACCAGTCATAATAATGGCTGGAATGGAGCGAATGGAATGGCATCAAACACAGGTATTAAATACATGTGTTTGATGTATTTGATACCATTCCACCTACTCCGCTCCAGCCATTACCAGGAGCCCGTCCTCCCCAATTAAGGTGCCACCAACCTCCTGTATAGCCTGGGAACCATTCTGCTTGGGATAACATTCCAGTTCTTGTCGTGTCAAACATGATGTGTACAAGGAATGGAATGTTAGCACAAAACTGGATTTCAGTCTACTGTTATGCATTATCTCTATTTTGGAGACACTATAACTAAGTCCTTGAACCTGATTACATGCTATAACAAAGGTAAAGACAGCAACATGTTTTGCCTCAACTGTTATGTATGTTCCTTGTGATTCTCTTCTTAATGAATGGGCTATTTAAGGTACTCCACATCTAATCTGTTGGCAGTTTCCAGGCATCTATTTGCCTAATGGGTTATAGGGACAATAGTTTTGTCTGTTTGGTCAGATTGTCTAGCATTCTTTTCCATCTCTGTTTCTTCTGAATTCACTCTTGTATTCATTCGAAATGTCACAGAAAATGGATTAACGTTTCAAACCCATAGATGAAAATTCTGCACAAAACTATCATCCCATTTTTAAGATTTTAATTGAACCTGATGTGGGTATACAATACTGTTCCCTGTCTTCTTATCTCCTACCTGTACAATAGGACCTCTTGAAAATAGCCATCAATCGGTCGTAAGAGAATGCTCAGCAGGACTGAAAGCCCGGACAGAGAGGACAGAGTGCTTTCAGTATGATCTATAATATTCCTTAATAATACTCTATCTCACTCCTACCACAGGTCATCCACGAGGCTTACGCACGAACGCACGAACGCACGTACACGCACACACGCACGCACATACACACACACACACACACACACACACACACACACACACACACACACACACACACAGACACGTCAACATAATGCTCTCAGCCCGGAGGCTGGTGTTTTCAGTTCATTAGTTGCATTATTTGTTTGGACAGCCACCTTAACAAGTGCTGACAGCCATTAACAGTGAGGATGAGGAGAAGCAGCCGTGTCAATTCAGTCACATACGCAGTAGGGCAGAAGGTTAGTCGGGAAAAATATAAACAGGCTGCACCCCACTGAAATATCAAGTTCCAGGAACAGAAGAGACTTAACAGCCCATAAATCAAATGCTGCCCATAAATCAAGTTGACATCAATGCAACATGACTAAGTGAAAATTCGACTGACGTTGAAGTTAGGATAAAAAGTTTGAATGAATACACCTTCATGTCGACCAAACTTCTCAGAATAACTGCTATATACACTGAGTGTACAAAACATTAAGAACAACTACTCATTCCATGATACAGACTGACCAGGTGACTCCAGCAGAAAACTATGATCTCTTATTGATTAGTCTTCAAGTTTATTCTTCCCTGCTCACGATACGTTCTGAGTTCCTGTTCAAAGTATTAAAACTCCCTGAGCTGGCAGCTAAACTCTAGTCAGGACTTTTGTTGTATTCGTGTTACATGTTCACCAAACTCCTTGGTGCTTGGTCTCTTTATTAAAAATCCCTGCTTTGTTATAAACTCTTGATAGTGTCTTTGTATTCAGCATGAGCAGCATTGTCTCACCAGACTAGCTGCGAGAGAGAGAGAGAGAGAGAGAGACCCTTTAGTCTGTGTTTGAGTTATCATGTCCTTACTTCTGACAAATGGATGTTCTGCTTTGAAACTCCCAACATCCACTATCTAGTTTGGGTTCTACAGTGTTGAGCGTGGGCTTTGGCATTTCAACTCTTCTATTGACTGTCTCCCCATCATCATCATCGTCTCTGAGCTTTCATTTATGATATCAATGTTTTGAGGCTTTGTTGGATACTTAGACATATTGGCTTTGTGCTAAACTGTCACTACGTTGACAGCTGTCAATTAGAGAAAGCGATGCCCTCAGAGAAAGGAGTCTGAAAGTGGGTTGAGTAATACACTACACATGCATGGCTGCACTGAGATAAAATAGCCATAAAAGTGATTCAGGATAGCAAATAGGGACATTTTTATTTCATGTTTGGACGTTGGAGGCTGTTTTGTAGCTGTTGTTTTTTTTTTTGTCTACCTCTGAGTCACAATCCTTCAACCAAGATAGACATGGTCACAATCCTTGAAATGTATCTTAAAAAGACGGATGTGGGTCAAAAGGTTTAATAGAATAGTAATACAATGTCATAATAGCAACTGCATGAAAATGTTTGAACGTACCCAACCATGAGAAACTTTCAAATGTACCATGAAGAAGAGGATTGTGATGGAAAGGAACGAGGGGGACGGTCATTCAAACAGTTGAACACACACAGGGTGAACTTGACATGACACCAACATGAACCTGACAATCTAAAAAGTTACATTTGTCAAGACTATTGAGAAGAATTGAGATAGAAAGGAAAAAAACTAAGGTCTTGTTGTGTGTTTTCCCAAATCATTTTACTGTAGCTGTAATGAATCTAAATCTGTGTTACCATTTCTGTTGAATTTCTTTTGAATGACCTTAAAAGGGTATTGAAGGAGAGATTAGGATACCCACAGACTCATTCCTCATCTTGACAATCTCATTCCATGTTTCTGGTCCACACCAGTTAAACACAAACAACTCTGCAGGTCCTCCAACATCGAACTATTCACATTCATTGCAGGTGTGAGGACAAATAGGAATGTTATTGAACTTTGAGTTATTCAGGGGAGTCCATTGAGCCCAGGGTCTCATTTACAATGGTTCCCCGAGGACAACAATCCAATACAACACATTCAAAATGATCAATAAAAATAAAATCAACTACAAATGACAGAATCAACACTACAGCTTCAAACGATACAAATACAATACATTCATTCAACATTGTTTTATATATTAAGGGTATGTGAGACAAGGGAGATGTACCTGTCCATAGTTGTTTATTAGGAAAGGGAATTGTACTAATTATCTGATGTTATGAATCAAACAACAACTTTGTCTGTTGCAACTACTATTGCTGCTTAACCTTGTTGCATTTCTCCTCCCCCTCCGTCTTCCCTCTTCAAAAGGACCACAATGGAAATAAGCTTTTAAGCTTTATTGTGTTATCCTTGATGATTTTCTTAAATTGTATGTAGAGGCTTCTGCATTCCAATAAATGGTGTCATCATAGTAAAGAACTGGCAGGGAAGTTGACTGTACAATCTGCTTCCTGCTGTTTATGTCACGCCTACTCCCGCTCTCCCTCTCTGGGCCACGAGGACGCCAGGCTGCCCTTCATTACGCACACCTGTCACATCAGCGCAATATTGGACTCACCTGGACTCTGTTACTTTGTTGATTACCTCCTCTACATCTGTCTGCTCCTCACTTTGTTCCTTATGTCAGTGATGATGTCATTGTTTTTCCCCTGTCCAGACACTGTTCCTGTTCTGTTTCATGCACATTGGTTATTAAATGTTCACTCTGTGTACCTGCTTCTCATCTCCAGTGTCGATCCTCACAGTTTTGGGAGAGGCATGATTTATTTCTATAAATACTTATTTTCCACCATAATTTGCAAATAAATTCATAAAAAATCCTACAATGTGATTTTCTGGATTTTTTTTCTCATTCTGTCTGTCATAGTTGAAGTGTACCTATGATGAAAATTACAGGCCTCTCTCGTCTTTTTAAGTGGGAGAACTTGCACAATTGGTGGCTGACTAAATACTTTTTTGCCCCACTGTAAATGTGTAAGCCATCTGCAATATTTCTTAGAGAATTAGAAAACAGTATACATTTAGTTTTTCCCTCATTAAGTACCAGTTTTAAAGCAACAAGGACTTTCTGCAAGGTGACAAAATCAGATTGCAGCCTGTTCAACCATAGTATACATAACAGTGTCATCTACATACAGATCAATGTTACAGGTGGCTCATAGACCAACATTATTTATATAAATAGTAAAGAGGACATGTTCCAAAATCAATCCCCGCAGGACACCTTTAGTAATATTGAGTTAACTTAACTTGACACCGTAAGAAAGCACACATTGTGTCCCAAACCATAGTGCTGCTCATAGTATTCCCACTGGCAGATGGGGTGAGTGTGTGTGTGTGTGTGTGTGTGTGTGTGTGTGTGTGTGTGTGTGTGTGTGTGTGTGTGTGTGTGTGTGTGTGTGTGTGTGTGCGTGCGTGCGTGCGTGCGTGCGTGCGTGCGTGTGTGCGTGCGTACGTGCGTGCGTGCGTGAGTGTTTGTGGGTGCGTGCATGTGTATGAATGTTTGTGCGTGTGTGCGTGTGTGCATGTGTGTGGAGATGCAGGGAGGCATTCATTGTCTCTCCATGCCCACTGGGCACCTCACACCGTCTCACCTGGCCTCCCCGTTCTATCAGTACCACCAGACACTCAGGTCTATGAATCCTAACCATGCACACGCACATACACACACACACACACACATTGTCTGAGGCTGATAACAACACAGGCAGTCCGCTTGCCAGTTAAAACAGATTAAGACCAATATCTTCATCCCACATCCTCATCCAGACAGCTTTATGCCTAGCCTCAATGTGACACCCCATGCTTTTCTTTCTGGACAATTGTTATAGTCACATAGTGTACAATCAAAATTGCACCCTAATGCTTATATACTGATGTCGGATCTTAATTTGATCACTTTTTTGTTGCTGAGAATTTTCCTGCACCACAGATGAGCTTTGTGATTTACAAATTCACTGAAAAACCAAACTAACACACAGTTATATTAACCGTATTGTACTTTTCATGTAGCCTATTTTCGAAGAGCTAATCGTCTAACCACTGATCAAACAACATCATGGACTAAACGTTCAAATGCTGTTGATGCAGGATTATTTTGCCCAGGTCAAAAGTAGTGCACTATATAGTGAATCAGCCAGGTCACCTGTAATACAAGTCAGTATTCGACATCCATCCATGTCTGAGGATGCCAGGTGATGACATGGAAACCAGCCTATAGGGGCAATAGTGAGTGCTGTTTCCTTCAAATAGGTTTAGTTTTTGTAGGGCGTTGTGGACACGGACGGCGGATGGTCGTAAGCATCTGCCTCTGATTCCAAAACTGCCAAAGAGAAGGAACCAGACGAAGGAAGGTTGCAAGTTCAAATCCAGTGATTAAAAGTTGTTTTGAGATTTAAAAAAAAAACATTTCTGGAAAACTTTGAAATTTGACGTGAGACTGTGAGAGCTAGTTGAGTGAATGGGGTGTCATTTCAGCCATAGCCTTATCCCTGACCTCACTGTGACTCCCCATGCTTCAGCATAATGATAACATCACTCGTTCCTCTCTGTCAACTCAGCTCCAGTCTGAAGATCAATATGATCATCCATTATTGTCATTGGAGAGTTTGTGATCTGAATATCATTCTCAACCAACCATTTTGCATAAGATCATGTTACTGAAGATATTCATCACTAGAACCAGTGTCAGTCACGGTAATCGGATGACTGGGGTTGCGTCTGAAATGGCATCCTATTCAGAGAGATCAGTCACACTAATCAGATTGGAACTTGGAGGAAAAATAATGTGTCCTTTACAAAAACGCACTGTTTTTCCAGAAATCCTGGTTGGAAGATTCCGGATTTCCTTATTATTCCCTTCTAATTACAGGAATCTTCCAACCAGGATTTCTGGAAAACCTGGGAATTTTGACAAAGTTCATTTTACAACCCTAGTTCTTGTTAAAAAACCTGTAGCCTTTCCTACCGTATCTGACACTATATTTTCCCTAGTATGATCATTATACAGAGTTAAGATAGCCTTTAGGCAATGTTTTACAAGCATAACGAATTGGATGATTCATTTTACGTTGAGACAAACAACATCCTTTTGAGGGATGCTTTAGCATTCAGAGAGCCTACTACAGTGAAGACTATTGTATCTGATAACAAAAGTCTGCGAGGGGAATGATAACCTTGGGAGTGCAGCTCTCGGGACGAACGATGCTTAATGGAGCATGCCAATTAGCCAAGGATAGGCATTCTAGGCCTTCTTCCATCTATTAAAATATTATACGATCCTATATAATCTATTGCATGTTGTAAGATTCTATAGCCAGATTCTGTCCCCATTGGTCCTTTAGCCATGAGAAATGGTGAGCTATAAAGCTATAAGGGTATGGAGTTGTTGAACCCCTTTGTATTCCTCATATGAATAATTCTCTTTCTCCTTGTTTTAGTCTTTCATCACGCCCACAACCTAGTTCCCTTTCTCTCTCATCCTCTTCTTCTTTTTCAAGTATAAACTTAAAAGATTAAGATCAAAGTATAGTCTATATTTTATGGCGATAGCCTCTTGTTCACGACTTCTGTTCCACAACATTAATGCAACACTCTTCTGATCAAAGAGCAATGTACATCAGAGGCAACAGGCCACGTAGTTTAACAGAACTAAGCATTCTTACTGAGAGGTTGTATGTGTTTCAGATTGACTGTTGCGTTCGGAAACTACAGACAAACTGATTGACAAATCACCTTGCATCCTAAATAACTACTCATTATTTTTTGATCAGTCCTTTTTCCCTGTGATCAGCGACTGAGCAATATTGATAATCTCAGACACGGCCATAGTCTGATGTTGTTTAACCCGTGCCCTGATTAGTATGGATTCAATTCACTAGTTCGAAGTGAGAAACAACAATTCTGTATTGCCCTCTGAAAGGGGGCACATGAGGATCATGAACTACATTTTCGTATTATTGCTGAGAATTGCCGAAAATATGTACATCTGAACCAATATACAGAGCTACGGTGTCCTTAAATATGGCCTGCCCTCCATTGTAGTTAAGTTCATGTAAATATCTCTCTTCACTTTGTTTCAATCCAACACCTCACTAAGGGTAATTAATATGACGCTGGTAGAAAGAAAACTCCCATTAATTAAACAGAAACACTTCAGATGCTTCAGTGAAGCGAACACTGTGTCTCTGTGGTTAGTGTGGTTGGTACCCTGGTTTCCATGGTGACTGCAGTGGATGATGTCGCTGGCTGGATCTGCAGAGAAGGCAAACAGAGTGGGAACTTTCATTTTCTGATAGTGAGCGGCTCGATGCGATGGGACTTGCACGCTAGAGCTCACTGACGGAGGCCTTGGGGCCATCTTTGTGACGCATTCATATTGAAGGGATCTGTTTAATTTCATGACTGACTTTTTTTATTTAAAGACTTCGGCAGAACTTTAAAATGGATTTCTGGTCATGGATGAATTGATGGGTTATTTTAAAGGGGCAATGATTTCTGTGACATGGATAATGCCAGTAGATAGTTTCTCAGATGTTGTTTTAGTTTTTGAAGTTGAAGAAAGCATCCATTAAGCTTGCTTGCATTAAAAACCCCATGCTGTCTTTTTCATTTATTTTTTTTAATCATTACTGTGTGTCCAATAAATCACTGTAGGTGTTTATTTTATGAACATTTTTACATTTAAAAAAATAAAGGTTAATTTATTTCCCTGAGCCTCCCTTTGCCATTAAAATGTTCAGTCTAGTTGTGTGGGCGATTTGATACAAATGTAAATATATTTACATACACAACCCTGATTGGCGAATAGAATCGTCTAGACTAGGGGTGTCAAACTCATTCCATGGAGGGCCAAGTGTCAGCGGGTTTTGTTTTTTTCCTTTCAATTAAGACCTAGACCACCAGGTGAGGGGAGTTCCTAGTGACATTAATTCATCCATCAAATCGAGGGTAGAGTGAAAACCTGCAGACACACGGCCCTCCGTGGAATGAATTTGATTACGCGGTCTAGACTAGAGAGCCTACCGGTCATATGACCGGTCAGAATAATCAGATCAGATTGTGATGTCATGCTGTGGGTCACAAAATTCATCCCATCTGAACGGGCTGAAATTCCAGGTTTTTCTCCAAAAAAACTGTTACACTAAAAGGGCATTATCAGAATGTTCCTAATTTCAGAGTGTTATTGCGACATCATAGTATGGAAATATCATTTGAAAAACAGGAAATCATGTTTTTGACTACACTAGACGTATTGATTCAAAATTGATTCTATAGGGAAGGTCAAATTTTTTTCATTATCCAAGTAAAGTGCTACTACTTTGTTTTTCTGTTTTTGAATGTTTTGATGTACTGTGAAGACAATAACTAATAGTTTAGCTATCCATCCACAGTTCCTCGACTAGACATAGAACACACCTAACCCCTAGCCCAGCTATCGTTAGCCACAAATGCTAACGCAACAAGACGCATGATAATGTAAGACCGCTAAAACGTATGATACTATATGACCGATATTCCACCACCAGACCATTTGTAACATATCATACAAATTGGAGGACGTAACATATCATATGAAATGGAGAACGTACATATCATATGAAATGGAGAACGTACATATCATATGAAATGGAGAACGTGCATATCATATGAAATGGAGAACGTGCATATCATATGAAATGGAGGACGTAACATATCATATGAAATGGAGAACGTGCATATCATATGAAATGGAGAACGTGCATATCATATGAAATGGAGAACGTGCATATCATATGAAATGGAGAACGTGCATATCATATGAAATGGAGAACGTGCATATCATATGAAATGGAGGACGTAACATATCATATGAAATGGAGAACGTGCATATCATATGAAATGGAGAACGTGCATATCATATGAAATGGAGAACGTACATATCATATGAAATGGAGAACGTACATATCATATGAAATGGAGAACGTACATATCATATGAAATGGAGAACGTACATATCATATGAAATGGAGAACGTACATATCATATGAAATGGAGAACGTACATATCATATGAAATGGAGAACGTACATATCATATGAAATGGAGAACATACATATCATATGAAATGGAGAACGTACATATCATATGAAATGGAGAACGTACATATCATATGAAATGGAGAACATACATATCATATGAAATGGAGAACGTACATATCATACAAAATGGAGGACGTAACATATCATATGAAATGGAGGGCCACAAAAACACCACAACATAATGTGAATGGGTGTGAGACAGTGTTGGTTCTACAAATCATTCCATGGTTTTTACAGATTGGGAAACATAATTTGCCACCGTGTTCATTTTATTGATTTTTGTTGTTGTTTTAATCAACAATCCGAGAAGCTTCTTGTAAAACATCTTGGCTTGCTGTTAATTCATCAATGCCTTTTACAATAGATACTCATCTAGCTAGCGTAAGTTATAAACTATAAACTATAAGGATCACTGCATGAGCACTGTAAAGTTAATCATGATGGGTTCAAGTGTGACTAGCACAAATACCTTACAGTCTCTGGCAATACATTGAATATAAGCAAACATACAGCTTTTTGTATACATTTTACAGAAATGTTCCAGGATTCAATAGTCTTTAAAGGAGTTACTTATAAATGTATATTAATTCATAAAAATGACAAAATTCCCTAACTGCAATATCCAAAGCAGGGCAGAAGAACAGTGCTAGAAAAAAACAGAGGTAAAGCTATATTTGGATTAAATAGTGAATCTGTAGGCAAAGAAAATACTGTTGATATCCTGCTGATAGTCTACAGCTAGTTTGTTGAACATCTGCACATTTCCTATTTATATAAAGCTTTACCAAAATACACTGGGTGTACAAAACATTAAGGACACCTGCACTTTCCATGACATATTGTAGACTGACCAGGTGACACCAGTTGAAAGCTATGATCCCTTATTGATATCACTTGTTAAATCCAATTCAATCAATGTCAATGAATGGAGGAGACAGGTTAAAGAAGGGTTTTCAAGCCTTGTGACAATTAAGACACGCATGGTGTATGTGTGCCATTAGGATGGTGAATGTGCAAGACAAAAGATTTAAGTGCCTTTGAATGGGGAATGGTAGTAAGTGCCAGGCACACTGGTTTGTGTCAAGAACTGCAATGCTGCTGGGTTTTCCATCCTCCACAGTTTCCTGTGTTAATCAATAACGGTCCACCACCCAAAGAACATCAAGCCAACTTGACACAACTGTGGGAAGCAGTGGAGTCAATACAGGCCAGCACGGGCCTTGGGGTCAACAAGGGTAGGGGTGGGGTGGTTGGTGCAACTCAATATTAGGAAGGTGTCCTTAATGTTTTGTACACAGTGTATAAGTATAAAAACCATGAATGATAGATTGTTAAATAATTAAATTTGATTTTCAACACAAAGTGTGACTCACATGACAAGAGAAAGGAAAGTTACAATTGTATTGCAGTATTGTAGCTATTGACAGCGGTTGCGAGAAATACTATGTGGGAGTTAGCCTTGATCAATATAAAATCCATCGTTCTATAACAGACACTCAGAGGCAAAAAGGTTATAGTAGGCTATTAGCAACTGTTTCTCTAGTAAAAATGGGTGGCTAAGTGGTCATTTTCTATTTTGTGACATTTGCACGCATTTGTCAGTTTGATGTACTGTACTGTACCTTTCACCATTATGGTCCTACTGTGTATTAAAGGGTGGTAAAACCATATTTAGATGTACAATTCATTTACAGAAGTTGTGAGCATTGTTACACTGGAGTACAGTACTTAAATATCTCTACCCTGTCGATTTTAGCTTGTTTGCAAAGCTAATGCATGTAATCAATATCACATCTGTTATACATAATAATGTGTAGGCTGTTTCACATTTCAATAGACTCTCTCTTTGTAGAAGCCATGTAAATACATCGTTTTAGATCCACATAATAATATAAAGTGTGTCTGTCAGGAATACTGACAAAAGCAAGGAGAACATAAAGCAGAAACGGATTCGGCTGTAAATAATTCAGCAGTCTGTGTTATTAGACCTGAAGCATTTTCACTCACTGCCAGGACATATACTGAAGATACGGGATGAAAATAATCTCATTCTATAAATGGGACTTAATCTGTTTCTCTCTTATTTTCTTTTTTAAATGTAAGACTAGCCTCAGCAGTTATGCAGTACAGTAGCTAATAAAGCATACAGCTATTTGATCAAATATCACTGTGAAAATGGAGCGATAGTCATCATCAAAACAGCATACAGAATCACATACACAAACGGAAGCCAGTTAGTTTCACCTGTCACTGAAAAAGTTAGCCAACTACGTAAATAATATGTCGGAGTGCTGAGAATATCTATATCTACAAAGTCACGTTAAGTGATTTTAGTTTGGAACTGATTTTGGTTCCCTTACATTCAGCAAACTACAATGTTGTGGTACATGTACATGCATCCTTCTGACTTCAGTATTTCCACAGACATGCACATTCATCTTATTAGAAATATGCCAAAATGTTGACATCTAACCATTAATAGTTAGACTATGTCATCTAAACTGACATCGACATAAACAGTAATTAATTATATTCTCTTTTCATCTGTAGTCTGTGCTAGCTAGTATCAGTATGCAAAACCATTCACAAACCTCTCGTCCACATTTTTGGGCTTGTCATAGTGGTTCATGACATAGCATCATGCCCAAGGTCAGTAAAAAATATAGCTACTTCTGAAATGGTACCCTATTCCCTACATAGTGCACTACTTGGTCAAATGTAGTGCACTATATAGGGAATAGGGTGCCATGTGGGTTGCAGTCTATGGAACGATTTACAGGCTTGATCTTTCATCAGCATTGATGTTTTGCAAGGTTACCGGGAGAATTTATGCCCTATAATAAAGTCATAAGTTATAGCCTACAGCCTATGAAATATGAAGGGTCATTTTAATCTTAATCACTATAATTAGTTGATGCCCTCAAGGTAAAATTGAGCGCTGTCATCATCTTTCTTAGGAATCTTATCATGACTTAATGCCATAGTTAAGTCTCTCTAATCTGCCATCGATTTAATTTGACAGATGACACACTGTTTTTCTCCAATTACACAGTAAAACAGATAGTAAAAGTCCTTTCCAAATCTCACTTGTTTCAGCTATGTACATGCTCAGTGATTCTCAAGAGGTTTGTTGTCTTGGTCTCACAAGCCGCCATACTCTTCAGGTTTGTCAGTTTTAAAGTTGTTTTGCTGTTGTTGTTTCATTTTTACATTCATCAGAGTAGTAATGCATTCACGCAGAGTGTAGATCTAGATTAGGCTGTTCTGCTCCTCCACCCTCAGTGGTCTATGATTGTTTAGTTATTCCTCTCAGTGGTCCCTTCTACCTCTCTGCTCCGATCTATGAAAGTCTATTAGGTTTGTAGCCGAGAGCCGAGGTGTCTGTGAGGAAATTCTATGGTACAGCAGTGGAGCACAGGCAGGCACAAAGCTCTGTGGTAGATTTCCATTGTTTGCAGATTCATGTAGCTATCAGCCCCATTTTCCCATTTGTTTCAGTGTCTCGTGCCCCAGTGCTTTGCACTAAAGTATGTTTTCATCCATCATCCAACCTGTCACAATGGATCTGTAGTTTCTTCTTCCTCTGTGGCGCGTGCAATGTATTTGTTTTGCCTTTTGTAGATGGAAAGTGGAAAATAACTATTTTTCTCTCCATTATACAGTACCTTAGTCAAGTGTGATGGAATATGCGTCAGCAATCTTCGAAAATTCATCATCGATGTTAGTTTACAGGTGCTTGCTTCCCAGAGAATAGAAAGAAGGTCTGATAAACAAAGGTTGGACATCCATGCTTCTCCACTTTCTCAGTTTGTCAAAGCACAAGGCTACTGTAGCCTGGAGAAGCATTGACATCCCACTCACAGTGTACTGTACCCATGCTACAGCCTGTCTTGTCTATTCACACTACTTCAAGATGGATGATGCAGTCTCTGGTACATGAGATAAAAAATAGACCACTGCTTAGCATTTGGAATATTTGCGAAGTCCGTCAGCTGTAACAACTGTCATTGTCACTGAACAGTGTTGGGTGTTTTCTCCAACCCCTCCTGGGTGAAACGTCTCCATTTCAGATGTCTACATATCTACTCATTCAGTGGTTTCCCTTACCCTGTTGTCTTATTTTCAAAACAACCCCAGTCCCATATTTGTGCAGCTTGTCATGAGTCACAAACAGGGATGAGTTGTTGACAAAACCATGTCGTATACTTTGGACCACTGTCCTTGACAACATCCTGTGTATTCGCTCTGCAGCCAGACATCCATTTGTCATAAACCAGAAATTCACTACTCAAAAAGGCCTGGCACCTTCGCAGATTGTCTCTAGATAGAACCTTCACAGAGATGTGTGTAGAGTTTTATTGAACACGATTTATGATGAAGAATTGAATCTCTCTACTTCTGAGCTACAATAACGAAAGTTCCTAAATCTCACTGGTAGGAATGCCGATGATGAGGTCAAAAAAAAAAAGGTATGGTGTGTTTTGGAACCTCCTTTACTGACACCTCTGTGTGAGTCTGAATAAATAATTTTTTGTCCTGTCAGAATTCTGTTGTGGAGATCTGGGTGATCTCAGACTGCAGGTCTTGCTGGACCCTCCTTGATCGAGAACCACGAGGGATCTGGTCCATGCCTAGTCATACGGGCTTCTTTTCCGTCCCAGCTTCAGTCGGAGCGCAGACGGACACAGGTTCCCGGTTGGCGTTCCGACCCCTGTTGAGGGAGTTGCGTTCCACGCGGGTCCGGCAGGGCAGGCAGAAGTCCCGGAAGCACCTCTTGAAGTTCTCGTCCAGGAAAGCGTAGAGAACAGGGTTGAGACTACTGTTCATGTAGCCCAGTGCAATGCAGAGGTGCCAGCTGGCTTTCACGTAGGGGTTCCTGTTAACAATGAATCATAATAAGTTATGCATCATTTCATTTGATGCCCTTTTCCAACACACCCAAAGTAATTTGACCGAAAAAAATTGACAAGAAAATAAAAGTACACAAAACATAACGACTAACCCAGAGTCGATCTCCACCAGAGTCTTGATGATGATGAAGATGTGGATGGGCGTCCAGCAGACAATGAAGGCTGCGACAATCACGAGGACCATGCGGGTGATGCGGCGCATGTTGCGGTCCTTCTCCTTAGAGCCGGAGAGCAGGCGGACGCTGCGCAAACGCAGTATCATCAGACCATAGCAGATGGTGATGACCATGACAGGGATGATGAAGGCAAAGATGAAAACGCAGATCTTAGTGACTGTATCCCAGTACCAGTCAGGGTCGGGGAACTTCAGTGTACACATAGTCTGACCTAGGAGTAGAGAGGGGTGGAGGAGAGAAGAGGGGGTGGGATGGGTGGAGGAGAGAAGGAGAGGAGTCAGACACATTTAAAGAGAGCGGGGGTGAGACAGAGCCTGTAGGACAGAGACTGAGGAGACTGAGGAGACTGTAGGAAGTTTACGTTATAGAGATAATTGATATTTGACCATAATATACAAGAAAGCCGTTGAAAGAAGTGTCAAAAACGTGCTAGCTAGTTTAACGTTACTTTCTCACCACTGTCTGTTGTTTTGGTCACCGCCATGACCATGATGGGCACCCCGATGGCAGAGGACAGAACCCAGATCAGAACGTTGATGATCTTACCCTTGGCGGGCGTCCTGAACTCCAGGGCTCTCACTGGGTGACACACAGAAGATTACGTTTCAGTTGCAACTTATATTACAGTGTGGCTCTAGGCACCCTTTCATTTCTATTTGCGAGAGGATACGCTCTGGTTAAAAGTAGTGCACCATAACGTGTATAGGGTGCCATGTGGAATGCTTCTCTCCCTTTACCTGGGTGGCACACAGCAATGTAGCGGTCCACAGACATCATGGTCAGGGTAAAGATGCTTGTGAACATGTTGTAGTAGTCGATGGCGATGACCACCTTACAGAGGACCTCTCCGAAGGCCCAGGTCCCCATCAGGTACTTGGCGCTCTGGAAGGGCAGTGTGCTGGTGGCTAGGGCATCAGCTAGAGCCAGGTTAAAGATGTAGATGTTGGTGGATGTCTTCATCTTGGTGTATCTGTGGACGGAGACATTTGTTAAATAGATGTTGCTGTCAAACCGTATGTTGTATTCTGTGATGATTTTGACGTGAATGAATTGAATTTCAATTCACCTACAAAATTTACTTTGGAATTTATCTCAACCTTGGTGAAAGATAATTAAGTAAAAAAGATTTAGCAGTCAGTAATGACAGCGGTTGGTGCGGATGGTAGGATTTTCTGTTTGGGTTGAGAAAGCTACAGTTGAAGTCAGAAGTTTACATAGACTTAGTTTGGAGTCATTAAAACAAATTTTTCAACCACTCCACAAATTTCTTGTTCACAAACTATAGTTTTGGAAAGTCGGTTATGACATCTACTTTGTGGATGACACAAGTAATTTTTCCAACAATTGTTTACAGACAGATTATTTAACTTATAATTCACTGTATCACAATTCCAATGGATCAGAAGTTTACATACATATAAGTTGACTGTGCCTTTAAACAGCTTGGAAAATTCCCAGAAAATGTCATGGCTTTAGAAGCTTCTGATATGCTAATTGACATAATTTGAGTCAATTGGAGGTGTACCTATGCATGTATTTCAAGGCCTACCGAAACTCAGTGCCTCTTTGCTTGACATCATGGGAAAATCAAAAGAAATTAGTCAAGACCTCAGAAAATAATTGTAGACGTCCACAAGTCTGGTTCATCCTTGGGAGCAATTTCCAAAAGCCTGAAGGTACCACGTTCATCTGTACAAACAATAGCACGCAAATATAAACACAGTGGGACCACGCAGCCGTCAAACCACTCAGGAAGGAGACGCGTTCTGTCTCCTAGAGATGAACGTACTTTGGTGCGAAAAGTGCAAATCAATCACAGATCTACAGCAAAGGACCTTGTGAAGATGCTGGAGAAAACCGGTACAAAAGTATCTATATCCACAGTAAAACGAGTCCTATATCGACATAACCTGAAAGGCCGCTCAGCAAGAAAGAAGCCACTGCTCCAAAACTGCCATAAATAAGCCAGACTACGGTTTGCAACTGCACATGGGGACAAAGATCGTACTTTTTGGAGAAATGTTCTCTGGTCTGATGAAACAAAAATAGAACCGTTTGGCCATAATGACCATCATTATGTTTGGAGGAAAAAGGGAAGCACCGTGAAGCACAGGGGTGGCAGCATCATGTTGTGGGGGTGCTTTGCTGCAGGAGGGACTGGTGCACTTCACAAAATAGATGGCATCATGAGGAAGGAAAATTCTGTGGATATTTTGAAGCAACATCTCAAGACATCAATCAGGAGGTTAAAGCTTGGTCACAAATGGGTCTTCCAAATGGACAAAAAGCATACTTCCAAATTTGTGGCAAAATGGATTAAGGACAACAAAATGAAGGTATTGGAGTGGCCATCACAAAGCCATGACCTCAATCCTGTAGAAATGTTGTGGGTAAAACTTTAAAAAAAGCTTGTGCGAGAAAGGAGGCCTACAAACCTGACTCAGTTACACAAGCTCTGTGAGGAGGAATGGGCCAAAATTCACCCAACTTATTGTGGGAAGCTTGTGGAAGGCTACCCGAAACATTTGACTCAAGTTAAACAATTTAAAGGCAATGCTACCAAATACTAATTAAGTGTATGTAAACTCTACAGAATATACAGTGTGATGAAAGAAATTCAAGCTGAAATAAATAATTTTCTCTACTATTATTCTGACATTTCACAAGTGGTAATCCTACCTGACCTAAAACAGGGAATTTTTATTAGGATTAAATGTCAGGAATTGTGAAACTGAGTTTAAATGTACTTGGCTAAGGTGTACTGTATGTACATTTCCGACTTCAACTGTATATTCTGTAGTGTTTTGTCACTGTGTTTTCACTCACGTCCAAGATGCTCAAACGACTTGCCTCTTGCTGTATATGTTGAGCAGAGAAACATTTGGAACATGTCATTCCAATTCTCTTTGCACATTGTTCTATTTCTCTGTGAACAAGTGATTGAAGATATTTATACAACGGGTTGGTCTAATCCTGTATGCTAATTGGTTAAAAGAGCATTCCAACCGGTGTCTATTCCACAAGTTCTAAATCTATGATGTTAAAATGCCTATTTAGTCTGTTCCATCTGACTGTGCAATCCACTGTCTCATCTGCCAGGCAGGGAAGTTATCAACTTGATCTAGACATTATCTCACATTTCTTTTAGACTAACATTTAGTCTACAACAACGGAGATTTGTATAAAATTTGCTGTCTTTCTCTCAGACATTTGCAACATTGTTTCAATTTTCAAATTCGATCTCCAACTGTCCCATAGTAATGAACGTGTTGGGGTCAGGAGTTGGGACAAGAGAGAGAGAAAGAGAAAGGCAGTGTTTCAGTTCGCATCATTTTTATGGATATATACAAAGAAATGTCAATTTCCAGCTTCAGTTTGAAGTTATTGTGTTCGTTGTGTTATTGGCTAGCTCCTCTGACCAACAGTGTCCTAACGACAGAGGACATTTTCTATGCCAGGCAAAATCGTGCTTCATTAGCTCATTGCTATGGATGTATCCAAATAAATGTCACAAGAAAACAGCTTAAACAAATGCAGCTACCGTTGTTATTCTGGCTGCACTGTTTGACGTGACTGTAAGTTAGCCGTAGTTGGCTAGCTAGCAAGCAAGGGATAACAACATTGCCAGCCAGTATGGCAATGGAACATTTAGAATGAACGACTTGGTCGCGTCCATAGAAACAGAACAAAAAAATACTGAACGCCCGGGTCGCGTCTCTGGCGACCAAACCAATAGAACGAACCAGCCGGCTTGGGTAGCAACCCTAAGTTTGTTTCAGGACTATATCTTGTGGAAGGTTGAAATGGTATGAATAAATTCATCCAAATAACATTTCATGAAAATATGTCATCATTATTTGAATATGTTGGTAACCCGTTGTGTAAAAGTGATAATGTAATGGTTTTCTTCATCTGAAGGAGAGGCGGACCAAAGCGCAGCGTGGTGGTTATTCATATTCTTTAATTTATAAAGAAACTACACATGAGATAACTAACAAAAACAACAAATGTGAGAAAACCTAAAACAGTCCCATCTGGTGCAAACACAAAGACAGGAACAATCACCCACAAACACACAGTGACACCCAGGCTACCTAAGTATGATTCTCAATCAGAGACAACTAATGACACCTGCCTCTGATTGAGAACCATACTAGGCTGAAACATAGAAAACCCCAAATCATAGAAAATCAAACATAGACTGCCCACCCAACTCACGCCCTGACCATACTAAATAAATACAACACAAAGGAAATAAAGGTCAGAACGTGACAGATAATGCCTTCAAAGCCGGTGTTTGGGGCCTAACAACACCCATACCGATATCCCCCAAACACCAGCTTCTCGGGCACGAACACTTAATCGATCTCTTGAACATGCGTGGAACAGCAAAACACGTTATTCTAATTCTCTTCATACGCGGTTCTATTTCTTTCTGAATGAGTGATTAAAGATAATTGATATACTTCAGGCTTGTTAGTGTCTGATCAAGCACTTTGAGGACCGCTTAGGATTATTTGCTGCATTAAGATATGTTCTATTCTTCAAAAAAACTCCTGCAAAGAAGATTTTCTTTACTTTTTTGTAATTAGACCCAAGACCCACTGGGCAGAGACATCAGTTCAACCTCCAGTTTTTTTTATTTAAATTTGGTTGAGTTGTCAAATAACATGAAAAAAATACATTACATTGATGTCTTTTTGCGAATCCAATTCGTTTTCCACATTTGTTTAACTAGGCAAGTTAGTTAAGAACGCATTCTTATATACAATGACAGCCTAGGAGCAGTGGGTTAACTGTTTTGTACAGAGCAGAACAAAAGGTTTTTACCTTTGCAGCTCAGGGATTCAATCCAGCAACCTTTTGGTTACTAGTCCAACACTCTAACCACTAGGCTACCTTTCACCCCTAGGTGACCTGCTGACCCAAAACATTGATTCAACATCATCACGTAGATTTTTGGGATTTAAATTATGTGGCAACAATGTTGATTCAACCAGTTTTTGCCCAGTGGGGAGCATGTTGGCTGAGTCACTAGAGTAGTTAGAGATATTGGCCTAATGGGGTCAGAATCTCTCTGAAGGCACAATATAAATGTGTTCATAGAGATATATTATATCTTAACCTACTTTGCCTTCAAAAACAGTATTATATTAGTCAAAGCCCATTGGTCTGTATGTAAAATGCTCTAAGAGTTACAGAATATGCTGTGTTGAAATTGGTGTGCCTAAGTGAGAACGGTACTTCAATAGATTTTTGCACTGTGGCTCTGTGGATACATTAAGTGAATATTTTGTACAGTCCATTTAGTTAATGGTCCAGATGTGTGTGTTCACCATAAAAGCTATTGATGTTCAAAAGTCAAAAGGACAACAAAATCAAACCAAACAACACTCAGAATGAAGTAAACAACATTTACTGGAAAATGGAAATCAGCTTTGGGCGTTGGTCAGTCTTTGACAGGGACTGTAACCTCCTAATCCTAACTCCCTGTTGGGTCGTTCCATGTCATTTCAGCAAGCCGTTACACCCACTATCTCAGATTGATTAAGAAATACTTTTTTTAGTTAGAAAAATATAAAATTAGCATTCCTGCTAAATCCTTTTGCTGAAATATAATTTGATCTCTGAGAAATTAAGCTGCTTGATTGCACCCAAATTCATATAATATTCAATATGTCCTGGTAGTCCATCTGGCCACGTGGCCTTGTGACTGTTGAATGTTTAAAGGTCTTGCTCATATCGACTACGGAGAGCGTGATCACACAGTCTTCCGGAACAGCTGGTGCTCTCATGCATGCTTCAGTGTTGCTTGCCTCGAAGTGAGCATTAAAGGCATGTAGCTCGTCTGGTAGACTTGTGTCACTGGGCAGCTCGCTGCGTTTCCCTTTGTTGTCCGTAATAGTTTACAAGCCCTGCCTCATCAGATGAGCGTCAGAGCCGGTGTAGTAGGATTCAATCTTAGTCCCTGTATTGACGCTTTGCTTGTTCGTCTGAGGGCATAGCGGGATTTCTTATAAGCGTCCGGATTAGTGTCCCGCCACTTGAAAGCGGAAGCCCTTTCCTTTAGCTTGGTGCGGACATTGCCTGTGATCCATGGCTTCTGGTTTGGATATGTACGTACAGTCACTGTGGGGGGGACGTTGTCGATGCACTTTTTGATGAAGCTGGTGACTGAGTAAGAAATTAGGAGTGTTGCAGGAATGCTTATCTTGTCTGTTTCTAACAACAGAAATGATTTCAGAACAATCTGACATGGTGGGTGTCAAAATCCTCGTACTTTTTGAGGTGGAATAACCCTGATCCCTGTCGCTCAGTAATAAATACATTATAGCCTATTGATTTCCCATTCCCTTTCTCCCTCTTTAAGATATGTTCGATAACATGTAATAATTTACAGCTCTTAGTGCATAAACACTACCAGCCAAATCATTCTGGAGACTGGGGCTATAATCTAGGTCTGTGGAGTGTATGTGTATCTATGTCGGTGTCTGTGCTGGTGTGCGTGCATGTGTGTGCTATCATGTAATATAATATATATATGCCATTTAGCAGACACTTTTATCTGAAGCGACTTAAAGTCATGCGTGCATTCATTTTACTTATGGGTAGTCTGGGAATGCTCTACAAAATGAGCTTCAAAGGATCACCCATATGCAAAATGTCTCTTTGCTATAAGTCAGCAAAGAGGCCTTGAGCCAGGACTGTGATGACCATTCCATGTTTAGGCATCCCATCTGCCTATGAGACTGATGGTGGGTTAGGGGTGAGAGGGGACAGGACTGTCGAGTATGTGGACTGAGAGCTGCTGGTGATTTGCTGATTTCTCTTCTGCTTCAACGGCTCCCACAGGAGGGTTAGACCCTCCCGACTGAAATAGTCTATGAAAGCCACCTTCTTGATTGTTCATCTGACAGATGTGTTGTGATCCCTGTCAGGTCAAGTCAACTGGCCGACATTGAACAGACTTTACAACAAAAGTGCGTGTGTGTGCATGTGTGTGCGTGTGTGTGAAGAGTCGTGACAGGCATTGTGATATGGGCCAACTCAGGGACAAACGCTTTAAATTAAAACAAGGTCAGGTCAGTGGATCTAAATATTGTCTATTCAATGTATTTCTGTTTTAATTGCACCTGTCTCTATTCAAACAAAAGGTTAACTAGATTAATTGTTGGTTATCTCCCTCTCACACCATCTCTGTCTGTATTGGGTCTTGGTGTCAGTCAGTAAGATGGTCATTGATCTACTGGCTCTGCCTCTCCAGGGTATCAGTCACTCTCTACACCATAAACGCAGCCCTGGCAATTAAACAATCCCACTGTTAAAAGTAGAGACAGGCTAGGTGGAGGGATTGATGAACACAAAACAAATCTGTCAAGAATCATTCCAATGAACAGCATCCTGTACCTGACTTATACAATATGCTTTTCCAACTTTTTAGCTCCATTCCTATGCTGTATACATTGGATTTTATTGTCACATTTAATAATATCAGTACTGTATACAGATGTAGGATCTTAATTTGATCACCCTGTTACAGGATAACTTTCATACAATGCAGGACAATTAAAACGTGTTGTTTATTTGAGGTGTAAAAAGGCTTCTGAAGTTTGTAATGTCCACTTAGAAATTTCAGACTTGATTTTTCCTTGCGCAAAACGTATAAACCCCTACATAAATGTCCGTTCATTATTATTCACACAATCATTCACATTTCCTGTTGCTGTAGGATTCTTTTCCTGGCTCAAACTGGCTCAAATTAAGATCCTACATCTATAATGCAACCCATCTGTGGTTTCTAAATGGGTCTCTGTTGTACAAACACATCACTTGTCCATTGCTGTGAACCTGCTCATAGTGTATCACAACTATATCTCAATGGGGCAAGGAAGATATGTTTTAGGAAATATTGCTTGAGTCATGTACTGGGGTGCCAGAGACAGAGTAAATCTATTGTCTGAAGTTTCCGGTGCTCAGATGAGTCAGACTACAGCAGGTTACAGACTCTTTTACCGCTAGGGAAGATTGTTCTTGATGGGAGATTTCTTTCTCTGTCTGTTAGAACCCTTTGATTCAGCATAACTTCATCTATGAATCCGTCTGTGCTCCCTAGCGCCACTGTCAGCAGGAGAGAATTAGATATTACATGTTATATTTGTCGTATTTATAAGATGACGGTGAATCACAGGCAGTCATTATATCCATTGGATGGGTTTGCTCTCTGCGTATGTAGAATCTTTATCGCTAGCCCTGATCTGAGCTGGCGTGGTCAGGGCACACCCACCCTCACCTCTCCTCCACCACCAAGACCCATGCTGGGACCATGTCCCTTCTTGTCTTTCCTGCCCTAACCATGGCCCACTCCCCTCTGCCTTGAACCAATGTTACAGGAGCCAGGGCTTACACATGATAGACACACACACAGAGACACACACACACACGGAGACGGAGATGCAACGAAAGACGCATCGAGTGGGTGGCCTCTGGGCTCTGTTTGTGTGGATGGATGTTGATGGCTAGAGAAGGGGAGAGGAGGTGAGTGGGCGGTGGGGGAAGAGACATGATGTCACATGTGCACGATGTTACACATACAGGAGCTGAGAACACACAAGTGGCCAGATACTGGCAAGATGTTGAAAGGATACGGTGTTCTGTACAGCACTGTACGGTACAGTCGTTTCAAGGAACTGGCTAAGATAGGCGGTCCCTCCCTGCTATCTTTAAAGGGGGTGTAGCTGACAACCTGAAGCATCTTCTCATCAGGTTACAGCACCAAGGCAGGTTTCACCACAACATGCTATGTTCCATTTCCCTTTGAGTATGACACCTGTGCATGCATGAATCATAGAAGAGGAGGGAGAATATGAGCTTTTGATATTTTCCCACGGTGCCCACTCTGTTCATGCCATCCGTTTAACTGGTTCTGGACCTGTAGTAGTTAGCTAATGCCACAGGTTCATAGGGGTGGTCCATTCTCCTTGTTTGGAAGCCTGAAAAGCTTGAAAACAGTGGGATATTTTCTTCCAATGTCATGTTAAATCATTCTGTTCAAAATGAGAACCATGATCTGTAACTGTGATAGTATCATAGATGTCAGTCTAGTTGGGGATTGTAGCTGTGGAGCTGTCATTGCTGTCCTGCCCTGTCATCTCGTGTCCCTAGAGCAGTGGTTCACCACCATTTCCATTCAGTGGACCACCAAATCACCGTCAAAACCTCTTGAGGACCATTATTTGTGGAGTCACTAAATGTTTTAACATTAAATATCTTGCCGGACAAATTTTGAGTCCGTTTTATCCATGAATGTAACAGTTAAAAGGCCTATTATTATTATTATGAACAATTTGTATTTTTTTAAGAAATGAACATTTCTTATAATATAATTAATAACCCCAACTGTTTTTATTTTTGAAGGAAAATGAATTGCACCAACAACAAAACAACTACCACAGACCACAGGTTGAAAACTACTGCCTTAGAGGTTAATCAACATATGGAGGAGGCAGATCCTTGTTAGAATCACTGCTGCAGGCTACAGAGGGTTGTGTCTGTATGTGTATTTGTGTGTGCGTTTGTTAAATTCACAGCAGCAGGGAACAGAGGGTCATTTTAAAAACGTCAGTCAGTGGCCTTGGTTCCAGGACAAACCAGATGGAAATTGAATACTTCCTTCTCCTGACGCTGGTGAATATTGATTATTGTCTTATTGATCACAGCTTCATCAGACCACAGGCAACATTTGTATATTGGGTACGTACACCCAGAGCCATTGATCATAGTCTGTCACCACAAGTTAATCACTCGGTCCAGTATTAACCATGTTCACTGGGCTCCAGTCCGATATGTGTCCATTTCAGCCAAAGGCAGCACACCATGAAAAGATGAACTATATATACAAAAGTATGTCAACACGCTTTCTAATTAGTGGATTCGGCTATTTCAGCCACACCCGTTGCTGACAGGTGTATAAAAATTGAGCACACAGCCATGCAATCACCATAGACAAACATTGGCAGTAGAATGGCCTTAATGAAGAACTCAGTGACATTCAACAAGTCAGTTCATCAGATTTCTGCCCTACTAGAGCTTCCCTGGTCTGCTGTTATTGTGAACTAGATATGTCTAGGAGCAACAACAGCTCAGCCGCGAAGTGGTAGGCCACACCAGTTCACATAACGGGACCACTGGGTGCTGAAGCGCGTAGCGTATAAAAATGGTCTGTCCTCGGTTCCAACGCTCACTACTGAGTTCCAAACTGCCTCTGGAACCAACATCAGCACAAAAACTGTTCATCGGGAGCCTAAGATCACCATGTGCAATGCCAAGCGTCGGCTGGAGTGGTGTAAAGCTTGCCACCATTGGACTCTGGAGCAGTGGAAACGCGTTCTCTGGATTGATGAATCATGCTTGGAGGAGGAATAATGGTCTGGGGTTGTTTTTCATGGTTCGGGCTAGGCCTCTTAGTTACAGTAAAGGAAAATCTTAACGCTACAACATACAATGACATTATAGACGATTATGTGCTTCAAACCTTGTGGCAACAGTTTAGGGAAAGCCCTTTCCTGTTTCAGCATGACAATGCCACCGTGTATAAAGTGAAGTCCATACAGATATGGATTGTAGAGATCGGTGTGGAAGAACTAGACTGGTCGGCACAGAGCCCTGACCTCAACCCCATCGAACACATTTGGGATTAATTAGAACGCTGACTGCGAGCCAGGCCTAATCGGCCAACATCAGTGCCTGACCTCACTAATGCTCTTGTTGCTGAATGGAAGCAAGTCCCTGCAGCAATGTTCCAACATCTAGTGGGAAGCCTTCCCAGAAGAGTGGAACGTTGTTATAGCAGCAAAAGGGGGGCCAACTCCATATTAATGCCCATGATTTTGGAATGAGTTGTTCGACAAGCAGGTGTCCACATACTTTTGGCCATGTAGTGTGTCTTGCTGCTGTAACGGAGGTGGTTTGGTAAACCATGCTTGCTTGATAGCTAACCTTGCCTCAGACCTGAAAAGTTGTGTTTGCTCTATGAGTTATTACCTAGGCTTTAGCTCAGAGGGCTGACACAACCATATGGCGCATGGGAGACACAGACTCAAACATCAGTTTGTCACACTGCTTGGAGACAGTCAAAAGAGTACTCACTCTTTTATGAGGGTCCTTCATTCAGTAAGTTTACTGTGAATTGGAGGCAGTGCTCAAACCTTTGGGCTTGGTGGGCCAGAATAACATCTGAGTGGTGCCCAACTAGACATGATGTATTTAGAAATAGGACAGGTAAACAATAGCTTTTTAGGGTCTTTAAACAACCGCATTTTAGTAAGCAATTGTAAAATCACACTTCACACCAAACTCACACTTAAGAACACATTCTAATTACCAGTAATGATGTATACATTTTTAACAGTTGTGGCACAGAAACAGCAACCAAGTTTCTATGTTCACGAGGCTAATAACTTGAATATGTTTAAAATGTCTTGAATATGGGAAATGTAAACATGTGTATTTGCAGCTCTGATCTGTCATCATTTCTACCCCACTGTTTCCTCCATACTCCGCGGAAGTGCCCTCGACCCCTCTTCGCTTCCCACCACTTCCCTGACCAAACACACACGACTCCTTCCAGAGCTCTCTCTCACACACACGCACATGCGCACGCACACACACTTCACACACACACACTGCTGAGTAAGAGAGTAGACATGCAGCGAGACACGGGAGTCGGTGTTGACTCACACCCGTCCTAAAAAACACCCAACTAAAGCTTCCACTCCACTGGGTACAATATGTCAGGCAGGAATTGCTGCTCTTTGTTTGTTTGGGTAAACCCTGATGTATTTCAGCAAAGGAAGGATTTCGACCTAATCAGAGTTATAAGATGTCAGCTTATGGTGTATACCAGAGTTCATCTTATTCAAGCTCATTGGATGATTCTCCCCCATTTAGGAGTTTTCCTCCTAAGACAGCTCTGCTTATGCCCTGCGTATGAATAAACCAAGTACACCACCTAGTACATCAGCTACACCACTCAAAGAAGTAATTTTATCAACTGCACACCCTCATTCATAACATTAGCCATTTAAATGTAGGTCATAGCACAGTACATTGGGTACAATCATCTCTACACTATTACTGATTCTGTGTGTGTGTGTGTGTGTGTGTGTGTGTGTGTGTGTGTGTGTGTGTGTGTGTGTGTGTGTGTGTGTGTGTGTGTGTGTGTGTGTGTGTGTGTGTGTGTGTGTGTGTGTGTGTGTGTGTGTGTGTGTGTGTGTGTGTGGCTGGCTGGCTGTCTAGCAGAGCGAATGCTTCTGACCTGGGCTATCTTACAGAGGGATGAACCACAATATTGGTGGTGTTAGCCCCAGCTCTCCCCTCAGTCCCCTCAGTCAGTAATCACAGAAGAGTCTTCTTTGGCTCTGTTCCAATATCCACACTAGCATACCACTCAGAATGAAGCAATGTTTTGGGCACGTATTATAAGTGATGCTATTGTGGATACTAAAACATAGCCTTCATATCTACCCAGGCAGCTCTCCCTCTGAAGCAGCCGACACCTGGGTTCAAATAGTATTCGTTTTCTTTCAAATACATTGAGTGTTTGATTTAGCCTGCCTGGAAGGCCAGATGGATCCAGTCAACAGCTCTCTAGAACAGAGGGAGGGGAGATACTGTAGATGGCTCCTAAATAGCTTAATTACTCACTGTGCTGTGTTTTCAAAATGAATATCCAATGCCGATCACGATTCACAGTGAATGAACAATAGCGACTGACTGTGGATGCTAAAACACTCATTTTACTCCACTAGTCAATGTTTTCTTTCCTGTGTAAGGCTGATTACTCCATGCCTAGCACACAGTCTCAGAGAATCAGGAAGCATCGAACCCAACTCAACCTCACCACTTTCTCCGCACTTCATATCTCCCTGTCTCTTCCAATAAATGTGTGTAATTCAGTCCTTGAGCTGTTCTTGTCTATTGATGTTCTGTATTATGTCATGTTTTTTGTTTTGTGTGGACCCCAGGAAGAGGATCTGCTGCTTCAGCAACGGCTAATGGGAATCCTAATAAAATAATAAAATACTAAATCCGTCTGTTTCTCTCCGCTCTCTCTCCCTGTCTCTCTCTGTTTCTCTCCCTCTCACACACCCACTCTCCCTGTCTCTCTCTGTTTCTCCCCCTCTCACACACCCACTCTCTCTGTCTGTCTCTGTTTTTGTCACTGCCTCTCTCTCTCTTTCTCCCCCTCTCTCTCTCTCTATCTTTCTCTCTCTCTCTCTTTTTCTTTTTTTTCACTCTCTCTCCTTAAATTTTGGGGTGGTAGTCACGGTAATGGCAGGTCATGTGCAAAGAAAACCCCACTTTAGAGCAAAGAATCTGATCTGTGCGTCCAGACAGAGGTCGCATATGGAGGATTCGGTTTGCATCAGAATTCAGATCCACATATGGAGGTGGTATAAATCTGGAGTCAAAAGATCAGATTCCATGTTTCTTTTTGCTGTTTACACTGAAGGGAACACATATCATACTGTATCAGCAGGTTAGGAGAGCCTTTTAGCTAACCTAACCTTAACCCTTTTCGTAACCTTAATCTAACTCTCCTAACCTGTTACATTCATTCTCCTAACCTGCTGCGTAAATTCTCCTAACCTGCTACGAAAAGTAACTTCCGTCCGTAGCTGTATAGGCCTACCATCTAGTAAAACCCCTTTAAAGCACCTCCACAGCAAGAAACCAGAGTCCTATATTTTGAGAGTTGGGCCAAAGCGGTTTCTCTCTGAATGTTCTGAGAGCGCCACATTCTCCTCCACAGATGTTGCTAAGTGATAATTGACACTTCTGTATTGTGCTGTTTATTTCTGATAGTTTTCAAAACCTATGAAGATGTCAAGTGAAAGCAGATATGTCGTTTTTTGAGACCATAACACAGTACCGACTTGGATACACATTATCCCGAATGCTAATAAAAAAACGTCTGTTAAATTCACTGCTCTGTTTTGCTTGTTGACAGCGAGTAATTTCATAGGGAATTGTCTGAGGCACTCTCATATTGTACATCACCAACATTTTGAGAATAAAAGAGCTAACATGGCATCCGTTCTAATACCTGGACGAACTCTCTTAAATATATGGCTCTCGGAAAACCAACTAATGTCCATTGTCATGACAACCCCTTTCATTATCTGACAGGAAACAGCAGAAGAGGCCACTATACGTATCTCTTCCCTGACAACCAGAGAGGAGAGTTCATACTGATAGTAGACTCCTGGTTCTTACTGTCAAGAGTTACAGCCTTATTCTAAATGTGATTAAGTAAATAAAATTCCTTGGCAATCTACACACAATACCCCATAATTTTTTACTATTTTACATAAATATTCAGCCCCTTTACTATGAGATTCGAAATTGAGCTCAGGTGCATCCTGTTTCCATTGATCATCCTTGAGATGTTTCTACAACTTGATTGGAGTCCACCTGTGGTCAATTCAATTGATTGGACATTATTTGGAAAGGCACACACCTGTCTATATATGTCAGAGCAAAAACCAAGCCATGAGGTTGAAGGAATTGTACATAGAGCTCTGAGACAGGATTGTGTCTAGGCACAGATCTGGGGAAGGGTACCATATTTTTTTCAGCATTGAATGTCTCCAAGAACACAGTGGCCTCCATCATTCTTAAATGGGAGACGTTTGGAACCACCAAGACTCTTCCTAGAGCTGGCCGCTTGGCTAAACTGAGCAATCGTGGGATAAAGGCCTTGCTCAGGTAGGTGACCAAGAACCCGATGGTCACTCTGACAGCACTCCAGAGTTCCTCTGTGGAGATGGGAGAACCTTCTAGAAGGACAACCATCTCTGCAGCACTTCAACAATCAGGCCTTTATGGTAGAGTGGCCAGATGGAAGCCACTCCTCAGTAAAAGGCACATGACAGCCCACTTGGACTTTGTCAAAAGGCACCTAAAGACTCTCAGACCATGAGAAACAAGATGCGCTGGTCTGATGAAACTAAGATTGAACTCTTTGGCCTGAATGCCAAGCGTTACGTCTGGAGGAAACCTGGCACCATCCCTACGGTGAAGTATGGTGGTGGCAGCATCATTCTGTGGGAAGGTTTTTCAGCGGAAGGGACTGGGAGACTAGTCAGGATCGAGGCAAAGATGAATGGAATGTCCTTGAGTGGCTCAGCCAGAACCCAGACTTGAACACGATCAAACATCTCTGTAATATTTCAGTTTATTTTGAATAAATCAGCAAAAATGTTTAAACCCGTTTTTGCTTTGTCATTATGGGATATTGTGTGTAGATTGGTGACAGGGAAAAAAACAACTTAATACATTTTAGAAAAAGGCTTTAATGTAACAAAATGTGGAAAAAGTCAAGGGGTCTGAATTCTTTCCAAAGACACTGTATATAACAGGATTGGGGTCAAGTATGAATAGAGACACGAATTGCTCTTTAATTATGTTCAATTCATTAATTTGAATTGTATTTCAATTGGACATACCCCACAGGAAGCAGAATTTGAATGAAAGGAAGTGGAATTTATTTTAAATAAATGTAATTAAATTCAAATGACTTATTTATTCTACACATCCCCATAATTTTGGTTACAATAGCATAAGGTTGAAACATTTAATTTTCTAAACTCATTCTCTTGAAACAATTGTAAAGTATTATAGTGGTCTGGGAATATTCTAAAACCATGTTGTGGGTTGTCTATAATAATCCATAATTCCCTTAATGTTCAAAATATCAGAAATAAAAAAATCCCAGAATGCATTAGATCAAACACTTCCTTATGGAGACATGCCAAAGCGAAATACTGCTTCACATCTGAGTTATAATCAAATTAAGATTTGAAATGGTGTGCATATTATTTGCATTAATAAGGGGCATTGATAAAATATTTGTGAAATGAATGAGACTCATGTTTCACTTCTAAATTGAATTGGTTTCAATTGGTTTTAATTCAATTCTCCTTCCTTCAATTAAATTCACATTCTGCTTCCTGTGGGGTGAGGCCAATTCTAATTCAATTCAGAAATTCCAACCCTAAAGCTATTATTAGATTCAGAGCAACTAGACTGGACATTGTTTTATAATGTCTGACTGCAGTGGGCAATAAAGCTATTAGTGGATTCAGAGCTACTAGACTGGATACGGTTTTATAATGTCTGACAGCAGTGGGCAGTAACAGAAGTAAGTGCACTAGACTGGACATTCAGTTTACTAGACTGGATACACACTGTCTTATAATGCCAGACAGTTTAGTACTGTCAAGGGTTCAGTTTAGTACACTGCTATAGGGTTTAGTTTAGTACACATTGTGTGGGTTCAGTCCTCCAAGTTTGGCCATGGCCTGCCATGTCTATGAACATGTCAGAGGGGGGTTGTTAGAGCATTTTTGTGGTGTGGGCAAAATTATTATCCTTAAAAATACACTCAGCATGGTAATGTCATCATAAACAATAAACCCATCACTGACATCAGTTCTATTTAAATTAAGGGAGGGTGCAGATTGGGAATAGCCAATAATTGAATCCTGTTGATCCTAATTATTGTCTGTAAAATGGGACCATTTGATAATAAAACTTTTTTTTAAGTTAGCTGCTGTGTAGTAGGCACACACACACCACACACTCTCCACCAGACTCTCTCTTTTTCCTTTGGTCCTCACGCGCAAGTAAATACTGATTTACTGTTTCGCCAGATAAAAAAAATCCTTGTTGAACAAAAGCAACAACAACAAAAAAGTATTATAGAGTGTAGCATCTTCAAATCACATAAAATCATTCATTTTATCATTGATTTGCGCCCTGTGCTTGCTTTGACAAATACACGGTTTGCTTAACTAACACAAAGAGAGGCACACATGAGATATTGGTCTATAAAAAAACGCGATTTCTATACGAAATACACGATTCCCCTATAGCCTAAAACCTTCTTTGAGAAAAGTACATTTTCAGTCACGCATATCCCCACAAATATCTGCATTCACATGCTTTCTTACAGACAATAATAAGGCATATAATCTCAAAAGCAAGTTCCCACCAATGATAGTAGGCTAAATATAATATGCCACGGGTGGTTCCAGTAGAAAAGCCTTACCTCACCACCCCGTACATCACAAGGACATTCCCGAGCAATCCCACCACGCAGATAACCGAGTAGAGCGCGGTGATGGAGATGGCTACTATAATATTGGAGGCGCTCTGAACCGGGAGCTGCTGGGTGTAATTTTCCCCGTTGGGCACGAACCCCATCTCGTCGTCCGGGTAGGTGACATTGAACGGAATCACCGAATACATGTCGAAATCAGCCGGTTCAGCACCAGGGGCAGTGGACGGCTCCATGGCTCTAGGACTGTCGCGCGCCTGTGACTGTTACTGTTCTCTGGTCTGTGGTGCTGAAAACTTATCCAAGCACTACTGGTCGGCTGGTCGGACACGGCTCGCGCTTTTGTTTCGCCTGCTCGGCGTTTTATTGGCTGGAAGGTGTGTACTGATCCTCACGCGCCAAAGGGCAAGGTGCACAGTTTACAGTTGGTCTGTCTCACCAAGGGGTCGAACATGAAAAACAGAACGATGACAGACTTCCCAACCTCAAAAATAAGAATAGAAAAGCAAAAATTATTTCACTTCTGTTTAGTGTTCACAGAACATTAGGATGATTCAAGAATTGTTCGGTCTTGTGTCTGGTTGAAAGAGAGGAGTCCTGTTCTCAAGAGGATCGGTCTGTATAATGTTGACGGTAGCCTTTAGTGGGAAAGGTGCATGCGGTGATTTGGTCTCGCTCTCCAAACGTCTAATAATGTAAACACTCGCGCACTGCAAGTGTTTTTTTTTCATAGGCAACACATCAAAGCTGTGCATAGTAGGCTGATAATTGTTTTAGCCTATTCCGCTGAGCTATAGATGAATCTCTACACGTATTGTGACAGAACATACACTATGTATACAAAAGTATGTGGACACACCTTCAAATAGTGGATTCGGCAATTTCAGCCACACCAGTTGCTGACAAGGTGTATAGAATCGAGCACACTGCCATGCAATCTCCATAGACAAACATTGGCAGTAGAATGGCCTTACTGAAGAACTCAGTGACTTTCAACATGACAGTATCATGGGATGCCACCTTTCCAACAAGTCAGTTTGTCAAATTTCTGCCCTACTAGATTTTCTCCAGTCAACTGTAAGTGCTGTTATTGTGAAGTGGAAACGTCTAGGAGCAACAACGGCTCAGCCGCGAAGTGATAGACCACACAAGCTCACAGAACAGGACCACCAAGTGCTAAAGTGCATAGCAGGTAAAAAATAATCTGTCCTCGGTTGAAACACTCACTACCGAGTTCCAAACTGCCTCTGCAAGCAACATCAGCACAAGAACTGTTCGTCTGGAGCTTCATGAAATGGGTTTCCATGGCCGAGCAGCCGCACGCACACAAGCCTAAGATCAGCATGCGCAATGCCAAGCGTCGGCTGGAGTGGTGTAAAGCTTGCCAGCATTGGACTCTGGAGCAGTGGAAATGAGTTCCCTGGAGTGATGAAAAGGGGGACCAACTCCATATTAATGCCCATGATTTTGCATTGCGATGTTTGATGAGCAGTTGTCCACATACTTTTGTTCACGGAGTGTATGATAAAAACATTGTTGGTGTACAAGAACATGATAATGCAATTTTATTTTCATAAATTCCCAAAAGCAGGACTTCGAATGAAAGGAAATCATTCATATTTACTGGGCCTAGGCTTATTAGTGATACAATTACTGTGTGTCGACGTAGGTAGTTCTAGGCATAGTGCTTGGCAAGGCAAAAATAAAATATTCTAACAAGGAATTGAATGGTGCCTCAGATGGTTTTGATGTGGCAATATTAATAATTTAATTGAAAATGTGGAAAATGTGGAATAGTACAGCAACACTCTACATATCGTGCCAATAGGGTTAACCCTTCTGGTGGGAATTGTAACGTGGTTCCACTCCTGGTGGTTTGTACCTCAAACCATAGGGACGTCCGCCGAGAACATGAAAGAGAACGTGTGTCACGGCCATGGGGTCTATAAATGAGTTCTTGAAGGTACTGAGGTTCCACATGCTGTCCCTAGCACGCGTGTTGCAGGCCGTGTCCAGGGACCAGTGGTTTGTTTTGCTGGACCTGAGGAATGCATACTTCCATGTTCCTGTTCACCCAGCTCATTGGCAGTACCTCCGATTCGCTTTCGAAGGGCGGCTTACGAATTGATGGTACTTCCCTTCGGACTCTCCTTGGCACCCCGCGCTTTCACAAAGTGCATGGACACTGTCCTGGCACCTCTCACGTACCAAGGATTGTTGATCCTCAATTAACTGGACGATTGGCTGATTTGTGCCCTGACCAGGACCCAGGTCCTGTCAGACAGAGACATGCTTCTGACCCACATCGGCGGGCTGGGCATTACTGTAAACGACAATAAGAGTCGTCCAACACCCACCCAGAGGGGGGCCTTCATTGGCATGGAACTGGACACAGTCCTCATGAGAGCACGCCTGCCCACCAGAAGGGTGCTCCTGTGCCTGCTCCATGTCCAGCATCTTCAACGATGGTTCAACTCCCACCGGCTGCACCCGAAGCTCCACCATCACCGCCAGCTGCGGGTGACCGCACAGTGCCTCAGGGCAAGTTGCTCCTTTCTCTTAGGTGGGGTGGAGATTTTAATTTCTCTCTGTCTATAGTTTCTCTCTTTCTCCCTCCCTCTCACTCTCTCACTCACTTCTTCCCTCCTCCCACTCTCTCTCTCCCTCTCGCTTTCTTCATTTCATAATTTCATTGATTCCTCTCTTACTGTGTCGATGACTATATTCTGAAACCAGCTCCTCATTACTCTCCACTTTACCAGGCTCCATAATGGCCATTAATTTCCTGCTATGTAAAGTGGCTATACTAGCTCTTGTTCACACACCACTAAACCCTTCAGGAAATATACAACACTCTTCCACCCACAGGGCTTAGAGGACCAGTTCGTTATTAATAATATAAGCCTCATGTCCCTCTGGAGTTCACACAGGTTGCATCCCACATGGCAACCTATTCCCTATATAGGGCCCTACTTTTGACCCGAGCCCTATGGGTAGTGCACTAAAGTATTCTGGAAACAGGAGACACAGGGTTGTGAGACATGGGTTTGGTCCCATACACATGAAAAGTGGGATATATACGGAGGGTACAGGGCAACAGAAGACGAACAGCAGAGTAAGTATCTTGGAGATTGCGGGACTCCACCCGGAGGGGAAGATCTCGGGCGGCTTTGGAAAACCGGTCCTCTACTGTCAGGATGGTGGTGTTGCCATCAGAGAGACATAAGAGAACAACATAGTGAGGCAGTAACACATAACAACACAGCATGACAACAACATGGTAGCAACACAACATGGTAGCAGCACAAAACATGGTACAAATATTTTTGGGCACAGACAACAGCACAAAGAGCAAGACGGTAGAGACAATAATACATCACGCAAAGCAGCCACAACTGTCAGCAAGAGTGTCCATGATGAGTCTTTGAATGAAGAGATTGAGATCAACCTGTCCAGTTTGAGTGTTCATTGGAGCTCGTTCCAGTCAGGGCAGGCAGAGTGGTCAAAACTGGGAAAGCTAGAAAACAATAACTAGAAAAAGACAGGAGCAAGTGGAAAACCACTGTTAGGCATGACCAACAAAACAAACTGGCAACAGACACACAAAGAACCCAGGTATGGGGATAATGGGGAAGATGATTGACACCTGTGACAGATCAGGGTGTGACAGATATCCCCTTAATCATCTCTGATCTAATGTGTCACAACCATATTTATTAATGGGGCAGAGAGAAATCCTTAACGTAGAACATTACATCAAAACAGCCTAAACATTTCCATCTCCTATCTCTTCTCTTTCTCTGTCATGCCTACTCCTGCTCCCTCCCTCGGGCACTCCACGTCGCTATCTACTAACCACCGGTCCTGGATGCCACATTGCGCACAGCTGGCAACCATCAATGCACACACCTGCTCCCCATCATTACGCACACCTGGACTTCATCACTACCCTGATTACTGTCCCTCCATAAAGCCCTCTAGCCTCAGTCATCAGGAAGTATTGGATTTGGTTACATTCAGTACGCGGCTCCTGTTTTGTATTTTAATCATGTTTATTATTATTATTATTATTATTAATCACCTGCTTCCTGATTCCCTGCATATACGTTACAATCTCCCGGTGTCTGTCTGACAACCACCTCCACCTCCATCGATCCAAATAGAAATGGATTCTCATTAAAACACAGAGAACAGAGCATGTCAGAAGGGTTTGTTCCTCTACCTTTCATGGTGACAGAGAGACAAACAGACAGACACATCTCGCTGAACTTCGGAGGCCTCCTCCAGAGCAGCCTTCCATCTGGGCCTGGCTGAGAGGAGGGGAAAGGCTTCCCCATTAAAGAGAAAGGTACACAGTCCCACAACAGGTACAGAGACCACGACTAGGCAGGCCAATCCTTGAGTTAGGTGGAGACAGCCTGGCCACAGCAAGCCCAGCAGCATTTCTTGATGTAAATTGGTTCTAAGGACATCATTCTACCAATTAGAGAGAGAGAGTGAACGGGTGATTCATGCCACAGTCAAAGAAGTAAGCCTCCTCCTCACCATAATATATCAGGACAGCCTAGATCGCTGGTGACACCCTTTATTTTTCCTCCTCCCTCCTTTCTTTCTCATCTCCCCTTTATACAACCCCCTGGTTTCACTATGTAATAACTTGGGGATGACTACAGGCTGCTGACACCTCACAAAGGGTGCTGAAGCGTTGGTTGGTGGACAGCATTATTGTGGCATGAGCTGTGCTGTCACTGACTGTCAGCGAGCACCAAGTGACACAGTAATGTATGCTTGAACATGACTTCATACATGAATGGAGGAGTTGGTGTGAGACTTAATCTATGGATTGTAACATTAGTGTCAGAGAAATATAGGATCTCATGATTAAAATACCAGTGTCTGATTAGAGCAAAACATTAAGTGAAACATTAACTTCCACAGTTAGTCCTAAAAGTCATCTTAATTTTTTTTTAGCATGTTAGTTTGGATGAGAAAATATTGGTGTCGTACACCCAAGCTCAAAATATCATTTAAAATAAAATCTTGATGTTTTTTATCGTCTTAATTTGAATAAGTAATCTTGACATTTTTTATCATCTTTGTTCGTTTGACTGAGGACGAACATGTTCTGCAGCTCAAAAGACCAAGCTGCAAAGAAGCAATTTCATGGCAGCGACAAAATCATTGAGCCAGCCCCACTTTGGAATGGAACAAACTATCTCTTTCACTTTGGTATTATTCTGACTGCCTTTCATCACTTTACCGTTGCAGACATGTAGAGCGAGAATTCCATTTAGAATTGATCACCAATGCTCTTTGTTTCTCGATTCATGTAACTGTAGGCATAGGTGTTGCTCAGTCTTTGTTTGTGTAGGGCAGGGTTCCTCAACTGAATTTGGCCTGCGGATGGTTTAATTTGGCTACCCGCGGGTTCTATTCAATCCGTGTCATTCAGCGTTACAGCATGATTAGATTTGAAAGGCAATGTTCCCTCGTAAACAGAGAGTGCATTCACAGTAAACACTGCATATGTCTGCTCATTGGGAAATTACCTTAAAATGTATGTGGCACAATCTGTGACACTTCAGCAATACAGATTGAATAGATGTTTGTCTTTATTTTGATAATCTTATATCCCAGTCTGTCACAAGAGACACGATCATGTTGATAGTGGCACTTTTAGGAGACACATGGCAATTATTGATGGTTGGCACGTACTGTATAAGTGTTCCTATGGTTCTTATTGTTCCTGTGCCAATGACTTACCCCCTTCACCCAATTCATAACAGTTGCTTTCTTCTTTGCTCAGTTGGTAACAGGTGATGTGCCAATCGTGTTCCCCTTATGCGCAGTTGCCCAGTTGGTAAAACGTGAAGATGCCAATGGCTTCCCCCCTTCGCCCAGTTGGTAACAGGCGACTGGCAAGTGGCTTATTTGAAATCTATTAAATCTCCCTCTCAAACAGCCAAATGGGACGGTTTGTACCACACAGCCTCTTCATCATGGCCAGAGCAGATGGTGGTAGAGATGGGCGAGATGTCTTGTCCAGACACATTATCTAGACCCGTGAATCCTCACACTCTCCTGGATACAAATGTTATTTGTCACATGCGCCGAATACAACAGGTGTAGACCTCACCGTGAAATGCTTACTTAAAAGCCCAACAATGCAGTTCAAGAAATAGAGTTATGAAAATCTTTACTAAATAAACTAAAGTAAAAAATTAAAAGAAGTAACAAGAAAAGTGCATAACAATAACGAGGCTATATACAGGGGGTACTGGTACGAGTCAATGTGTTGGGGTACAGGTTAGTCAAGGTCATTTGTAAAGTGACTATGCATAGATAATAAACAGTGTAAATGTAAATAGTCTGGGTGGCCAGTTGATTAATTGTTCATTAGTCTCATGGCTTGGGGGTAGAAGCTGTTAAGGAACCTTTTGGTCCTAGACTTGGCGCTCCTGAGAACAGTCTATGACTTGGGTGACTAGAGTCTTTGACAATTATTTGGGCTTTCCTCTGACACCGCCTAGTGTGTTGTTATCTGTTAATAACATTTAGACTAGGTTAGCCAGCAGGCTATGCGGGCGGGGCAGGTGGTTGAAGAATGCCTTGCATGGCTAAACAAGGAGTATTCTAGCTGAAGTATAAGTTCATTAAAAGTAGTTAAACCGCCCCGGTGTGTCATTATTTAAGGAACAAACATACAATGGTGTCAGATTGGTAGTCACTATGACGAGACAGAGAAAAGAAAGGAGGAACTCTGTAAATTTCCCCCAAAATTTCCCCAATTGAACATTCTACCACAAGTCAAGTGACGTGAGTAGTCGAAGATGCTAGCTTGCAAGAGCGAGGACAACGAGCCGCAGCAGCGAGAGTGACAGCAGCGAGAGCGAGGCTACATTGGAATCTGTTGACGAGCAAGTTGATGAGCAACATACTGAAGTAAGAGAAATTGACACTGTTCCTGTTCTCCGTCATGGATAGACTTAGTCCTCCTACTCCTATGCAGTTAACAGGCAATTTAGCTGACAATTGGAAACGTTTCAAGCAGAGATTCAATATCTACCTAGCAGCCAGTGGTGCAGGGGGGTGATGATGACAAATTGAAAGCTTCCATTTGTATGCATGTTATTGGAGAGGATGCATTGGACATTTACTATAGCTTTCAGCAAGACGAGGCAAACTTGACATTGACTGTGCTAATGGCTAAATTTGAGGAGTACTTTGTACCAAGCCAGAACGTCACGTTTGAGAGATGCAAGTTTTTCTCTCATGATCAGAAACAGTGAGTCAGTTTTGATCAGTATTTGGCTGAGCTGAACACACTGAGGAAAATGTGTGAATTTGAAAATCTGAAAGACTCACTAGTGAAAGACAGGATAGTCTGTGGCATACTTGATAATGGACTCAAGGAGAGATTGCTGCGTGAGTAAGATTTAACTTTGGATAAAGCAGTGAATATGTGTCGAGCAGCTGAAAACACCAGAGCACAAGCGAAAGAGCTGCGTGGGGATGAGACGTCAGTGCATGCAATAACAAGAGAGGAGCACCACACACACAACGCCTTACAAAACAAAAACAAGCAAAGAGAGAAATCAAAACACTACATGTGGAAAATATGGATTCATCCACAAGCCCAAAAATTGCCCTGCATGTGGCAAATCATGTAACAACTGTGGGAAAATTAATAATTTCTCAAAATACTGCAAAGCTGAGGCTACAAAGAAAAAGGTTCAAACAGTCAAGGAGAAGATTGAAGAAGTCTTTGTTGATTCTGTGGAAATATTCAGTAAATGATGAATGGATTGTGCCATTGACTGTGAATGAAACTGTAATACCATTCAAGCTCGATCCTGGAGCACAGGTAAACCAGGTTACTGGTTATACTGGGGAGAACGTACCGGTCAAAGGAAGCTGCATAGTAACTTTACAGCACAAAGAAAAACAGTTCAGTGCACAACTGCTGATCGTGGAAAAGAGTGTACAGCCTATTCTAGGAATCAATGCATGTGAAACGCTCAATTTGTTAAAAAGTAGTGACATCACAGACTGAAAATGACCAAGAATAGCTACTGGCTGAGTATGAGGAGGTGTTTGAGGGTCTTGGATGTTTACCAGGAGAACACAAAATATGTACTGAAGACAAAATTACTCCAGTTGTGCATGCATGCAGAAAAGTTCCATTTGCACTGAGGAAAAAGCTCAAGGAGGATCTCGGACGCATGGAAAAGATAGACTTCATCACAAAAATGGATGAACCTACAGACTGGGTAAGCTCACTGGTTATTGTGGTGAAAAAGAACGGCGATCTCAGGATATGTCTAGACCTGAGAGATCTCAACAAAGCAATCAAGACAGAGCATTTCAAGTTGCCGACCGCAGAATAGATAATGTCGCAGTTTGCTGGAGCAAAGTGGTTCAGTAAGCTTGATGCCTCATCAGGATTCTGGCAAATGAAGCTAGACGATGCAAGCTCAAGGCTATGCACATTCAACACACCTGTGGGCAGGTACAGATTTCTTCATCTACCATATGGGATTCTCTCAGCGCCAGAGGTCTACCACAAGACAATCCACATGATCTTCGAGCACATTCCTGGAGTGGAGACTATGATGGATGACACCATCGTCTGGGGGTCCACAAAAGAAGAACACGATGCGAGAGGGAGACAAGTGCTGGACCTGACACGGAAAGTCAACCTAAAACTAAACAAGGACAAATGCGAGTTTGGTGTGAAAGCACTTACCTTCGTGGGAGATGTACTTTCAGAGGATGGAGTCAAACCAGACCAGAGGAAAGCATCAGCCATCAACAACATGGAGCGCCCGAAGAACAAGGACGACGTGAGACGCTTCATGGGCATGATCACCTACCTTGCAAAGTTCATACCTCAACTGTCAGCACAGTCTGCTCCACTCAGATGTCTTCTGGAACAGAAAAAGGAATGGGAATGGTCCCATGAACAGGAAGACTGCTTCAAAAACCTGAAGAAGACAATCACAGAAGAGCCAGTGCTCAGGTTCTATGATCCAGAGAACAGGATTTCTGCAGATGCGTCACAGTTTGGCCTGGGAGCAGTTCTTCTGCGACAGCATGATGACACATGGCAACCCATCGCTTATGCATCCAGAGCCTTGACAGACACAGAGACAAATAGAGAAAGAACTACTGGAGAGCACATACGCTTGCGAAAGGTTTTACCAATATGTCTACAGATGAGACTTCGAAGTAGAAACCGACCACAAACCATTGGTGTCAATCATGTCTAAGCCACTGAATGATTATCCAATGAGAATCCAGAGAATGTTGATCAGACTGCAAAAGTATGATGTGAATATGATCTATACCCCGGGAAAGCTCATGGTCGCCGCCAACACTCTTTCTCGAGCAGTCGACAAGAAAGAGAGCTTCGACACACAGAAAAACACTGGGATTCAGGCTACGTCGACATGATCGTAGCATTACTTCCTGTGTCTTCTGAGAGAATAGAGCAGATCAAAAGAGAGACCGCAGCTGACCACACAATGACAGAGTTGAAAGCAACATCACTGATAGGACGGCCCACACAGAAAAACAACTGTCCAAAGAGAATAAAGGATTACTGGATGTGCAGAGCAGAGCTCACTGTTGTGGATGACGTAGTGTTCAAAGGCAACGAGATTGTCATTCCCATGACACGACACAAAGAAATGCTACAGAAAATACACGAGGGCCACTTGGGTGAGGAAAAATGCAAACGACGAGCACGAGAAGTAATGTACTGGCCAAGAACGAACCAGGAAATCAGCCAGACCACTGCTTCATGTGAACTGTGTTTGACCTATAGGTCAAAGCAGCAAGCTGATTTGCCTCGTCCAATACCCAACAGACCCTACTACAAAGTTGGAGTTGACCTTTTTGACTGCAATGGCAAAAGTCACATTGTTGTTACCGACTACTACTCAAACTACCCTGAAGTAGCAGCACTGCCAACTACCTCCAGCAAAGCTGTAATCACCTACCTGAAATCAGTCTTTGTAAGACATGGGGTTACGTCTGAACTGTACTCGGACAATGGCCCGCAGTTCTCAAGTTCTGAATTCTGATCGTTCGCTAACGACTGGGGATTCTGACACAACACCTCCAGCCCCAACTACCCAAGGTCCAACGGCTTAGCAGAGAGTTCAGTCAAAATTGTTAAAGGTCTGATGAAAAAGGCACACGATGGAAAGGAGGATTTCCTAAAATGTCTGATGATCTACTGCAGCGCACCGCTGCAGAACGGACTTTCACCTGCACAAATGTTGATGGGACGTCGCATCAGAACCAACCTAACCATCCATGACGACTTGTTAACACCCAGAGGTGCTCACAAAGTCAAACACGTGAAGGAAAAACAGAAAGACGAACAAAAACAGCGACACGAAAAAAGTGCAAGACACTTACCTGAACTGAAACCTGGAGATCATGTACGACTCTGAGACATCACTACAAGAACCTGGATGCAGCAAGGGTGTGTGCAGAGAGAAGTTGCACCGCGATCCTATGAGATCCAAACGGAGCATGGATCACAACTGAAACGAAACAGAGTGGATCTAAGGCTTCAGCCATTCAACTCAAGGGACTGAGGATCATCAGTAATCTGTGGCCTCCAACTGCTCTTAAACGCTAGTAAAACCAAATGCATGCTTTTCAACCGGTCGCTGCCTGCACCTGCATGCCCGACTAGCATCACCACCCTGGATGGTTCCGACCTAGAATATGTGGACGTCTATAAGTACCTAGGTGTCTGGCTAGACTGCAAACTCTCCTTCCAGACTCATATCAAACATCTCCAATCGAAAATCAAATCAAGAGTCGGCTTTCTATTCCGCAACAAAGCCTCCTTCACTCACGCCACCAAGCTTACCCTAGTAAAACTGACTATCCTACCGATCCTCGACTTCGGCGATGTCATCTACAAAATGGCTTCCAACACTCTACTCAGCAAACTGGATGCAGTCTATCACAGTGCCATCCGTTTTGTCACTAAAGCACCTTATACCACCCACCACTGCGACTTGTATGCTCTAGTCGGCTGGCCCTCGCTACATATTCGTCGCCAGACCCACTGGCTCCAGGTCATCTACAAGTCCATGCTAGGTAAAGCTCCGCCTTTTCTCAGCTCACTGGTCACGATGGCAACACCCATCCGTAGCACGCGCTCCAGCAGGTGTATCTCACTGATCATCCCTAAAGCCAACACCTCATTTGGCCGGCTTTCGTTCCAGTACTCTGCTGCCTGTGACTGGAACGAATTGCAAAAATCGCTGAAGTTGGAGACTTTTATCTCCCTCACCAACTTCAAACATCAGCTATCTGAGCAGCTAACCGATCGCTGCAGCTGTACATAGTCTATTGGTAAATAGCCCACCCTTTTCACCTACCTCATCCCCATACTGTTTTTATTTATTTACTTTTCTGCTCTTCTGCACACCAATATCTCTACCTGTACATGACCATCTGATCATTTATCACTCCAGTGTTAATCTGCAAAATTTTAATTATTTGCCTACCTCCTCATGCCTTTTGCACACATTGTATATAGACCCCCCCTTTGTTTTCTACTGTGTTATTGACTTGTTAATTGTTTACTCCATGTGTAACTCTTTGTTGTATGCTCACACTGCTATGCTTTATCTTGGCCAGGTCGCAGTTGCAAATGAGAACTTGTTCTCAACTAGCCTACCTGGTTAAATAAAGGTGAAATAAATAAAAATCAGGAGGATACTGCTGAAGCGTCAAATGCCTTTAGCAATGGACAATTCAGTCAGAACACCCTGACTGACAATGAATGCTGTCCAACTGTTTCAGGAAGCACTTCAGCAGAACGACCAAAAAGGACTGTCAGAGCCCCTGAAAGGCTTATTGAGAATTGATTTTAAAAAAGAGGGAAAAAAGGGGCACCTGGACTGAGTGTTTTGTTTATGTGAAAAGAAATAGAGACACAATTGAGTATTGTTGGACAGACTATAATTAGTTTAAATTGCATGTTATGCAGGTTGAGTAAACAAATGTGATGTGACATGTAGTTACATAGAAAAGTAGTTTTATTTTAAAGGAAAGAAGATCTGTTGTTACGTGTTAATAACATTTAGACTACATTACCCAGCAGGCTAGGCGGGGCAGGTTGTTGAAGAATGCCTTGCATGGCTAAACAAGGAGTTTTCTAGCTGAACTATATGTTCATTAAAAGTAGTTAAACCTACGCCCTGGTTTGTCATTATTTAAGGAACAAACATAACACCTAGTAATATAGGTCCTGGATGTCAGGAAGCTTGGCCCCAGTGATGTACATTTGCATCTGCCTTACGGTCAGATGCCGAGCAGTTGCTATACCAGGCAGTGATGCAACCAGTGCTCTTGATGGTGCAGCTGTAGAACTTTTTGAGGATCTGGGGACCCATACCAAATCTTTTCAGTCTCCTGAGGGGGAAAAGTTGTTGTCGTGCCCTCTTCACAACTGTCTTGGTGTGTTTGGACCATGATAGTTTGTTGATGATTTGGACACCAAGGAACTTGAAACTCTCGACCTGCTCCACTTCAGCCTTCGTCGATGTTAATGGGGGCCTGTTCGGCCCTCCTTTTCCTATAGTTCCCTATCAGCTCCAACCATATGGTTTCCCTGACCTTGGTTTGGTATTTTCCCTGCTTCAAAAACCAGGAGAAATGCTGCTGCTGGCAACATGATGAAGTTATTCTCTTTCTGTCTCCCTCCATTTCCTCTTGGTTAGATGCTAGAAATGAACATGTTATTCTTGAGGTCTTATTATTTTTATTTTTTTACATTTCACGGCATGGTTAGTGAATCTGCAGAACATGTTCAGTGTTATATCAGAATATGTTAAATAGCACCAGGCTCAGGCTGACTGGCAGAACACAGCAGCATTTACAGAAAGACGTTAACTCACCTTTCCCCCTCTTGCGTGATCACAGCCGTTCTACTCCACAGATGCTCAATAGAATCAGTCATTTTTTTACCTTTCTCTCTTTCCTCCCTGCCACTTCTCTACTTGGTGTTTTTTCTACCTTTTGTCTGTCCTCCCCATTCTTCTCTTCTGCCCGTTATCTAACATTGCACCTTTTCTGTTGAATCAGTGATATACTGTATCCTTTTTCTACCTTGGTTTTTCTTCCTATATTTAGAAAACGTTCTCCCTGCCTCACCTCTCTTTCTCTTCTCTACTTGGCCATCACTCTACTATGACTGTGGCTGACAAGAATGGCATTCATTCCTTGATGTAAGGGACTAAACAGGATTTAATGACTGTTAGAGTTAAGGTGGTATATGATATGAACTGCAGCAAAGACTAACGATTGTGTGTGTGTGTGTGTGTGTGTGTGTGTGTGTGTGTGTGTGTGTGTGTGTGTGTGTGTGTGTGTGTGTGTGTGTGTGTGTGTGTGTGTGTGTGTGTGTGTGTGTGTGTGTGTGTGTGTGTGTGTGTGTGTGTGTGTGTGTGTGTGTGTGTGTGTGAACACCATAGCGATTGCTTTGCATGCTCATTAAGGAACATCCATCAAATGGTAGTAACTGTGGCAACGGCAGACTCTGCAGTAATAAACTCAGGAAAATGGCAAAGTTCTTTCAAACACACACACAATGCATGTTGTTGTTGCACCATAACTGCTTTGTACTATATATCACCCTACAGCTGCTCACAAATAATGGTTGTCTATATTTATATGAGAACGGTGTAAAGAAGAGAGATGATTGCCGGAAACGAGGAATGGCGGAGTAGTTCTGCCAAACCAGGAAGAAAAATCAGTTGAGGGACCAATTTTTTGGGGGGGAAGGAGGTGAAAGAAGCATGAATTGATGTGACGTACAGTATTTGTGGTTAGGGATGGAGACAGTGTTGTGAGGCAGGACGGGCTGCAGTTTGTGTGTGTGTGTATGTGTGTGTGTGTGTGTGTGTGTGTGTGTGTGTGTGTGTGTGTGTGTGTGTGTAGTGGTGTGTGTGTGTGATCATGACTGATATTGGGAGCATGCACGTGCTGTTTTCGTGATTGTGTCTGTGTGTGTTTGTGCGTGTGTCCATGTGAGTCTGTGCATTTGTTTGTGCATCTGTGTGCTCGCTCGTGTGTTTAAGGCATGAGGACCCAACAGGTTGTGAACAGAAGGGAGGCAAGAACTGAAGGAAAAAAACAGCATATTGTTCCACCTCAGCTTGTTACTAGCCAAGCGTTCACTCTACTCTCCCTCTCCCTCCATGCTGCTCTCCTGATGCCTGGCAGAAGACAGGGGGAGGGGAAGGGGGGAGGGATAGAAGAAAGGAGTGTGAGAGAGAGGGAAAGAGAGAAAGAGGGAGAGCCACAGCGAGGGATTGAGAGAGGGAGAGAGTGAGAAAGCGAGTGTGAGGGATTGAGAGAGTGAGGAAGCGAAAGGAGTGAGTGAGGGAGGGAGAGAGTGAGAGAGAGAGGGAGAGGGTGAGGAAGCGAGAGCAAGGGAGTGAAAGAGGGAGAGAGATGGAGGGAGGATGCATGCTGGAAAAAAGAAAGAAGAAAGAAAGAAAAAAGCACAAAGATACAAGGCTAGCCTATGGACTGGTCCAAGATCAGTTTGTGCTTTCTTGCCAACATCTGTGGTCATTGACATGACATTAATGTGACAGTGACCATAGGAGTTGCAAGACGGCACAAACAGATCTGGGACCAGGCTAACAAAATCATGGATTGTTTGACAGAATTATATACTGTAGAGATCCTCACACCATACAACATATCACTTTATTGGGGGGAAAAGGTAAAGAGTTTTTAACAAATTAATTTCTTCAAAAATGAAGGAGAATCAAGAGAGAGATTTTGTACAATGTAAAATGCAGCTAGCTAGTTTAGCCTACTCAAACACCCTTCTCAAATAGAGGGATGCTATATTAGCTAGCTGGCTATGATGATCTAAAACAACACCAGAACTCTTCCAAGTCAAGGTAATTAATTCCCACTGGGGCCCACCAGTGTAACTGCTAAATCAATCAATCAAATGTATTTATAATGCCCTTCTTACATCAGCTGATATCTCAAAGTGCTGTACAGAAACCCAGCCTAAAACTCCAAACAGCAAGCAATGCAGGTGTAGAAGCATGGTGGCTTGGCAAAAATACCGCACATGCTGTCTCTAGAGAGTTGAAAACAGCAGGTCTGGGACAAGGTAGCACGTCTGGTGAACAGGTCAGGGTTCCATAGCCGCAGGCCGCACAGTTGACACTGGAGCAGCAGGTAGACTGGGGACAGCAAGGGGTCATCAGGCCAGGTAATCCTGAGGCATGATTCTAAGGCTCAGGTTCTCCGAGAGAGAGAGAGAGAGAGAGAGAGAGAGAGAGACTTATAGATGACCTGGAGCCCGTGGGTTTGAGGACGAATATGAAGCAAGGCCCAGCCAACGAGAGCATACAGGTCGCAGTGGTGGGTAGTATATGGGGCTTTGGTGACAAAACAGATGGCACTGTGATAGACTGCATCAATTTGCTGAGTAGAGAGTTGGAGAGAGAGAGAGTGAGAGAGAGAGCATACTTAAATTCACACAGGACACCGGATAAGACAGGGGAAAATATAACAGACTGACCATAGCCCCCCGACACAAACTATTGCAGCATAAATACTTGAGGCTGAGACAGGAAGACCAGGGGGGGGGGGGGGGGGGACCCGGACAGGAAGACCACATTAGTGACTCAACCCACTCAAGTGATGCACCCCTCCTAGGGACAGCATGGAAGAGCACCAGTAAGCCAGTGACTCAGCCCCTGTAGTAGGGTTTGAGGCAGAGAATCCCAGTGGAAAGAGGGGAACCGGCCAGGCAGAGACAGCAAGGGCAGTTCGTTGCTCCAGTGCCTTTTCGTTCACCTTCACACTCCTGGGCCAGACTACATTCAATCATAGAACCTACTGAAGAGATGAGTCTTCAATAAAGACTTAAAGGTCGAGACCGAGTCTCAGTCTCTCACATGGGTAGGCAGACCATTCCATAAAAATTTAGCTTTATAGGAGAAAGCCCTGCCTCCAACTGTTTGCTTAGAAATTCTAGGGACAGTAAGGAGGCTTGCGTCTTTTGACGATAGCATACGTGTAGGTATGGACTACTTACTGTAACGTTACTGCATAATTGTTTATATAAAGGGTTCCTAACGCATTAGTTCTGTTAGCTATGTTGAGTACGGCGTTACTTTAGCTAATATGGGAACAAATATGTAGACTGTGTGTATGATATGATATGGTTGGGCTTGGAAAGGTTTTTTCGCCTGATCACATTTTTATATTATTTTTATTTCACCTTTATTTCATTTAACCAGGTAAGCCAGTTGAGAACAAGTTCTCATTTACATCTGCGACCTGGCCAAGATAAAGCAAAGCAGTGCGACACAAGCTTAACGTTAGCGATGGAGATATGAGTCTCCAGCTTCAGTGATTTTTGCAGTTCGTTCCAGTCATTGGCAGCAGAGAACTGGAAGGAAAGGCAGCCAAAGTTGAAGTTGGCTTTGGGGATGACCAGTGAGATATACCTGCTGTAGCGCATGCTACAGGTGGGTGCTGCTATGGTGACCAGGGAGATGAGATAAGGCGGGACTTTACCTAGCAAAGACTGATAGATGACCTGGAGCCCGTGGGTTTGAGGACGAATATGAAGCAAGGCCCAGCCAACGAGAGCATACAGGTCGCAGTGGTGAGTAGTATATGGGGCTTTGGTGACAAAACAGATGGCACTGTGATAGACTGCACCAATTTGCTGAGTAGAGAGTTGGAGGCTATTTTGTAAATGACATTGACGAAGTCAAGGATCAGTAGGATAGTCAGTTTTACGAGGGTATGTTTGGCAGCATGAGTAAAGAATGCTTTGTTTGCGAAATAGAAAGCCAATTCTAGATTTAATTTTGGATTAGAGATGCTTGATATGAGTCTGGAGAGTTTACAGTCCAACCAGACACCTAGGTATTTGTAGTTGTTCACATATTCTAAGTCAGAACCGTCCAAAGTAGTGATGCTAGGCGGGCGGGCGGGCGGGCGGGCGGGTGCGGGCAGTGATTGGTTGAAGAGCATGCATTTAGTTTTACTTGCATTTAAGAGCAATTGGAAGCCCCGGAAGGAGAGTTGTATGTCATTGAAGCTCGTCTGGAGGTTAGTTAACACAGTGTCCAAAGAAGGGCCAGAAGTATACAAAATGGTGTCGTCTGCGTAGAGGTGGATCAGATAATCACCAGCCACAAGAGCGACATCATTGATGTATACAGAGAAGAGAGTCGGCCTGAGAATTGAACCCTGTGACACCCCCATAGAGACTGCCAGAGATCCGGACAACTGGCCCTCCGATTTGACACACTGAACTCTGTCTGAGAAGTAGTTGGTGAACCAGGCAAGGCAGTCCTTTGAGAAACCAAGGCTGGTGAGTTTGCCGATAAGAATGTGGTGATTGACAGAGTCGAAAGCCTTGGCCAGGTCGATGAATACGGCTGCACAGTATTGGCTTTTGTCGATGGTGGTTATGATATCGTTTAGGACCTTGAGCATGGCTGAGGTGCACCCATGACCAGCTCGGAAACCAGAATGCATAGCGGAGAAGGTACTGTGGGATTCAAAATGGTTGGTGATCTGATGGTTAACTTGGCTTTCAAACACCTTAGAAAGGCAGGGTAGGATAGATATAGGTCTGTAATAGTTTGGGTCTAGAGTGTCTCCCCCTTTGAAGAGGGGGATGACTGTGGCAGCTTTCCAATCTTTGGGATCTCAGACGATATGAAAGAGAGGTTGAACAGGCTAGTAATAGGGGTTGCAACAATTGCGGCGGATCATTTTAGAAAGAGAGGGTCCAGATTGTCTAGCCCAGCTGATTTGTAGGGGTCCAGATTTTGCAGCTCTTTCAGAACATCAGCTATCTGGATTTTGGTGAAGGAGAAACGGGGAGGCTTGGGCGTTGCTGTGGGGGGTGCAGAGCTGTTGGGTAGGGGTAGCCAGGTGAAAAACATGGCCAGCCATAGAAAAATGCTTATTGAAAATCTCAATTATTGTAGATTTAGCGGTGGTGACAGTGTTTCCTAGCCCCAGTGCAGTGGGCATTTGGGAGGAGGTGCTCTTAGTCTCCATGGACTTTACAGTGTCCCAGAACTTCTGGGATTTTGTACTACAGGATGCAAATTTCTGTTTGAAAAAGCTAGCCTTTGCTTTCCTAACTGCCTGTGTATATTGGTTCCCAACTTCCCTGAAAAGTTGCATACCGCGGCTATTTGATGCTACTGCAGTACGCCACAGGATATTTTTTGTGCTGGTCAAGGGCAGTCAGGTCTGGAGTGAACCATGGGCTATATCTGCTCCTGGTTCTACATTTTTTTAACGGGGCATGCTTATTTAAGATGGTGAGGAAAGCACTTTTAAAGAGCAACCAGGCATCCTCTATTGACGGAATGAGGTCAATATCCTCCCAGGATACTCGGGCCAGGTCGGTTAGAAAGGCCTGCTCGCTGAAGTGTTTTAGGGAGCGTTTGACTGTGATGAGGGGTGATCATTTGACCGCGAATCCATTACGGACGCAGGCAATGAGGCAGTGATTGCTGAGTTCCTGGTTGAAGTCAGCAGAGGTGTATTTAGAGGGCAGGTTGGTCAGGATGATATCTTTGAGGGTGCCCGAGTTTACGGATTTGGGGTTGTACCTGGTAGGTTCCATGATAATTTGGGTGAGATTGAGGGCATCTAGCTTAGATTGTAAGACGACCGGGGTGTTAAGCATATCCCAGTTTAGGTCACCTAACAGTACAAACTCTGAAGATAAATGGGGTGCAATTAATTCACATATGGTGTCCAGGGCGCAGCTGGGGGCTTAGGGGGGTCTGTAACAAGCGACAACAGTGAGAGACTTATTTCTGGAAAGGTGGATTTTAGAAGCTCGAACTGTTTGGGCACAGACCTGGATAGCATGACAGAACTCTGCAGAACTCTGCAGGCTGTCTCTGCAGTAGATTGCAACTCCACCAGTTCTATCTTGGCGCAAAATGTAATAGTTGGGGAAGGACATTTTAGTATTTTTGGTGGCTTTCCTAAGCCAGGATTCAGACACGGCCAGGACATCAGGGATGGCGGAGGGAGGAACTTAGGGAGGAAGCCTCTGAAGTTAACATGCATGAAACCAAGGCTTTTTGACTTTTTACAGAAGTCGACAAATGATAGCGCCTGGGGAATAGGTGTGGAACTGGGGGCAACAGGGCCTGGGTTAACCTCATCACCATCACCAGAGGAATAAAAGGAGCAGATTTCTGGGTGTGGTAGAATAGATTCAGGCACAAGACTGAGGGCTCTACAGTGAAATAAAATAAAAAAACTAGCCAAGACAGTAGTAGACAAGGCATATTGACATTAGAGAGAGGCATAAAGCAATCACAGGTGTTGATCAGGGGAGCTAAGACAACAACGGGTAAATGGCGAAGAAAGAGCATGCTGGTCAGTTAAATACATACAGGACCTGAGTTCGAGGCTGGGGCCGACAGGTAAACAAAATGAGGTACCGTGTTATTGAAACAGTCCAGGGGGCATCAGCTGTGTAGCCGAGTGATCATAGGGTGAAAAGAGTAATAGGTGAGACAGGGTGCTGTACGGTATTCACTACTACACTGGGCGAGCAGGGGAACATACAGCTGATGTGTTGTGCATTGAAGTCCACAAATGAAGGGAAAAGTTGAGAGGGGGAGAGCGCATAGACGCAAGAAGGAACTGTGTATACACGCGATCAGGGGTGCATTCATTCTGCCGATTGTGTTGTTAAACGTTTCTTAAATGGAGGCAAACAGAACAAAACGGGGGATAAACATACCTGAATTTGTCCAATAGAAACTTTTGTTTGCAACTGTTGGACTCATGATTACACCCTACATTAGCTAGATGCATTGAAGAATGTGCAAGGCGGTATTGAATGTGTAACTGTCTGTCCATGTGTCACTGTCTGTCACCTCAAATTTTTCTCTCTACCTGTGTGTACGCCTACATTGTAAACTTTCATTCATAGGCTCGGTTGCAGCAAACTCATGATGGGTATAGGGAAAATTAGAGTATCATGTAACCTATCGATGTTATTTTGAACTGGGTGAATGGAATATGAATGACAAGCATCTGATAAGCTATAATAGAAATGAGGCCATGTTCATAAAAATAAAAAAAAGTCCTCCCTCATCTTAAACGGCATCGACCACCACTGAATGATATGGGAGTTATTTATATGCTTCGCCTATCCTCTATCCCTGTCTGGAAGTCCAATTAGCAGCACTGCCAACACTTTGACTTCGAAGGCTGTTGCACTCCTATAGAAACTTGATATACTTTATAATGTCAAGAGGCATATCAAGTCAGAACTAGATAGAGGGAGATCGAATGCTGCCTGTCAGCCGAATAATTTGAAAAAGCACAAAGTGTGATATGAAAATTGAAGTAATGACTCCCTGAGATTCTTTTCATTTCAAAGATGGATTGATTCATATTTTGAAAAGGATAGGTGTGCGTGTGTGTATGTGTCTGTTTGTGTGGGTGTCTATGTTTCTGCATGTGTGCCTGTGTCTGTGTGTGGGTGTGTGTTACGTTCACCAGTTTGTGTGTTGTTGTGGGTTTGTATGTGTGTGTATTTCAGGAAATGGCTTCCTGGAATCCTAAAGCAGCTGATTGGCCGGCCCCCATCGCTGATTGGCGCTCTGACTCCTCCCTCTCGTCAGGGGAAACAGTTGTCTCTTCAATTACCAACTCCTTCTCCAGCTTGATAGAACCCAGTGTTCCTTTGTCAGAAGAGAGCTTATTTTATGTCCTGTGTTGGTTAGTGAAAGTTTTGCTGATATGATTTTGAGGCCGCTCCTTCAGAGGTATGTGTCTGCCAATAGGACTTAGTGTTTTTGGTTAATTGAAATTGTTCACGTAAATTATTGGTCAATTATTCTGTTTCATTTGTTCCCAGGGGGCAAGGGGAACGCACCTTGGGAGTGTTGAGGCCTACGGGCATACATAACCCGTAGCATTTAATCTGTCTATGCACACTAGCTAAGACCTGTGCGGACGACCCTCTGTATTTTTGTTAGTGCGCCAGGTGGTGCTAAAAGTTAGGTAAGTAGTGGGAAGGCAGGTAAGGTAGGAGAGGGGAGTCTTTAATTTGTACTTTCTTTTCTTTGGTTCCGTCCAGCCCCTTTTCCCCATGTTAACGAATAATAAATTCCCTGTAAATGGTATTTTTCTCTGCCTCTGTCCTTCCCCGCACCTATGATCACATACTTTTTCACTCCACAGGGAGTTGAGATGTAGCAGTTGCGTTCCCTCCTCCAAGAGACGGACGTAACAGTGTGTGCATGTGTTACTCTGAAGTCTTGGAAGCTGACCCCATTAACTACTCATAACCAACACAGATAGACGAGAGGAGATGAGCCCCCTCATGTAACCATTATGAGAAATTTGCTTTCATTACGATCACAAATAGCACCCTGTTCTATATTCAGTGCATTACTTTTGACCAGAACCCTATAGGCCCTGGTCAAAATGAGTAAACTAAATAGGGTATAGTGTGCCATTTGGGACGAAGACAACACTTTGGCTTGCATTTCTCAACAGGCCCAATCTGTCAGCAGCTCCACTGGGCTTTTTGAACTAGCCATTGTGGGTGATGGAGGTGGCCTCTGGCAGAGTTAGACTGTATGTGTATATCACTGCAGCACATTCGTCTGTCTGCCCGTCTGTCTCTCTGATGGACGCACCTCAAGGCAACATGGTTGGAGCTAGCTGGCGTTTGCTCCTTTGTTTCCTCCTTTGTTTGTTTTCTTCTTCAGGGAAGTCTTGCACCAGCAGATGTCCACCTCAATATAAATAGGTATTGCAGTACAGACATACAGTACAGACATATGACATGCCGTGTAGTTCTGGGCTGATCCCTCACCTTCCTCATGATCATTGATGCCCCACGAGGTGAGATCTTGCATGGAGCCCCAGGCCGAGGATGATTGACCGTCATCTTGAACTTCTTCCATTTTCTAATAATTGTGTCAACAGTTGTTGCCTTCTCACCAAGCTTCTTGCCTATTGTCCTATAGCCCATCCCAACCTTGTGCAGGTCTACAATTTCATCCCGATGTCCTTACACAGCTCTCTGGTCTTGGCCATTGTGGAGAGGTTGGAGTCTGTTTGATTGAGTGTGTGGACAGGTGTCTTTTATACAGGTAATGAGTTCAAACAGGTGCAGTTAATACAGGTAATGAGTGGAGAACAGGAGGGCTTCTTAAAGAAAAACTAACAGGTCTGTGAGAGCCAGAATTCTTACTGGTTGGTAGGTGATCAAATACTTATGTCATGCAATAAAATGCTAATTAATTACTTAAAAATCATACAATGTTATTTTCTGGATTTTTGTTTTAGATTCAGTCTCTCACAGTTGAAGTGTACCTATAATAAAAATTACAGACCTCTACATGATTTGTAAGTAGGAAAACCTGCACAATCGGCAGTGTATCAAATACTTGTTCTCCCCACTGTGTGTATATATATATACACACACACACACACACACACAGACAGACTGTCTGTCTGTCTGTCTGTCTGTCTGTCTGTCTGTCTGTCTGTCTGTCTGTCTGTCTGTCTGTCTGTCTGTCTGTCTGTCTGTCTGTCTGTCTGTCTGTCTGTCTGTCTGTCTGTCTGTCTGTCTGTCTGTCTGTCTGTCTGTCTGTCTGTCTGTCTGTCTGTGTCTGTCTGTGTCTGTCTGTCTGTCAGACCGATCTCACAAGATCTCACAGACAGACACACAGACATACTTGTCTGTGTGTAGAACCTCCAAGAATAGGCTTCATACCCTGGTGGCATGGATATAACCAAAGGGATAACCTTGGCAAATATCCTGGTATGCCAAGATGCCTTCTGGGCAGGACACCATTTGGTACTACTGCCATCTGGCTGTCTGCTTCATTTCTGGCCCTAGAGGAGTTAACAACTTCTTATGGCTGGGGGATTATTAAATTAAAATATTGAGTAGCTTGGATGAATTAGTTGCCCAGAGTAAACTACCTGCTACTCAGTCCCAGTTGCTAATATATGCATATGATTTGGATAGAAAACACTCTGAAGTTTCTAAAACTGTTTGAATAATGTCTGTGAATATAACAGAACTTATACAGTGGGTACCTCATCATGCCATATGGGTTGAAGAATGCTCCAGACGTTTTCCAATCTTTCGTAGACGAGATTCTCAGAGACCTGCACGGGCAGGGGGTGGTAGTGTATATCGATGACATACTGATCTATTCTGCCACACGCGCCGCGCACGTGTCTCTGGTGCGTAAGGTACTTGGGCGACTGCTGGAGCATGACCTGTACGTCAAGGCTGAGAACAAGCCGTTTCCTTCCTGGTTTATCGCATTTCCACCTCTGGGGAGCGCGTTACAGCCATGCGTAGTTGGCTGACTCCGACCACGGTAAAGAAGATGCAGCGGTTTTTAGGGTTTGCCGATTACTACTGGAGGTTTATCCGGGATTTTGGTCAGGTGGCTGCTCCCATTACCTCACTGCTGAAGGGAGGGCCGGCGCGCTTGCGCTGGTCAGCAGAGGCGGGCAGAGCTTTCAGTCGCCTGAAGGAGCTGTACACCAACGCTCCCGTGCTGGCGCATCTGGACCCCTCTTTGGCGTTCATAGTGGAGGTGGACGCATCCGAGGCTGGGGTGGGAGCCGTGCGATCACGGAGCTCAGGCACTCCACCAAAGCTCCGCCCCTGCGCTTTGGTCGAACTATGACGTGGGGGACCGGGAGTTGTTAGCTGTAGTCAAGGCCCTGAAGGTGTGGAGACATTGGCTTGAGGGGGCCAAGCACCCTTTCCTCATCTGGACTGACCATCGTAATCTCGAGTATATCCGGGCAGCGAGGAGGTTGAATCCGCGTCAGGCCTGTTTCTGTTTCACGATTTCATATCAGCCAGGCTCCCAAAATACGAAGGCCGACGTGCTGTCCCACCTCTATGATACCGAGGAGCGGTCCATCGAGCTGACTCCCATCCTCCCAGCTTCATGTCTGATTGCACCGGTGGTGTGGGAGGTGGACGCAGAGATCGAGCGGGCGGTACGGTTGGAACCTGCACCCCCTCAGTGTCCAGCAGGGTTTCTGTATGTGCCGCTTGGTGTCCGTGATAAGTTGATTCGATGGGCCCATACACTACCCTCTTCGGGTCATCCTGGGATCGAGAGGACAGTGCGGAGTCTTAGGGGGAGGTACTGGTGGCCCATGTTGGCTAAAGATGTGAGGTTTTGTGTCTCCTCCTGCTCGGTGTTCGCTCTAGCATGGCTCCTCGACACCTGCCTAGAGGGAAGTTACAGGCCCTCCCCATTCCACAACGGCCGTGGTCGCACTTGTCGGTGGACTTTCTCACCGACCTTCCCCTGTCTCAGGGAAATACCATGATCCTGGTCGTTGTGGATCGGTTTTCTGAGTCCTGCCGTCTCATACCATTGCCCGGTCTCCCTACGGCCCTGCAGACTGCGGAGGCTCTGTTTACCCCTGTCTTCCGGCACTATGTGGTGCCTGAGGACATCGTTTCTGATCGGGTTCCACCGGTTCACTTCCAGAGTTTCGAGGGCGTTCATGGAACGGCTCGGGGTCTCAGTCAGCCTGACCTCGGGTTTTCACCTCAAGAGTAATGGGCAGGTGGAGAGAGTAAACCAGGATGTGGGTAGGTTTCTGCGGTTGTATTGCAGGGACCGGCCTGGTGAGTGGGTGAGGTACGTCCCATGGGCGGAGCTAGCTCAGAACTCCCGTCGCCACTCCTCTACTAACATGTCTCCGTTCCAGTGCGTGTTGGGCTACCAGCCGGTCCTGGCTCCATGGCATCAATGGGTGCAGCGATCGAAGGACACCTGGAGAGCAGTCCAGGAATCTTTCAAACAGGCTAGTGGACGGCAGAAGAGGAGAGCTGACCAGCACCGCAGTGAGGCCCCCGTGTTCACACCGGGGGACCGGGTCTGGCTCTCGACCCGACACCTGCCTCTCCGCCTGCCCTGCTGAAAGCTGGGGCCGCAGTGCGTAGGGCCATTTAAAGTCCTGTGGAGGATAAACGATGTGTGTTATAGGTTCCAACTTCCTACTTTCTATCATATTAACCCCTCGTTTCATGTGTCTCTCCTCAGGCCAGTGGTGGCTGGTCCCCTGCAGGAAGGTGAGGTGCCTGAGGTCCCTCCGCCCCTCTGGACATCGAGGGGCCCCCGGTGTACACAGTACGTGCTATTCTGGATTCGAGACGCCGGTTGAGGGGCCTACAGTACCTCGTAGACTGGGAGGGGTACGGTCCGGAGGAGAGGTGCTGGGTGCCGGTGGGGGATATTTTGGACCCTTCACTTCTGAGGGACTTCCACCACCTCCACCCGGATCACCCAGCGCCATTCCCCCCGGGTCGCCCTCGAAAGGCCGGTGGAGGCTCGCTGCGTGAGCCGTGCATCGGGGGGGGGGGGGTACTGTCACGACTCCCACCAAAGGTGGCTCCCCTGCCTGTTGGCGGTGGCGGTGCTCGGCGGTCGAGCACCACCAATCCCTTTTTCCTTTAGTGATTCATTCTATCTCTATTTCAGATTTTTTGTGATTCCTCTCTTTGGCTGGAAAAATGGCTGTGTTTTTCGGTGACTTGGCTCTGACCTAACATAATCGTTTGTGTTGCTTTCGCCGTAAAGCCTATTTGAAATCGGACACTGTGGTGGGATTAACAAGAAGTGTATCTTTAAAATGGTGTGAAATACTTGCATGTTTGAGGAAATTTAATTATGGGATATCTGTTGTTTTGAATTTGGTGCCCTGCACTTTCACTGGCTGTTGTCATATCGATCCCATTAGCGGGATCTCAGCCCTAAGAATTAACAGAATGGTTGACATAGAGGGGTAAACAGGCTCCGTTAAAGATTAAAGGGGTGCCCAAACATCATGTAGCCATAGGCTGGTTTAGTAAAACAGAATAATGAAGATACGCATATTAACTATGAAATGGGCTTATGACAAACTAAAACTACTGGCCTTGTATAAAAGTAGACTTTTTGAGAAGCTTGTCTTGTTGTGATGACATTAATCGTGTTCAGTTTTACTGTTTTGTCTGTGGAACAACGTGCAGAGGCAGAGTGCAAAATCATCATTATCAAGCACATCATCACCTGCCAGCCAACTCTTTAAGGTTATATATGAGAGAGATCTCTTAATTCTTCACCATGTCCCTTTCTGACTCACCCAGTCTAGACTGGTTCCTGATAAAATGTATATATTATTTATTAAACACAAAGATATTGATCTTCTAATTATCACAGGCGTCTCAACAACACACACACACACTAAATACGCAAATAAAACTGTTCCATCCGCATCACTGCCTGGCCTAATTGAATGGTTTGAAGCTATAAATATGGTATCTCTCAAATTAGAGAACATAGGACTGGCATAATGATGAAATTAAATGTCACAATGAAATGTCACAATAGCTCCTTGCAGACAGGCTACACAACTAGGCGAAATTGCCAAGAGGGAGGAGGGGACATGTCCCCCAAATATTCAGAACAGGTCGATTTGTCGTCGTCCTTCCTCCTCCCCAATCATTTCTGACCTCCAGGGGGCCCCCCAGATAGCATATGAACATGTCATAAGTGATAACAAAATTTGTCAAATTGCAGGAAATTAGGTTTAACGGGCGACTTTGGGCACGAAAAACAGTTAAACTACTCCTCTCTCAATTTTCCAACAGAAATGAGGTGTGGCTTTGGTGGTTCATCTGTGTCATTCTGGTCATGCGAGTCGTTCCCGTCATAGCTAGTTCGTTAGCTAAGCTAGCCACTTGTAGCTAGCCAGTAACTCTTTCAGGATTTGTTTTTGGAAGAAAGCTGTAGAGTTCGGTAGGAAATGACACTTCTGTAGCCAAATATCTTATTCATCCACTTACATTTACATTTGACTCATTTAGCAAAAGCTCTTATCCAGAGCGACACACAGTAGTGAACAATGTTCCCTCTAAGCTGTGCGTGCAGGCTCCCCCCGGGCAGAAGAAATATTAGCCCACAGAGAAGCACGAGAATGAACTTCACTCAACTTTCTAGAGTAGTGGTCACCAACCAGTCGATAGCAATTGACTGGTCGACCTCCAAGGCATTCCTTGTCGATCGGCCAAACAGGTGCACTCTATTCAGCTGCCCTGCGCACCGGATAAGGAACTGTTGCCATTTTTAACCATTTCATGTGTCTGAAGGTACAGTGGTTCATCCTTTAAAAGTTGCAGCGTACTGCGGTGCAGCTTGCATGGTGCCGAAAGAATTCTATGGTATGTTATTTAAGTGTGAACCACTGGTACCATTAATGAAAGTTAGTGCTAGTTTGACCACCAGAGGGCATATTTGAGAAGCATTTGAAAGCCTTCAATAATGGCTGTACTAGAGAATCTAAAACCTTTTTTTGTAAGAACATAGTATATGGGACTGATTTGAAGAAATGTTGCTTAATTAGATTAATATTAATATTAACCCTCCGAGTTTCCGTTAGGATGGAACAAAAAATATGGTGCTGTACAACGTGATGGTCGGGAGTAGGCTACAGTACTGGGCTGTTTTGCTAAAGAATCCCACGTTGTGCGGGCACGCGGGAGACCGGGGTTCAATTCCCAGATGGAGAGGAAGGAGTAGGATGTCCTTGTAAATAAGAATTTGTTCTTAACTGTCTTGCCTAGTTAAATAAAGGTCACACTAAGAGCATAACATTTCTACATCCTAATTCTAGTCTAACCAATTCCCAAATGGAGATTCATCGAAAATAACAATCTCATTGATTTACCAAGACCAGTCCCCATGCTTGTCTCAGAGTAGCGTGAAATAATACATATAGAGGATTGGAGGATTCTAAATTAAAACCAAAACTACTTCATGGGTCTCCCGGTGGCGGCCGGCACGCGTATTGAACCTGCATCTGTAGCAATGCTACGTAACCTAAGTATCAAAATACAGAGGTGTTGGTAAAGGTATATTGTCCTGCTAATAGCCCATAATGGCTATTATAATACTGTACATGGTGTCCAAACTCTGGCTTCTTGGCAGGCCTGGAGAGCAAATCAAGTATACTGTAAGCCTACGGCTGGCCAATTGGATGGCTCAGATTACCGTGGCTGCAGTAATTTAGCAGGCATAAAAGAAAGCTACAGCAAAGTTGATGCTGTACGTTTACAATCATGACTGGAGAGAGACTGTCAATGAATACAGCAATGAACTGCTGTTTTTATGAGTGAGTTCATGTTTAAGTTCTTACTCAGCACTGTCAACATTTTGTATTCAACACTTTTATAAGCCATAACGCCTCAGAGGAGGAAGGGGATGAACATCCACCTTAGTGAATTTAATAAAATCCAAATTGTAAAGGTTTTTAAATAAACCTATACTAAATATATTCACGTCACCAAATAATTGATTAAAATATATAGTTTTGCAATTAAGGTCTACAGTAGCCTCAACAGCACTCTGTAGGGTAGCACCACGGTGTAGCCGGAGGGCAGCTAGCTTCCGTCCTCCTCTGGGTACATTGACTTCAATACAAGACCTAGGAGGCTCATGGTTCTCACCCCCTTCCATAAACTTACACAGTAATTATAACAACTTTCGGAGGATGTCCTCAAACCTATCAGAGCTCTTGCAGCATGAACTGACATGTCCACCCAATCAAAGGGTAAGAAAATGAAAAAGAATGGCCGACAATGCATTGGCAGGGCAATTCAAGCAAAGCCAATATGCAGTGATAATGTGTTGAGCCTATAGCGGACTGCACAAACCCCATTGCTACAGTACTGTTTTTAATTGGTTAACGTTGTATAGGCTTACCTTTTTTAATGTTTTTTTTTATGTCAAAAAATGATCTGAGCAGTAGATCACGGCTTGCATTTTGAGTCAGAAAGTGATCCTTGGTGACCACAAAGGTTGGTGACCACTGTGCTAGAGTTTAACACTATCAGCATTGAATGAAACATGGTACCAACACTTTTCATGTTGTGTTAATATTTTTGATCTGTGTAGATGAAAAACATGATTGAGGTTTTTTGGTTGTTACACTTCTCAGCATTCTTTGGAGTACATTTACAGTTAGTGCATTGACTGTAGCTGGAGAGGTCGGACTCTTAGTGGATAAACTTTGTGAAATGTACACCTGGGTCTTTGGATTCAGCTTGTGCTCTACAATACATGACGTGTGTTTTCTTTTTATTGGGTACATACTGTATCACTGGAAGAGCAATGACACAAATAATCTTCAACTGTGCTCTTGTGGTGATGGAAAATATTCTCTCTGTGTTCAGATAGGAAAACTTCATTGTCTTTTCAGTGATGAAGAATGGTGTATTTCTCTATCATTATATGTTCCCATGGGTGTCAAGGGCAAAATTATGAGTGAAGGATTTCCTATTGCGTGTTTTCATTTTCACTGAAGTCTCTCTTTGTGTAGGTGTTTCACTCCGTATTTGTGTGTGTGACTGTTTGAGAGAGAGCATTTCTGTGTCTACTCTCCACTATTCTTGATTCAGTGTGAATACAGCACCCTATGACACTTGTAGAAACCTGTGTAAACTGAAATCACTCTAAGCCCAAACCAACTGGACGTCCTCACAGACAGACACATAAAACCAAGATAAAAACATTAGTACAGCTGCACCATTAAGAGCATCCTGACCGGTTGCATCACTGCCGGGTATGGCAACTGCTCGGCATGTGACCGCAAGGCGCTACAGAGAGTAGTGCGAATGGCCCAGGACATCACTGGGGCCAAGCGTCCTGACATCCAGGTCCTACAGTTGATGTCGGAAGTTAACATTCACCTTAGCCAAATACATTTAAAAACTCAGCATTTCACAATTCCTGACATTTAATCCTAGTAAAAATTCCCTGTCTTAGGTCAGTTAGGATCATCACTTTATTTGAAGAATGTGAAATGTCAGAATAATAGTAGAGTGATTTATTTCAGCTTTTATTTATTTCATCACATTCCCAGTGGGTTATAGACTGTTCTATCTGGTACGCACGGCAAGCAGTACTGGAGCGCCAAGTCTAGGTCCAAAAGGCTCCTTAACAGCTCTTACCCACAAGCCATAATACTGCTGAAGAATTAGTCAAATGGCCTCCTGGACTATCTACATTGACCCCCCCCCCCCCCCCCCCCCCCTCCACCCTTGTTTTTACACTGCTGCCACTCGCTGTCTATTATCTATGTATAGTCACTTTACCCCTACCTACATGTACAAATGACCTCGTCTAACCTGTACCCCTACACAATGACTCGGTACCGTCTAACCTGTACCCCTACACAATGACTCGGTACCGTCTAACCTGTACCCCTACACAATGACTCGGTACCGTCTAACCTGTACCCCTACACAATGACTCGGTACCGTCTAACCTGTACCCCTACACAATGACTCGGTACCGTCTAACCTGTACCCCTACACAATGACTCGGTACCGTCTAACCTGTACCCCTACACAATGACTCGGTACCGTCTAACCTGTACCCCTACACAATGACTCGGTACCGTCTAACCTGTACCCCTACACAATGACTCGGTACCGTCTAACCTGTACCCCTACACAATGACTCGGTACCGTCTAACCTGTACCCCTACACAATGACTCGGTACCGTCTAACCTGTACCCCTACACAATGACTCGGTACCGGCACCCCCTATATATATATATAGCCTCGTTATTGTTATTTTGTTGTTTTACATTTTTTTACTTTAGTTTATTTAATAAATATTTTCATAACTCTATTTCTTGAACTGTGTTGTTGGTTAAGGGCTTGTAAGGAAGCACTTCACAGTAAGGTTGTATTCAGCCCATGTGACAAATAGCATTTGATTTGATCAAGGCACCTCCATTCTCTCTTTTTTTCTCCCTCTCTATTTCCACACAGGATGTCAGCCTCCCTTTCTCATATCCATCTGCCACCTGAGTGGCAGACAGCTGGTACAGACTGAGATCTATTACCTACCCATAATTCACATGAAACAAGTTGTTAAAGCAAGTCCCATTGCCTAAGTGTTCAATCCCTAAACTAAAGCCTCTGTGAGAGCTGCTTGGCACCAGTAGTAGCAGACAGTTGTGTAACCTGTATTTAACCAGGCAAGTCAGTTAAGAACAAATTCTTATTTACAACGACGGCCTACCAGGGAACAGTGGGTTAACTGCCTTGTTCAGAGGTAGAACGACAGATTTTTACATTTTCAGCTTGGGGATTTGTTCCAGCAACCTTTCGGTTACTGGCCCAACGCTCTAACCACTAGGCTACCTGCCACACCCCAAAAAAGTATTGTAAAAAATTATTATTATTATTTTTTTTTTAACTGAAATAAAAATAAAAGTTAAAAGGCATAAACAGAATACATCCAGGATGAAATCAATCCCTTCCATTTGAACACATTGAAAATGTAGCAATGCACAGTAATATGGATCATTCACATGGACGTTGTATAGATTATATACATTTAGACATTATTATTGTGACTTGTGAATGGGTTTTAAAATATGGGGGACAAAAACAGAGTAAAGGACTGTGATTATACAGTAATTTATATTGGCTTCTGTATCAACATCTTCATTGTTTAGATTCTGGAGATCAAACCGTTCATATAGCCAACTGTACACCATCACATCTCAAGGACAATTCTACAATGTCTCACATACAATTCCACAATGATTGCACGAGGGACAGTGAAATCCCAAACATTTTCACAACCTACAGAAACAACTACAGTCACTTGACATGACTCACTTTGCCTATGTACATGTACAGTATGTAATATGTGCCGTATGTAAATTATGACACATCGTCAATTTACCATTTCACATAAGTTAAAATATTGTTTTTAAGATAAAAAAAGTTATATCTGACCTGAGGCAACCACTCCCCCTCTCTGTAGCTATGTGAGTGTTGGGCTCCAAGGCAGGGCTACCAGGCTTTGCCCACTCACCCCCCTTGAGTGACAGGAGTTCTTCTCTGGTCTAGTCTGCTGCCACCTCCATTTAGTCCTTAGCTTGGCATCTGCCAGTCTTTCTTTCCAGTTTCCCGTCTCCCCCAGGCCTCCTCCCCCACCATCTCTTCCATCTCCCCTGCCTCCCCCTGCTGCCTCACCCCCACTTCCTCCAGCCTCCCGAGTCCCCTGTCTCCACACTCCTCCCCCAAGCTGAAGGTCAGTGATGTCTGAAGGATGTAAAATACTTGTCTGACAGAAGAAAATGTTGTCTCATTTTCCTACAACAATATCTGCTTAGGATAGGCCCCTTCTGGTTATCGAGAATTGTAAGGAGGGGGCACTCTGAATAGGTAATTCTCTATTCAGACAATTTAGATGTTTTTTCAACAGATGGCTGCATAGTCACGAAACTGGCGTTTGTTTGATTTGCTTTTCATTATGTCATACGGTAGGTTTTCAGAGGATCTGATTCTTAACCCTATAGTTATGAGAGGAAACAGACAGTGTCTGAAAGAGCTTGGGAACACTTACAGTTACATTTCAAATCCGATCCGTTTGTGCCACACTACTTAGACACTCAGGGACATAACAGTACATCATGCCAAAGACTATTACCATCAGTCATTAGCCAGGGCTCCCCCTCAGACCATGGCAATCTGAATGAGAACCATTCTAGGAATTCTATTTCTGTGGATTGTTCCATCTCCAGGCAGGATGAATCTCCTCTGCAACCACATGTTAAAACCTGACTCACAGGCCAACAACAGGCATGCACGTCTCACACACACACACACACACACACACACACACACACACACACACACACACACACACACACACACACACACACACACACACACACACACCCCACAGAACAGTGTTAGCGTTGATATCAACGTCACATGCCTTGTGGCTTAAACAGAAGCCTCTGTCTCTTTCTTTTCATCTGTCTCTGTCACCCCCTCGCTCTCTCGTTCTCTCTCTCCTCCTTGCATCCTGCTGTGATCTACATCCATGTTAAACTGCCAGAGGTTAATGGTCAGCTAAAGGTTATAGGGGACTCTGACGTTTTTAAGTGTCATAACTTCCTGCATGACCTTGTTCAAGCTCATTCACTACACTCCCATCTCTCAGAACATGTTTGCCTTTTATGTAGATGGACAATGGATACCAGCATTCTACAATATTCCTCTTTCTCACATTTTCTTCATAGAATACAAAGGAAATGTATTCATTCTCATGAATGTCATAAACAGATATTTCTCCTGAGTAGTTTGAACTCAGCCACCTTGGGCTGATGAGTCGTGACGTGTGACATGTTCAAATTGCATTGTGCCATTATTCAATCAATTATTCATTTTTCATTCCATTCTGAAAAGTAGTTTCTACAATGGCACCCTATTCCCTACATAGTAAAAGTGTTCTGGCCAAAAGTAGTGCACGCTTTAGGGTGCCATTTGAGACGCAATCCATTTTGTTAGGGATCCACGATGAGAAGATGGTCCGTTTTCTGTAATAAATATATTATGATAGTACACAGAATGGGCTTGAAATGCTCTGTAATTCTGACAGTGTAGAGTTTAGGCGTGATTTACCAGGTGCTAATGGGTTGAGGTTCTTTTGAAAGTGGATCACAAAAAAACAAACACACACATACTACGCCCTCTAGCCTCTGTCTTTTCTTCTCTCTCATTTACACACATGCATCCACAGATATTTCCCTCCCTGCCTGCAGGCTAAAACACAAATCAGTGCGGACTGTAGAATGACCTTACGATTATTTCAGTGGAGGAGGAGGAATCCTGGTGAGGAACAAAGAATTCATCAAACTGCTACAGCTACTGCCTCAATGGGCAACATGCCCACATCTCATTAACATCCCTGATCCCTTCTGAGCCTGGGAATTGATGGGTACCTGGTTAGTTTCCAGAGGCAGCTCCATCACTACTGATTCTGGTGGATGGAGTGAGTAGTGTAGGCTCCTCTCCATCTACGATCTGATCCAGACGATGGATTCAGTTGTGGACCGTCCATCTATCACTCACTTCACCCTCTTTCTGTTGTCTTTCTGGCTGACTCACTAACACTGAAATCTAATGAAAATCGTTTCTCCCAGACATACAGCACCAGTCAAAAGTTTGGACACACCTACTCAATCAAGGGTTTCTTTATTTGGACTATTTTCTATATTGTAGAATAATAGTGAAGACATCAACACTATGAAATAACAAATATGGAAGTGTGTGTTAAACAAGTGTTAAACAAGTCAAAATATATTTTATCTTTGAGATTCTTCAAAGTAGCCACCCTTTGCCTCGATGACAGCTTTGCACACTCTTGGTGTGACCGACGTGAAATGGCTAGCACACTTTGTACAAAATAATACAAAGCAGTACTACAGGATATTTCTTAAGGTAGCTCTTTATTAGCTAGCTATAACTGGCATGTTCACGTATTGCCAACCAGGATCAAACTGACCATGACCTAACCATTTGGGTGGTCTTAACCAATCATAGCACAGTATGTTATGGCGGTAAAATGCATCCAATTACAATTCAGTATATTTACACATATGAATATACTATACTGTTACATTGGCATTCTCTCAACCAGCTTAACCTGGAATGCTATTCCAACAGTCTGGAAGGAGTACCCACATATGCTGAACACTTGTTGGCTGCTTTTCCTTCACTCTGCGGTCCAACTCATCCCAAACCATCTTACTTGGGTTGAGGTCGGGGGATTGTGAAGGCCAGGTCATCTGAAGCAGTACTCCATCACTCTCCTTCTTGGTCAAATAGCCCTTACACAGCCTGGAGGTGTGTTGGGTCATTGTCCTGTTGAAAAACAAATGAAAGTCCCACATGTGGTAACCCAAAAAAGTGTTAAACAAAATGAGAGATTTCAGAGAATGCCAAGAATGTGCAAAGCTGTCATCAAGGCAAAGGGTGCCTACTTTGAATAATATAAAATATAAAAGGCAAATTGTTTTGTTAAAATTTTTTGGTTAATACATAATTCCATATGTGTTATTTCATAGTTTTGATGTCTTCACTATTATTCTACAATGTAGAAAATAATAAAAATAAAGAAAATGTAGGTGTGTCCAAACTTTTGACTGGTAATGTATATTTTACATTGACCATTGACTTCACCTCTTGCTGTCTTAATGATTCAATGTCAACAGTACATGGAAGCCTGTGTCAATAAAGCGCAGGGGTCTCTAAACTTTTCTAGCATGAGAGCTACATTAAAAACGTTTTATATGTCGCGAGCTAGCTTTCAAATAGGCACATTCTTCTCTTCCCCGGGTCCTTGGTGTACAATATGTGTTTTCTGTTAACATACCTAGTAAAATAATGGTTAATAAACAACTCCAAGGGGCCCCATAAAATGTGATTTTTGAATTTTCCTGAATTCTTAAAAAGAAATCCTGGATTTGTATCTTTAAAAAAAATGTACTCTCAATATTACAATTATCAATAAAGAAACACTGAAAATGTATCTTTTGAGTCCATGTTAATTCTTAAACCACATCAGAAGACAGATTTTGAGGTCTGGAAAAACAACCTGTAATTTAAATGGATTTTTATGGATTGCATGTAAAGGGACATACACCAATTGGTGAAGTGAAATGACAAAAATAACTTGTTTACAATTTTCTTTTCCACGTGTGCAATCTAAGTGTCACATGATCTGTCAAATGATCTCAGTGTTTTTATATATACCTGTTCTGAAAGGCCCCAGAGTATGCAACACCACTAAGCAAGGGGCACCACCAAGCAAGTGGCACTATGAAGACCAAGGAGCTCTCAAAAAAGTTGTGGAGAAGTACAGATTGGGGTTGGGTTATAAAAAAATATCTGAAACTTTGAACATCCCACAGAGCACCATTAAATCCATTATAATTTTTTTTAAACAAACAATAAAAACAATATCCGCCCACCAAAACTCACGGACCAGGCAAGGAGGGCATTAATCAGAGAGGGAACAAAGAGACCAAAGATATACCTGTAGGAGCTGCAAAGCTCCACAGCGGATATTGGAGTATCTGTCCATAGGACCACTTTAAGCCATACACTCCACAGAGCTGGGCTTTACGGAAGAGTGGCCAGAGAAAAATAAGCAAACACGTTTGGTGTTCACCAAAAGGCATGTGGGAGACTCCTCAAACATATGGAAGAAGGTACTCTGGTCAGATGAGACAAAAATGTAGCTTTTTGGCCATCAAGGAAAATGCTGTCTGGTGCAAACCCAACACCTCTCATCACCCTGAGAACACAATCCCCAGTGAAGCATGGTGGTGGCAGCATCATGCTGTGGGGATGTTTTTCATCAGCAGGGACGGGGAAACTGGTCAGAACTGAAGGAATGATGTGGATGGAGCTAAATACAGGGAAATTCTTCAGGGAAACCTGTTTCAGTCTTCCAGAGATTTGAGACTGAGATGGAGGTTCACCTTCCAGCAGGACAATGACTCTAAGCATACTGCTTAAGCAGCACTTGAGTGGTTTAAGGTGAAACATTTAAATGTCTTGGAATGGCCTATTCAAAGCCCAAACCTCAATCCAATTGAGAATCTGTGGTATGACTTAAAGATTGCTGTACACCAGCGGAACCCATCCAACTTGAAGGAGCAGTTTTGCCTTGGGAATGGGCAAATATCCCAGTGGCTAGATGTGCCAAGCTTATAGAGACATACCCCAAGAGATTTCTAGCTGTAATTGCTGTGAAAGGTGGCTCTACAAAGTATTGACTTTGGGGTGAATAGTTATGCACGCTAAAGTTCAGTTTTTTTTTCTTATTTCATGTTTGTTTCACAATAAATAATATTTTGCATATTCAAAGTGGTAGGCATGTTGTGTAAATCAAATGATACAACCCCCCAGGTTGTGATGAAAGAAAATAGGAAAAATGCCAAGGGTGGTGAATACTTTCGCAAGCCATTGTATCTTAAAGTGTGTAAGGGAATAGGTTACAAGATAATAACCTTGGTCAATGATTTACAGTTGGTGTGACTACCACTGCACGTCACTCTAATGCTTGATCACACCGATAGCATCAATGCATTTTGGTACACCAGAATTACATTCATTTCCAATGAAATGCTGTTTGCCTTGCAGCATTGAATTGCAGTTGCAGTGTGTTCGGCGTGGTGCATTAATTGGAGTCATTGTCGATCAGGCGTTCATTGCCTCTTATGGAAGGTCTGTTCGTTTTTTTCAGACACTCATATGCAGTCTTATTCTTGTAATCTATGGGGTCTATTTATCTTGCTATCAGGTCATAATTTATTCTTCTCATGTCTTACTGGTGTATACTGTTAGACATCATCCTTCAGGTTTAGTTTTTTGTACGTTTATGGCACTCTCACTGCATGCTGCAGATGCATCAGGGGAAAAAAACTCTAGACCACCTTTACTCCACACACAGAGACACGTACAAAGCTGTCCCTCGCCCTCCATTTGTCAAATCTGACCATAATTCCATCCTCCTGATTCCTGCTTACAAGCTCAAATTTAAGCAGGAAGCACCAGTGACTCGGGCAATAAAAAGGTGGTCAGATGAAGCAGATGCTAAGCTACAGGACTGTTTTGCTAGCACAGACTGGAATATGTTCTGGGATTCTTCTGATGGCATTGAGGAGAACACCACTTCAGTCACTGGCTTCTTCAATAAGTGCATCGATGACATAATCCCCACAGAGACTGTATGTACATACCCCAACCAGAAGCCATGGACTACAGGCAACATCCGTACTGAGCTAAAGGGTAGAGCTGCCGCTTTCAAGGAGCAGGACTCTAACCCGGAAGCTTATAAGAAATCCCGCTATGCCCTCCGACGAACCATCAAACAGGCAAAGCTTCAATACAGGACTAAGATCGACTCGTGCTACACCGGCTCCAAAGCTTGTTGGATGTGGCAGGGCTTAAAAATTATTATAGACTACAAAGGGAAGCACAGCTGAGAGCTGCCCAGTGACAGAAGCCTACCAGACGAGCTAAATTACTTCTATGATCGCTTTAAGGCAAGTAGCACTGAAACATGCCTGAGAGCATCAGCTGTTCCGGACAACTGTGTGATATCGCTCTCCGCAGCCAATGTGAGTAAGATCTTTAAACAGGTCAACATTCACATGGCTGCAGGGCCAGACAGATTACCAAGACGTGTACTCCGACCAACTGGCAAGTGTCTTCATTGATATTTTCAACCTCTCCCTGTCTGAGTCTGTAATACCAACATGTTTCAAGCAGACCACCATAGTCCCCGTGCCCAAGAACATTAATGTAACCTGCCTAAATGACTACCGAACCATAGCACTCACGTCTGTAGCCATGAAGTGCATTTAAGGTCATGCCATCATCCCAGAAACCCTAGAACAACTCCAATGTGCATACCGCCCTAACAGATCCACAGATGATGCAAACTCTATTGCACTCCACTCTGCCATTTTCCACCTGGACAAAAGGAACACCTACAGTGGGGCAAGAAGTATTTAGTCAGCTAAGTTCTCCCACTTAAAAAGATGAGAGAGGCCTGTAATTTTCGTCATAGGTACACTTCAACTATGACAGACAAAATAAGAAAGAAAAATCCAGAAAATCACATTGTAGGATTTTTTTATGCATTTATTTGCAAATTATGGTGGAAAATAATTATTTGGTCAATAACAAAAGTTTATCTCAATACTTTGTTATATACCCTTTGTTGGCAATGACAGAGATCAAATGTTTTCTGTAAGTCTTCACAAGGTTTTCACACACTGTTGCTGGTATTTTGGCCCATTCCTCCATGCAGATCTCCTCTAGAGCAGTGATGTTTTGGGGCTGTTGCTGGGCAACACTGACTTTCAACTCCCTCCAAAGATTTTCTATGGGGCTGAGATCTGGAGACTGGCTAGGCCACTCCAGGACCTTGAAATGTTTCTTACGAAGCCACCCCTTCGTTGCCCGAGCGGTGTGTTTGGGATCATTGTCATGCTGAAAGACCCAGCCACGTTTCATCTTCAATGCCCTTGCTGATGGAAGGAGGTTTTCACTCAAAATCTCACGATACATGGCCCAATTCATTCTTTCCTTTACACGGATCAGTCGTCCTGGTCCCTTGGCAGAAAAACAGCCCCAAAGCATGATGTTGAGTTGAGTTTTTACCAAAAAGTTATATTTTGGTTTCATCTGACCATATGACATTCTCCCAATCTTCTTCTGGATTATTCAAATTCTCTCTAGCAAACTTCAGACGGGCCTGGACATGTACTGGCTTAAGCAGGGGGACATGTCTGGCACTGCAGGATTTGAGTCCCTGGCGGCGTAGTGTGTTACTGATGGTAGGCTTTGTTACTTTTGTCCCAGCTCTCTGCAGGTCATTCACTGGGTCCCCCCATGTGGTTCTGGGATTTTTGCTCACCGTTCGTGTTATCATTTTGACCCCACGGGGTGAGATCTTGTGTGGAGCCCCAGATCGAGGGAGATTATCAGTGGTCTTGTATGTCTTCCATTTCCTAATAATTGCTCCCACAGTTGATTTCTTCAAACCAAGCTGCTTACCTATTGCAGATTCAGTCTTCCCAACCTGGTGCAGGTCTACAATTTTGTTTCTGGTGTCCTTTGACAGCTCTTTGGTCTTGGCCATAGTGGAGTTTGGAGTGTGACTGTTTGAGGTTGTGGACAGGTGTCTTTTATACTGATAACAAGTTCAAACAGTTGCCATTAATACAGGTAACGAGTGAAGGACAGAGGAGCCTCTTAACAATCTGATGGCCATGAGATAGAAGCTGTTTTTCAATCTCTCTGTCCAGCTTTGATGCACCTGTACTGACCTCACCTTCTGGATGGAAGCGGGGTGAACAGGCAGTGGCTCGGGTGGTTATTGTCCTTGATTATCTTTTTTGCCTTCCTGTGACATTGGGTGTTGCAGGTGTCCTGGAGGGCAGGTAGTTTGGCCCCGGTGATGAGTTGTGCAGACCACACCACCCACTGGAGAGCCCTGTGGTTGTGGGCTGTGCAGTTGCAGTACCAGTCGGTGATACAGCCCGACAGGATGCTCTCAATTGTGCACCTGTAAAAGTTAGTGAGGGTTTTTCGGTGACAAACCCAATTCTTTCAGCCTCCTGAGGTTGAAGAGGTTGCTGTTGTGCCTTCTTCACCACGCTGTGTGTGTGTGTGAACCATTTCAGTTTGTCGGTGATATGTACACCGAGGAACTTAAACTTTTCTACCTTCTCCACTGCTATCCTGATGTGGTCAGGGGGGTGCTCCTTTTGCTGTTTCCTGAAGTCCACAATGATCTCTTTTGTTTTGCTGACATTGAGTGAGAGGTTATTTTCCTGACACCACACTCTGAGGGCCCTCACCTCCTCCCTGTAGGCTGTCTCGTCGTTGTTGGTAATCAAGCCTACCACTGTTGTGTCTTCTGCAAACTTGATGATTGAGTTGATGCGTGCATGGCCATGCAGTCGTGGGTGAACAGGGAGTACAGGAAGGGGCTGAGAATGCACCCTTGTGTTGAGGATCAGCGGAGTGGAGATGTTTCCTACCTTCACCACCTGGTGGCGGCCGATCAGGAAGTCCAGGACCCAGTTGCACAGGATGGTGTCGAGACCCAGGGCCTCAAGCGTAATGATGCGTTTGAAGGGTACTACAGTGTTGAAATGCTGAGCTGTAGTCAATAAACACCATTCTTACGTAGGTATTCCTCTTGCCATATGCAATAGGGAAGTGTGCAGTGTGATGTCGAATGCATCGTCTGTGAACCTATTGGGGCGGTAAGCAAGTTGGAGTGGTTCTAGGGTGAGAGGTAGGGTGGAGGTGACATGATCCTTGACTAGTCTCTCAAAGCACTTAATGATGACAGAAGCGAGTACTACATACGTCTCGTGTTTGAGCTGTTGAATTGCGACTCCACTTTGTCTCTATGCTGACGCTTTGCTTGTTTGATTGCCTTACGGAGGGAATAACTAGATTGTTTGTATTCGGTCATGTTTCCAGTCATCTTGCCATGATTAAATGTGGTGGTACGTGCTTTCAGTTTTGCGCGAATGTTGCCATCAATCCACATTTTCTGGTTAGGGAAGGTATTAATAGTCACAGTGGGTACAACATATCCTCTACACTTCCTTATAAATTCACTCAACGAGTCAAAGTATACGTCAATGTTATTCTCTGAGGCTACCTGGAACATATCCCAGTCCATGTGATCAAAGCAATCTTGAAGCGTGGAATCCAATTGGTCAGACCAGCGTTGGATAGACCTAAGCACGGGCGCTTCCTGTTTTAGTTTCTGCTTATAGGAGGGGAGTAACAAGATAGAATCCTGGTCAGATTTGCTAAAAGGAGGGCGGGGGAGGGCCTTGTATGCATCGCAGAAGTTAGAGTAGCAATGGTCAAGCTTGTTACTGGCTCGTGTACTGCAATCGATATGCTGATCGAATTTATGTAGCCTGGTTCTCAAATTAGCTTAGATAAAATCCCCAGATACAATAAATGCAGCCTCAGGATATATGGTTTCCAGTTTGAATAAAGTCCAGTGAAGTTCTTTGATATCCGTCTTGGTATCCGCTTGCACGGTGACAATAACTGAGGAGAGTTCTCTTGGGAGATAATACATTTGATCGTGAGGAATTCTAGGTCAGGTTAACAAAAGGGCTTGAGTTCTTGTATGTTGTTACAATTACACCATGAGTAGTTAATCATGAAACATCCCCCCCCCCCTCTTCTTACCAGAGAGTTGTTTATTCCTGTCGCCGCGATGCACTGAAAATCCCGTTGGCTGTACAAACTCCGACAGCATGTCCCCAGCTAGCCATGTTTCTGTGAAACAGAGTATGTTACAATCCCGGATACCTCTTTGGAAAGCATCTCTTGCCCTGATTTTGTCGACTTTGATAACTAGAGACTGGACATTAGCGAGTAATATACTCGGAAGAGGTGGGTGGTGTGCACGCATACGAAGCCTCACTAGAAGACCGCTCCCTCACCCTCTCCTCCGGCGGCGTTGTTTTGGGTTTGCCCCTGGAATCAGTTCAAATGCCCTGGAAGGTGCAGACGAAGGATCCGCTTTGGGAAAGTCGTATTCCTGGTCGTAGTGCTGGTAGTGCTGGTAAGTTGACGTCTCTCTGATATCCAATAGTTCTTCCTGGCTGAATGTAATAACACTTAAGATTTTCTGGGCTAACAATGTAAGAAATAATACATAAAAAAACAAAATACCGCACAGATTCCTAAGGACTAGAAGCGAAGTTGCCATCTCTATCGGCGGGCTTGTAGCTGGACGATTTAAGCAATAAGGCCCAAGAAGGTGTGGTATATGGCTAATAGTCCATGGCTAAGGGTGGTTTTTAGGCACGACACCTCCTTGGGCCTTACTGCTTAAATAGACCAGCTACAGTCCTGTGTATCACATTTGGTAGAGCATGGCGCTTGTAATGCCAGGGTTGTGGGTCCGATTCCCACAGGGGACTAGTATGAAGAAAAAGGAGACTGTATCTAAGGAGATTGCAGTGGCAGAGGAGATGAAGCCGTGATGAAAAAACAGTATCTCGTTATTGGTTTGCTAGAATCAGTGATAAATAATGGCTCCCCGGCGTGGTCAGTGGTCGCCATTGCAGGTAGTATAACATGGAAGAGAGGACAGAAAAGAGTGTTAGTTTAAGAAATATGACACCTGGCGTACCTTTACCCTTTCTATCAGTTTGGGAATGCTTAACCAACACGGTGAACATGTGAGTGTCCATAGTTCAAATCTGAAAAATCGTGAGATCATGCAATGATTAAAGATAAATTAATACTTAGTGTATTCCCCAATCGTAAAACCCATAGAAAGTCATAAGACTGCTTCTAATAAAAATCATTTTGCTTGCGAAACACCCTTTCCTTAACATTAATCCATTTGTGTTTAGAGTGACAGAGATAGGTAACCTTTGTCATTGCCTGAAGATTTCTCTTTTGAAGCAGAAATGTCATCTTGGTGTATGAGGATATTCTACCTATGTAACATAGCTAATGAACCACGGGGCTGACAGAATCAGGATCATAGCACTACTGAAAGAACTCCGGTAGTGTCACAATATCAGAATAAATAAATTGTAACATAGTAGAAGCAGAGGATCAGATTGAAGCCAGCATCAACTGAGAAGCAGTAGCAGCGCTGATTCAGAATTGGGCACCAATAGCTCAAAGCTAGCCCCTCAGCGCTGACGAAGGAACCAGAGCTGTGAGGAGTTGCCAGCGTCAATGTTTAACAGAGGTTTGCCAGATGCTGCCCGTGCTCAGCATGCAGGCAGCATAACATGAAAGAGAGGACAAAGCAGTGTTAGTTCTGGTGACAATGACAATATTCCACATGTGAGAGTCCATAAATGCTAACAGAACTGAAGAGATACGAAAAGGATCATGCAAAATTAAAGGGAAGGAACATTGTGTATTCAGATAAAAGACCCCTTAAAGACATTATATGGACGGCCTCTGGAAAAGGCAGCCTTTGCCTGACTGAAATTGGCATAGATAAAAGCATACGTAGTTATAACTGAAGACATTGTGCAGAGAGAAGACAGTACATAGACTGCTGCAGAGTGGCACAGCTCAGCCATGACATGGCATAAGACAACGTACTACTAACAACCCCCCAAAACCGCACCCACCTTATCTAAATAGCCTAATGTGCTACTGAAATTGCTCAGCAGTAACAAATCAAATCAAATGTAATTTGTCACATGTGCCAAATACAACAGGTAGACCTTACAGAGAAATGCTTATTTGCAAGCCTTTAACCAACAATGCAGTTTATTTAAATAATACAAATAATAAGAAATAAAAGAGCGGAAGTAAAATAACAATAGCGAGGCTATATACAGGGGGAACTGGTACAGAGTCAATGTGCGGGGGGGCACCGGTTAGTCGAAGTAATTGAGGTAATATGTACATGTAGGTAGAGTTATTAAAGGGGAGGGGGGGGGCAATGCAATGCAAATAGTCTGGGTAACCATTTGATTAGAAGAGAACAGTCTATGACTAGGTTGGAGGGAATCTTTGACAATTCTTAGGGCCTGGTATAGAGGTCCTGGATGGCAGGAAGCTTGGCCCCAGTGATGTACTTGGCTTTATGCACTACCCTCTGTAGTGCCTTGTGGTCAGAGGCCGAGCAGTTGCCATACCAGGCAGTGATGTAACCAGTCAGGATGCTCCCGATGGTGCAGCTGTAGAACCTTTTGAGGATCTGAGGACCCTTGCCATATCTTTTTAGTCTCCTGAGGGGGAATAGGTGTTGTCCCCTCTTCACGACTGTCTTGGTGTGTGTTACGGATACAGGTATCCTGTGTGTGTACTTCTTTTCTCTCCTTCTCCCCTCCTCACAGGTGGCAATCATCATTCCCCAATCAGTCATCAATCAGTCGCTAATCAGAAGACACACCTCCTCCTGTTTCCATTACCCAATCACATCCCCTTTCCCTTGATTTAAAAACCCATTCAGTTGTTTCCTCTTGAGCTCGATCTCTTTGTGTTTCAATCTCTCTGTGTCTCAATCTCTCGCAATATCTCTCTCTCTCTCTTTCTCTGGATTGAGTTTTTTTTGTTTAGTTTTAGTACCTCCATATCACTTTGTCCCCACCTGTGAGTGTTGTTTTTGTTATGGTGTTTGATGGTGGGAAAAGGGGGAACCAAGATAAGTTGCCCATGGGCAATAACTACCCGTAGGACTACTTTATCTAAGAACACTGGGGGGACCACCCACTGTATTTTTGGTTAGTTAGTTAGCTGTATGGAAGTAGGCTAGTCTAGCTTAGGGATATTTTTGGATATTTGTTTCTTTCCTTGGGTCCAGCTCAGCCATTTTTCCTGCCACCGTGTGTTTGCAAATAAACCCTGAGTGTTTGACGGTAGATATTAGTTGTCTGTGGTTATTTCGTTCTCACTGTAACTTTGTCACTATTACACTTTCCATGAGTTGTGTTACAGGTCTCGATACCATCCCCCCTAGACTGCCGGGCCAAAGGGATTCGTAACAGTGTGCTTGGACCATGTTAGTTTGTTGGTGATGTGGACTCAAAGGAACTTGAAGCTCTCAACCTGCTCCACTACAGCCCCATCAATGAGAATGGGGGTGTACTCGGTCCACCTTTTCCTGTAGTCCACAATCATCTCCTTAGTCTTGATCACATTGAGGGAGAGGTTGTTGTCCTGGCACCACACTACCAGGTCTCTGACCTCCTCCCTGTAGGCTGTCTCGTCGTTGTCGGTGATCAGGCCTACCTCTGTTGTGTCATTGGCAAACTTAATGATGGTGTTGGAGTCGTGCCTGTCTGTGCAGTCATGAGTGAACAGGGAGTACAGGAGGAGACTGAGCACGCACCCCTGAGGGCTCCCTGTGTTGAGGATCAGAGTGGAAGATGTGTTGTTACCTACCCTTAACACCTGGGGCTGGCCAGTCAGGATGTCCAGGATCCAGTTGCAGAGGGAGTGTCACACCCTGGTCGAAGTATTTTGTGTTTATCTTCATTTATTTGGTCAGGCCAGGGTGTGGCATGGGGTTTTTGTATTGTGGTGTGTTTTGTCTTGGGGTTTTGTGTTGGTATTGGGATTGTAGCTTAGTGGGGTGTTCTAGTTAAATCTACGGCTGTCTGAAGTGGTTCTCAATCAGAGGCAGGTGTTTATCGTTGTCTCTGATTGGGAACCATATTTAGGCAGCCATATTCTTTGAGTGTTTCGTGGGTGATTGTCCTTAGTGTCCTTGTTCCTGTCTCTGTGTTAGTTTACACTAGTATAGGCTGTTTCGGGTTTTCGTTACGTTCATTACGTTCTTTGTTTAGTAGTGTTTGTAATTAATTCGTGTTTTACGTTTGTTTATTAAACATGGATCGCAATCTACACGCCGCATTTTGGTCCGACTCTCCTTCACACCTAGAAAAACGTTACAGGGAGGTGTTTAGTCCCAGGGTCCTTAGCTTAGTGGTGACCTTTGAGGGCACTATGGTGTTGAACGCTAAGCTGTAGTCAATGAATAGCATTCTCACATACAGTGGGACAAAAAAGTATTTAGTCAGCCACCAATTGTGCAAGTTCTCTGTAATTTTGATCATAGGTATACTTCAACTATGACAGACAAAATGAGAAGAAAAAAATCCTGAAAATCACATTGTAGGATTTTTTATGAATTTATTTGCAAATTAAGGTGGAAAATAAGTATTTGGTCACCTACAAACAAGCAAGATTTCTGGCTCTCAAAGACCTGTAACTTCTTCTTTAAACAGCCACCACTAACACAGAGAGGTGGCTTCCTACTTACAAACTTGATATCATTGGCCACTTTAATAAATGGAACACTAATGACTTTAATTATGTCACTTTAATTATGCCACTTTAAGAATGTTTACATATCTCGCATTACTCATCTCATGTGTATATACTTTATCCTTCACTATCTATTCTTTACTATCTATTGCATCTTAGCCGCTCTTTTACTGCTCATCCATATATTTTATACTTATATATTCTCATCCCATTCCTTTACTAGATTGTGTTTATTAGGTTTTGTTGTGGAATTTGTTAGATATTAGGTTTTGTTGTGTAAATGCAAGTTATTACCTGTTAGATACTGCTGCATTGTCGGATCTAGAAGCATAAGCATTCCGCTACACTCACAATAACATCTGCTAACCATGTGTATCTGAGCAATAACATTTGATTTGATTTCATATATCACAAATCCTCAAGGTGCCTTATTGCTGTTATAAACTGATTCCCAACGTAATTAGAGCAGTAAAAATACATGTTTTGTCATACCCATGGTATACGGTCTGATATACAAGTGGTGTCAGCCAATCAGCATTCAGTGCTCGAACCACCCAGTTTATAATGATATCTTAACACCGCTCTGGCGTAGCTAAACAGTTGGTTGGCGTAAGGTTCTGCTGTTTTGGGGGATTGGTATAGTTTACAGCGCTCCCTGCCTGTAGGCTATTTTCTTTTGATGCTTTGCTTGGCCAGTGAGCTACCCTGAAGGAGCAAAGCCTACTGTATATTGCCAAGACTTGCATTATCCATTGCTTAATAAATGGTTTGACATATTTCAATGCTTTCTTTCTGTAATACAAATGTCTTAAACCCTATTTGGATGGGATTAGTTTTATGTCAGGATGTCGGGTAATGTTATTATGTGCACAAAACACCACCATCTGTAATTTTAGTCCTGTGCAAATCTGCCATGTCAGTACTTGTCACACGGAGGGAGGGTAATAATTCTAAACAGAATAACCTGTTTTTTGCCAAACTCCAAGGTCCTCTGATAATGGGTATGCCATGTCAATCGCGTAAATCGCCATCCCTGTGTTTTGAGGGGTATTACAACATTTTAACAGGTGCAGTTTGGGTTAGAACATTGTGAACAAATGAATGCTTAAAACAAAGTGCTATGCAAGTAGCCTACAGACAAATCATCTTTCGTCATATATTAACTTTCCCAGTGCGGATGATATTGTGCCTATTAATTGATAAATTGCCAAATACGCCAGTTAATTAAATGTTTGCATTCAGTTCATGTTTCTTCCTGATATTATTTAGACTTTCTCTGAACTGAAAGAAAATATTAGGCTATCCCAATTTGAAATATATTCACTCCTAGAACAGCCTGGCTTCCGTCATAACGGTACATTTTGAATGAAAAATGGAATAATAATTACAGGGGGCAGTTTGGTACAACAAATCCACTCTTAATCATCCACTGGAAAAACAGACATGATTGGGTAATAATTACATAACCAACATTCTGTAATACAAATCCTGTGTCAATAGCGCTTTATTCACAAGGCAAAGGAAGTGTGATCTAACACATGCCCATATTAGGAGTTAGCTTGTGAAGTTAGTGTTAGTGAACTTTTGAAGAACTGTTATGCATATTGTAATGCTACAGTGGAGACATGCAATGAATGAAAATCAACTCTTATTGTGTGCAAGTGTATGACTCTGCTGCCTTGGTGAGCGGGTGTTGATCTATGCAATGTATTGTGTTTGTGTGTGTGTGTGCTTATGTACTTTCATGTCTTTGAGAGATTGTGTTCCTTCTCATTTGAGACAAATTGTCCCCATCAATCACAGCACTGTATCTGGCGCCTCACAGAACCTACTGCTGTTTCTCTACTCCTTAGTTATGAATTCCAGTCTTTAAGATGTTCTCCATACTGATGGCATTGATATATTACTGTCTGTGTACTCTCTGAATCAGCTCGGCCTTGAGTTTGTGTGTGGTTGCAAGGTTTCTTTATTCTGTGAGTAGGTAGCGGTATTATTAGTAGTAGTGGTGGAAGTAGTGGTAGTTGTCACGTGACCGGCCTGTGACAAGTGGGGGCTCATCCGTAAGTTAAAGTGAATTATACTTTAGTATTTTAGTTTACTTTAACATTTTGTTATAGTTGGTTAAGGTTTTGTCTAGATTGTCTTTGTCTTATTATTGATATGTTTGTTTATTTGTAATTTGGCTTATTTGATTATTGTTTTGTAGTTAACTTGGGTTAGTTTAGTTCAGATTGCCACATTTTTTGTTTGAGCGGATGTTTGGTTGGGCCAATATTGTTGGAGAGAGAGTTGAGAGCCATGTGTTCTTTTGGTTTAGTTAGCTTGGTAGCTAAATTTGGTTAGCAATTCACTCTGGGTTTTTCTGGGTTTTGCTCAGGTGGGAGTCCTCTCATGTTCAGGCTTATCAGCGAGTGTCAATAGGAGGCTCGTGGTGTTTTTGTTTTAGGTGGCAGTGAACGTGGGTAGAGCATCCCTTTCCCTTTTCCCTTACACCGGCTCGGGAGCACCTCCGTGGTTATGGGGGAGGGCGCCAGTTTCTGGTTGTCTTTTCCACTCCACTGGTTTTGTGTGCATAAAACCCCACCACATGTGACTGCACGAAGACCAGGGCCAGTTAGTTTGTTGTTTTTGGAGGATAGTGGGATGTGGTTCCTGTCCTTGAACCCAGACTGACAGCAGGTGAGTTGTGTGTTTTTTTTTGCATTTGTAATAGTTGTATTGGTTGAGGAAAATGTCTTCCATTCTAAGCAGTTTTGTTCAAGCTCCTTCAGAGGTAGCCTTAGAGTTGTGTACTAAGGAGCAGTTAATTGAAATTTCTGAACATTATCAGATTGAGATTGTTGATTAAAAAAATAAAGAGACTCTTAAAACTAGATTAAAGCAGGGTCTTAGAGAAATGGGTGTTTTTTGGGGTCAGTCTGCTAGTAGTGAGGGTGCAGGTTTTCAGTCTAGTCCTTCATTAACTTTTGAGCAGCAGAGGGAGCTGTTGCAAATGCAGTTGGAGATAGTGCGATTGAGAAATGCTAACAGACCAGAAGGACTACCACAGTTTGATATTTCACAGAATCTTCGTTTGTTGCCTACATTTGATGAGTCAGATCAAGATACATACTTTGCTTTATTTGAGCATATTGCGGAAGCTAGAGCTTGGTCAGATTTGGAAATGATTATGTTGTTGCAATGTGTACTTACAGGTAAAGCACGTGAGGCTTTTGCAGCACTGAGTGTAGCTGACAGTAAAGTTTTTGCTAAAGTTAAATCAGCAGTTCTGAAGGTCTACGAGCTTGTGCCAGAAGCATATCGTCAACGTTTTCGTTACAGAAAAAAGTTTGATTCACAAACCTATTCTGAGTTTGTTCGTGATTTGACTTCTGCATTTGATGGTTGGTGTACAGCTTCTGAAGTTAGTACTTTTGAGGGTCTGTCTAATTTGATTGTGTTAGAACAGTTCAAAAATTCTGTGTCTGACCAGGTTGCTACATACATGAATGAACGTAAAGTTAAGTCTCCAAGTGATGTAGCAATCCTTGCAGATGAGTACAGGCTAACACATAAAAGCCATTTTGAGTCAAACAGTGACATGTACCATAAAAATAACTTTACTCCTAGGAATAGTAGGTCACCTTTTTTGGAGCTTCTTTCTAAAGGCCTCAGCAGAAGTTTAGGTGGACTTAAAGCACCGGTTAATGCTAATAACTGTCGCTCCTGTTTAGTTGAAGGACATTGGAAGAAAGATTGTCCTCTGGTTAAATCGAAAAAGTCAGGTCAAGTTAAACCTGCTGTGATGGCAGCTCCTGTTACAGCCTCTGACCACCAGGGTGAGCTTTTTCAGTCACTCGTTGAGTTTGATTCTCAGTCTTCCCTCTGTGATTTTTCAGCCTTTATTTCAGATGGTGTCGTGTCCCTGGTAGATGGCAACCAAAATGTTTCAATCAAGATCTTAAGAGACACTGGAGCTTTAGATTATTTTATTCTGGAATCTGTTTTGCCGTTCTCTAAAGAGTCTGATACTGGCAGTTGTGTAATGGTGTGTGGTATGGGTTTAGTTCCATTCTCTTGTCCTTTACATGAAGCCAGAAAGTCTTGAGTTGCCAGTCAAACTCCAGCCAGAACAGTTGACTAGTTCTAGAGATTCATTGATGGCTGAGCAAAAGGCCAATACTAACTTGGCTGATCTGTTTGATAAAGTTGTTCCTGATTCAGTGGTGAGGAATAGTGCTCAGTGTTATTTTCTTCTTGATGGGCTGTTGGTCAGGAAATGGGTTCCACGCTATGATCAGGGTCTAGGAGAACCAGTCTTTCAAATAGTTGTACCTACTACTTTGCGAAATAAAGTGTTGCAAACTTCACATGGAGATGTGGCAGGTCATATGGGTGTTCGTAAAATTTATGATCGCATACTTCGTAATTATTTTCTGGCAGTGTTTAAAGCTGGATGTAGCTCAGTTTATTAAAACTTGTGATATGTGTCAGCGCACAAGCAAGCCAAACCAGGTTGTAAAGCCAGCACCTTTGTATCCAATACCAGCCGTAGGGCAACCTTTTGAGCATCTTATTATCGATTGTGTTGGGCCTTTACCAAGGTCCAAGTCAGGTCATAGCTACTTATTAACTGTTATGTGTCAAGCAACCAGATATCCGGCAGCTTTTTCCTTGCGTACCATAACTTCAAAATCACTAGTTAAAGCATTAACTCAATTTATTTCAACATTAGGGATTCCAAAAATCATCCAGTCAGATCTGGGGTCTAACTTTGCCTCCCATTTATTTGCTCAGGTTCTCAAACAGCTTAAAGTTAAACACAACAAGTCTACTGCGTTTCATGCCCAGAGCCAGGGAGCTTTGGAACATTTTCATCAAACTTTAAAATTCTTGCTTCGTGCATACTGTACAGAACTGTCTGCAGATTGGGAGGAGGGGTGACCTTGGCTGTTACTGCTCGTGAAGTAGTGCAGGAAAGCACAAGGTTTAGCCCTAATGACTTAGTGTTTGGTCATAAGGTGCGTGGGCCTTTAGCAGTGTTGCAGGATGGTTGTTTGCCTGAGGAACCACCTCAGAACCTTATTGATGATGTAAATGGTTTTAGGTTGAAGTTGTATAGGGCTGGTGAACTCCCGAAAGAAAAACTAAAATCTTCTCAACGGAAAATGAAACTGAAATATGACGGATAGGCTGAGCTGCGTGAGTTTAGTCCCGGTGATCGTGTACTTGCTCTTCTGCCTCTTGTAAGTTCACCTTTTCAGGCAAAATACTGTGGTCCTTTCACTGTGTTGAGGCTCTTTTGTGTTTGGCACCTGTGTTGGCAGCACCACATTTTGGGAAACTTTTCAAATTGCAGGTAGACGCTAGACAAATCGGTGCTGGGGCTGTGCTTCTCCGGGAGAATGATAACACTGTTGAGTGTCCAGTCATTTCTTCTCCCGGAAATGTAATAAGTATCAGCAAAACTATTCTGTAATTGAAAAGGAGGCTTTAGGTCTCATTTGGGCTTTACAGCACTTCGAGGTCTATGTTGGTTCAGGTTTGACCCCTTTAACCTCTAGTGACGAGCAATCCCGTATCCGGGAGCATAATCATAGCCTCAAGCGCGTTACCATAACGCAACGTTTCCTGTTCATGAAATTCGCAAATGAAGTGAAATAAATATATTGAAACACAAGCTTAGCCTTTTTGTTAAAACTAGTTAGAGCTAGGCAGAATACTGCCCCCTTTGGAGGAATTGCGTGCCCATAGTAAACAGAAAAAATAATCTGTCCAAAATTGCTAATATATGCATATAATTAATAATTATTATCGAATAGAAAACACTCTAAAGCTTCTAAAACCGTTCAAATTATGTCTGTATGTAAAGCAGAACTCTCAGGGCAGCCATTCTCCCAAACTCTCTCTTGTCATCAAGAAAGTTGGGCCAAATTTGACGTCATCGCCCCCACCCTTCCCAACCAGCTACGGATCTGGGAACAGTTTCTATCTCTTCAGCGCGATGTCTCCTTTCAATGGGGCGTTTCATTGTGAAAATCGCGCGCTCCCTCACCCTTTGGCGGGCTAAAACCTTCGGGTCACGCGAAAATACATGTACTCTCATGCGCGCGTCGCGTCTGGAGCTCTCTTTGTTCCAGGATTCACCAAACGATGTCAGTTTATCTGTTCGAGCTGATAATTGTTTTGCACGTTTAGAATATCCTAAAGCTTGATTCTGCACTTAGTTTGACCAGTTTAGTCGACATATAATATGTAATTTTGAAGTTTTGATGCGCAACCCCTAGCATTTTGGCTGCATTTCAGCCGGAATTTGTCGCGTTTGATAACCCAAAGACACAGACTTGAAAGCCAAACGCAGTTTTTGGTAAGTATGACTCCTTGCACGACTTCTGATCGAAGAACATCAAAGGTAAGGGAATATTTATGTGGTAATTTTGTGTTTCTGTGGACTCCAACATAGCGGAGACATATTGCTAATCTCTGAGCGCCGTCTCATATTATTGCCTAGTGAACGAATTCTGTAACGTTAAAAATAAATGTAACACAGCGGTTGCATTAAGAAGCAGTGTATCTTTCTAACTATATGTAGAACATGTATATTAAGTCAAAGTTTATGATGTGTATTGCTTGTTATCTGACCTTATCTGGTGGAGCTATCATCATTTCTCCGGACATTTGAGTAGCATTTTTTGAACATGGCGTCATTGTAAACTTGCATATTATTGAAAAAAACATAAATGTACTGTGTAACATGTCCTATTACTGTCATCTGATGAAGATTTTCAAAAGGTTAGTGAATTATTTTTCTTTTAATCCTGCGTTTGTTGATTGCATCTTTTGTTCAACATGGCTATTCAAATAGCTGTGTCTTTGGTGGTGGTTTGACATAAATATGTGCTATGTTTTCGCCGTAAAACATTTTAGAATTCTGACTTCCTGGCTAGATGAACAAGGTGTTTATCTTTCATTTGAGCTATTGGACTTGTTAATGTGTGGAGGTTAAATATTTCTAAGAATAATTTTGCATTCTGTGCACCACTGTTTCAGTTGAAGGGGGGGGGGTACCCCTTGGGGAAGCTGTACCCTCAACACTGTCATCTCAGATTTTCAAAATATGCTTTTCAACCAAAGCTACACAAGCATTTGTGTAAGAGTATTGATAGCCTAGCATAGCATTAAGCCTAGCATTCAGCAGGCAACATTTTCACAAAAACAAGAAAAGCATTCAAATAAAATAATTTACCTTTGAAGATCGGATGATTTCAATGACGAGACTCTCAGTTAGATAGCAAATGTTCATTTTTTCCCAAAAGATTATTTGTGTTGGTGAAATAGCTCCGTTTTGTTCATCACGTTTGGCTAAGAAAAAGACCGGAAAATGCAGTCACTACAACGCCAAACTTTTTTCCAAATTAGCTCCATAATATCGACAGAAACATGGCAAACGTTGTTTAGAATCAATCCTCAAGGTGTTTTTCACGTATCTATTCGATAATATATCAGTCGTGACAGTTGGTTTCTCATCAGAAGCAAACGGAAAAATACTGCAGCTGGAGATTACGCAATAATTGCAACGGAGGACACCAAGCGACCACCTGGTAGATGTAGTCTCTTATGGTCAATCTTCCAATGATATACCTACAAATACGTCACAATGCTGTCGACACCTTGGGGAAGCGACAGAAAGCCTAAGCTCATTCGTGGCCCATTCACAGCCATATAAGTAGTCATTGGCATGAGGCGGTTTCAAAAAATGCGGCACTTCCTGATTGGATTTTTATCTGGGTTTCGCCTGTAACATCAGTTCTGTGGCACTCACAGACAATATCTTTGCAGTTTTGGAAACGTCAGAGTGTTTTCTTTCCAAAGCTGTCAATTATATGCATAGTCGAGCATCTTTTCGTGACAAAATATCTTGTTTAAAACGGGAACGTTTTTCATCCAAAAATTAAAATAGCGCCCCCTATATCCAAGAAGTTAACTGTGTTCACTGACCACAACCCAATTATTTTTCTGAGTTCCCTGCAAAATCCCAACCAGAGCCTGATGCGTTGGGCTTTGTTCTTGCAACCAGTCAACCTTGATATTAGACATATTAGGGTTAAGGATAATATCATTGCTAATGCTCTGTCCCGTGCTCCGTTAACCTAGTTTGTATCTTCTCTCTGCTGACCCCTATGGGCTGTCTGCGCCTCTTTCCTCTTAAATTGCTCCCCAGGTACCAGGGCTGCTGAGTTTGAGGGGCGGACAGTCAGTTGGAGGACACCGGGCCACTACTAGGAGCCGGGACTGGTATTCTTTTTTTCTTGTTGGGAATTTTATTGTTTTGAATATGTTTGGGCCGAAATTTGGGTTGAGGGTGGGACCCTCATTTTAAGGAGGGGGGTGTCACGGCCCCTCCTCTGCAGTGCAGGGACGGTTCCTCCTGCAGGCAGAGGAGGGTCGTTAGTGATTGGAGTCACCTGGGCTCAGGGTATTTAAACTGCTTCACTAATCAAATCAAATCAAATCAAATCACATTTATTTATATAGCCCTTCGTACATCAGCTGATATCTCAAAGTGCTGTACAGAAACCCAGCCTAAAACCCCAAACAGCAAGCAATGCAGGTGTAGAAGCACGGTGGCTAGGAAAAACTCCCTAGAAAAGGCCAATACCTAGGAAGAAACCTAGAGAGGAACCAGGCTATGTGGGGTGGCCAGTCCTCTTCTGGCTGTGCCGGGTGGAGATTATAACAGAACATGGCCAAGATGTTCAATGTTCATAAATGACCAGCATGGTCGAATAATAATAAGGCAGAACAGTTGAAACTAGAGCAGCAGCACAGTCAGGTGGAAGTTGAAACTGGAGCAGCAGCATGGCCAGGTAGACTGGGGACAGCAAGGAGTCATCATGTCAGGTAGTCCTGGGGCATGGTCCTAGGGCTCAGGTCAGTTGAAACTGGAACAGCAGCATGGCCAGGTGGACTGGGGACAGCAAGGAGTCATCATGTCAGGTAGTCCTGGGGCATGGTCCTAGGGCTCAGGTCCTCCGAGAGAGAGAAAGAAAGAGAGAAGGAGAGAATTAGAGAACGCACACTTAGATTCACACAGGACACCGAATAGGACAGGAGAAGTACTCCAGATATAACAAACTGACCCCAGCCCCCCGACACATAAACTACTGCAGCATAAATACTGGAGGCTGAGACAGGAGGGGTCACTCGTCTCTCTCTCTCTCTCTCTCTCTCTGCTCCTCCAGGTATGATCCTGTTTGTTTGTTCCTTTGTAGTTGTGCATAGTTTTCACTCAGTCATTCACACACACAGATTCATGCATCCCTGCACTTTACATACACCTTACATTATGATACTTTCACACCTCATTCCTTTTTCTTTGTTTAAAGTTAATAGTTTTGGTTTACAATAAATAACCTTTTTGATTGGCCTATACTTGTTGTTCGTGTCCCCTCATTTTTGCCACAGGCTATGAGCCGGCCTGTGACATAGTATTGCTACCACTACTAATGAAAGTTGGTTGCAATTTCAGTTTAATCGATCAGAAAAGACAGAACAAATATTACAACAAATATTATGGTTAAACTCAAATATACTAATTGATCAAATGTATATATTTTTGGATAAAAAAATATAATCTTTGTAAATTATATCATAAATAGAACTGGTGAAGTTGTCACACATGCAGCTAACAATAATATATGGAAATTCTCTCTAAATGTGTGGTTCCCATCATGAAGAATGAGGTGTGGGGGTGCTTGCTGATGACACTGTCTGTAATTTATATCAGAATTCAAGGCACACTAAATAACCAGCATGGCTACCACAGCATTCTGCAGCGATATGCAATCCCATCTAGTTTGTGCTTAGTGGGACTTTCATTTGTTTTTCAAAAGGACAATTACCCAAACACACCTCCAGGATGTGTAAGGGCTATTTGACCAAGAAGGAGAGTGATGGAGTGCTGTATCAGATGACTTGTCCTCCACAATCACCCAACCTCAACCCAATTGAGATGGTTTGGGATGGGTTGGACCGCAAAGTGAAGGAAAAGCAGCCAACAAGTGCTCAGCATATGTGGGAACTCCTTCAAGACTTTTGGGAAAGCATTTCCCATGAAACTGGTTGAGAGAATGCCAAGAATGTACAAAGCTGTCATCAAGGCAACGGGTGGCTACTTTGAAGAATCTAACATACAATTGTTTAACACCTTTTTAGTTACTACATGATTTAATATGCGTTATGGATGTCTTCACTATTATTATACAATGTTGAAAATAGTAATAAAAATAAAAAAAATAAAAAAACGTGAATGGGTAGGTGTGTCCAAACTTCTGGGTGGTACTGTACATAGTTTTTATGTTAACAAAAAAAGGTATTATCATGTGGGCACCCTCTCTGGCCTCTAGGTCACCAGGCTGCTCATTATGGCACACACCTGTCACCATCATTACGCGCATCAGCGCATTATGACACTCACCTGGACTCTATCTCCTCCTTGATTACCTGCCCTATATATGTCACTTCCTTTGGTTCCTTCACCAGGCGTCATTGTTTCTGTTTCATGTCTGTGCATTGTTCGTGTTCCTTGGTTTGTATTATTTTTTGGTTTATTGATTAAATCATGCACTCCCTGAACTTGCTTCCTGACTCTCAGCTCACTTTACAGAAGGATGCCTCATCAAAGGGAAGCATCAGGAAGTGTTTTTTGTTTGTTTTTGAGATGTTATCCGGGTGTCAGAACCGGGGCTACCTGGGAAGCCTCAGCCAGTTTGTCGGATTCCCATGCCTCGGCGGGTTCGGCGGGTTCGACGGGTTCCCCTGCCTCAGCTGGCTCGACAGGCTGCAATGCCTCAGTGGGTTCGATAGGCTCCCATGCCTCAGCTGGGTGAACAGGTTCCTGTGACTCGACCGAGCCAACCGGGGAGGCTCTCACATCTCAGCCGGTTTGTCAGGTTTCTGCGCCTCAGCGGAGGCGACCGGTCCGCTCCTGATCCCCAGGATCATCACTGTGGCTGGAGCCGAACGCGCCGGTTAGGGGGTACTGCCACGTATGCTCTCTCTCTGGCGCTCTACGTTGCCATGCTCCCACGCCTCAGTTGGATCGACAGGTTCCCGCGCCTTAGCAGAGGTGACCGGTCCGCTCCTGATCCCCGGGATCATCCCTGTGGTTGCCATCCTGCGGCTGGAGCCGGACGCACCGGGGAGGGGGTACTGTCACGTGTGCTCCCTCTCCGGCCTCTAGGTCACCAGGCTGAATGGGGGAAAGTCAGGGCTGTCCTTGAATGAGAATAGGCTGTCTTAAGTCTATTTTCCTATGACCGTATAGGTGCAATTTTGTTCTTTATGGAGTTGTTAAGGTTAGTGATTCAATGTATTTATTTTTAACCAGTAGTAGTGTTTATTTTTTGCACAACTCACATTGTGAGTCATGTGTCAAGATGGGGGAATTAACAGTCCTCTGAGGTTTTTGGATGTTAGTTTACACACCACAAGGGATATGTAGGAGTGTATCAAGTGATATATGAAGTCGTGTATTGTCGTGTTTGTTCTGTTCGATACAAATCTCCCCAGATTGGGTATGCTTATTTAGTCTTGTCTTAAAATGGTTTATTTTGAGGTACCAGGTTGATTTGAGGAGGTCTATACACTGCTAAATGTATAGCAATTTAGATTAAGAGTGCATTAAGGTACTGATCTGTAATTATAATCATGATAAGAACATTTATACTAGAATTATAGGATACCTGTACTGTACGTTAATGTACATTCTACCAATGTTGATGTGTGTTAAGTTGAGGGTTTTAACTTTGAGTGATAGGACCAATGTGAATCACTAAGAATTGTCATTCAAGTTTTTGGTTGGATAATTAATTGGGTTTTGATTATGATTTGTAAACTGACTGATTGATTTGAGTAATTCTTTAGTATGTTAATAACTATATGAGTGAAGAAATGAATGTATTATGGATTGTTTTAATTGTTGTTATACTAATTGTGACATGGGTAAAGAAGTTGTGTGAACTAAAGTTGTTGACACTATTCTCAGCATGCCCTGGTGAATCGAGAGGGTGAACTCTGATTCTGAGAGTGAAACTGGTCCTAATCTATTTGACCTATACCCATGATAATACTCAGGAACTATAGCAGGTTTATGCTAATAGTACATAGGCATTGCTTTATAAATAGTGGAATCAGAATGTTTGTCCTGTGAATCAATACTTGGATTTCTCCAGCAATATATGATGATTTTAGTTTCTACAGATGGTGTTATTGGGATGGAAATAATTATTTCCACTATACTGACGAATGGGAGTGTGCTCAGTATCAACATAATGATTTAGTTTCTTACTGATGAAAAATGTACTCCGACTTAGATTTCTGAGATTTTTTTAAACAATATTTTAATATTTATATAATTTCCAATGAAGGATATTTTAAGTTTAACCTCTTTTGGGTAGGGGAAAGTATTTTCACGTCTGGATGAAAAGCGTGCCCAAAGTAAACTGCCTGTTACTCAGGCCCAGAAGCTAGGATATGCATATAATTGGTAGATTGATAGAAAATACAACATTTCTAAAACTGTTAAAATAATGTCTGTGAGGATAACAGAACTGATATGACAGGCGAAACCCAGAGGACAAACCATACCCCCCCCAAAAAAAATCAGCCTACCTCTATTTTCAATGGCCGTCACTTTTATTATAAGGCGAAGTCCTCCCAGATTGCAATTCCTAGGGCTTCCACTAGATGTCAACAGATTTTAGAAAGAGTTTCAGGCTGGTTTATGGATAAATGAGCCAGGAAAAAGTGTATTAGTAACGTTTGGGATTCATTTTGTATGCATTTTGTTGGAGGGAAACTGGGTGGATTATTGACAGAAGCGCGCCAGCTAAACTGAGTTTTATGGATATAAAGAAGGACATTATCGAACAAAAGGACAATTTGTGATATAACTGGGACCTTTTGGAGTGCCAACAGAAGATCATCAAAGGTAAGTCATTTTTTATATCGCTATTTCTGACTTTCGTGTCGCACCTGCCTGGTTGAAATATGTTTTTCATGATTTTGTATGCGGGGCGCTGTCCATAGATAATCGCACGGTGTGCTTTCGCCATAAAGTATTTTTGAAATCGGACACAGTTGCTGGATTAACAAGAAGTTTAAGCTTTATGTTGATGTATTACATTTGTGATTTTAATATTATGATTCTGTAGTTTGAATTTTGCACTCTGCAATTTCACCAGATGTTGCCCATAAGAAGTTAAACTCAATGAACCAACGGATAGTAAGTTCCAATGGTAATATACTAGTGCAAGGATGTTTCTTTCCCCCTATATGTTTGAGTTAGAAGTTTATTATGTTTTTTATTTGTAATTATCTTTTAAGTTGAGACTATGTCTCAAAATGGGGGCATGTTGTAGAATTACAACATTATATTAACACATGACTTTTATATTAGAATGTATCCCTATATTAGTCAAACCCTGATCTGTTTCACCTACCTTTGTGCTTGTCTCCACCCCCATCCAGGTGTCGCCCATCTTCCCCATTATCCCCTGTGTATTTATACCTGTGTTCTCTGTTTGTCTCTTGCCAGTTTGTTTTGTTCGTGAAACCTACCAATGTTTGTTTCCCTGCGCCTGCCTGTTTCTTGCTCCTGTTTTCTAGTCCTTCCCGGTTTTGACCGTTCCGCCTGCCCTGACCTTGAGCCTACCAGCCGTTCTGTACCTTGCCCCACCTAACTGGATTATTGACCCCTGCCTGCCCTGACCCTGAGACTGCCTGTCATTCTGGACCCTTTGTACCCTCTCTGGATTATTGACCCATGCCTGCCTTTGACCTGTAATTTGCCTACCCCTATATTAGAAATAAACTTGTTTCTTCGACAGTGTCTGCATCTGGGTCATACCTGAAACGTCAAATTACTACATTCCCACTGTCTGTTATATGTAATAGGCAACAGAATAGTGTTCTTAGAACTCTGTGTCTGTGTGAATTGAGAGGAGCCGCTGAGATTTGAATTCTGACTGTAGATTTACGATCGCTTGGTGATAAGACAACATTCCATTCCATGTTTAGTGTCTGTGTGCCTGTCTGTCGGTGCCAGGGAGACCCAATCTCCTTTTCCTCTCCCATATGGATGATGTACACTGAAATTTACTCATTTGAGGGAATGACCTAGTGTCTATGTTACATTAGTAACATTTCTGTATAAACAAGCAGTAAATGACCTAGAGACAGAAACCTGTTGCGACGTAATCCACATGTCTATTGCATAAGAGCACAATGTACCTTTGCATGAATTCTCTCATCTGTGATTCGTCATGAACATCCAGGAGGATGGACTTTGCTATAAAATGCTGTGGCTTAGTCCCACTGGTTGAGTTCTCAGTGATCACCTCCAGGTTGGTTACCGACCAACTCCATTACTGCAGTAATTAAATAATGAAGTTCTAAAAGTCTATCGTTTTGATGATAATAATTCCACCACAGAAAAAGGATGGCTACAGTAGGACCATTATTTATGCACTGTATGTCCATAGCTTTCACCATTGTGGAATAACTTGACAATTACTGACAGACAGCGTTTCAGATCATGGCTTTATTTCTTATCCTGACTCCAACGTGGCTCTGTGGCTGTGATGTTATAGCCTGGGCTTGGCAAGCTGCACACTCAGTCCCTACCCATACAAGTACAGTGCCTTTAGAAAGTATTCAGACCCCATGACTTTTACACATTTTGTTATGTTATTTAAAATTGATTAAATTGTTTTTTTCCCCCTCATCAATCTCCACACAATACCACCTAATGACAAATCAAAAACAGTTTTTTTAGAAATGTTTGCTAATTTCATATTTACATAAGATTTCAGGCCCTTTACTTCAGGCCTGGGCAATTCCAGTCCTCAAGGCCATGACTGGTGTCACACTTTTCCCCCATCCCTAGCAAACACAGCTTATTTAAACTAATTGCATTTTTAACTGAAGATCATGTTTAGTTTATTATTGGAGACAGGTGTGTTAGCTGTGGCTGGGGCAACGGACTGGAGATGCCCAGGCCTGCTCTACTCAGTACTTTGTTGAAACACCTTTTAACAGCGATTACAGCCTCGAGTCTTCTTGGGTATGACACTACAAGCTTGGCACACCTGATTTGGGGAGTTTCTCCCATTCTTCTCTGCAGATCCTCTAAAGCTCTGTCAGATTGGAAGGGGAGCGCTGCTGCACAGCTATTTTCAGATCTCTCCAGAGATGTTCAATCAGGTTCAAGTCCGGGCTCTGGCTGGGCCACTCAAGGACATGCAGAGACTTGTCCCGAACCACTCCTGTGTTGTCTTTGCTCCCATATGGAGAGGACAATGAGGTTCTGGGGCTAAGGTTGGAACCTTAGCCCCAGTCTGAGGTCATGAGCACTCTGGAGCAGGTTTTCATCAAGGAACTCTCCGTTCAACTTTCCCTTGATCCTGAGTAGTCTCCCAGTCCCTGCCGCTGAAAAACATCCCCACATCATGATACTGCCACCACCATGTTTCACTGTGCCAGGTTTCCTGCAGACGTGATACTTGGCATTCAGGCCAAAGAGTTCAATATTGGTTTAATGAGACCAGAAAATCTTGTTTCTCATGGTCTGAGAGTCTTTGGATGCCTTTTGGAAAACTCCAAGCGGGCTGTCATGTGCCTTTTTACTGAGGAGCTTCCGTCTTGCCACTACCATAAAGGCCTGAATGAAGGAGTGCTGCAGAGATGATTGTCCTTCTGTGGAGATCTGTCAGTGACCATCGGGTTCAATTTAAGAATGACGGAGGCCACTATGTTCTTGGGGAACTTCAATGCTGCAGACATTTTTTGGTACCATTCCCCAGATCTGCGCCTTGACACAATCCTGTCTCGGAGCTCTACGGCAATTCCTTTGCCCTTGTGGCTTGGTTTTTGCTCTGACATGCACTGTCAACTGTGGGACTTGCTATAGACAGGTGTGTGCCTTTCCAAATCATGTCCAATCAATTGAATTTACCACAGGTGGACTCCAATCAAGTTGTAGAAACATCTCTAGGATGATCAATGGAAACAGGATGCACCTGAGCTCAATTTCGAGTCTCATAGCAAAGGGTCTGAATACTGATGTAAATAAAGTATTTCTGTTTTTATTTTTAATACAATTGCAAACAACTAAAAACCTGTTTTCCTTTTGTCATTATGGGGTATTGTGTGTAGATTGCTGAGGAAATCCATTTTAGAATAAGACTGTAACGTAACAAAATGTGGAAAAAGTCAAGGGGTGTCAATACTTTCCCAAGACACTCTGTGTTTTATTTGAGTTACACATGCAAGTGTTTTTTCAATGTGTCTTACAGTATGTGTCATAGTGCGTACGTATAACAAATCACAAAGATGTAAATATTGCATTAAAAATAAAACCAAGATACTAACCAGGTGGGAACATGAGACTAGGTGGGAACAAGATACATGAAAACTCACATCTTGGAAGGCGTTTACTTCCAAGAGAATCTTAGATTTCAATACTGCAGCACAGTCTGCCTGAAAGTCATAAAAAAATCAGATGCTTCTTCCCCACCTCCTTCACAATCAAATGCATATGTATTGTTGGAATTTGTTTCATAGTGAGGTGTGATCTGACAACTCTTTAGAATATTTCCTGTTTTAAATCATTTGTAATCATTTCCACCCCATCTTTGATGAAAACGGTAAAGGGCTCATTAAATAGCTTTTTAACTTGCCTTGTCGCAGAGCAAGGATAGTGGCCCTGCTAAATTACCATAGTATAAAAACATGCTCATTTCCCACTTCTAATTCCTATTCAGCATTTCAACTCTGCCGATTATCAGGCAATTTCATCTCAGGGCTACACAGATACCGGAGCAATACTAGGCTGTGTGTGTGTGTGTGTGTTAGTGTGTGTGTGCAGGGTGCTCAGTATATCACATTAGACAGGGTTGGAAGGTCAATTGAGTGTGATGTAGTGGTATTTCTGCCTGAGTCAAGGGGAGATATCAAATCACATTTTATTGGTCACATACACGTGATTAACAGAGGTTATTGCGGCTGTAGCGAAATGCTTGTGCCTCTAGCGCCAACAGTGCAGTAATATCTAACAAGTAATATCTAACAAATTACACAATATATACCTAATACACACAAATCTAAGTAGGAATGAACTAAGACTATATACATATGGATGAGCGATGTCAGAGTGTAACGGACTAAGATACAGTAGAAAGGTATAGAAAAAACACTATATACATTTGAGATGAGTAATGCAAGATATGTAAGCATTATTAAGTGAATGAGATGCCGTACAATAGTATAGAATACAGTATATACATATTAGATGAGTAATGCAAGATATGTAAACATTGTTAAGTGTCTAAGATACTGTAGAATAGCATAGAATACAGTATATACATATGAGATGAGTAATGTCATATGTAAATATTATTAAAGTGACTACTTTTCCATTCCTTAAAGTGGCCAGTGATTCATACTCTATGCCTATAGTAGGGGCCTCTAATGTGCTAGTGATGGCTGTTTAACAATCTGATGGCCTTGAGATAGAAGCTGTTTTTCAGTCTCTCAGTCCCACCTTTGATGCACCTGTACTGACCTCGCCTTCTGGATGATAGCGGGGTGAACAGGCAGTGGCTCGGGTGGTTGATGTCCTTGATGATCTTTTTGGGTGCTGTAGGTGTTCTGGAGGGCGGGTAGTTTGCCCCTGGTAATGCGTTGGGCAGACCGCACCACCCTCTGGAGAGCCTTGCGGTTGAAGGTGGTGATACAGCCCGGCAGGATGCTCTCAATTGTGCATCTGTAAAATTTGTTAGGGTTCTTCAACCCTCCTGAGGTTGAAGAGGCTCTGTGGTGCCTTCTTCACCATACTGTCTGTGGGGGTGGTCCATTTCAGTTTTTCAATGATGTGTACGCCAAGAAACATGAAGCTTTCCACCTTCTCCACTGTGTCCCGTCGATGTAGATAGGGGGGTGCACCCTCTGCTGTAGTTTGCACCAGGGTAACTGTTTAGGCCCATTGCTTTTTTCAATTTTTACTAATGACATGCCAGAGTGTCTATGTATGCGGATGACTCAACGCTATACACGTCAGCTACTACAGCAACTGAAATAACTCCAACACTCAACAAAGAGCTGAAGTTAGTTTCAGAGTGGGTGGCAAGGAATAAGTTACCTCAAAATATTTCTAAAACTAAAAGCATTGTACTTGGAACAAAACACTCACTAAACCCTAAACCTCAACGAAATCTTGTAATAAATCATGTGGAAATTGAGCAAGTTGAGATGACCAAACTGCTTGGAGTAACCCTAGATTGTAAACTGTCATGGTCAAAACATATTAACACAGTAGTAGCTAAGATGGGGAGAAGTCTGTCTATAATAAAGCGATGTTATGTTGTCTTAACAACACTATCAACAAGGCAGGTCCTACAGGCCCTAGTTTTGCCTCACCTTGACTACTGTTCAGTCGTGTGGCCAGGTGCCACAAAAAAGGACTTACGGAAATTGCAATTGGAGGAGATATTGACTTCATCACTACTTTTATTTATGAGAGGTATTGACATGTTGAATGCATCGAGTTGTCTGTCTAAACTACTGGCACACAGTCCGGACACCCATGCATACCCCACAAGACATACCACAAGAGGTCTCTTCACAGTTCCCAAGTCCAGAACATATTATGGCAGGCACACAGTATTACATAGAGCCATGACTACATGGAACTCTATTCCACATCAAGTAACTGATGCAAGCAGTAAAATTAGATTTAAAAAACAGATCAAAAAACACCTTATGGAACAGCGGGGACTGTGAAGCAACACAAACATTGACACAGACACACACACACACGTGCGCACACACACACACACACACAATAACACACACACAATAACATACGCACTATACATACACATGGATTTGGTACTGTAGATACAGTATGTGGTAGTGGTGGAGTAGGGGCCTGAGGGCACACAGTGTGTTGTGAAATCTGTGAATGTATTGTAATGTTTTTGTCACACCCTGACCCGAGATATTTCTGTTTTCTTTATATTTTGGTTAGGTCAGGGTGTGACTAGGGTGGCTACGCTAGTTTTTGTATTGTCTAGTTTTTTTTGTATGTCTAGGGTTTTGTAGATCTAGGGGTTTTTGTAATTCAATGTTGGCTTGATATGTTTCCCAATCAGAGACAGCTGTTTATCATTGTCTCTGATTGGGGATCATATTTAGGTAGCCATTTACCTTTGGTGTTTGTGGGATCTTGTTCTGTGTTTAGTTGCCTGTCTGCACTATTCATATTAGCGTCACGGTTAGTTTTGTCACGGCGAACCTGACAGTTTTTAAAGTGTTATAAACTGCATTAATTTTGCTGGACACCAGAAAGAGTAGCTGCTGCTTTGGCAGCAGCTAATGGGGATCCATAATAAATACAAATACACTTCCTTATGAACTCAGTCCCTGTAAACTTTCCTTCCAGACTCATATCAAACATCTCCAATCGAAAATCAAAACAAGAGTCGGCTTTCTATTCCGCAACAAAGCCTCCTTCACTCACGCCGCCAAACTTACCCTAGTAAAACTGACTATCCTATCGATCCTCGACTTCGGCGATGTCATCTACAAAATTGCTTCCAACACTCTACTCAGCAAACTGGATGCAGTTTATCACAGTGCCATCCGTTTTGTCACTAAAGCACCTTATACCACCCACCACTGCGACTTGTATGCTCTAGTCGGCTGGCCCTCGCTACATATTCGTCGCCAGACCCACTGGCTCCAGGTCATCTACAAGTCCATGCTAGGTAAAGCTCCGCCTTATCTCATCACTGGTCACGATGGCAACACCCATCCGTAGCACGCGCTCCAGCAAGTGTATCTCACTGATCATCCCTAAAGCCAACACCTCATTTGGCCGCCTTTCGTTCCAGTTCTCTGCTGCCTGTGACTGGAACGAATTGCAAAAATCGCTGAAGTTGGAGACTTTTATCTCCCTCACCAACTTCAAACATCTGCTATCTGAGCAGCTAACCGATCGCTGCAGCTGTACATAGTCTATCGGTAAATATCCCACCCATTTTTACCTACCTCATCCCCATACTGTTTTTATTTATTTACTTTTCTGCTCTTTTGCACACCAATATCTCTACCTGTACATGACCATCTGATCATTTATCACTCCAGTGTTAATCTGCAAAATTGTAATTATTCGCCTACCTCCTCATGCCTTTTGCACACAATGTATATAGACTCCCCTTTTTTTCCTACTGTGTTATTGACTTGTTAATTGTTTACTCCATGTGTAACTCTGTGTTGTCTGTTCACACTGCTATGCTTTATCTTGGCCAGGTCGCAGTTGCAAATGAGAACTTGTTCTCAACTAGCCTACCTGGTTAAATAAAGGTGAAATAAAATTAAAATAAAAAATCAGTGTATTCATCTAGATTATTGTCTAGATTATTTTCACAAGCTACCCGGAACATATCCCAGTCCATGTGATCAAGACACTCTTCAAGCATGGATTCCGTTTGGTCAGACCAGCATTGAACAGTACGAAGCACAGGCACTTCCTGTTTGAGTTTCTGGCTATAGGATGGGAGGAGCAAGATGGGGTAGTGGTCAGATTTGCCAAAAGGAGGGGGAGGGCCTTGTAATAATCCTGTAATAATCCTGTAAATTTGAATAGCAATGGTCAAGAGTCTTAGTAGCGCGAGTAGGACTACCAATATGTTGATAGAATTTCGTCAGCCGTCCTCAGATTTGCTTTGTTAAAATCCCCAGCTACAATAAATGCATCCTCAGGATATGTGGTTTCCAGTTTGCATAAAGTCCAGTGAAGTTCTTTGAGGGCCATCGACGTTTCAGCTTAATGTGGGATGTAAACGGCCGTGGCAATGACGGAGGAGAATTCCCTTGGGAGATAATATGGTCGGCATTTGATTGTGAGGCATTCTAGGTCAGGTGAACAAAATTACCTGAGTTCCTGTATGTTCCTAGAATTACGCCATGAGTCGTTAATCATGAAACACACACCCCCGCCCTTCTGCTTCCCGGAGAGATATTTATTCCTGTCTGCGCGATGTACTGAGAATCCTACTAGCTTTACTGACTCTGACAGAGTATGCCGAGAGAGCCATGTTTCCATGAAACAAAGTATGTTACAGGCCCCGATGTCTCTCTGGAAAGAAATCCTTGCTCTAAGCTCATCAACTAAATTATCCAAAGACTGAACATTAGCGAGTAATATACTTGGAAGCGGTGGGTGGTGTTCTCACTTCCTATGTCGAACCAGCAGGCCGTCTAAAGGAGTGCCTCTCCTCCACCGGCGATGTTTTGGGTCGGCTTCTGGAATAAGTTAAATTGCTCTGGAGGGAGTGAACAAAGGATCTGCTTCAGGGAAGTTGTATTCCTGGTCGTAATGCTGGTATTTCTGGTGAGTTACCGCCACTCTAATATGCAATAGTTCTTCCCGGCTGTATGCAATGACACAAAACATTTCCTGAGCTAATAATGTAAAAAATAGTACATAAAAAAAAATCCTGCAAAGTTTTCTCAGAGCTAGTCGCAATGCTGCCATTTCCGCCAGACCCCAAATCATCTAGGGGCCGCATTCCCACAGTAGAGTCGGAGTGTTTTAATATCAGTAAGATTGTTAAAATGTTCTTTACAGCCCCTAGCTGATGGCTGTTTGCCACTACTTCATGGCATGTTCTGCTGCGGATGTTTAATGGGTAGTGTTTGTATTTGCTTCACGTAGATGTGCCATTACAAAGCAATAAGACCAGCAAGCTTTACGACAGGGCACTGAAAATCCAGCAGAATAAAACCTTAGTCATCAAACCCGTTGTTGTGTCCCAAATCTAACGGGACGCATATATCTAATCTCTGAGCCCTGTCCAACTAAAATCATGAAATTAAATCATGAGCCTTGTGAACAGTGTGCAGTGTCAGGGGATGCCCTCCAAAATAGTTGTAGCTGTTAGAAAACAGCACGCTCTTACATAATACTGGGGGTGCAGCCACCTTCCTTGTTTAATTATGCCCTGACACTTAGTGCCTCAATGACTAATGTTGATTGGAATCCCTATGCCTGGTTAATTATTATCTTAATAAAAGTCATGTCTTAGCAAAACAAATTGCAACCCTCTCCCAATATTACCCTACTTAGAATATCTGAACAGCATGGGATATTAGGTGAGAAGGCCATCGCCAATAAGAAAACTCACTACGGTGATGACAACTAGGTGATTCACTTCAGATAGAATGATTATACATTTCTTTATTATATGCATGCTTTCCCATGCATTAAATGAAACTGAGACAGTAAACGACTCCACCAATGTAACAGACATCAGGTTCAAGATCTGTATTATCACATCTTCAATGTACCACATCAAAATAAATACAAATAATAAACCAAAATGAGTCGTGCACCAACCATGTCCAAATGACTTGCAAGCTTGTTTAACACCTTTGGCGCGCGTCGGAGCTCCAAAAAATGACGACAAACATAAAGTCCCGAAGCACCCCACCTATGTAGTCACTCACTTCTCGTACATATTTCCTCAGCGAAGTATAGCAGTTCTGTGCAGGGGTACCTCACAAGATCCACAGCAAGCACAGCTATCAATGCAGATAGTGCTCCTTAGCAACAACAGATCTCCCATGGAAACATGAACTCGTTAATCTTCCACAAGCAATTCTCTCCAGGTCTCGCACAATGATAGACTAACCGCGAGGCTGTCAAATACCTTCACCATGAGACGGAAGCTTCAGTCTCTACTAAGTCTTTCTTAACAAATTAATAATACTCTCTTATGAAATAAAATCAGTATTTCCCTTCAAAACTCAGTAGGTATGGGTTTTGTTCTATTTTCATTGTCTTCTTTTGTCATTTTTCTTCACCAACACTGATGCCTCTGCATCTTTCTTTCTTTCCAAACCCCCTCTTTTTTTTCTCAGGCCTCCTGTTAACCAGGTCAACTCTCCACAACATAACAAGCTACCTCATTGGTATAAACTTAAAAGTAAACCAACCTATTCACTTGTACATTTAAAGAAATATTTATTCAAAAGAAAGGTATTGATAACATAACAATTCAGGAGCAATTTGATCACCTTTTAATCTAATACCAATTAATTATAGCAAATTAACTCTATACTTGTTAAAACCAAGGGTATTACAAATGTATCAAACTGCATTACACGTAAAAACGATTTCCACTACCACCATCAATGTCTATATGGCTAGCTACTGTATACTATCAGTTTATATGAACGGCAGTTAGAATGTTGGATTTAGCAGACCTTTTTTCTAAACCAGAAAACGACAAATTTCAAATATTGTGCAGCCAAACATATGGCACCCTAGTCCTCTAGCAGTGCACTATGTAGGGGATAGGGTGCCCTTTTGGACACAGCCCCAGGCTGACAGATGGAGACATTTGGCTATTGTTATTCTATATGTCAGATTGTAGATTGAACAATTTATTTTTAATACTGGACACTTCACACAATTTAATGAGCTATTCCATAAACAGGACATGACTATAGTATGTTGAGTGGCCCACAGGACTCATAAACAGGACATGACTATAGTATGTTGAGTGGCCCACAGGACTCATAAACAGGACATGACTATAGTATGTTGAGTGGCCCATAGGACTCATAAACAGGACATGACTATAGTATGTTGAGTAGCCCACAGGACTCATAAACAGGACATGACTATAGTATGTTGAGTGGCCCACAGGACTCATAAACAGGACATGACTATAGTATGTTGAGTGGCCCACAGGACCCATAAACAGGACATGACTATAGTATGTTGAGTGGCCCACAGGACTCATAAACAGGACATGACTATAGTATGTTGAGTGGCCCACAGGACCCATAAACAGGACATGACTATAGTATGTTGAGTGGCCCACAGGACTCATAAACAGTGACTTGACTATAGTATGTTGAGTAGCCCACAGGACTCATAAACAGGACATGACTATAGTATGTTGAGTGGCCCACAGGACTCATAAACAGGACATGACTATAGTATGTTGAGTGGCCCACAGGACCCATAAACAGGACATGACTATAGTATGTTGAGTGGCCCACAGGACTCATAAACAGGACATGACTATAGTATGTTGAGTGGCCCACAGGACCCATAAACAGGACATGACTATAGTATGTTGAGTGGCCCACAGGACTCATAAACAGTGACATGACTATAGTATGTTGAGTGGCCCACAGGACCCATAAACAGGACATGACTATAGTATGTTGAGTGGCCCACAGGACTCATAAACAGTGACATGACTATAGTATGTTGAGTGGCCCACAGGACTCATAAACAGTGACATGACTATAGTATGTTGAGTGGCCCACAGGACCCATAAACAGGACATGACTATAGTATGTTGAGTGGCCCACAGGACTCATAAACAGGACATGACTATAGTATGTTGAGTGGCCCACAGGACTCATAAACAGGACATGACTATAGTATGTTGAGTGGCCCACAGGACTCATAAACAGGACTTGACTATAGTATGTTGAGTGGCCCACAGGACTCATAAACAGGACATGACTATAGTATGTTGAGTGGCCCACAGGACTCATAAACAGGACATGACTATAGTATGTTGAGTGGCCCAGAGGACTCATAAACAGGACATGACTATAGTATGTTGAGTGGCCCACAGGACTCATAAACAGGACATGACTATAGTATGTTGAGTGGCCCACAGGACTCATAAACAGGACATGACTATAGTATGTTGAGTGGCCCACAGGACTCATAAACAGGACATGACTATAGTATGTTGAGTGGCCCACAGGACTCATAAACAGGACATGACTATAGTATGTTGAGTGGCCCACAGGACTCATAAACAGGACATGACTATAGTATGTTGAGTGGCCCACAGGACTCATAAACAGGACATGACTATAGTATGTTGAGTGGCCCACAGGACTCATAAACAGGACATGACTATAGTATGTTGAGTGGCCCACAGGACTCATAAACAGGACATGACTATAGTATGTTGAGTGGCCCACAGGACCCATAAACAGGACATGACTATAGTATGTTGAGTGGCCCACAGGACTCATAAACAGTGACAGGCAGTGTTGACTTTGGGTTCATGGTCAAATCTGGTGTCTCTTGTCATTCCTCTTCCCAACGTCCAAGGCCATTGTGCATTGTCATTTGTTTTCTTTATGTCTGTTTGTGTGGTAATCTTGAGTATCCAGCCTCTCTAGTCGTATCAGTAGTCACCACTGGTCTCAGGCTGCTTCTGCAGAGGAGGCCAAATGTTTCTTCTTATCACTGGCTAGTGTCAGACCTCAGGGAGCCACCCCGGCTCTGACAGACACCAAGACCAGAGACAGGACATCACAGGACTAATCGGTTGAAATACAGCCCATTTCTGTCCAACTCTCAAAAGACATTCTAGATTCTATTAGGCAAACAAAGCTGTCCTTCACTGTAGGGAATCAAAACCTAAACAAACCTTGAAACAAGATCAGTGGTGCATTGAGGCAGGGCCGTACTTTCAGAATGTGCTGCAGGTGCTGTGTAAGGCTAACAATGACAGCAGACAAGCAAGTAGATAGGACTCACAGCACAGAAGCCTCAAGGCTGAGACTGCATTTTCCTCAACACGATAGAGGATTTACATTTTGGCATTCTGAAGAGGGACCTTCATAGCTGCGTGGATCTGCGAGAAGTGATTAGTGTGTGCGTGTGCGTATGTGGCAGGTAGAGCCTACTAAGTGATATGTCGATTTGCATTTGAGCAAGGCACTTAAACCTAATTAATCCTGTTGGTCACTCTGGATTTTAAAAAATGACTGAAATGGAAGTGTGTGTATCACTACATGAATCCCAAAGTCTTTTACTGCCACAACATACAGTAAAATCGAAACCATATGGAGATACAGTATATTCACTGGAGACTTTCTGAGCACCAGAAGGAGAAAGTTTTTTTTTAAACACAGCAACAGTGCTGTTAACTCTGAAGACTCATTATGTTTTATACATTGTGGTCTTTCACAATCATGAAGGGTCGGGCTCTCACAGCTTGAGTTAGAACATCAGATAGGGTCAAACTTTTCTTAGTATCAGAAACAAAAAGTAAGCGAACCCACAGCTACTTACCCTGAAGACAGTATTTCTGCTTATACATTTCGGCCTTTCACATGGGCTAGGCTGTCACAGCTTGAGTTGGAACACCAGCTGGGGCCATGTTGGTAATGGACCAATCATAGTGGGTACAAACGTAATTATTGTGCATCAGTGGAGGGAACTACTGTGCTGTGCTGTGCTGTGCTGTTCTGTGTTGTGTCTGCTACCATGTCAACTTCCATGGTATGATTGTAACGATACCAGTATCATTGCAATGGTGCCAGGAAAATAACGAGTACGTGCCAGGAAAGTAACCTCTCCCTCAATGTCAACAAATCGAAGGAGCTGATTGTGGACTACAGGAGACAGCAGAGAGCACACCCCCATCCACATTGACGGCACCACAGTGGAGATGGTCAAAAGCATGTCAAAAAAGAGAATACATATGAAACGTAACTCTATGGTCCTCTAAGAACCTGCTTTAAGTCAAATATGTTGTACTATAGCTTGGAATGTAAACAAATCCGACACTTTCTGACAATAGAAAACATTTTGTTTCCAAGGTGTGGACCATTTCCCTTTCCATTTAGTCTGATTCATGTTGCGTTTCCTTAGTATAATACTTCTGAGAATTGCAGTACTGGTAATGTGAAAGCCCTACTCTATAGGATAGAGCAGGATTCGACCAGGCTGAGGGACTATTCTATTATTTGACGTTGTATGTTGTGTATGTTGCATTAGTAGAGAGAACAACCATGCTGAGCCTGAAACCATATCAGCCTCTATGGCACGAGTGTTTTTATTTTGGGCCCTCCAAGATGTTCTATTTTTTTATGTTGGGGGGGGGACTGTAAAATCTAATTAACCAAATAAATAGTTTTTTGGCACATGCTTCATAAAAAGGCAAAAAAAAAGTCTAATTTACGGGGCCCTTTTCCAACAATCCAGAATTAAGATTAAAGCAATCACAATAATACATAGAAATAGTGAGACAAGGAATAGATAGTGAATAGATAGTAGATAGATAATAGATAGATAGATAGATAGATAGATAGATAGATAGATAGATAGATAGATAGATAGATAGATAGATAGATAGATAGATAGATAGATAGATAGATAGATAGATAGATAGATAGATAGATAGATAGATAGATAGATAGATAGATAGATAGATAGATAGATAGATAGATAGATAGATAGATAGATAGATAGATAGATAGATAGATAGATAGATAGATAGATAGATAGATAGATAGATAGATAGATAGATAGATAGTGACAAGGAATAGATATTCACGTAGTGAATAACAATAACGAGTAAAAGTAACATGGCTATATACAGGGAGTATCTGTGCTGATTTGATTTGAGAGGTACAAGGTAGTTCAAGTAGCTATGTACATATAGGTAAGGGTAAAGTGACTAGGCAACAGGATAGATCAACCGTAGCAGCAGCGTATGTGGTGAGTGAAAGTGTCTGTGGCATCAGTATGCATGTGTGCGTTTTTTTAAAAACCTTTATTTAACTAGGCAAGTCCGTTAAGAACAAATTCTTATTTACAATGACATATGGGATAGGCCCAATACAGGGTTATATCAGGGTAGAGTAGTGGCTAATCTTATTTAAGTTGCATTAGTAGAGAGAACGAACATGCTGTGCTGTGCCTGTTACCATATTAATCTCTTTGGGATAGAGCAGGGTTTGACCAGGCTGAGTAGGGGCTAATGTTATCGATGTGACGTTAGTAGAGAGCAACATTATGGACTAAACGTTCAAATTCTTTTGCTGCAGGATTCATTTGCTGAGACAATATAGGTCCAATTAAGATCCATCATCTGTAGGTAAAAGGTTTTCCTGTCCTCAGGTTTATAATTAAACTCATCAGGAAGGGTCATTACAGGAAGGGTCATTACAGATAGGGTCATTACAGGAAGGGTCATTACAGGAAGGGTCATTACAGGTAGGGTCATTACAGGTAGGGTCATTACAGGAAGGGTCATTACAGGAAGGGTCATTACAGATAGGGTCATTACAGGAAGGGTCATTACAGGTAGGGTCATTACAGGAAGGGTCATTACAGGTAGGGTCATTACAGGTAGGGTCATTACAGGAAGGGTCATTACAGGAAGGGTCATTACAGGAAGGGCCATTGCAGGAAGGGTCATTACAGGAAGGGTCATTACAGGAAGGGTCATTACAGGAAGGGTCATATCCCAAAGGACTCTCCTTACACTTAAGAGAGCTAGCTGTTTCTGGGAGAAGGAAGGAGCGAGAGTAGAGGAGGGGAGAAGGAAGGAGCAAGAGGAGAGAAGGGGAGAAGGAAGGAGCGAGAGGAGAGAAGGGGAGAAGGAAGGAGCGAGAGGAGAGAAGGGGAGAAGGAAGGAGCGAGAGGAGAGGAGGGGAGAAGGAATGAGCGAGAGGAGAGAAGGGGAGAAGGAAGGAGAGAGATGAGAGGAGGGGAGAAGGAAGGAGCGAGAGGAGAGGAGAGGAGGGGAGAAGGAAGGAGCGAGAGGAGAGGAGAGGAGGGGAGAAGGAAGGAGCGAGAGGAGAGGAGAGGAGGGGAGAAGGAAGGAGCGAGAGGAGAGGAGGGGATAAGGAAGGAGCGAGAGGAGAGGAGGGGAGAAGGAAGGAGCGAGAGGAGAGACGTGGAGAAGGAAGGAGCGAGAGGAGAGAAGTGGAGAAGGAAGGAGCGAGAGGAGAGAAGGGGAGAAGGAAGGAGCGAGAGGGGAGAAGTGGAGAAGGAAGGAGCGAGAGGGGAGAAGGGGAGAAGGAAGGAGCGAGAGGGGAGAAGGGGAGAAGGAAGGAGCAAGAGGAGAGAAGGGTAGAAGGAAGGAGCGAGAGGAGAGGAGGGGAGAAGGAAGGAGCGAGAGGAGAGGAGAGGAGGGGAGAAGGAAGGAGCGAGAGGAGAGAAGGGGAGAAGGAAGGAGCAAGAGGAGAGAAGTGGAGAAGGAAGGAGCGAGAGGAGAGAAGGTAGGAGCGAGAGGAGAGAAGTGGAGAAGGAAGGAGCGAGAGGAGAGAAGGGGAGAAGGAAGGGGCAAGAGGAGAGAAGTTGAGAAGGAAGGAGCGAGAGGAGAGAAGGGGAGAAGGAAGGAGCGAGAGGAAAGAAGTTGAGAAGGAAGGAGCAAGAGGAGAGAAGGGTAGAAGGAAGGAGCGAGAGGAGAGAAGGGGAGAAGGAAGGGGCGAGAGGAGAGAATGGGAAAAGGAGAAAGAGAAATGCAGCTACTGTCTGAGACTGACCTGCTTTGACACTTTGGATTCTCCCTGACTGACTTGTCAACTTACTGGATTTGTAGTGCATGTGTGTGAGTATCCATTTCTGCATGTGTGTAGATTGCAAACCTTGTCAGCAGAAATGTCCAATCCCATGCATTCATCCAGAAATAAAGAACTAAACCCTGATATTAATTCTCCCCAGCTTTACCCAACACACCTCTCTGAAGACTGGGGATAACACTTTACAGATACAATCTTGTCAGGGAAAAACTCTTATCGATCTATATTCTACAGCCCTACAGCTGTTTCTGCTCCAGTATTGTGGCTGTATCTGTCTCCCTGATAGGAAATCAGAAGACCCATTAGTGGTGATGAGTTAGTTTAGAAGAGATGCTTGATCCAGGTAGTACACTGTCCAGCAGCAGATGTTACTGAACCTTCATTATTGTGGTGCTGACTTCATTCTTGTATTATTCTACTGTTTCTCTGTTATGGTTGTTTCTCTGTTATGGTTGTTTCTCTGTTATGGTTGTGTTTCTCTGTTATGGTTGTGTTTCTCTGTTATGGTTGTGTTTCTCTGTTATGGTTGTTTCTCTGTTATGGTTGTGTTTCTCTGTTATGGTTGTGTTTCTCTGTTATGGTTGTGTTTCTCTGTTATGGTTGTGTTTCTCTGTTATGGTTGTTTCTCTGTAATGGTTGTGTTTCTCTGTTATGGCTGTTTCTCTGTTATGGTTGTGTTTATCTGTTATGGTTGTGTTTCTCTGTTATGGTTGTGTTTCTCTGTTATGGTTGTTTCTCTGTTATGGCTGTTTCTCTGTTATGGTTGTGTTTATCTGTTATGGTTGTGTTTCTCTGTTATGGTTGTGTTTCTCTGTTATGGTTGTGTTTCTCTGTTATGGTTGTTTCTCTGTTATGGTTGTGTTTCTCTGTTATGGTTGTGTTTCTCTGTTATGGTTGTGTTTCTCTGTTATGGTTGTTTTTCTCGTATGGTTGTTTCTCTGTTATGGTTGTGTTTCTCTGTTATGGTTGTTTCTTTCTCTGTTATGGTTGTGTTTCTCTGTTATGGTTGTGTTTCTCTGTTATGGTTGTGTTTCTCTGTTATGGTTGTTTCTTTCTCTGTTATGGTTGTTTCTTTCTCTGTTATGGTTGTTTCTCTGTTATGGTTGTTTCTTTCTCTGTTATGGTTGTTTCTCTGTTATGGTTGTTTCTTTCTCTGTTATGGTTGTTTCTTTCTGTGTTATGGTTGTTTCTTTCTCTGTTATGGTTGTTTCTTTCTCTGTTATGGTTGTTTCTTTCTCTGTTATGGTTGTTTCTTTCTCTGTTATGGTTGTTTCTTTCTCTGTTATGGTTGTTTCTTTCTCTGTTATGGTTGTTTCTTTCTCTGTTATGGTTGTTTCTCTGTTATGGTTGTTTCTTTCTCTGTTATGGCTGTTTATCTGTTATGGTTGTGTTTCTCTGTTATGGTTGTGTTTTTCTGTTATGGTTGTTTCTCTGTTATGGTTGTGTTTATCTGTTATGGTTGTTTCTCTGTTATGGTTGTTTCTCTGTTATGGTTGTGTTTTTCTCTTATGGTTGTTTCTCTGTTATGGTTGTGTTTATCTGTTATGGTTGTGTTTCTCTGTTATGGTTGTGTTTTTCTGTTATGGTTGTGTTTCTCTGTTATGGTTGTGTTTCTCTGTTATGGTTGTTTCTTTCTCTGTTATGGTTGTTTCTTTCTCTGTTATGGTTGTTTCTTCTCTGTTATGGTTGTTTCTTCTCTGTTATGGTTGTTTCTTCTCTGTTATGGTTGTTTTTCTGTTATGGTTGTGTTTCTCTCTTATGGTTGTTTCTCTGTTATGGTTGTTTCTCTGTTATGGTTGTGTTTATCTGTTATGGTTGTGTTTCTCTGTTATGGTTGTTTCTCTGTTATGGTTGTGTTTCTCTGTTATGGTTGTTTCTCTGTTATGGTTGTGTTTCTCTGTTATGGTTGTGTTTCTCTGTTATGGTTGTGTTTCTCTGTTATGGTTGTTTCTCTGTTATGGTTGTGTTTCTCTGTTATGGTTGTGTTTCTCTGTTATGGTTGTGTTTCTCTGTTATGGTTGTGTTTCTCTGTTATGGTTGTTTCTCTGTTATGGTTGTTTCTCTGTTATGGTTGTGTTTCTCTGTTATGGTTGTGTTTCTCTGTTATGGTTGTGTTTCTCTGTTACGGTTGTTTTTCTCTTATGGTTATTTCTCTGTTATGGTTGTGTTTCTCTGTTATGGTTGTTTTTCTCATATGGTTGTTTCTCTGTTATGGTTGTATTTCTCTGTTATGGTTGTTTCTCTGTTATGGTTGTTTCTCTGTTATGGTTGTTTCTCTGTTATGGTTGTTTCTCTGTTATGGTTGTTTTTCTCATATGGTTGTTTCTCTGTTATGGTTGTTTTTCTCTTATGGTTGTTTCTCTGTTATGGTTGTATTTCTCTGTTATGGTTGTTTCTCTGTTATGGTTGTTTCTCTGTTATGGTTGTTTCTCTGTTATGGTTGTTTCTTCTCTCTTATGGTTGTGTTTCTCTGTTATGGTTGTTTCTCTGTTATGGTTGTTTCTCTGTTATGGTTGTGTTTCTCTGTTATGGTTGTGTTTCTCTGTTATGGTTGTGTTTCTCTGTTATGGTTGTGTTTCTCTGTTATGGTTGTGTTTATCTGTTATGGTTGTGTTTATCTGTTATGGTTGTTTCTCTGTTACGGTTGTTTTTCTCTTATGGTTGTTTCTCTGTTATGGTTGTTTCTCTGTTATGGTTGTGTTTCTCTGTTATGGTTGTATTTTTCTGTTATGGTTGTGTTTCTCTGTTATGGTTGTGTTTCTCTGTTATGGTTGTGTTTATCTGTTATGGTTGTGTTTATCTGTTATGGTTGTTTCTCTGTTACGGTTGTTTTTCTCTTATGGTTGTTTCTCTGTTATGGTTGTTTCTCTGTTATGGTTGTGTTTCTCTGTTATGGTTGTGTTTTTCTGTTATGGTTGTGTTTATCTGTTATGGTTGTTTCTCTGTTACGGTTGTTTTTCTCTTATGGTTGTTTCTCTGTTATGGTTGTTTCTCTGTTATGGTTGTGTTTCTCTGTTATGGTTGTATTTTTCTGTTATGGTTGTTTCTCTGTTATGGTTGTTTCTCTGTTATGGTTGTGTTTCTCTGTTATGGTTGTTTCTTTCTCTGTTATGGTTGTTTCTTTCTCTGTTATGGTTGTTTCTCTGTTATGGTTGTTTCTTTCTCTCTTATGGTTGTGTTTCTCTGTTATGGTTGTGTTTATCTGTTATGGTTGTTTCTCTGTTATGGTTGTTTTTCTCTTATGGTTGTTTCTCTGTTATGGTTGTTTCTCTGTTATGGTTGTTTCTTTCTCTGTTATGGTTGTTTCTCTGTTATGGTTGTGTTTCTCTGTTATGGTTGTTTCTTTCTCTCTTATGGTTGTGTTTCTCTGTTATGGTTGTGTTTCTCTGTTATGGTTGTTTCTCTGTTATGGTTGTTTCTCTGTTATGGTTGTTTCTTTCTCTGTTATGGTTGTTTCTCTGTTATGGTTGTGTTTCTCTGTTATGGTTGTGTTTTTCTGTTATGGTTGTGTTTATCTGTTATGGTTGTTTCTCTGTTACGGTTGTTTTTCTCTTATGGTTGTTTCTCTGTTATGGTTGTTTCTCTGTTATGGTTGTGTTTCTCTGTTATGGTTGTATTTTTCTGTTATGGTTGTTTCTCTGTTATGGTTGTTTCTCTGTTATGGTTGTGTTTCTCTGTTATGGTTGTGTTTCTCTGTTATGGTTGTGTTTCTCTGTTATGGTTGTTTCTTTCTCTGTTATGGTTGTTTCTTTCTCTGTTATGGTTGTTTCTTCTCTGTTATGGTTGTTTCTTCTCTGTTATGGTTGTTTCTTCTCTGTTATGGTTGTTTTTCTGTTATGGTTGTGTTTCTCTCTTATGGTTGTTTCTCTGTTATGGTTGTTTCTCTGTTATGGTTGTGTTTATCTGTTATGGTTGTGTTTCTCTGTTATGGTTGTTTCTCTGTTATGGTTGTGTTTCTCTGTTATGGTTGTTTCTCTGTTATGGTTGTGTTTCTCTGTTATGGTTGTGTTTCTCTGTTATGGTTGTGTTTCTCTGTTATGGTTGTTTCTCTGTTATGGTTGTGTTTCTCTGTTATGGTTGTGTTTCTCTGTTATGGTTGTGTTTCTCTGTTATGGTTGTGTTTCTCTGTTATGGTTGTGTTTCTCTGTTATGGTTGTTTCTCTGTTATGGTTGTGTTTCTCTGTTATGGTTGTGTTTCTCTGTTATGGTTGTGTTTCTCTGTTACGGTTGTTTTTCTCTTATGGTTATTTCTCTGTTATGGTTGTGTTTCTCTGTTATGGTTGTTTTTCTCATATGGTTGTTTCTCTGTTATGGTTGTATTTCTCTGTTATGGTTGTTTCTCTGTTATGGTTGTTTCTCTGTTATGGTTGTTTCTCTGTTATGGTTGTTTCTCTGTTATGGTTGTTTTTTCTCATATGGTTGTTTCTCTGTTATGGTTGTTTTTCTCTTATGGTTGTTTCTCTGTTATGGTTGTATTTCTCTGTTATGGTTGTTTCTCTGTTATGGTTGTTTCTCTGTTATGGTTGTTTCTCTGTTATGGTTGTTTCTTTCTCTCTTATGGTTGTGTTTCTCTGTTATGGTTGTTTCTCTGTTATGGTTGTTTCTCTGTTATGGTTGTGTTTCTCTGTTATGGTTGTGTTTCTCTGTTATGGTTGTGTTTCTCTGTTATGGTTGTGTTTCTCTGTTATGGTTGTGTTTATCTGTTATGGTTGTGTTTATCTGTTATGGTTGTTTCTCTGTTACGGTTGTTTTTCTCTTATGGTTGTTTCTCTGTTATGGTTGTTTCTCTGTTATGGTTGTGTTTCTCTGTTATGGTTATATTTTTCTGTTATGGTTGTGTTTCTCTGTTATGGTTGTGTTTCTCTGTTATGGTTGTGTTTATCTGTTATGGTTGTGTTTATCTGTTATGGTTGTTTCTCTGTTACGGTTGTTTTTCTCTTATGGTTGTTTCTCTGTTATGGTTGTTTCTCTGTTATGGTTGTGTTTCTCTGTTATGGTTGTGTTTTTCTGTTATGGTTGTGTTTATCTGTTATGGTTGTTTCTCTGTTACGGTTGTTTTTCTCTTATGGTTGTTTCTCTGTTATGGTTGTTTCTCTGTTATGGTTGTGTTTCTCTGTTATGGTTGTATTTTTCTGTTATGGTTGTTTCTCTGTTATGGTTGTTTCTCTGTTATGGTTGTGTTTCTCTGTTATGGTTGTTTCTTTCTCTGTTATGGTTGTTTCTTTCTCTGTTATGGTTGTTTCTCTGTTATGGTTGTTTCTTTCTCTCTTATGGTTGTGTTTCTCTGTTATGGTTGTGTTTATCTGTTATGGTTGTTTCTCTGTTATGGTTGTTTTTCTCTTATGGTTGTTTCTCTGTTATGGTTGTTTCTCTGTTATGGTTGTTTCTTTCTCTGTTATGGTTGTTTCTCTGTTATGGTTGTGTTTCTCTGTTATGGTTGTTTCTTTCTCTCTTATGGTTGTGTTTCTCTGTTATGGTTGTGTTTCTCTGTTATGGTTGTTTCTCTGTTATGGTTGTTTCTCTGTTATGGTTGTTTCTTTCTCTGTTATGGTTGTTTCTCTGTTATGGTTGTGTTTCTCTGTTATGGTTGTGTTTTTCTGTTATGGTTGTGTTTATCTGTTATGGTTGTTTCTCTGTTACGGTTGTTTTTCTCTTATGGTTGTTTCTCTGTTATGGTTGTTTCTCTGTTATGGTTGTTTCTTTCTCTCTTATGGTTGTGTTTCTCTGTTATGGTTGTTTCTCTGTTATGGTTGTTTCTCTGTTATGGTTGTGTTTCTCTGTTATGGTTGTGTTTCTCTGTTATGGTTGTGTTTCTCTGTTATGGTTGTGTTTCTCTGTTATGGTTGTGTTTCTCTGTTATGGTTGTGTTTTTCTGTTATGGTTGTGTTTATCTGTTATGGTTGTTTCTCTGTTACGGTTGTTTTTCTCTTATGGTTGTTTCTCTGTTATGGTTGTTTCTCTGTTATGGTTGTTTCTCTGTTATGGTTGTTTCTCTGTTATGGTTGTTTCTCTGTTACGGTTGTTTTTCTCTTATGGTTGTTTCTCTGTTATGGTTGTGTTTCTCTGTTATGGTTGTTTCTTTCTCTGTTATGGTTGTTTCTCTGTTATGGTTGTGTTTCTCTGTTATGGTTGTTTCTTTCTCTCTTATGGTTGTGTTTCTCTGTTATGGTTGTGTTTCTCTGTTATGGTTGTTTCTCTGTTATGGTTGTTTCTCTGTTATGGTTGTTTCTCTGTTATGGTTGTGTTTCTCTGTTACGGTCGTGTTTCTCTGTTACGGTCGTGTTTATCTGTTATGGTCGTGTTTATCTGTTATGGTCGTGTTTATCTGTTATGGTCGTGTTTCTCTGTTATGGTTGTTTCTCTGTTATGGTTGTGTTTCTCTGTTATGGTTGTGTTTCTCTGTTATGGTTGTGTTTCTCTGTTATGGTTGTGTTTATCTGTTATGGTTGTTTCTCTGTTATGGTTGTTTCTCTGTTATGGTTGTTTCTCTGTTATGGTTGTGTTTCTCTGTTATGGTTGTTTCTCTGTTATGGTTGTGTTTATCTGTTATGGTTGTTTCTCTGTTATGGTTGTTTTTCTCTTATGGTTGTTTCTCTGTTATGGTTGTTTCTTTATCTGTTATGGTCGTGTTTATCTGTTATGGTTGTTTCTTTGTTATGGTTGTTTTTCTCTTATGGTTGTTTCTCTGTTATGGTTGTTTCTCTGTTATTGTCACGCTCTGGTCTAAGTATATTGTGTTTTTCTTCATGTATTGGGTCAGGCCAGGGTGTGGCATGGGGTTTTTGTATTGTGGTGTGTTTTGTCTTGGGGTTTTGGTGTGTATGTATTGGGATTGTAGCTAGTGGGGTTATCTAGCAAAGTCTATGGCTGTCTGGAGTGGTTCTCAATCAGAGGCAGGTGTTTATCGTTGTCTCTGATTGGGAACCATATTTAGGCAGCCACATTCTTTGAGTTTTTGTGGGTGATTGTCCTTAGTGTCCTGATGTCCTTGGTCTGTGTTAGTTTACACAAGTATAGGCTGTTTCGGTTTTTGTTACGTTTATTGTTTTGTAGTGTTTGTGTTTAGTGTGTTTGTCATTAAACATGAATCGTAATCTACACGCTGCATTTTGGTCCGACTCTCCTTCACACCTAGAAAACCGTAACAGTTATGGTTGTTTCTCTGTTATGGTTGTGTTTCTCTGTTATGGTTGTGTTTCTCTGTTATGGTTGTGTTTCTCTGTTATGGTTGTGTTTCTCTGTTATGGTTGTGTTTCTCTGTTATGGTTGTGTTACTCCGTAATGGATGAACATTTTGCTGATGATATCGTTTGTTGTTTCCCAGTCTCGATACGTTGTGAGACCAGACTGTTACTCACAATACTGTCTAAACTTAACAGCAGTTTTTTTATGATTTAGTTACGCAAGTTCAAGGCCATTTTATTCATAGAAAAGGTCATGGAACCAATAAAGAGTGATTTTAACAGTACTGCTATACATGTTTTGGATCACCTCTGTAAGCTACAGGTACTGCATATGGACCATGGTATCACCTCTGTAAGCTACAGGTACTGCATATGGACCATGGTATCACCTCTGTAAGCTACAGGTACTGCATTTGGACCATGGTATCACCTCTGTAAGCTACAGGTACTGCATATGGACCATGGTATCACCTCTGTAAGCTACAGGTACTGCATATGGACCATGGTATCACCTCTGTAAGCTACAGGTACTGCATATGGACCATGGTATCACTTCTGTAAGCTACAGGTACTGCATATGGACCATGGTATCACCTCTGTAAGCTACAGGTACTGCATATGGACCATGGTATCACCTCTGTAAGCTACAGGTACTGCATATGGACCATGGTATCACCTCTGTAAGCTACAGGTACTGCATATGGACCACGGTATCACCTCTGTAAGCTACAGGTACTGCATATGGACCACGGTATCACCTCTGTAAGCTACAGGTACTGCATATGGACCATGGTATCACCTCTGTAAGCTACAGGTACTGCATATGGACCACGGTATCACCTCTGTAAGCTACAGGTACTGCATATGGACCATGGTATCACCTCTGTAAGCTACAGGTACTGCATATGGACCATGGTATCACCTCTGTAAGCTACAGGTACTGCATATGGACCATTGTATCACCTCTGTAAGCTACAGGTACTGCATATGGACCATGGTATCACCTCTGTAAGCTACAGGTACTGCATATGGACCATGGTATCACCTCTAAGCTACAGGTACTGCATATGGACCATGGTATCACCTCTGTAAGCTACAGGTACTGCATATGGACCATGGTATCACCTCTGTAAGCTACAGGTACTGCATATGGACCATGGTATCACCTCTGTAAGCTACAGGTACTGCATATGGACCATGGTATCACCTCTGTAAGCTACAGGTACTGCATATGGACCACGGTATCACCTCTGTAAGCTACAGGTACTGCATATGGACCACGGTATCACCTCTGTAAGCTACAGGTACTGCATATGGACCACGGTATCACCTCTGTAAGCTACAGGTACTGCATATGGACCACGGTATCACCTCTGTAAGCTACAGGTACTGCATATGGACCACGGTATCACCTCTGTAAGCTACAGGTACTGCATATGGACCACGGTATCACCTCTGTAAGCTACAGGTACTGCATATGGACCATGGTATCACCTCTGTAAGCTACAGGTACTGCATATGGACCATGGTATCACCTCTGTAAGCTACAGGTACTGCATATGGACCATGGTATCACCTCTGTAAGCTACAGGTACTGCATATGGACCATGGTATCACCTCTGTAAGCTACAGGTACTGCATATGGACCACGGTATCACCTCTGTAAGCTACAGGTACTGCATATGGACCATGGTATCACCTCTGTAAGCTACAGGTACTGCATATGGACCATGGTATCACCTCTGTAAGCTACAGGTACTGCATATGGACCATGGTATCACCTCTGTAAGCTACAGGTACTGCATATGGACCATGGTATCACCTCTAAGCTACAGGTACTGCATATGGACCATGGTATCACCTCGGTAAGCTACAGGTACTGCATATGGACCATGGTATCACCTCTGTAAGCTACAGGTACTGCATATGGACCACGGTATCACCTCTGTAAGCTACAGGTACTGCATATGGACCATGGTATCACCTCTGTAAGCTACAGGTACTGCATATGGACCATGGTATCACCTCTGTAAGCTACAGGTACTGCATATGGACCATGGTATCACCTCTGTAAGCTACAGGTACTGCATATGGACCATGGTATCACCTCTGTAAGCTACAGGTACTGCATATGGACCATGGTATCACCTCTGTAAGCTACAGGTACTGCATATGGACCATGGTATCACCTCTGTAAGCTACAGGTACTGCATATGGACCATTGTATCACCTCTGTAAGCTACAGGTACTGCATATGGACCATGGTATCACCTCTGTAAGCTACAGGTACTGCATATGGACCATGGTATCACCTCTAAGCTACAGGTACTGCATATGGACCATGGTATCACCTCTGTAAGCTACAGGTACTGCATATGGACCATGGTATCACCTCTGTAAGCTACAGGTACTGCATATGGACCATGGTATCACCTCTGTAAGCTACAGGTACTGCATATGGACCATGGTATCACCTCTGTAAGCTACAGGTACTGCATATGGACCACGGTATCACCTCTGTAAGCTACAGGTACTGCATATGGACCACGGTATCACCTCTGTAAGCTACAGGTACTGCATATGGACCACGGTATCACCTCTGTAAGCTACAGGTACTGCATATGGACCACGGTATCACCTCTGTAAGCTACAGGTACTGCATATGGACCACGGTATCACCTCTGTAAGCTACAGGTACTGCATATGGACCACGGTATCACCTCTGTAAGCTACAGGTACTGCATATGGACCATGGTATCACCTCTGTAAGCTACAGGTACTGCATATGGACCATGGTATCACCTCTGTAAGCTACAGGTACTGCATATGGACCATGGTATCACCTCTGTAAGCTACAGGTACTGCATATGGACCACGGTATCACCTCTGTAAGCTACAGGTACTGCATATGGACCACGGTATCACCTCTGTAAGCTACAGGTACTGCATATGGACCATGGTATCACCTCTGTAAGCTACAGGTACTGCATATGGACCATGGTATCACCTCTGTAAGCTACAGGTACTGCATATGGACCATGGTATCACCTCTGTAAGCTACAGGTACTGCATATGGACCATGGTATCACCTCTAAGCTACAGGTACTGCATATGGACCATGGTATCACCTCTGTAAGCTACAGGTACTGCATATGGACCATGGTATCACCTCTGTAAGCTACAGGTACTGCATATGGACCACGGTATCACCTCTGTAAGCTACAGGTACTGCATATGGACCATGGTATCACCTCTGTAAGCTACAGGTACTGCATATGGACCATGGTATCACCTCTGTAAGCTACAGGTACTGCATATGGACCATGGTATCACCTCTGTAAGCTACAGGTACTGCATATGGACCATGGTATCACCTCTGTAAGCTACAGGTACTGCATATGGACCATGGTATCACCTCTGTAAGCTACAGGTACTGCATATGGACCATGGTATCACCTCTGTAAGCTACAGGTACTGCATTTGGACCATGGTATCACCTCTGTAAGCTACAGGTACTGCATATGGACCATGATATCACCTCTGTAAGCTGCAGGTACTGCATATGGACCATGGTATCACCTCTGTAAGCTACAGGTACTGCATATGGACCATGGTATCACATCTGTAAGCTACAGGTACTGCATATGGACCATGGTATCACCTCTGTAAGCTACAGGTACTGCATATGGACCATGGTATCACCTCTGTAAGCTACAGGTACTGCATATGGACCATGGTATCACTTCTGTATGTCGGCTACGGTTGTTTTGATGTAAAGGTTTTTTATTCAATTTTCACCTTTATTTAACTTGGCAAGTCTGTTAAGAACAAATTCTTATTTACAATGGCGGCTTACCCCGGTCAAACCCGGACAATGCTGGGCCAATTGTGCGTCGACCTATGGGACTCCCAATCACGGCCGAATGTGATACAGCCTGGATTCGAACCAGGGAATGTAGTGATGCCTCATACAGGTTCCTTGTATGTATTATTGATAGCCAAGCTGAAACACCCCAGCACCACTAGCACTACATTGCAATACTTCTCCTCTTCCCTGGAAGGACAAGACAGACTGTGCAATGAACAGGTAAAAGCATCCATCCTATCTCTTCTGACCAGAGAACATCGGCCGTCATTTTCTATACATTTCGCTATGATTCTACATGTTGAATAACCACTGTCTTTGAGAGAAATATGTATTTTCAATATCGACAGGTATTTGTTGAAATGGTGTCCTCATATCCCTTGTATGTATTAGTCATAGCCCACAAGAGGTATTACACCCCTGTTACAATTTCCTCCTCCTCCTACACCTCCTCTTCTCGGAGATGGCGAGTCCCTCATATTTCCTTCCAGGCACTGACATTTCCTTTGTAAATGAGCAGGATACTTCAGAGAGAGCGGGAGGAGAGTGTAATGAGGCAGAACCAATACCGACCGCCTTATGAAGTCAAATTTAAAATTGCGTATTTAAAAATATATATTTCGTGGTATCCAATTAGTTGTTACAGTCTTGTCTCATCGCTGCAACTCCCGTACGGACTTGGGAGAGGCGAAGGTCAAGAGCCGTGCGTCCTCCGAAACACAACCCAACCACACCATACTGCATCTTGACACAATGCCCACTTTAACCTGGAAGCCAGTCGCACCAATGTGTCGGAGGAAACACCATACACCTGGCAACTGTGTCAGCGTGGACTGCGCCCGGCCCACCACAGGAGTCACTAGGGCACAATGGGACAAGGACATCCTTGTGGGGCAAGGAAACCCGCCACTAATTCAGACGCTGGGCCAATTGTGAGCCGCCCCACGTGCCTCCCAGTTGCAGCCGGCTGCGACAGAGCCTAGACTCAAACCCAGAATCTCTAAAGGAACAGCTAGGACTGCGATGCAGTGCCTTAGACCACTGCGCCTCTCGGGAGCCCTGAAATGGTGTTCTATACATTAGATAAAAGCAGAGACACAGAGCTACAAAATGGTATATCATACACTGTATTAAAGGAGTTGAATTATGCTTCTTTTGTCGACGTTAACTGACGTTAACTGAGACTGGCCATATTCAACGGGTGTTGAGCGTTCGTAAGTTCATCAGTTATTCTGCACTCAGACGAGAAGGCTCTGAAATCGGAGTAGATGGCCAGACTGAATTTGCGAACGCACACGAAATGGTTACTTGCATAGTGGAGTATGCAAGTTAAACAATTTAAAGGCAATGCTACCAAATACTAATTTAGTGTATGTAAACCTCTGACCCACTTGAAATGTGATGATAGAAATACAAGCTGAAATAAATCACTCTACTATTATTCTGACATTTCACTTTTTGAAAATAAAGTGGTGATCCTAACTAACCTAAGACAGGGAATTTTTAGGATTAAATGTCAGGAATTGTGAAACTGAATTTAAATGTATTTGGCTAAGATGTATGTAAACGACTTCAACTGTATATTAATATGGGCTATTTTCAGCCCTTTCCTGGGTAGCTTATCAGAGAGAGATATAATATTGAAAAGAGCAGACAACGTAAGATAAAAAATATATACATTCAGCATTAATCAATTGGTGTGTGTGTGTGTGCTGAGGGGTTGAGGCTACAAACCCATAGGCCTGGCTCTCTCACCCCTTCCAGGCTTCTGGGAGGGAGGGTGGACAATGAGTCTGTTGTAGTGGATGTATGCAATGTTCCCAAGCGCTCTGGTAGCTTTCATGGCTGGGATCAGTTCCTTCCTCTTCTGGCACACAGCTTCAGGATAGTCCTCGTTGAGGAAAATATATGTTCCTCTCAAGTTCTTGGCTCTTTCCAGAACAGCTACATTGTCCTTGAACCTCAGGAACCACTATCGGCCTGGGCCTGTCACCTGGGCCGGTGGTGGGTTTTCCAGTCCTATGGCGCGCTCAACCTCAATCTTCCTGTGGTCCATCTTCAATTTCTCAGAGATAATTTCCCTCACTTTGTCCTCAGACTAGATTTTGCTCGCCTCAAGTAGAGTATATTGTGATAAATTGCAGGCCACACTACTTGCCTAGAGAGTTTTCAGCTATACTTTTCGTGGCTGTTTATTTACCACCACAGACAGATGCTGGCACTAAGACCGCACTCAGTCAGCGGTATAAGGAAATAAGCCAACAGGAAACCACTCACCCAGAGGCGGCGCTCCTAGTGGCCGGAGACTTTAATGCAGGGAAACTGAAATCAGTTCTACCAAATCTCTATCAATATGTTAAATGTGCAACCAGAGGGGAAATAAATTCTAGATCAACTATACTCCACACACAGAGACGCATACAAAGCTCTCCCTCACCCTCAATGGTAAATCCGACCACAACTCTATCCTCCTGATTCCTGCTTACAAGCAAAAAGGAAAGCAGGAAGCACCAGTGACTCGGTCTATAAAAAAGTGGTCAGATGAAGCAGATGCTAAACTACAGGACTGTTTTACTCGCACAGACTGGAACATGTTCCGGGAATCTTCCGATGACATTGAGGAATACACCACATCAGTCACTGGCTTTATCAATAATTGCATCACTGCCTGGTACGGCAATTGCTCGGCTTCTGACCTCTGACCGCAAGGCAAGGTAGTGCGTACGGCCCAGTACATCACTGGGGCTAAGCTGCCTGCCATCCAGGACCTCTACACCAGGCGGTGTCAGAGGAAGGCCCTAAAAATTGTCAAAGACCCCAGCCACCCCAGTCATGGACTATTCTCTCTACTACCGCATGGCAAGCGGTACCGGAGTGCCAAGTCTATAGGATAAAAAGGCTTCTCAACAGTTTTTACCACCAAGCCATAAGACTCCTGAACAGGTAATCAAATGGCTACCCGGACTATATGCATTGTGTGCTCCCCCCAACCCCACTTTTTACGCTGCTGCTACTCTCTGTTTGTCATATGTGCATAGTCACTTTAACTATACACTGTACATACTACCTCAATTGGGCCGACCAACCAGTGCTCCCGCACATTGGCTAACCGGCCGAGCCACCCACCATCCGCCAACCCCTCTTTTACGCTTCTGCTACTCTCTGTTCATCATATATGCATAGTCACTTTAACCATATCTATGTCGCCTCGCTACTTTTATAGCATCGCTACCTTATATAGCCTGTCTTTTTACTGTTGTTTTATTTCTTTACTTACCTATTGTTCACCTAATACATTTTTTGCACTATTGGTTAGAGCCTGTAAGTAAGCATTTCACTGTAAGGTTGGTTCACTGTAAGGCACCTGTTGTATTCGGCGCACGTGACAAATAAACTTTGATTTGATTTGACTCCATCCAGGTCTCGTGGAGATTCTGAAATTCCGTCCACAACAATGTTGCTTTGATTGTCCCTCGAGATCTGATTTATCTGTCATTGTAATCATGGATTGACACACAGAACTGATCTCCTCTTTCAATGACTTACAGATTGCTGTCATCTTGCCGTTTTCCTGTTTCAACTCGTCGAGCTGACCTTGTTGTGAATTGTTAGATATTACTGCACTGTTGGAGCTAGGAACACAAGCATTTTGCTACACCCTCAATAACATCTGCTAAATGTGTGTGACCAATAAAGTTAAAAAAAAAAAATTTAATAAAATTTACGCCAAATAAGCCTCACACATTGTCTTGCACTACTTTTGACCATGGCCCAAAGGGTACACATGCACCAGTAATCCCTGTGCCAATTCAAATCATACTAAGTTTACTCAAATATAGTTGAAGTACTGTCACGAATCCCGCCGAAGATGGTGCCTCTTCCTGTTCGGGTGGCGCTCGGCGGTCGTTGTCGCCGGCCTACTAGCTGCCACCGATCCCGTTTTCTGTTTCATTTAGTTGTGTCTGATTAGTTGCACCTGTTTCGTGTTTAGGTTTGGTTGTGGGCTATTTAAACCCAGTAGTCCCGCTGGCTTCTGTGCGGGCTTGTTTTTCTGTTTATGGTGTGTGGTTATTTTGTGGTATTCATTTTTCCGATCAGTTTCGTCCTGTTGTTTGGACTGGGTCTTTACGCGCCCTTGTGTGTGTGGCGTGACTGTCTCTCTGTTTTCTGGGGAAAAAAAGATCCACATCTTTTTGAACTACCCTGCTCCCTGCGCCTGACTCCTCCACCCACTACTTATAGAAGCCGTGACAAGTACTACTTAAGTCATGTTTTGAGGTATCTGTACTTCACTATTTACATTTTTTGATAACTTTTACTCCACTACATTCCTAAAGAAAATAATGTAACTTTTACTCCATACATTTTCCATGACACCCAAAAGTACTCGTTACATTTTGAATGCTTAGCAGGACAGGGAAATGGTCCAATTCACACACTTATCAAGAGAACATCCCTGGTCATCCCTGCTGCCTCTGATCTGGCAGATTCACTAAACACAAATGCTTAGTTTGTAAATTATTGTCTGTGTTGTAGTGTGCTGCTGACTATCCGTAACTGTACAAAACAATAAAAAGTCTGGTTTTCTTAATCTAAGGAATTTGAAATGATTTATACTTTTACTTTTGATACTTAAGTATATTTAAAACCAAACACTTTTTGACTTTTACTTAAGTAGTATGTTTCTGGGTGACTTTCACTTTTACTTGAGTCATTTTCTATTAAGGTATCTTTACTTTTACTCAAGTATGACAATTGGGTACTTTTTACACCACTGTGAAGAAGCCAGTTGTTGAGGGCTTCTTGGTCATGAAATGTTTGCATCCTAATAAGTGATATTCGTGACACCAATTAGAAAGAGGACAAACCACTCTGCATCTATATCCAGACTTAACTCAATAGTGCTACAGTCCCCCCTGACAATGTCCACTGGTTAAGGCTGTAGTGTGGAATGTAGTGTACCCTTAAACATATTCGGTATTCTGATTTTCTTCATGGAAGAGAAGTGTTATGGGGAAAGGGTGACTTTAATTGAACTGATACGCAACTGGCAGTTGGTGATGTGTCACAATACAATGTCCCTGACATACACAATCAGTACAGTAAGTGGAAAAACATGACAAGTATCTCATAAATTATGAAATTGTGAACAGCTATCTCAGATTTCGATCTTTGCCTGAGAGGGACAGAATCCAGAAGGGGGTTATCATGCAGTTGGCATCTGTCTATGTAGTTCAGCCTGAGTGAAACAATGTAATAGCTGTATCATAGATAATCATTGAGGGTGATAGAGAGGAGAGAGATAGAGGGTGGGAGAGATTAAGACACTGAGGATGAGAGTATGGAGAGTGCATTCACCACAAATGTTTGCTCCCATCTTGCCTGATGATCGTTCATTGATCTCATGCCCAATTAGAACTCTTCAATACCATTATTATCACATTATCATTACCAAGAACATTGGTTACTTTCAGTTGAGTGAACCTTTCTATTAGGAAAAATCTATGCCTCTTGTCTCCATGGTTACACTTCATGAATCTAATGATTATAAGTACCCTTTATTACACAGTTTACATGCTAATAGTTTTCTGCTCTCGGTGGTGATCAAATATTAATGGTTGAATGATGTTTCTCCTCCTTTCAACAGTGGTTACTGTGAAATGATAATCTTTATCGACATTGAACAAAAATATAAATGCAACATGATCAATTTCAAAGATTTTACTGAGCTACAGTCAACATAAGGAAATCCGTCAATTGAAATCAATTCATTGGGCCATAATCCATGGATTTCACGTGACCGGTCATAGATACCTTTAAAAAAAAAAGTAGGGGCGTGGATCAGAATCAGTCAGACAGTATCTGATGTGCTTAATGGGTGACATGTTTGGTGAGTATGCAGTCTAAGGAAGAACTGGGAAATGCTCAGCTTTCAGCAATTGTGTCAGATCCTTATGACATGGGGCCATGCATTATCCTGCTGAAACATGAAGTGATGGTGGCAGATGAATGGCACGACAATGGGCCTCAGGATCTTGTTACAGTATCTCTGTGAATTTAAATTGCCACCAATTTGTGTTCAATTGTGTTCAATTTGAATTGTGTTCGTTGTCCATAGCCTATTCCTGCCCATATCATAACTTGTCACTCTGTTCCAGTGGTGATTTTAACATGTATCTTGATGGGAAAACCCCCCCAATTTTTTATATTTTTTATTATCCCAGCAAAGCCACTACACAACAACACTAAACAATACATCAATTGCACTATAACGGTGACAAACGGAGCCCACAAACTGTTAGGGCCTGTTAGAGTCCCAACACCTTACCACTGCTACACCTGGCTATCAGCGGTGCCTTCTGACTCTCCTGACAGTGGATCAAAGGACCCATCAGCGAGGCAAATGCTTGAAGATAGCCAGACCTCCTCTCACTCAAAGAGGAGGGGAAGGAAGGGGGGCGGTGCCGGTCTTGACACCTTAACACTGGGTCGTAAATTTAGAGAGAATTTTCTATTCTTTGCCCTGCAGTACTGGAAGACTGGAACTCCTTTGTTACAGAGAGACTTTTGGTACCAAAACCTTTTTCTCAAAGAGAAGGAACTTTGGAACAATATTCGTAAAATAGGAATGTTAAGAATGGTCAGGGGGGGGGGGATCTAAAGAATCATCCTGTTACATTGTTTATTGTTTTGTGATGTTATAAAGAATGCTATTGTCACGCCCTGTTCTTAGAGAGCCTTTTTATTTCTCTATTTGGTTAGGTCGGGGTGTGATTTGGGTGGGAATTCTAGTTTTCCAGTTTCTTTGTTTGGCCTGGTATGGTTCCCAATCAGAGGCAGCTGTCTATCGTTGTCTCTGATTGGGGATTATACTTAGGCAGCCTTTTTTCCCCCTTTAGTTTGTGGGATCTTGATTTTGTATAGTTGCTGTGTAGCCTGCAGAACTTTACGTTAGTTTTGTATTTAGTTGTTTTTCGGTGTTCATTTTAAATAAAGTAAGATGTCTGCCTACCACGCTGCTCCTTGGTCTAATTCATCCACGAACGTAACAGAAGATCCCACCACAAGAGGACCAAGCAGCTTTGCCAGGAGGAGCAGGGATCCTGGGCCCAGGAGAAAAATGAGTGGAGGACATCATGGACATGGGAGGAGGTTATGGCAGGGGACGAGACCCTGCCATGGAAGCAGGCGGAGGCAGCGAAGGAGGACCAATGGCGACTCCGAAGTTCGCGACCACGAAGGAACCCTGAGAGGCAGCCCCCACGGGTTGGTCGGCATAGCCAAGGGGCGAGTTTGAGAGCGAAGAGGAGTATTGGGATAGACTGAATGAGGAGTATTAGTTGAGGGGAGTGATAATGGTTTGATGTCTGGAGCAAGACAGTCGCCGTGAGGAGTGTGGGACCAGTCAGGCGCCATGTTATGCGGAGATACACAATGTGTCTCCAGTGCGCATCCACAGCCCGGTGCGTTCTGTGCCAGCTCCTCGCACTTGCCGAGCGAAAGTGAGCATCCAGCCAGGACGGGTTGTGCCGGCTCAGCGCTCCTGGTCTTCAGTACACCTCCTCGGTCCAGGATATCCTGCGACGGTTCTACGCACTGTGTCGCCAGTGCGCCTTCACAGCCCAGTGCGTCCTGTGCCAGCGCCCCGAACTTGCCAGGCTAAAGTGAGCATCCAGCCAGGACGCGTTGTGCCAGCTCTACACTCTAGACCTCCAGTGTGTCTCCACGGTCCAGTATATCCTGCGCCGGCTCTATGCACCGTGTTCCCAGCGCGCCTCTACAGTCCAGTACATCCTGTGCCTCCTCCCCACACTCGCTCTGAGGTGCGTGTCACCAGCCCGGTGCAACCTGTGCCGGCCCCACGGAGAGATATAAAAATAGTATCCATGAGTCTGTCGGACTCTTGGTGGGTAGTTTTTTCCCCCTCCAAATTCCAAAGTATCCCTTTAAGTTGTCAATGTTTGACATGCAAGGCAGTATAGCAAGGTAATGGTACTTTTGATCAAAAGGTGATCTCAGCTCAAGCTTTATCACAGTGCCCCTTGTCACCGTCACTAATTAGCGAGGTTTCACTTTCACTTTAGTAAAAAAATGAAATACAATCCACAGCTATCATTCAGCAGCCTAAAGTCTAAAGCCGTTAGTGCTGAATGGTGGGGAGAGAAAATGAGGGTGTGATGGGGTTCAAAGGGACAGGCCATTACTTTGATAGGGACCGAGTGGTCACTGTAATTAAGGCAATGGGGGGGGGGGTGCTCCTGCTGTTGAGAGGTGTGGGGCTCCTGCTGTTGAGGGGGGAGGGGCACCCACTGTTGAGAGAGAGAGAGACACACACACACAGAGAGAGGAGAAGCAGTCCGGTAATGATGTTCCTTCCCTCTGGTCTCAGGGTGCTGGATGATCTAATGGGGCTTTCAGCCAGAGTTTCAGCCCTGATTCGTCCCAAATGCAGGTATGCTAATGACTGCAATTAAAGAATGAGGGAGGGAGCGTAGGAAGTGGCTCCTGCGTACTGCTTGTATGAAAAAATAGCAGTGAGTGGCTATTAACAGTCTAGACTGGGTTGAAGACTTGAAGCAGTACTGTTTGTACTCTAGCTCTTTCCTGTCTACTGCTAGGTTTTCCCCCTCATCACCCTATGTACTGTCGCTAGTGAAAGTCTACACACTCCTTGCACAGTCTTCACATTTTGCTGACTTAAAATGACATTTAAAAAGGGAATGCATTTGATTTATTTTCCAATCAAATTTGGAAAATTCTCAACATTTTTTCTTTAATTTGTAAAATGTGGAGTTGGTTGTGTACATCAGTAGGAACAAAATATAATGTAATTTTAAGGTAGCAAAATGTTAAAACTGTGCAAGGGGTGTGTAGACTTTCACTAGGCACTGTATGTGTCACGACTTCCTCCGAAGTCGGACCCTCTCCTTGTTCGGGATGCGTTCGGCGGTTGACGTCACCGTTCTTCTAGCCATCGCCGATCCTTTCATTTTCCATTTGTTTTGTCTTGTCTTCCCACACACCTGGTTTCAATTCCATCATTACATGTTGTGTTTTTAACCCTCTGTTCCCCCCCATAGGCCGTCATTGAAAATAAGAATTTGTTCTTAACTGACTTGCCTAGTTAAATAAAGGTTAAAAAAAAAAAGTCCTTGTCCGGAATTGTTAATTGTAGTGCTTGTGCACGTTATGCTGGTGTGTAACGGGTTTTGTTAACCCATTGATTTATTGTTCTGTTTACGGTGGTTTTGTTTATTAAACTGCGCCATTGTAAATCAGTTTTTGCTCTCCTGCGCCTGACTTCTCTGCCGCCAGTACGCACCCCCTACAGTATGTCACTTTTGAGTGATGAGTGGGGTTATGAAGGGATAAATTCTCTCCTGGTACATGACATGTCCAAAGGGAGAAGACAGATTACAGTAGAAATCAGTTCCTGAGACAAAGTGTCCATACAGTGAAGTGACACTGTATTGTATGAAACTGGCACTGGCACTGCTGTGTTGCATGGGGAATAAACACCAGTGACAGGTACCATTGATTACTACAGCACAAGAAATTGCAGTGTAGATATTGGGGGAAACAAACATTTTTTACATTTAAAATGCTGTTCCTGCAATTCTACACAGTTTGACATAACTATATTGAGGTGTATTTTGAAAACACAGTATAAGTGGAAGGTCCCCCAATCCCTAGAAATATAAACATTTTGCCACGGGACAGAGAAAAAAAAAGAAAAATGTGCAGTTTTATAATGCTATTCTACACATTTTGTAATGTGATAAAAAAAATCTGAAAAAAATAAATACAGTATATATAGTTATACAGCTAATTCCTTCAATTATACAAATTTTCCCATGGGGCACTGAGAAAACTGTGTTGTTTTATATCTTGTCTCATGCTATTCTTCACATTTTGCCATGAGGATGAGAGAAATTGTAACTGTCCGGGTAAATATCTCACTTTTAAAACTTAACACCCAAATAATAACCAAATAATGTCGTTGATTCATCCTAAAATCATATTTGTGGACAAAACATACATTGGAGAAAAACTCAAACTTGTATCTCAAACAGTTTAAAAAATGCTTGATATTTCCTCATAGAGAAGGATGAGCTGGCCAATCAGCTGTTGTAACGGCAGACCAAAACGCAGCGTGGTAAGTGTCCATATCGTTTATTATAAAACATAAACTGAACACTAAGAAATACAAAACAATAAATGTGAACATGAACGAAAACCAAACCGAAACAGTCCCGTGTGGTGACAAACACAGAAACAAACACCCACCAACCAACAATCAGAGACAACTAACGACACCTGCCTCTGATTCAGAACCATACTAGGCCGAAACAGAAACCTAAACATAGAAACACAAAACATAGACTGCCCACCCCAACTCACGCCCTGACCATACTAAATAAAGACAAAACAAAGGAAAATAAAGGTCAGAACGTGACAGCTGTCTACTTTTTTTTAATCACCGGTAAACGCCAACAGCATTCTGTAGTTGGAGTACGCCCATACCCTTCTAACACATAAAACTGCTTTTTAACATATTTAATTAAAAACATTTGGCAGGAAAACTATTTCACTCATATTGTAATTAATTATAGGTCATACTGTATATCATAGAAATCTGTGAAAACTGGATAGTTACTTTAAAGGTTGAATATGGGCTTTAAACTATATATAACTGATCAACAACCATCATACCAGGTCATTTAATGCTTAAAACCCCCCCAAAAGTGGTCCTGTGAAGCTAAGTTGGTAGAGCACGTTACTTACAATGCCAGGGTTTTGGGATTGATTCCTGCTGGGGAGCAGTGTGAGAAAATGGATGCACTCACTACCAATGTTACCTAAAAAAAATGCCACTGAGCACATTTTAGGTCTGCTGAGCGCAAAGTTGAACGTTGTGAAAATACTGTAGCCAAGTGGGTTACTGTGGCTATTTGATCATAATGTATGCTTACCAGCATGGTCTACCATCACCAACAATGGAGAAAATGCCTCCAATAACATTTTAACATAGTAGCAACACAGTAGCAGCCAATGTAGGCCTACATTATATGAAACTTTTGGGGAAAAAAAACATGCAGGGCTTGACATTAACCTGTTTAGCCACTTGTCCTTCAAACAAGGAGGTGACTGAAAATGTTGTTGTTTTGATGCAATTTCCATACCAGTATTACAGAGAATCAGACAAATTATGCTACCTTCTGCCTATTGGCTATTTAGCTTATTCAAGCCTGTCTAAAAATACAACACTGCCCCTTTAAGACAAAAAAGCTCCTGATTTATTTTCAAACATGTCTAGAAAGGTATACATTTTGTGTTCTTGTAGGAAGCAATCACTTTTATTATTGACTATTACTGGGCTAATAGCTCATTAACTAGCAAAGGATATGAACTAAATGTGCACACGTGGCTACATGCAGCTCTTGCTTTGATCTCAAAACAAGGGAATCTACTCACAACCTCTCATGCTGTAATCCAGGGGTGAGCAATTCCAGTCCTTGAGGTCCTGGTTGGTGTCACAGTTTTGCCCCAGCCACAGCTAACACACCTGACTCCAATAATCACCTAATCATGATCTTCAGTTCAGAATGCAGTTAGACTAATAAGCTGTGTTTGCTAGGGATGGAGAAAAAGTACGACACCAATCAGGCCCTGGAGGACTGGAGTTGCCCACCCCTGCTGTAAACACAGTCCAGTTCAAAGTAAATAGCACATATCCATATATGTGACCCGATTCAGGAAACTAGGCGTATGTCGCAAGTCACGACTTCACAGTAGAGCCGTTTGAAAGTAAAAAATGTTTTTTTATCCAAATGGGTTTTTTGGTGGAAATGCCTTCTCGAACATGTAAACTTTCAATGTATACTACAGTACTAAACTATATTCAGTTGCCCAGGGATATCCTCCTTGCTACCAAGGGTTGGCAGCACTACAATATGCGTGTGATAAAGAATCAACCATTACCATGGGATATCCAACAACCATCCACACACACCATAAGATAGTGGAGTTGATGGAACAGGGAAATTTTGTTCTAAGTAATGCTAGAACCTTGGAATATATGACCCTGTTGACTTACCCAGACGTTTCTATTAAGCGATGTGCTACAGTAAACCCAGCTGAAAGAATTCAACTGGACTTTGAAGCGCAGGCACATAATTGTGTAGCGGAATCCCTGATGTTTACCAAACACAGGCCAGACCTAGAGTCTACCCCATTATTAAACATAGTTGGTTCTTACTTGAAAGAATATTTTATAGATGGATCCTGTTATAAGGACCATACGGGAAATCACACGGGATATGTTGTTGTGCAAAAACAGGGAAGATAATTTACTGTATTTATTTACTAGAATACTGTCCACAACCATGCTCAGCCTAGCTAGCTGAATTAAAAGCACGTATTGCCGCATGCACACTAGGTAGAGGAAAAATGGTAAATATACATATACTGACTCAGCATAAGCACATGGAGTGTGTCACCTATTTGGAGCCGTTTGGAAACAGTGAGGGTTCAAGAAAAGTGATGGAACACACATACAACACCACAAGCAGATTGTTAAATTAATGACAGCATTAATGTACCCCACAAAACTGGCAATCGTGAAGTGTAAAGCACAATAAAAGGGTAATCATGTTGTTATTAGAAGTAATAATGTGGCAGATGAAGCAGCTGAAAATGTATCAAAATGCACCATCCCAATATTAACGGCACCAATGGTTATCATTGAATCTGCACCACAACCAGAAGACATAAGAATGCAGGAATGAGCAGGGACTTACAAGCAATCAATGTGGCACCAGAGAGGGGCAACCAAAGATATGTAGGGACTATGGAGATCCCATGAAGGGACCATAGTGGCACCTACTATGTTGCTTAATCTACTAATTACTGATGTGCATGGTTTTGACCATTGCGCAAGGGGGAAGTGGTAATAAAAATTAAAAAGCAAGGCTACTGGTCACCATACCTACAGGCAATGGAGGATAATGCATTAGCAAAATGTGAGGTATGTGTGCAAAACAACAATCGAAAGGTAAGGGAAGACCCCCATGAAATGGTCAAAAATTAATGGCAAATTTCTGCCATTGGGTGAACCATATACACAATCGCAAATACCACTCAAATGGACGACAGTTCATCCAAACCATATGGTAAGTGGAACATGGCAAATGCCAAGTGTCATACCCCAAACATCCCAAAGATGTTGAGCGCGCTCCACTGTAGATTTTCATATGGCAAATGGTCACAAAGTCAAGACCCAAGGGTGACATTTTGAAATTCTACAAAAATTCTCAATTTTAAAACCTCTAAAAAAGTGCTTTTTGGACAGTTTGTCTGGGTGGGGGTTGATTTTTTTGGGTCAATTATACATATGTAATAACCGTATGAACATATATTTGTCTTATTTTATTGAGTTTGTCCATAAGGCCTATGTTTTGTCCATTTGCAATATATGATCATAGGAATTCGGCTTACGAACCCAAAAGTCAGTGAACCATGGCCAAATGGCATAAGAAATGTCCAAATGCCATATATACGTATTGAAAGTACCAAATCAGGATGTTATGTCCATTTGCCATATATGATCATAGGAATTTGGCTTCCAAACCCAAAAGTCAGTGAACTATGTCCAAATGGCATAAGAAATGTCCAAATGGCATTTATACTGACCAAATGATATATATCACTATGTTAAGCCTATATATCACTATGTTAAGTCTATTTGTCATGGTTGATCATAGGAAGTCATATGAAGTAAGAATTTGGTGCAATGAGAGAGGAGTGGGACTGTCGTTTTTTTAAATATCTTTTTAAATATGTCCAATATGCCATGGACCCCTTGCACTCCCCTAAAGTCATTAAGAACCATTTTAAAAAATTGCTCCTGGTAACCTGTTCAGATTACCAGGTGCACAGCTGTCCATTTGCAATGTCTTACAATGTGCATTTACCATCATGAATTGGACATGCTCTAATATACTGCAGAAATGCCCAATTGACTGGCCCGTTGAACTCGGGTGGTTGATCAGTGATAGTTGTTCCTCGCACGTTGGTGTTTCAGCATGTACATTTGGTCATGGTAAATCACCCATTAAAAACATTGGACATTTACTGTCCATTTGCAATGTCTTACAATGGGCATTTACCATCAAGAATTTGGACCCGTGAAGCACGGGGGTGGCAGCATCATGTTGTGGGGGTGCTTTGCTGCAGGAGGGACTGGTGCACTTCCCAAATATATGGCATCATGAAAAAATGAAAATTCATGAACATTTTGTGGAAATATTGAAGCAACATCTCAGGACATCAGTCGGGAAGTTAAAGCTTGGTCGCAAAGGGGCCTTCCAAATGGACAATGACCCCAAGCATACTCCCAATGTTGTAGCAAAATGGCTTAAGGACAACAAAGTCAAGGTATTGGAGTGGCCATAACAATGCCCTGACCTCAATCCAATAGAAAATGTGTGGGCAGAACTGAAAAAGCATGTGTGAGCAAGGAGGACTACAAAACTGATTCAGTTACACCAGCTCTGTTAGGATTAATGGGACAAAATTCACCCAACTTATTGTGGGAAGCTTGTGGAAGGCTACCCGAAACGTTTGACCCAAGTTAAACAATTTAAGGCAATGCTACCAAATACTAATTGAGTGTATGTAAACTTCTGACCCACTGGGAATGTGATGAATACATAAATCATTATCTCTACTATTATTCTGACATTTCACATTCTTAATATAAAGTGGTGATCCTAACTGACCTAAGATAGGGAATTTCTACTAGGATTAAATGTCAGGAATTGTGGAAAAACTGAGTTTAAATGTATTTGGCTAAGGTGTATGTAAACTTCCGACTTCAACTGTATATGTCCGTTGTTTCATTCAATGTTCACTCCCTGTACCATACTTGCTTCTCGTCTCCAGCGTCTGTCCGTTACAGAATGCTGACACCATTATTTGAAGCATCGGGGAGTTCGTGTTTTTTGTTTTTGGTGTTGACGTCGGGTCCGGGTGCCATTGCCGATGGAACCGGGGGTTCCTCAGCTGGCTCGTCGGGCTTCCATGCGTTAGCTGGCTCGTCGGGCTTCCATGCGTTAGCTGGTTCGTCGGGCTTCCATGCTGGCTCGAGGTGTCCTTGCCTCGGTTGGCTCGGCAGACTCCCATCCCACATCATGCCTCAGCCGGCTCGTCGGGCTCCCACGCCTCAGCCAGCTCATCAGGCTCCCATCCCACATCATGCCTCAGCCGGCTCGTCAGGCTCCCACGCCTCAGCGGGATCGTCAGGCTTTCATTGTGTAATGTCATTTTGTTCCACATGTCCAGACGCTGTTCCAGGTTTTGTTATATGTCCGTTCTTTCATTAAAATTTCACTCACTGTACTTGCTTCTCGTCTCCAGCGTCTGTCCTTACAGATATGTTACGTTTCATATGTATATATTACTTTGTGGATGTCCATCACCCATTTCTTATGATATGTTATGAATTACAATTCGTATTATATGTTATGAATTTGCTAAATGTATGATATGTTATGAAATTATAGCTAGGTACCTAGGTGGCTAATGTTATTTAGCTGGCTAATGTTAGCTAGGCTAGGGATTAGGGTTGGTAGTTAGAGTTAAGGTTAAGTGTTAAGCTAACGTTGGCTATTGCGATTAGTATGAGGTTGTTGGTAACAAGAACATTTCCAAGGACATAGAAAAATCTGATATTGGCAGAAAGCTTCAATTCTTGTTAATTTAACTGCACTTTCCAATATACAGTAGCTATTACAGTGAAATAATACCATGCTATTGTTTGGGGGGAAAAGGGCATGTTTTGAACATGAGAAGTTTTTAATAAACAAATTTGGCACATTTATGCAGTCTTGATGCAAAGTTTTATTGGATCAGTCTAAAACTTTACACATTCACTGCTGCCATCTAGTGGCCAAAATCTAAATATTACCTGGGCTGGAATGATACATTATGGCCTTTCTCTTGCATTTCAAAGATGATGGTACAAAAAAATACAAAAGAAGAGTTGTTTTTTTCTTTGTATTATCTTTTACCAGATCTATTGTGTTATATTCTCCTACATTCTTTTCACATTTCCACAAAGTTCAAAGGGTTTCCTTTCAAATGGTACCAATAATATGCATATCCTTGTTCCAGGGCCTGAGCTACAGGCAGTTAGATTTGGGTATGTCACCTCTCCTTGAGAGTTGCCATGTGCCATGTGGTCTCACGTGTGCCTCTAAACTTCCCCATCTTATGCTGTCCTTCTGTGCTGTTTTAAACATTCATATGGTTGTTTATAATCTATTCGATATTTATATGGGGTCTCTAACTTCTGTGCTTCTACACGTACTTCCAATTCTTGACACAATTGTCCCCAGCCTGTTTGGTTGTAGAATCTTTTATAGTGTGGATTACCCAGATTTGTCAAACATTCAGCTGGACAATAAGGCCTTTCTGATCTTCTCAAATAGCAAAACTTTTGATGAAAGTCAGCACAGTCCCTATGATCATACTGTAAGTATTAGGTACCACCACTAATTATTTCAGTGGAGGTGGCACACACAATAAGCAATGTGTCTGTCTTAATTTAGATGCTGTATATTGAGCCCATTCATACCAGTCGTTTTCTTCTGCTTCCCTCCATAGTTGTTATTTTACCAGATCACTGTTAGGGGGACCATAAGAGGGCAGAGAAGTCGGTGGTGGGGAAATCCCATCCATTTCCTGTTGTTTCTCCTTCTCCTGCATCACTGCCTGCCTTTGGGGTATATGCCAGAGTAGATATCCCATCAATAACAGTGCACATGTCACTCTCCCCCTCCTCTGATTCTCTGGGTGTTCAGGAAGGAGTGCCTGTTGACTCTCAGTAATTGCATTTTGGTTCTCTTCTCCATCTGCTTCTTCCTGGCTCCTGTCTGATGTCTCAATATCCTCAGCTTCCTCATGGCTCGCTGGTGCAGTGGTTTAGATGGTACCACATAGTGCTTCCTTCCTTCTTTTACCATTTACCTTCTTCATCATATCCACATAGTCTATTACTAAATGTCGAAATGGCATTCCTAGGACTGGTATATGACCTATGGGTGTGGTTATTCTCTACATAAGGGACGCCGATGGCATTACCCATATGGTTGATGAGGATCTCCATATTGCAAATGTACGGTCCCTTACTAGACATTCGCAAGTGTTATTAAAATAGGCCAATGGCCTCTGGTCATGCCCCAGCACCATATTTTCTGGGAAGTCATCAAATAAAGTCTCTCGGACATTTAGTTTCTGTTTTATAAAATCTTTAGTCAATTTTCCTCTGTTCTGGAAAATTCCACCAGATGGCGACTGGCTTCTTATTGCAAATGGACAAAACATTACCAAACAGACATGGCTGTTTCTCCTAAATGGAAAATACTTCAAAGACGAAACTCAGTGGGCATGGGTTTGGCCAAATAGGCTTTTAGCCAACCCAGAAACAAGATGGCGTCGAGGCCTCAACGCTTTTTGAGTTAAGGCCTATTTTTTGGGATTAAAGGTGAAAACGGTAATACTGCGCTAATTTGACCACTTCACGTCAAAGTACATAAACCTACGGTGTAGGAACCAGCCATTGATCTATTGTACATTGAATTCTTTCTCTTAATGTCCTTTTGGTGATGTTTAAAGAAATATTTTTTTTGTTTGTTTTTAAGTTACAAATCCAGTTGTGGCATGTTTAAACATATCCGCTAAGGAGGGTTTAGGAGCTCTACGTGATTTCTGTGATTTTCTGAACTCACACACACACACACACACACACACACACACACACACACACACACACACACACACACACACACACACACACACACACACACACAGTCACCGGGGAGTGACACAGTGTGAGGCTTATAAATACACAGAGCCTGTAATAGTTACCTGCATTCGAACTATCAAAGAACCGTCAGACCTATACTGCGTGACAGTATCATACTAAATGGAGTGTCTCAGATTTATGTACAGATTTATATACGTTTTGCAAATTCATAACATATAATACAAATTGTAATTCATAACATATCATATGAAATGGTTGATGGACATCCACAAAGTAATACATACCATATGAAACGCAATGTATCATACAGTACCTAATGGAGTGTCTCAGATTTATTTACAGAATAATACAAAATGCTCTGAGACCAGGTTTAATATAAGCATATCATGCGTTTTTTTTATCAAGCTCTGTCAAGTTGATTGTTGATCATTGCTAGACAGCCATTTTCAAGTCTTGCCATAGATTTTCAAGCCAATTTAAGTCAAAACTGTAACTTGGCAACTCAGGAACATTCAATATCATCTTGGTAAACAACTCCAGTTGCTTGTCTTGTTCTTTAGGTTATTGTCCTAAATTCGGCTCCCAGTGTCTGTTGGAAAGCAGACTGAGCCAGGTTTTCCTCAAGGATTTTGACTGCTGTATTTTGTTTATTTTTATCCTAAAAAAAACTACCTTGCAGATGACAAGCATAGCCATAACATGATGCAGCCACCACCATGCTTGAAAATATGAAGAGTAGTACTCAGTGATATGTTATGTTGGATTTGCCCCAAACATAACACTTTGTATTCAAGACAAAAATTACATTTCTTTGTCACATTCTTTGCAGCATTATCTAAGTTCCTTGTTGCAAACAGGTTGCATGCTTTGGAACATTTGTATTATGTACAGGCTTCCTTCTTTTCACTCTATCGTTTAGGTTAGTATTGTAGAGTAACTACAGTTGTTGATCCATCCTCACTATACTCATATCACAACCATTAAACTCTGTAACTGTTTTAAAATCACCATTAGCCTCATGGTGAAATCCCTTAGCAGTTTTACTTCCTCTTTGGCAACTGAGGAAGGGCGGCTGTAACGTTGTAGTGACTGGGTGCATTGATACACCATCCAAAGTGTAATTAATCACCCAGAATGTAACACAACAAAATGTGAAAAGGTTAAGGGGTGTGAATACTTTTTTAACAAACTTCAGGGACACAAACAAAGCTAATTTGGGACAACCAAAGACTGTTAATCCTTGTAATGGGTGACACTGTCATTGGATAGCGGCGTAAGAGTGATACATACAGAATTAATGTGGTAAGGATTTGAATTTCCTTCTGTGTTTGGGTGAGGGAATGTTGAGGAAATAAAAGTTTGGGTTGTCTGGCTTACAGTCTGAATGGATTGAAACTGTGATACATTTTCTTTAAAGCCTTTGTCTGTTTACTACTTCTACTGCTAGCAGGATGACCCTTAGAAATGTAATGATGTATGATGTATGGTATTGCCTTGGAAACTAAGGGAACGCAGTAGGTTATATATAGGTGCCTCATGTTAACTGAGGCCATATGTCATATACAAACAAATAATCATTAACCACAAAACTGTATTGCATAAAATTTTATCGGGGTCAATATTTTTTTAGAAGGACGCATACATTGATGAGTGACATTTCCAGGTTAGAAACACACATAACTCTATGTTGTTGTTCTAATTTCACCTTTGCCACACATGTTATCTACTGTAAGGCTGTTGTACTTGAATAATGTTGTAGCTTAAATTTTTTAGAAGGAGGCAACATCATTTGAATAAGAAAAAACAACATTTGAATGGTTGATAAAAGCAGATGTTAGATAAAAGCGGAAAAATATAATTAATGTTTGATAGGAAATCTTGTCCAATTTCTGCTCACGTGTAAATTACCTTAAAATGTCAAGTGATGTGCATTTGTCAACAACTCACCTTGGATTCAATCCAAGTTGTAGAGTGCTATGAAGCTATTAGGGTGCCATTTCAGACATCCATGGATATATAATGGTGTTTTCATGCCCTCCTGAGGCCCTCCAGCTTTCACATCATGACCTTTTTCTCAACACTTTCCCTCCTTCCCCCTATCTCTCTCTCTCTCTCTCTCTCTCGCTCCTCTCATTTTCCCTCCTTCTCAGAAAGTATTGATCTAGTCATCATCGTCAAGCTCAGAGCCAGGAACACATCATGCAGTGAATCTTATGTATCTCTGATAACATATATAAAGTCAGTTAATTACTGGTAAATCAATTTCCCTCAACTGACTTGGCTATAAACTTGAAATCGAGCCAAATACCCACATAGTAAATTACAAATACAGTATATTCGATTTCTATAAAAAATTATTAATAAGATAGCTATTTTTGAAAACGAATGAAAATAGCTAAGACAGAGCTCATTGTCATACACAAAAAAAGTAAAGTAATTCTTAACATACACCTACAAACACATTCTAAAATTGCATTTTTATCTTCCCTATTTTTATCATTGGAATGTGATACAAAATGAGGCAAGTGTGCTTTATGATCACACGGACACCTCCAAGCAGTCGGATAGGCTATTAGGAGTGTTTATCTGACTGGATAAAAAAAGGATTTAACATTTTTTAAATTATTATAATTATTTATTTAATTATGCCCCCACACCTCTAAAACCAAAGTTACGCCCCTGCTACAAACCAAATTAGATTTTCCTCACAAGCACCATTTGCAATTCACACTGGACTTGTTTATACTGTGTTTGGCTGAATATGGTCCATTGAGCATGCTAGACTCAACATAGGTGATGAAATCATGATTTAATTGCTGTACAATACGATCTTGTTGCCATCGATTGCACATTCAAATGTTATAAATCAAAACTGCGGAGCAATCCCTGTCCTCTGCCGATGCCCTGATTGTATAACTGCTATAACATAAAGAAAATAATAATTAAAACAGGTTCAGCCCCTGGTTCGACCATGATCTGGCAGAGTTACTCCAGCTCAAGAATTCCATTTGGCAATTTGCTCAGCACACGTATACTCAGGCTGACTGGATCTCGTTCAGGCAAATGAGAAATAAGTGCACTCAGGCTATCCGGAAGGCAAAAGTTAGTTACTTTAAGGAGCAGTTCTCTCTCTGTGGGTCTAACCCCAATAAGTTCTAGAAAACTTCTTGACTCCACGAATTTCCAATATCAAATATATGTTGATTTGTTTAACACTTTTTGATTACTACATGATTCCATATGTATTATTTTATAGCTTTGATGTCATGGGCATTAATATGGAGTTGGTTCACCCTTTGCTTCTATAACAGCCTCCACTCTTCCGGGAAGGCATTTCCACTAAATGTTGAAACATTACCGTGGGGACTTGCTTCCATTCAGCCACGAGCATTACTGAGGTCGAGCAATGATGTTGGGTGAATTAGGCCTGGCTTAGTCGTCGTTCCAATTCCTCACAAAAGGTGTTTGATGGGAATGAGGTCAGGACTCTGTGCAAGCCAGTCAAGTTCTTCCACACCGATCTCGACAAACCATTTCTGTATGGACCATGCTTTGTGCATGGGGAAACAGGAGCGGGCCTTCCCTCAACAATTGCCACAAAGTTGGAAGCAGAGAATCGTCTAGAATGTCATTGTATGCTGTAGCCTTAATATTTCAATTTCACTGAAACTAAGAGGCCTAGCCTGAACCACGAAAAACAGCCCCAGACCATTATTCTTTCTCCACCAAACTTTACAGATGGCACAATGCAGGTAGCATTCTCCTGGCATCCGCAAAACCCAGATTCGTCTGTCGGACTGCCAGATGGTGAAGCGTGATTCATCACTCCAGAGAACGCGTTTCCACTGATCCAAAGTCCAATTGCGGTGAGCTTTACACCGCTCCAGCCAACGCTTGGCATTGCGCATATTGACCCTAGGCTTGTGTGCCACTGCTCAGCCATGCAAACCAATTTCATGAAGCTCCCGACAAACAGTTATTGTGCTGATGTTGCTTACAGATGACAGATGACAGATGAGGACAGAATTTTTACGTGCTACGTGCTTCAGCACTCTGCAGTCCCGTCTTGTGAGCTTGCGTGGCCTACCACTTTGCGGCTAATACATTTCCACTTCACAATAACAGCACTTACAGTTGACCGGGACATCTCTAGCAGGGCAGATATTTGACAAACTGACTAGGTGGCATCCTATGACGGTGCCACATTGAAGTCACTGAGCTCTTCAGTAAGGCCATTCTACTGCCAATGTTTGTCTATGGAGATTGCATGGCTGTGTGGTCGATTTAATACACCTGTAAGCAACGGATGTGGCTGAAATACCCAAATCCACTAATTTGAAGGGGTGTCTGCATACTTTTGTATATGTAGTGTATGTAAAAATGTCAACATCACTCCCTGACGGAAGGAGAAAGGAGGCAGAACATGCATATCAGATGCCACATCACAGACCTGGGAAGAAGGGAGGAAGGGAAAGAAGATGACAAGAGGGAGGATGTATAGCTGTGAAAGAGAAGACAAGGGATTGAATATATACAGTGCTCTAATATCAGGACGGAGAACAGAGAGAGGAAGAGAGAGAGAGAGAGAGAGAGAGAGAGAGAGAGAGAGAGAGAGAGAGAGAGAGAGAGAGAGAGAGAGAGAGAGAGAGAGAAGCGACATTGCTTTAGAAGCAGCATCGAGCTAAACTCATTTCTATTATGCATAACAGATATAAATGCGATCCACTTTAAAAAGCACCTCAACCCACTAGCACCTGGTAAATCACACCCAAACACTACACAGTCACAGTTACAGTGTATTTCAAGCCGATTCTGTGTACCAAGATCCTAATAGTGGTGTTTACTATAGAAGCCAGCCTTTCGTGGACGTGGACCCTGTTGAAAAAGGAGAGAGACAGAGAGGAGGGAGGGAGGGAGGACAGGTAGTAGGTACGAGTCGAAGGACAGACTGGTGAGTCTACCTGTTTCCTATCTACACACA